>NC_134356.1:381853453-382548453 GCF_048569485.1 Anomaloglossus baeobatrachus | reverse complement strand
GTCTGGATTTGAGCAAGTGAAATGCATGCTCAATTGGGTTAAGATCTGGTGATTGACTTGGCCGTTGCAGAATGTTCCACTTTTTTGCACTCATGAACTCCTGGGTAGCTTTGGCTGTATGCTTGGGGTCATTGTCCATCTGTACTATAAAGCGCCGTCCGATCAACTTTGCGGCATTTGGCTGAATCTGAGCTGAAAGTATATCCCAGTACACTTCAGAATTCATCCGGCTACTCTTGTCTGCTGTTATGTCATCAATAAACACAAGTGACCCAGTGCCATTGAAAGCCATGCATGCCCATGCCATCACGTTGCCTCCACCATGTTTTACAGAGGATGTGGTGTGCCTTGGATCATGTGCCGTTCCCTTTCTTCTCCAAACTTTTTTCTTCCCATCATTCTGGTACAGGTTGATTTTTGTCTCATCTGTCCATACAATACTTTTCCAGAACTGAGCTGGCTTCATGAGGTGTTTTTCAGCAAATTTAACTCTGGCCTGTCTATTTTTGAAATTGATGAATGGTTTGCATCTAGATGTGAACCCTTTGTATTTACTTTCATGGAGTCTTCTCTTTACTGTTGACTTAGAGACATATACACCTACTTCCCTGAGAGTGTTCTGGACTTCAGTTGATGTTGTGAACGGGTTCTTCTTCACCAAAGAAAGTATGCGGCGATCATCCACCACTGTTGTCATCCGTGGACGCCCAGGCCTTTTTGAGTTCCCAAGCTCACCAGTCAATTCCTTTTTTCTCAGAATGTACCCGACTGTTGATTTTGCTACTCCAAGCATGTCTGCTATCTCTCAGATGGATTTTTTTCTTTTTTTTCAGCCTCAGGATGTTCTGCTTCACCTCAATTGAGAGTTCCTTAGACCGCATGTTGTCTGGTCACAGCAACAGCTTCCAAGTGCAAAACCACACACCTGTAATCAACCCCAGACCTTTTAACTACTTCATTGATTACAGGTTAACGAGGGAGACGCCTTCAGAGTTAATTGCAGCCCTTAGAGTCCCTTGTCCAATTACTTTTGGTCCCTTGAAAAAGAGGAGGCTATGCATTACAGAGCTATGATTCCTAAACCCTTTCTCCGATTTGGATGTGAAAACTCTCATATTGCAGCTGGGAGTGTGCACTTTCAGCCCATATTATATATATAATTGTATTTCTGAACATGTTTTTGTAAACAGCTAAAATAACAAAACTTGTGTCACTGTCCAAATATTTCTGGACCTAACTGTATGTGCGTTGAAAGCCCGCTGGGGGCTTACCTATTGGCGGATGTGAGGGATAAGATTTGCAAGGGGTGATGGTTGAAATATTCTCCCTGCTGCCCCTGGAACAGTTTCTCTTGGATGAGGCAAGCTAGGTGACTCCAGGAAGGAGGGGGAGGGGATGCGCCGTTATAGGTCATCTCTCGTATATTTGCAACTTGGCGGCGGGCGTTTTGCGTTCTTTTGGTGAGTGTATTGGGGAGCAGGAATTGGGAAATTGTTTGGCATTGTTTGGTTATATGGTTGCATTTGGGGGTGCTTGTAGGTCAGTTGGCGGTGTAGCCTGGCTTCTGTACGCCAAGCGATTTTGGCAGGGGACGGTGTTGGGTACAAGTATGCGGTAAGATCATAAGGGCATATCCTTCTGGATGCGGTGATGGCGGGTCCTGGCCAACTCACCCCCCCCTTTCCCAGGGTGCAGCCGGGTGCTTGAGACTTGGAACCCCGGCGAACCGGATGACGGGGGGGGGTTTGTGGGCAGTATAGTGATGGGCAGTGCAAATTTGGCACCGCCTGTCGTCTTATGCACAAGTGTTCGGGCTGTGGAAGGGGACATAGCACTTCCCGCATTTTTGCATTCTGTCGGTGTTGGGGATCTTTGCTCCTTATTGGAATTGGCGCTTTGCTAAGGGAGGCCCGAATGTGGTCAGTGGGCAGTTGGGTAAGGAAGTGGCTTTGGGCAGGTTGGGGGGGCTATTCGAGGCCCTCCTTGTCATGATTGGGTTTCTCCGTTGGGGGTGGTGCAAAAAGGTGCCAAACTTATTTCGGCTTATTCAATTTTATCTTATACGGAGGAGTCATCGGTGTGTGCCTGCATTGCTCCAGATTTGTCGACGGTTTATTATTGTGTCGTGGGACGGAGTGTGGGATTTGGTAAAGGCGGTGAGCCGTGGAGCATTGATGGCAAAGGCGGCTGTGGAGGCGGCATTTAGGTTGTCATTGGTCCACTCCTGCTAGCCATCATTTCTGGTGTTGCTGTGGGGATGGGAATTATTACGTTGTTCGCTGTTGGGTGGTTCCATTTCGTATTACTATTTGAGGCGGTTATTTCTTTGTTAAGTGGGTTGTGCATGGTGTGTCCAGGATTACATCGCTCATTCATTATTGGATGATTTGCTTGTGCGTCGGGTCGGTGGGTCCGATGTTTCGTGTGGGGTTTGTTGTCTCATTGCCGAAGGTGGCGGTTACTCTTTTGGCATCCCGTGTGCGCAGGAGAAGACTGAAGGTCCAGCATCAGTGATGCGGTTTATGGGGGATAAAGATTGATGGTTCTGGCTATGGAGCGTAGGCTCCGTGGGTAATAGTGTGGTCCTACGGGCAGCGCTAGAGGCAGTAGATCACCTAAGGCAGTGCGGTTTAAGGTGGTGCGGTCTTCGCTGGGGCAGTGGAACTGCGGTTGCAGAGATACGGCATTGTGGAGTGCGTTTGCTGGACGGCTGTCGTCGGCTACGCCAAGGGTGCAGCCATCGGCTCATTTTGTGGGGGGTCACGAGGGAAATCATGGACAATCTAATGGTAGGATGTTTTCTTGCGGCAATTTCAATAGCTGCGCGTGGTGGCTGGGTAAGGTGGTACCTGATGGAATGTTGCAGCAGTCCTCGGATGTGGCAGGACCGGCTGTTTTGGTTTAGCATGGTGGGGTATTGCTTCCAATTTTTGGTGGTGGTCGAATCGTGGGGGGTCAGCAGTTTTGGCGAGAGGAAGGTGTGCTGTCAGGGTGTTTATTAGTCGCTGGAGGATTTGATTATTGGTTTGTTGGCTAATTCTGGGCCAAGGGTGGTGTACTTGCAGCATTTCGTTCTCAAATGTATGTGGTATAATCATAAAAAAAAAAAAAAAAAATTAGGTGTGGCACAACCCGTGCCGGGGGTCAACAAAGGGGTAGCTGCTGCTTTGTTTCGTTTCAGTTCCGCAGGTTTCGGGAGTTGAAGCCGGGGGCAGAAGAGGTTGGAACGGTGTTTCCGGGGGGCTTGTGGAGTCAGGAGAGGCTGTGTTTGGGAGCTGGTCAGGAACTCGGTGACTGTGGTTACTTGGTGCTGATATATAGAACTGTGGGCGGCATGGATAACGTTGTTTGGGGCCAGGTTTAGTGGGGGCCCGGTGGTGTTGTTGACAGTGGTAAGTAACAGATTTTTCGGGTTGGTAGGTTGGCATCGGCAGTGGTCCATGGGATGGCGGCTGTGGTTTTGAGTTGAAGTTTAGGGGTGAGAGGGATGTTTTCGGAGGATTTTCGGGTGCGGCAAGGCCTTGAAGGGTTTTTCGCAAGGGTGTGAAGGAGCCGGACGCAAGGGTCCGATCTCCTTTGTGGTGTTAAAGCGTTTTGGGAGTGATTTGAGGTTGATATGTTCATCTGATTGTGAGCGGGTCTGTGTTTCCTTTGGCCCAAAACAGTTGGTGTTAGCCTTGTATGGGGCAATGCAAATCAGGGGTTGGCCGGCCCATCTACGGTTAGGGGCGGTGGTTTGATGTTGGCAGTTGGGCCTGCGGTGGGGCAGGGGGTTGAGCGCTGACTTCGTCGCGCACAAACAACGGATCAGGCAGGTTGTGATGGTTGGGGGTGTTATACGCGGTCCTGGGTGTAGAATCATGTCGGGAGGATGCCCAGGACTGTGGTTGCGTCATGTGGATGGTGTCCCCCCCCCTCGTTTTGTTAAGGTACCAGTTTTGGCAGTGCTGGAGACTTGCTTGCAAGGGGCGGGGGTGGGCGCCCGGAGTATTACGGGTCGCATTCCTTCTGGATTGGGGCTGCCACGGAGGCCCCTTGGTGTGGTCTCGGGAAAGTGTTTGTGAGCTGTATTGGGAGGGAGGACCCCTCTTGTTTTCGTCGTTACGTTTGGCCTCCGTTGTTATCGTGTTAAGGCCCACAGGGGGGTTTTTTGAGTCTTTTTGGAAGTGGAACATGTTTGGTTAGCATAACCATCCCCCATGCTACGCACCCTCCATCGTGCTCCATCCCCCATGCTGCGCACCCCCCATCGTGCTCCATCCCCCATGCTGCGCACCCCCCATCATGCTCCATCCCCCATGCTGCGCACCCCCCATCGTGCTCCATCCACCTTGCTGCACACCCCCCATCGTGCTCCATCCCCCATGCTGTGCACCCCCCATTGTGCTCCATCCCCCATGCTGCGCACCCCTCATTGTGCTCCATCCCCCATGCTGCGCACCCCCCATTGTACTCCATCCCCCATGCTCCGCACCCCTCAGAGAGGAGTATAATAGGAGGACTATAATAGGAGGAGTAGTCCTGAGGAGAGAGAAATATAATGGGAGGAGTAGTCCTGGGGAGAGAGGAGTATAATAGGAGGAGTAGTCCTGGGGAAAGAGGAGGATAATAGGAGGAGTATTCCTGGGGAAAGAGGAGTATAATGGGAGTAGTAGTCCTGGGGAAAGAGGAGTATAGTGGGAGGAGTAGGCCTGGTGAAAGAGGAGTATAATGGGAGGAGTAGTCCTGGGGAATGAGGAGTATAATGGGAGGAGTAGGCCTGGGGGGAGGTGTATAGGTACCCAACGTGTGTCGGGGCCGGGGCCGAGCGGGCTAACGTGTGCCGGGGCGGGGCCGAGCGGGCTGCCGGTGGCAGGGCCGAGCGGGCCGCCGTAAGCGGAGACGAGCAGGCCGCCGGGGGCGGGGCCGAGCGGACCAACGTGTGCCGAGGTCGGGGCCGAGCGGGCCTCCGGGGTCAGGGCCGAGCGGGCCAACGTGTGCCAGGGGCGGGGCCGAGCGGGCCAACGTGTGCCGGCGGCGGTGCCGAGCGGGAAAACGTGGGCCGGGGCCAAGCGGGCGAGGCGTCAGCGTATGCCGGCTCCCTGCACATGTGTTCCGGGAGCTAGGGTAAGCTAGTAACCATGATACACATTGGGTAACTAAGGGAAGCACTTCCCATAGTTACCCGTAGTGTCTTATGGTTACCAGCATACGCCGGCTCCGTCCCGATCCCAGCATCGCAAAGTTATATCTGGGCTGGGTTGCCGGAGTGGACTCCTGGGAGTGCAGCAGTCACCTGGGAGTCGGGGCTTCGTTTGAATTCGGGTGAAGGGGCGCGGACGAGCGGGCGATGCGTGCGGAGGGCCGGGGCAAGCGGCCAATCCGTGCGGGGGGCGAAGCCTGGGCAAGCGGCCAATCCATGCGGGGGCGTAGCCGAGGCGAGGTGAGCGGCCAATGCGACGGTTGTCACTGTAACGACATAATTTTGGAGCAAGACAGACAGACAGACAGACAGAATAAGGCAATTACAGTCAGGGCCAGAAATATTTGGACAGTGACACAAGTTTTGTTATTTTAGCTGTTTACAAAAACATGTTCAGAAATACAATTATATATATAATATGGGCTGAAAGTGCACACTCCCAGCTGCAATATGAGAGTTTTCACATTCAAATCGGAGAAAGGGTTTAGGAATCATAGCTCTGTAATGCATAGCCTCCTCTTTTTCAAGGGACCAAAAGTAATTGGACAAGGGACTCTAAGGGCTGCAATTAACTCTGAAGGCGTCTCCCTCGTTAACCTGTAATCAATGAAGTAGTTAAAAGGTCTGGGGTTGATTACAGGTGTGTGGTTTTGCATTTGGAGCTGTTGCTGTGACCAGACAACATGCGGTCTAAGGAACTCTCAATTGAGGTGAAGCAGAACATCCTGAGGCTGAAAAAAAAAGAAAAAATCCATCAGAGAGATAGCAGACATGCTTGGAGTAGCAAAATCAACAGTCGGGTACATTCTGAGAAAAAAGGAATTGACTGGTGAGCTTGGGAACTCAAAAAGGCCTGGGCATCCACGGATGACAACAGTGGTGGATGATCGCCGCATGCTTTCTTTGGTGAAGAAGAACCCGTTCACAACATCAACTGAAGTCCAGAACACTCTCAGTGAAGTAGGTGTATCTGTCTCTAAGTCAACAGTAAAGAGAAGACTCCATGAAAGTAAATACAAAGGGTTCACATCTAGATGCAAACCATTCATCAATTCCAAAAATAGACAGGCCAGAGTTAAATTTGCTGAAAAACACCTCATGAAGCCAGCTCAGTTCTGGAAAAGTATTCTATGGACAGATGAGACAAAGATCAACCTGTACCAGAATGATGGGAAGAAAAAAGTTTGGAGAAGAAAGGGAACGGCACATGATCCAAGGCACACCACATCCTCTGTAAAACATGGTGGAGGCAACGTGATGGCATGGGCATGCATGGCTTTCAATGGCACTGGGTCACTTGTGTTTATTGATGACATAACAGCAGACAAGAGTAGCCGGATGAATTCTGAAGTGTACCGGGATATACTTTCAGCTCAGATTCAGCCAGATGCCGCAAAGTTGATCGGACAGCGCTTCATAGTACAGATGGACAATGACCCCAAGCATGCAGCCAAAGCTACCCAGGAGTTCATGAGTGCAAAAAAGTGGAACATTCTGCAATGGCCAAGTCAATCACCAGATCTTAACCCAATTGAGCATGCATTTCACTTGCTCAAATCCAGACTTAAGACGGAAAGACCCACACACAAGCAAGACCTGAAGGCTGAGGCTGTAAAGGCCTGGCAAAGCATTAAGAAGGCGGAAACCCAGCGTTTGGTGATGTCCATGGGTTCCAGACTTAAGGCAGTGATTGCCTCCAAAGGATTTGCAACAAAATATTGAAAATAAAAATATTTTGTTTGGGTTTGGTTTATTTGTCCAATTACTTTTGACCTCCTAAAATGTAGAGTGTTTGTAAAGAAATGTGTACAATTCCTACAATTTATATCAGATATTTTTGTTCAAACCTTCAAATTAAACGTTACAGTCTTCACTTGAATTCTGTTGTAGAGGTTTCATTTCAAATCCAATGTGGTGGCATGCAGAGCCCAACTCGCGAAATTTGTGTCACTGTCCAAATATTTCTGGACCTAACTGTATATATATAGATATGTATATGAACAGTGCCTTCAAAATGTGTCTATACCCCGTGAAATTTTCCAGATTTCTATGTATATGTATAGTGCCTTGAAAACTTATTCCTACCCCATAAACTTTTTCACATTTTTTCATCTTATACTGTAGGGAATCAGCCCTGCTAGGCAATGGCAGGGACACAGTAAAATGGCACACTCAGGGATTCAGTTCACAACTCAATGTTTTATTCACACTAGTAATAAAAAGGAAAAAAACACAGTCTTGGGTTCCCTTCACATGTGCGTATAAATCACGTACGTGTTATGCGTACTGTATTTCATGTCCATGTTGCATTTTTAACGTCCGTTTTCTGGCTCCGTGTGTGATGTGTGTGTCATCCGTATGTTCGTATGAGATGTGCGTGTGTCCGTGTTTGTAGTACGTCTGTAATCCGTTTTCCATCCGTATGCCATCCGTTTTGTTAGTACGAGTATCTAGCTATCAAACGTTCAGTGTCCACCCGAGGAGCCATGGTTTTGTCTTGATATGATTAAATTTTCCACTGGTATAGATGAGGAACAATAACACACACAACTTCCCTCACTGTGTCCTGCCAGATAAATGTGATTTCCTAGTGACCTTTTCTAATCACATGCACCTGCTCCAAAATTATACAATCTTTGCCATATTTGTTTAAAAATGGACATGGACCATACGGAGATGCATCCATGTCACGTACGTGTGCTCACGGACCCATTGAGTTTAATGGGTGCGTGTGTGTGTGTTCCATGAGAAAAACGGACATGCTTTCGTGTCTAACGCACCAACAAACGTATCACGCACACGGACACACGCTCCGTATGGAAAAACGAACGTGTAACTCAGTACATTGATTAACATTGAGTACGTGTGCCCGTATCTCCGGTATGTGCAGGAACGGACCTAACACGCACCGGAGGCACGTGCGTGTGAACAGGGCCTTAGGCTGTGTGCGCACGTTGCTTTTTTTCATGTGTTTCCGCAGCGTTTTCAACTGCAGCGTTTTAATGCAAAAATGCATGCGTTTTGATTTCCAGGCAAAGTCTATGAGAAGTAGGGATTTCTTTAAGCGCACTATGCTGTTAAAAACACAGCATTTTAGTTGCAGAAAATTTGTCAAAATCTCTGCGTTTAAAGAAGCAACATGTCATTGTTTTTTGCCATTTTGGCAGCGTTTTGCTAACATTAGAGTCAATGAGAACTTTCTAAACGCATCCTAAATCCTAAATCCAAATCCTATCATTTTACATGCTTTTTGACAAAATAAACGCATGCATTTTTGACATTATATTGAGGTCATGATGTGTCCCTTTTCACACACACATAGTCCGACAATTAAAAAAATGAAAAACGATAATTTAACGTTATTTTACACATAAATATTAGATAACATTAATCTTTTAAATAAAATAAGCTATTTTGTGTATGATTTTAATCATGATATTGGTTTTCATTTTTTTAATTTTTTTCATATTGATTGAATGTTTAAACTTTATTTAAGGGGGCTTTACATGTTACGACATCGCTAATGCGAAGTCGTTGGGGTCACAGAATTTGTGACGCACATCCGGCCGCATTAGCGATGCCGTTGCATGTGACACCTATTAGCGATTTTGCATTGTTGCAAAATCGTGCAAAATCGCTCATCGGTGACATGGGGGTCCATTCTCAAATATCATTTCTGCAGCAGTAACGAAGTTGTTCCTCATTCCTGTGGCAGCAAACATCGCTCCGTGTGACGCCGCAGGAACGATGAACCTCTCCTTACCTGCCTCCCGGCCGCTATGCGGAAATAAGGAGGTAGGCGGGATGTTACGTCCCGCTCATCTCCGCCCCTCCGCTTCTATTGGGCGGTGATTCAGTGACGCAGCTGTGACGTCGCTGTGACACTGAACGAACCGCCCCCTTAGAAAGGAGGTGGTTCGCCGGTCACAGCGACGTCGCCGGGCAGGTAAGTACGTGTGACCGGTCTGGGCGATGTTGTGTGGCACGGGCAGTGATTTGCCCATGTCGCACAACAGATGGGGGCGGGTACCCACGCTAGCGTTATCGGTACCGATATCGCAGCATGTAAAGCCCGCATTAGAAGTGTATTTGTATTTAAAACGCCTCCGACTTTAAGCAAGGAAAATGTATGTAAAACGCGGTCAAAACACGGTCAAAACGCGGGTAAAATGCATGCGTATTTTTAGCGTTTTTGTGGTCAAAACCAAATTTGACAAAGACAATTTCTACCAGAGGATGCGTTCATTTCTGCAAGGTACTGAACGCAACGTGCACACATGGCCTTACTTCAGACAGGAATGGAAAGCAAAAGTCCAGCTTGTCAAACAACATAGTAAGGCTATGTGTCCACGTTGCTTTTTACCTGCTTTTTACCTGCTTTTTTGCTGCTTTTTCAACTGCAGCGTTTAATGGCAAAATAGATGTGTTCTGCTTTTCAAGCAAAGTCTATGGGAATTTGGGTTTCTTGTCCGCACTATGCAGTTCAAACTGCAGCCTTTTTCTGGCAGAAATTTGGTCAAAAACTCTGCTTTGCAGTTCAAAACGCAAATGGCAAAAACAATTGCATGTCAATTGTTTTTGCCATTTGGGTTTTGCACTGCAAAGCTGAGTTTTTGTCCAAATTTCTGCCAGAAAAAGGCTGCAGTTTGAACTGCATAGTGCGGACAAGAAACCCAAATTCCCATAGACTTTGCTTGAAAAGCAGAACACATCCATTTTGCCATTAAACGCTGCAGTTGAAAAAGCAGCAAAAAAGCAGGTAAAAAGCAGGTAAAAAGCAACGTGGACACATAGCCTCAAGGTCCGGGACAAGCCAGTCTATTCAAGTATGTTTACCCCACAAAAGCTTCAGCTGTCCAGCCCAAACACACACCATACTGAGGAGTTAGGGCTGTCTATTTATGCTGTGCTAACCTTGCAGCTGTACAAGTCGGGCATTGCCTCAAAACCTCAGAATAGCAGAGAAGTTCTACGATAGGGCTTGACCTCTTCCCTGCTATTCACCAGTGCAAAAGGCACTTTCTAGGAGGAATATATATCCCATCTACCACTATACCCATTACTGTGTCACAATTTTTTACAAACTTAAATGTATTTTTACTGGGATTTTTTTTTATAATATACCAACACTATAGAGCATGTATTCCTGAAGGCTAAGGGAAATGCTACATGGTTTTCTAAATATTTAAAAATATAAATCTGAAAATTGTGATGTGCATTTGTATTCAGCCCCTCTAAGGGTAAGAACGCACTTTGCGTTTCCACCTGCGTTTCAGTTGCTTTTTAGGTCCGTTTTGAGAAGCACCTTTTTCATGCCAAAAGGCATGCGTTTTGATTTTACAGCAAAGTCAATGGAAAATGATGATTTTCAGACTGCACTTTGCGTTTCTAAACACTGCGTTTAATTTGCATATTTTGTGGCTAAAAACATGCGTTCAAAGAAGCAGCATGTCAGTTGTTTTTGCCATTTTCAGTGCGTTTTGCTAACATTGAAGTCAATGAGAAATGGCAAAAACCAAGATTCCTTCAAATTCATGCATTTTACCTGCTTTTTATGTGCAGTAAACATGCGTTTTGGACTTCAAAAACGCATGCTTTTTGGACATTAAAATAATGATTTCATATGTCCCTTTACACACACACATAGTCCGACAAATAAAGTTTAAAAAAATTATAATTTATTGCTATTTTTGCAATAAATAGTATATTAACGCTATAATTTTATTCAATATCTCTATTTTCTTTATTATTTCTAAAAATCTATATGTGTTCCTTTTTTTCTCTTTTTTCATTGGGTTTGACATATTAAACTTTATTTAGCAGTGTCTTGATGTTCAAAACGCATCTGTCAAAACGCAGGTGAAAAAGCATGTAAAAAGCGCTGAAAACGCATCTAAAACGTGGTAAATACGCATGCGTTTTCAGCGCTAAATTTCTGGAAAAGGCAACTTTGGTCAAATCAATTAAGCTCAAAACTTGCGTTTAGAACTGCAAGTAGATGAACGCAAAGTGCGTTCTCACCCTAAGTCAATAATTTGTAGGATCGCTTCACTACAATTGCTGCTGCAAGTTTTTGGGGTATGTCTCAAACACCTTTTACTATCTAGATGTTGACATTTTTGTTCATTATTGTTTAAAAAATTGCTCAATCTGAGTGACATTGGATGGACTTTGTCACCCTCCAAACTAGAAATGAACTATTTATATGCTAATATAGGAAATTTAGCCCCAATAAAATCATACTTATACTGTAAAGTTTACTAAATATGTTTTATAGAATTTTTTTATTAAATATGTAAATGAGGGGTCTTTAATCCATTCATGACCTAGGACATACTGATACGTCCTAAATCATGTTGCGGTAATCACCGTCGGTTACTGCGGTTTGTCGGCGGTGATCCCTGCTCATGTCTGCTGATTGAACAGCAGACAAGTGCAGTTAACAGGTGCGGGTGGATACACCATCCACCCATGCCTGTTGACCCCTTAGACTGCACTGTCAAAATTTGACAATGCAATTTAAATGGTAGTGGAGGGTAACGCACCTTTCCCCGCCGCCATCGCAGGCCCCGTGAAGCGATCATGGGGAGCCAATGGTTCCCATGGTAGCGACGGGTCATGTGATGACTTCTGCTGCCATCATGACATAGTTCCTGTTACAGCCGACAGAGCAGCAGCTGTAACAGAAATGCAGCATTTTTGCTGATCAGAGATGCGCAGCTCTGACCAACAGAAATGAATGAGCGATCAGACTGTTGATCCTTATATTCCCCTAGGGAAGCTAGTAAAATAAAAAAAGTAAAAAAAAGTTTTAAAAATTAAAGTTCAATTCACCCCCCATTCGCCCCATTGAAAATTAAACAATAAAAAATATACACATATTTGGTATCGTCGCATTCAGAAATGTACGATCTATTAAAACCTTAAATCATTTAGCCTGATTGGTAAACAGCATAGGGGCAGAAAAGTTCCAAATGCCAAAATTACGATTTTTGGTCGTCACAAATTTTGCGCAAAATACAATAACAGGCAATCAAAACGTAGCATCTGCGCAAAAATGGTACCATTAAAAACGTCAGCTGAAGATGCAAAAAATAAGCCATCACTGAGCCCCATATCCCAAATAAAAACGCTTTGGGTCATGGAAAATGGTGCAAAAACTGTGCCACTATTTTTGAACAAACTTCTGAATTTTTTTTCACCCCTTAGATAAAATAAACCTATACATGTTTGGTATCTATGAACTCATTCCGACCTGAGGCATCACTCTGACATTTCAGTTTTACCATATACTAAACAGTGAATAAAATACCCCAAAAACAATCGTGCAATCGCACTTTTTTTGTAATTTCTCCGCACTTGGAATTTTTTTGCTGTTTTCCAGTACGCTATATGGTAAAACTCATGGTTTAATTTAAAAGTACAACTCATTCCGCAAAAAAGAAATACTCATATGGCAAGATTGATGGAAAAATAAAAAAGTTACGGCTCTCGGAAGAAGGGGAGCAAAAAATGAAAAACAGGAAAATTGCCAGGTCATAAAGGGGTTGTCATCCTTGGTATGGCCTAGGTCTTGGTGCAGCTTTCTACCCTTTGTACCCTTCAATAACAGTACTTTGCCCCTCACTTCACAGTGATGGACAATGTTCACTTTGGAGTTTTCACTAATCTATCTCCTTAGACCTAAATATACTAAAGGCCCCGTCACACTAAGCAACATCGCTAGCAACATCGCTGCTAACGAACAACTTTTGTGACGTTGCTAGCGATGTTGCTGTGTGTGACATCCAGCAACAACCTGGCCCCTGCTGTGAGGTCGTTGGTTGTTGCTGAATGTCCTGGGCCATTTTTTAGTTGTTGATGTCCCGCTGTGAAGCACAGATCGCTGTGTGTGACAGCGAGACAGCAACAACTAAATGTGCAGGCAGCAGGAGCCGGCTTCTGCATAGGCTGGTAACCAATGTAAACATCGGGTAACCAAGAAGCCCTGTCCTTGGTTACCCGATATTTACCTTTGTTACCAGCCTCCGCCGCTCTCACTGTCAGTGCCGGCTCCTGCTCTGTGCACATGTAGCTGCAGCACACATCGGGTTAATTAACCCGATGTGTGCTGTAACTAGGAGAGCAGGGAGCTAGCGCTAAGCATTGTGCGCTGCTCCCTGTTCTGTGCACATTTAGCTGCAGCACACATCGGGTAATTAACCCGATGTGTGCTGTAACTAGGAGAGCAAGGAGCCAGCGCTAAGCATTGTGCGCTGCTCCCTGCTCTGTGCACATTTAGCTGCAGCACACATCGGGTAATTAACCCGATGTGTGCTGTAACTAGGAGAGCAGGGAGCCAGCGCTCAGTGTGCGCTGCTCCCTGCTCTCTGCACGTGCGGTGGTAACCAAGGTAAATATCGGGTTGGTTACCCGATATTTACCTTAGTTACCAAGCGCAGCATCTTCCACGCGGCGCTGGGGGCTTGTCACTGGTTGCTGGTGAGCTCACCAGCAACTTGTGTAGCGACGCTCCAGCGATCCCTGCCAGGTCAGGTTGCTGGTGGGATCGCTGGAGCGTCGCAGTGTGACATCTCACCAGCAACCTCCTAGCAACTTACCAGCGATCCCTATCGTTGTTGGGATCGCTGGTAAGTTGCTTAGTGTGACTGGACCTTAACCCTGGAGGGACTGATCATTTGCCTACACAGTGTCAGTGTGTGCAGAGGCCGAGTTCGCATTGTGTTTTGTGTATATCAGCTATTTGCTACACACAAGATTACAAAGCAGTGGCAGCTGATGCTGACAGGAGAGGGATAGAAATCACACACAATGTCAGTGTATGTGCACTCTCAACTCCCTTTTTTATTAATAGCAGTTATTCGATGCTGTGTGATCCAGTGTGCAGCTGGTATATATTGTAGAGGGAGATGAGAGCATGCATACACCGGCATTGTGCTTGTTCTCATCTGCCGTCACTGCTTTGTAATCATGTGTGCATCAACTGTTTTACGTAGGAGAGAGGAATGACGTGCTCAGCCCCCAAATGTCAGTATGATCAAGGTCTGGGGTGTTAGATCAGAAATTGTTCCAATGCAAGTTCTGCCAATCACCATGCCAAGCCCTCTTATTTACATGTGTAAAACAACTGTTTTTCTATAAAGCACATTTGATAAAATCTCCTGTACTAGTAACATTTTTATAGGGGGCTAAATCTCCTATATGAAGGTCCAAATAGTTTCTTTTCACTTTTAGGAGTGACATACTCTCTTTAATGATAAGCAAATGATAAAAAATGGAAACAACATTTTCAAAATATCTTGATTTATTCAGTAAAGAGTATGAGTGCAACGCACAGTGATTTGGAGAAATGGCCATACCACTAATTCTACAACCAAATCAATGTAACACCGTGTACATGAAATGAAGACCAGAAGAACCACTGCTACTTCCCTGGTTTTCATATCATTGCCCACTGCCCAGTGTCATCATCGGCAGTGAGGCGCGTACCTATTTCCATTGCATAGTCAGTGCGCATGATCAGAAGTCCTCGACACTTTTGGTCATGCGCACTACACCAGTTTGAAGCCGGGACACATACACTCAGCTTAATAGTGCGCAGGCTTAAAGTGTGGGGATCATGCGCACTAAGCTGAAATCCAGCGTCGGGCGCTGTGGCAGCTGAGGTGAGACCAACCATGCCTTTTACTCTGTGCATTCATTAGCATGTTAGAACGTCCACAGGGGCATGGTAACATGCTAAGGGGGCCGACTAGCCTAGGGAAGTAACACCCTTGCAAGTAGTCACTGGCCTCATTAGCATATAATGAAGGATTTTCAGAAATATTTTTTCTAAAGATCTCTTTATCTTTGCTACTAGATACAGGCACTGTTAAGCAGGGATTAGCAATATACACCCAGAACTGCTCGTGGTTATAGGTGCATAGTGCACCTGACAGGTCCCTTTTAACTAAACAATGCCAGACCAAACTGTTAAGTGAAAGTGCCCAACTAGGGTGTTAAGTGGACAATGCCCGGCCAAGGTGTTAAATGAACAATGCCGACCAATTCAACTCTCCACTGCTGTTTTTGTTTTTACAATTGTGTATTTTTTCATGAAATCACATAGCCTTGGTTCATGGTTGCACTTTATAAATAATTCCAGCTTTTTTGTTCAGAATAGTCACTATTTTTTTAATAAACAAGGCAAATATTCCAACTCTACTGTGTGCAGTTAGATTTATTTCATAGGAAGATCTACATTGTTTTTTTATGAATTGTGTATATGACATATGATATAAGAATTTTAAGCTTCGGATTTTACATGATATACATTTTTCTGCACAGCATAGAGCTGGAATTTTTGCCTTGTTTGGTATCTACTACATCTGAATGGCACATATCCTTGTTCCATAGTGTGGGAGTTTCTTTTGAATGTGAGCTGGACTATTCCTATGTACTGTTTTCTGTGATATAAAAAACGTTTTTCCTAAATATTTTGATCAAATTGCCCTTTTTCCAAAAAATATTTTATGGTTTTACATATGTCTTGCATTAATGGCCTAACACCTTGTATTGTTCATGCTTTCAACGTCAAAGCAAAGCAAAACTTCAGGACTTTAAAAAAAAAAACAGAAAAAAATGCAGCAAGAAAAGAAGCAAAAAAAGTCTACAAAACCTGCCTTTTTGCTAGAGTTTTTTTTTACTGCCAAGAAATCAGGTTATGGCTGCAAAAAAAACAACAAACAAGCCTTAAGGCCGCTTTACACGCAACGACATTGCTAACGAGATATCGTTTGGGTCACGGAATTCGTGACGCACATCCGGTGTCGTTAGCGACATCGTTGCGTGTGACACCTATGAGCGACCGCTAACGATCGCAAAATAGTAAATAATCGTTGATTGTTGACACGTCATTCAGTTCTCAAATGTCGTTGCTCATTTTGGATGCAGGTTGTTCGTCATTCCTGAGGCAGCACACATTGCTACGTGTGACACCCCAGGAACGACGAACAATAACGTTCCTGCGTCCTCCGGCAATGAGGTGCGAGTGACGTGAATGCGGCTGCTCTCCGCCCCTCCGCTTCTATTGGTGGCCCACTGATTGACGTTGCTGTAACGCCGCACGAACTGCACCCTGAAAAAAGAGGTTGTTCGCCGGCCACAGCGACATCGCTAGGAAGGTAAGTCTGTTTGATGCGTCCTAGCGATATTGTGCGCCACGGGCAGCGATTTGCCCGTGACGCACAAACGACGGGGGCGGGTGCGATTGCTATCGACATCGCTAGCGATGTCGCAGCGTGTAAAGCGGCCTTTAGAATTGGGTCTACATGTGGGTATTTGTAAACCCTTTGGCCATGAAATGGATTGAAAAAAAATAATATCCAATACATAGCATATTGAGCAAAAATGAATCAATAATTTGCTTACAAAGAAATATGACTTGGTAGTTTCAACCGACACAAGTTTTGTGACTCCATTTTCTCAAGGTAAACTAAACGGCTACTGTGGCTTAGATTTCTGATCCCACGAAAAAGCCCTTTGAATTTGTTCACATTAAATACCATGCAGCAATGACATGCAGAAAGAAAAAAAAATGAGTGTATTACTCCTTACAAAGCACAGTAACACGTGGGTGGTGGCCTAATCTTATTAGTATGTTAGAACTGTGATCTTGTAATTTGCTTAGAGTTTCTGATGACCTCGACTAGCTTTATAGCTTCTACACTAAATTATCAGAGCTAACGGTAATAGGCTACAAGTGTTTCTGCTCCAATGATAGCATGAGTATTTGCAATGCTCAGCCTTGCTACAGGAACAGAAGGGTGGAGTAGTGTGCAGTTTTGTGATTTCCATCTTATTTGGAAAAGTCCTTTTAAAGGGGGTTCGCTTTAAAAAGATTTTTCTGAATTAGATGCAAATCACAAAAATTTCAGCAGAATTTCACCTCCCAAACTATTTATATGTACATCTAGCTCTTTCGTAGTCCAACAATATATTTACTTGGCCAAGCCTCCCCTCAATGACTGAGACATCAGCATTTGAATTGATATGGTAATGAGCTTGAAGAACTATTTGTAGATTTGAAGCCTCTGTCACTCCAGCTCTATTCCTCACCCAGCTTCACCACTTGATTCTTGACTGACTGCCTCTATGATGTATGAATTCAGTCAAAGCTGTCGTCAGTCAAGCAGGATGAGGCACTGTGAGGATTTACAGCTGGAGTAGCAGAGGCTACAGATCTACAAATAGCTCTTCAGCATCATATGCATATCAATTCAAACGCTGATTTCTTAGTAATTAAAGAACGGGCTCACCAAAGGTATTGCTGGACTTGTCTTTGAAACATCTACACGTGTGAGAAATTTTGCTGACAAATTGCTTTTATCCCTTTCACAACGTTGGACATACTGATATGCCCAAGGTATTTTCCCTGCCTTTGATGCAGACTCGCACGTTGAGCCCGCATCTATTCCTGGACATGTTGGCTGATCTGATCAGCTGACATGTGCCTCTAACAGCCACCTGCATCTGTTAACCAGCTAAATCCCGCAGTCAATCTCTGACAGTGGGAATTAACAAGTGCTAGCAGGGGAGCGCCATCTCATGCTCCCATCAACGGATCTGATTGCAGGGCGCCGATGGGTTGTCATGATAGCCAGGGGTCAGCTGATTACCTCTGTATCTGCCTTATGAGGTCATACGAGCCGGCATTCACAGGTGATGATGATCTCTGCTGTGCAGAGCAGTGCTTATGCACTGCTCTGTACAGCTCAAGCGATCGGACAATCACAGCTTCAAGTCCTCTAAGGGGACTAGTAACTACAATAAAAAGTAATAAAAAAGTTTTTAACAATATGAAAAAAAGAACAAAAAAGTAAAAAATACCCTTTTGCCCTATTGAAAGTAAAACAATTAAAAAAATCCCACGTATTTGGTATTGCTGTGTTTAGAAATGTCTGATCCATCAAAATATAAAACAAAGTAATTTGATCGGTAAACAGTGTAATGAAAAAAAAAGAAAATTCAAAACACCAATTTTTTTTTCTTGGCCTCCGCAACATTACAATAAAATTCCAAGTCATTCCTCTTGTGGTACTTGTGCATAGAGAGCTATGGCAGCGCAGATGGTAGGTGAGAGGAAGAACATATTGATTTCCTTATGCTTCACCGCCTTGTGTGTATTTTAATAAGCTTTATTTATGGGCATTATAATGTTCTGTTAATTTGTATGAGCAGCAAGTGACTTTAAGTATATGAACAAGTACATACTATCATTTTATAGAGATGCCGGCATCTTTATATTCTAGTATCTACCAAATATGGTTGATTTTGTAGGGCTTTTATGTGTTACTACTTTTGTAAAGCTATTTTTTTTATCTAAAATAGACAATTGACAGTTCTAACGGGTTTTTTTTTTCTATTTTTCCTTCTTTTGTACATTTTTTTAAATGACAAATTTTATTGAAGTTTTTTAACATTTCTGATTAGTCCCACTATCGGACTTGAATATTTTTTACTCTATTTTCAGATTTTAAGTACTGCAATACTTCTGTACTGTAGTGTATAAGACATTAGTTTTTACACTGACACAGTCTGTTAGACCCTGCTTAGGGCAGAATATAGCAGACCACTATACCCCAGATGCCTTTACTTGGCTTACGTTGCTGTGGCCACTTTCGGAACTCAGCAACCACAATTGTGGGTCCTGATAGGGTTAATGATGATGACTTTCTTTTCTGTTAACCATCTATATGCTATTAGTGCAATTTACAGTGGAATCTAGTATGAACAAATACATTCTATAGTGAAGCACGCATGTAATGTGAATCTTCTTATTTTAGCATCTGCAAATTTTTTATATTCTGTAGGGTTTTTATGTGTTGCTACGTTTGTAAAAGAAAAAAAAAATCTCTAAAATATTCAGATGACAGTTTTAACGTCTGAGATGTTCTGCATACTGATTTTTGTTTTTTTATTTTTATTTTTACACAAAAGTTTTATTTTTAGATGTAAAACAGTTTTCTAGATATTTTTTTCATGCTTTTTGTGCATTTTGTTTTAGTTTTTACAAACTTTATTGAAGTTTTAAAAAATTTTTGCTTAGTCCCACTACCGGACTTGAAGGTTTTTTACTCTCTTTGCTGATTAAATGTACTACAATACTTCTGTACTGAGTGTACAAGACATTTGTTTTACACTAATGCAGCCTGTTAGACCCTGCTTAGTGCAGGGCCTATCAGGCCACTATACCCAGATGCCTTTAATTGGCTCTAGGTTGCCATGGCAACTATCGGGATCCCACAACTACAATCTCGAGTGATAGAGTTAAAGATGATGCCCTCCTTTTCTGTTTACCATTTATATGCTACTGGTGCATTTGACAATGGAATCTATGGAGTTCCACGTTCAATTCTACAACCAATCATGGCTGCTACAGCAGGGTGTCAGCTATAATATACAGGTGACACCTAGTGCATTTTCTGTTATCTTGGATGCATTAATAGCTGGAGATTGGTCTGGAGACCACTTTGGCAGTTCCATGAAGAGGCCTTCATGAGGAAATGTCACACTGGCCCTATTCTTGGGATTATGGTATTAGGGGGTGAAATATACAATAATACAATAAACAAATCCCTGAAGTTTTTATCCCTGATAAACTAGCAGCTTAGCGTTATATTAATTTTGTGAAGGAACTAGTGGTACTGCCATAACTTTAAAGTGTCCAAGGAGCTGTTTTTAAAACCGACAATTCCAATGCATGTTGTGTATGTTTGTGTGAGCAGCCTGCAGGGCCATACTTATTACTGAGGACTGCAGTTTCTCCGAACTTTTTTCCCATCATGCACATCTGAAACATCATTGGTTGACGTCAGTTACAAAGGGAGCTGCTGCCAGAATATCTTAATGGTTTCTGTGCCCAGGAGTATTCAGAATAGCATAAAACACCTCAGTCAGCAATTAAAAACCTTAATTATAGCACGTCATGGGGTGTAAGTGTGTGTATGTGTGCCGCCCCTGTGCCAGCAGCCGGGCTGCTCCAATCCGGATCTGCAGTGTGGCTCGAGGGATTCTACCGGACCCGGGGGTCGCGCGGACACTTCAAATAAAAGGGGACGTATTTGTTCGGGATTTGCCATAAACTGTCTGTAACACCACCCATGGTGTGTGGTGAAATGTGGCACCACCGCTGCTGTTGTGGGGCACCCGGGGGACGATGGGATGGCAGCTGGATGTCAACCCCTCCGTGGGTAGGGATGGATGCCCTGGGGCCCAGTGTCTTTTATGCTGAGGATGGTGACTGCAGGGGACGGGATGTTAGTTTACTCACGATTAAATGAATCACACAAGTCCAATGGTAAACCATTCGGTCGGGTGTGTCTGGTCCCACATCCGGGCTGGTGGTCACTTTCCTCTGCACTCTGTGTTTTTGTGTGGTGGAAAAACTGGAGTCCACTCCCGGTCCTTTTGTTGGGAGCCTTCCTGCTGACGCTGGCCCGTGGGATCTACCGGGCCCTGGTGGATGCCCTATCCCCCGTGGTGGGGTGTTGTCTGCTTTTGGGACTTTGGTTAGGACAGGATCTATAATCTGGTTAATAAGCTATGCCGTTGGTTCCGGTCCTGGCTTCAGGGTCCAAGTACCCCATCTGTGCATGGTTTCCGGGTCGGTTCTCCAGTGTCAGTACCGGCGGGCTCCAACCTGTCCCGGTCCACCTCGGATCTCTGGCAGCTGTCTTCCCATCTCCTGACAGATACGGACCACCATCTGCCACCTAGCCAGCAAGCAGGGGCTCCAACCCCGACGCCTTTCCTTTCTTTCTCAGCCTTCACTTTCTCCTCCTCAACTACTCCTTTCCACTCTACCTTCAACTCCGACTACTCAAGCTTAACTCACTGTTTTTCCCGTCCCGGGTTCTCCAGACACCCTAGGTGGGCGTTTTCCATCCACCTGGTCCCGCCCACTGGTGTGCCTTTCCTACACTGGGGGGGGTGACTAGGGTTTCTGGTCGACTGTGTGTAACCCTGTGTGGGATGGTGTTATGCGGGGGCCTGAACTGTGTGACTACATGGTTTTGCCAGGGCGTCACATATGCTCATTCATGATGCTGAATAAAACAAGACGTTTTGAAAAAATTATAATTACCATGTCTATCGATCCTGTGATTTCAATAATTCTGTGGTCTTTCCTTGGGGTGTTGCAATTTCAATGTTAAAGGGAACCTGACAGCTTAGACAGGCCCATAAGCTGCCACCATGCATGTATTGCCATCTTAAAACTCTTCCTAACAAACGTTGAAACTGAGTCAGCATTACGTAGCGACTAGGTTCATGCACTGCATGTGCAGAGGCTGGTTAGCTTCAAATGAGCGCAGAATAAAACCACTGTTATTGGTGGTGCTCTAATTCCTAGAAAAATACATATATACAAGTCAATGCAAGAAGTAAAGAATGGTGTTCACTAGAGATGAGCGAACCGGTCTCGGTTCGGCTCGAGGTCGGTTCGCCGAACGGAGGTCCCGTTCGAGTTCGGCTCGTCGAACGTTCGACGAACCGAACTCGAACTGCATAGGAAACAATGGCAGGCAATCACAAACACAGAAAAACACCTAGAAAACACCCTCAAATGTGTCCAAAAGGTGACAAACAACTCACAACACAACACAAACACATGGGAAAGTGACAAGGACATATACTCATGCCAAAACAAAACAGCTGGACAAGGAAAAAGAGGAGGACACACAGATATATGAGTATATGCAAGGAAACATCGATTCCATTATTGTGCAACTTGAGCCCTGCTCATTTTAGGCTTCCAATCTGGATAAATTGCCTGAGCTCGCCACGTACGCCTTGGGGATCTTGTCATGTCCTGCAGCCAGCGTTCTCTCGGAACCTGTCTTCAGTGCTGCTGGGGGTCTGCTGGCAGATAAGCACACGCGTCTGTCCACTGACAATGTGGACATGGCTCTCAGAGGACTTTTCTTCCCCTGGGTCAGCCAGGGGACGGGAAAGGCACGCGTATTTTTGAGAGTGCTTCATGCAAAGCATCTTTTTCATTTTGAAAAGGGGCATCAACCGATGTCAGTCAAGTGGGGTGTGTGTGGCCCAATTACTGGCAACGAGGGAGACTGTGGTTGGAGTCCCCTCGCTGTGTTTCTAAAAGAACCAAGATGAACAAGTCATGGCTCTCAGAGGACTTTTCTTCCCCTGGGTCAGCCAGGGGACGGGAAAGGCACGCGTATTTTTGAGAGTGCTTCATGCAAAGCATCTTTTTCATTTTGAAAAGGGGCATCAACCGATGTCAGTCAAGTGGGGTGTGTGTGGCCCAATTAGTGGCAACGAGGGAGACTGTGGTTGGAGTCCCCTCGCTGTGTTTCTAAAAGAACCAAGATGAACAAGTCATGATTCTCAGAGGACTTTTCTTCCCCTGGGTCAGCCAGGGGACGGGAAAGGCACGCGTATTTTTGAGAGTGCTTCATGCAAAGCATCTTTTTCATTTTGAAAAGGGGCATCAACCGATGTCAGTCAAGTGGGGTGTGTGTGGCCCAATTAGTGGCAACGAGGGAGACTGTGGTTGGAGTCCCCTCGCTGTGTCTTACATGCTTTTAGAAGGGCATGACATGGCTTGGAGGTTGACTTTCAGCATCTGCAAACTGTTGGCTACCAAAATGCTGCCTTTCCAACACCTGTGGTTATAGACAATGAGGAACATACTGATGAAGATGAGACGCAGATACCCGATTGGGATGACAACTTAAATATTCGGTCAGGGCAAGAAGAGGCTCGTTCTGAGGGGGAGGGGAGTGCAAACACAACAATTGATGATGAAGTTCTAGATCCCACCTACTGTCAACCCACAGTCAGACACTCGAGGAGGTCAACAGAGGCGGTGGAGGAGGATGCAACCGACGACGAAGTTACCTTGCGCCTTCCTGGACAGAGTCGGAGCACTGGTAGCACGTCTACAACTGCATCCTCAGCCACCACTCTGCCTCTGAGCATTATTCGGGGTGGATCAACAGGTCGCATGGCCTCTAAGCCTTGCCTAGCCTGGTCCTTTTTTGACATAGAAAAAAATCGCCCAAATTATGTGATCTGTAAAATTTGTCATGGTTCTCTTAGTAGAGGTCAAAACCTCAGCAGTTTGACAACTTCTTCCATGAATCGTCACATGAATAAATATCATATGGCCCGGTGGGAAGCTCACCGTGCTGCAATGCGGCCTAGCGGAGCGAACCATCCACCGCCTGCCCCTTCCAGTGCATCCGCGCGCTCGTCATCTTCTAGGACTGTGGGGACAGCTGTCACACCTGTTTTTCCACCCACAACTTCCACCACTGTAACCGCAACAGGCAGTTTGCTTGGTAGGTCGTCAGTTGGTTTGGAAGGGGAAACAAGTGAGTGTGTACAGCTCTCTCAGACATCGATAGCACCAACGTTGGATGAAGGCAACATCATGTCTCCGCCTGCACTTTCCTCACAAACCTGCATTTTTCCAGGGACACCCTACTCAACACCGTCTACACACAGCAGCCAGATCTCTGTCCCTCAGATGTGGTCAAATAAAAGGCCACTTCCTGCGACCCATGACAAAGCGAAGAGGTTGACTCTATCCCTCTGTAAGCTGTTGGCTACCGAAATGCTGCCTTTCTGCCTAGTGGACACACAGGATTTTAGAGACCTTATGTCTGTCGCTGTGATCCAGTACAAGATGCCCAATCACCACTGCTTCTCCAAGAAAAGCATGCCCGCGCTACACCAGCATGTCGCACACAACATCACTACTTCCTTGAGAAACTCTGTGTGCGACAGGGTGCATTTCAACACAGATACTTGGACCAGTAAGCATAGACAGGGTCATTACATGTCACTGACTGGGCACTGGCAAACTATGGTGAGAGATGGAGAAGGGTCTGCTGTCCAAGTCTTGCCGTCCCCACGAGTTGTTTCAATCCTTCTTCTGTATGTAGAAGTTAATACACTGCTTCTGCCTCTTCAACCTCGTGTGGGTCCTCCACCTTGGCGCAAACCCTGTGTGGTCAGGCCACCCTTCCTTGTAACTGTGCACAAGGACTATCACACACCTCCTTACTATGCTGGCAGCAGAGCTCAATGCCATCAGGCGGTCAAATTTTTTCTTTGAAATGTATGGGAAATGTGAGTCACACCGCTGAGAAGTTTTGGACGGTTAGCTCTGGATACCGAGTTTCATCAATGGTTGTCTCCACTCAACCAGCAGCCAGGGAAGGCCGGGTGCGACAATGATGCAAACATGGGTGCGGCCCTTCGCTGTGACAATGTGACACACATGGCTTGTGTGGTTCACGTGTTGAACCTGGTTGTCCAGCAATTTTTAAAGCACTATCCTGGACCACATGGCCTTCTGCAGAGAGCACGGTGTAACGCCTTCCTTGATCCACACACTCAGATGGGCTGTTAATGATAGGCTAGAGGGAAGCCACTCACCAAGCAGGACCCCTAGAACCCTGAAACCCTTTAACCCCTATACAGGGATTAGGAATTGCACAGGGCCCAAGGTGATTAATACCTGTGGAAGGCTGCAGTTCCAGAGAATAGTAGTCAGGCAGGGTCAAAACATTAATTGAGGAACAGGAACAGAATGGGACGGCCAGGACTTAATCAGAAAACAAGCATAGGTGAAATGCGGATCGGCCAACAAGGTACATAAACAGCAAGCAGGAAAAGTAGTCAGGTAACAAGCACACAAAATCATAAAACTGAACTGGGGGTAAAAGTAACCAGAGGTCATAGCTATGTCTGGCAGTGGTCTGCAGACAGGATGGGCATAAAAAAGGGTGTGGTGTCTTCCCATTGGTTGTAGCTGAATGATGGTATTTCATCTGTGAGATACCCACCAGCTACATTCAGCCAGAGATTCTGCATCTGTCAAGGTAATGCAGCCCAGTGGGTGAGCATAACCTGCGTCCACCTGCGCCGCTGGCATCGACTCCTCTCCCATCATCAGCACTATTCATGAAAGGAACACGTTGTCACCTGGCGACCGGAGTACAAATTGACGGAGCGGACTCCGTTGGTGACTTAACAGCCGTGTGCGGCAATGATGCAAACCTGGCTGCGGGCCATCGTCAGGGCAATGTGACACACGTGCCTTGTATGGCTCACGTGTTGAACCTAATTCTCCAGCAATTTTTAAAACACCATCACGGCCTACATGGCCTTGTGCAGCGTGCACGCTCGCTATGTGCTCACTTCCATCGTGCGCACACAGCAGCTCAACAACTTTCGTCGCTACAGAAGTCTTTAGGTCTGGTGGTTAATCGCCTGAAATGCGATGTGCCCACACGCAGGAATTTGAATCTGCACATGTTGCAGCGTTTGTGGCAGCACCGCCGAACCCTGCTGCAATACGTTATGACATATAGCCTGGGATAACTTGATCCAGAGGTGGTGCAGATCACGCTGCTGGAGTGGTGTCAGATCAAGGACCTATGCACCCTGCTACACAGTTTACAAATGTCGACGAAGATGTTTAGCACTGGCAATGTCATTCTCAGCGTGACAATTCTGGTCATCTACATGATGGAGCGCACTGTAATTATTATTCGGAGTCAGGTGTTAGGACAAGAGGAAGGGGAGGAAGTACAAGAGGAGTCATATGCGAAAGGGATAACAAGATCTACGAGGTCCAGATGGTCAGCGGCACCTATGCGGCAGTCATGGTGAGGGAGAGGGATTAACAAGGGCGCATAGTATCAGCAAAAAGTGTTGAGGAAGGTGCAGGAGCCCATGAAGAAATGGAGGACGAACTGGCGATGGGCATGGAAGACTCAGCAGATGAGTGAGAGCTTGCTCACATTTCGGTTGTGTGAGGTTGTGGTGAGAGGGCAGAGGAAGGAGGCACGATTCTTACCTCTCTGCCACCAACACACCAAGGACTTAGTCCTCCTGGATGCACAAGACACATCAGCGGCTTCTTGCTGCACTACCTACAACATGACCCTCGGATTGTACGAATTCAAAGTAATCCAGAATACTGGGTTGCCACACTGTTACATCCCCGGTACAAGACAAAATTTGGCAAAATAATTCCTGCCATAGAAATGGATGCACGTATACAGGAGTATCTGCAGAATGTGGTACGCAATCTTAGATCTACTTTTCCACTAAACACCAGTGCTGCACAGAGTGAATCTCAACGCTTTGTCATGGATAGGAGGAAATGGTCTTTTACTTGTCCACATCGGAGGGACCGAGGGATGGCTGCTGTGCTGAGATGGCGTTGAGTACAGTGTCCCTGCAGAGTTGCACTTTTGGTCATATACCAAAATGAGTTGAAAAAGGACAGATGCTGGTGGAAAGGGGAACAGGTGTGTTGGAAAGGGGAAAAAAGTTTTGGTCCGTGGATTTGGTGGTTAAGCAACAGTAACATTTGCTGAAGAAACACCATCTGTTACAGTGGGACTGGCAGATTTGGATAAAGTGGTATATACTATGTTACCGCTATATAACGAAAATTAATAAGAAAAGAAAGAGAAAGGTATATATCCCCATCAGCAGTCAGTGTCCACCGTGCTCCCAGTTGGAAAAGGAGAGGTTGGCAACTGGAAGGTTTGGTGGAGGATACAGAGCTGTGTGGCTATGAAACTAATAGTAGCCTGAACCGAGTTAGACGCCATTCGGATCTGGAGACTGTGAGCCCTGTTAGCGTCACAGGGTCCACATGCCCACCCAGCCCAGGAACTCCCTGTTAACAACACAGGGGCCATTGAGTACGCTGACCGTGTGCATAGGGGCACACCTGTGGACAGCAGGCGCATCAGCAGCAGCAGGCCTGTTAATGCCACTGGGCTGCACAAGCAGGACTGGTAGGACAGGAGCTGGTCTTAACCATTCTGCGTTACCAACTGTGGTGGTGGCCTGCATCGACACCCTATCCCTGCCTACCTCTGGCCTAAAGCCGCAATGGGTTCAACACATGGAGGTGTGCTCTTTCGTAGCATAATAGAAGACTGCGCACCTCCTTGTTGGCTCCAGCCCCTTTTATAACCTGGGTCCGCCCCAAACCAGGGTGAACCACAATGCACCTCCTGGAGACAAAAGTAGAGTGACACGTCATGAGTGGCATAACTAGCGTCCTATTTGGAACCGCAACTTCAATGATGACCTCATGGCTGCCATGACCCAAACACCTCACCAGTCATCGTCTGACCATCAATAATGCGGTGACAAGTCATAGGGGTGGGCCTCTGCAAGCCATTTGGGAGGACACCTGATGCCCTGTGGTCTATATGGGACCCCCACATCAGGGGCAGGGCCAAAGAGTTCATTACCGGACCTAGTCTCTGATGCAGTAAGTGCCTGAGCATGCTCAGTAGCATGAAATACAGTCTCTGAAAAAAGACTATCAGCTTTAGCATGGTGTCTAGGCACAAAACAGGACTTAGACCCGGCACGGAATGCAAGCACCTGTGCAAAGAGGCTTTTCACACTTAGTGTGGGAGCATGCGCTGTATCCCGAAATGAAGACTTAGCGTCAGGAATAACACAGTCAGGCTGAGCATACTCACTAGGCGAAACACTGTAATTAGGCTGCAGCTGGGGTAAATCGGCACACGCATGCGCACTAGCTGCCTCTCCACACTTAGACGTGGAGGGGAAATTGCTCTTGGAGATGCTGTCTATGAACAGAAGGAAAAGCTAAAGGAAGCCTGACTTTCTATCCCTCCGAATTATGAAATGCAGCAATGAATTCCATGAGTTTGCTATAACATTAGCGTAGCAAAATGTGCATGAGGGTGTCATGTAGAGGTGCTATAAATAGCTTGTCACCAGTGGGGCACTAATGGAATACAACAGCCAGTTCTATGATGCCACTAAATGGCAGTATTTTTTGCTATCATTATAGCTTATTAAAAACAGAGCAGGAGGGTGTCATGTAGAGGTGCTATAAATAGCTTGTCACCAGTGGGGCACTAATGGAATACAACAGCCAGTTCTATGATGCCACTAAATGGCAGTATTTTTTGCTATCATTATAGCTTATTAAAAACAGAGCAGGAGGGTGTCATGTAGAGGTGCTATAAATAGCTTGTCACCAGTGGGGCACTAATGGAATACAACAGCCAGTTCTATGATGCCACTAAATGGCAGTATTTTTTGCTATCATTATAGCTTATTAAAAACAGAGCAGGAGGGTGTCATGTAGAGGTGCTATAAATAGCTTGTCACCAGTGGGGCACTAATGGAATACAACAGCCAGTTCTATGATGCCACTAAATGGCAGTATTTTTTGCTATCATTATAGCTTATTAAAAACAGAGCAGGAGGGTGTCATGTAGAGGTGCTATAAATAGCTTGTCACCAGTGGGGCACTAATGGAATACAACAGCCAGTTCTATGATGCCACTAAATGGCAGTATTTTTTGCTATCATTATAGCTTATTAAAAACAGAGCAGGAGGGTGTCATGCAGAGGTGCTGCACATAGATTTGCAGTAGTGTGACTAGACAAAAGTCCAATAGCCACGTTTAGGATGCCACTAGGTACACTGACTGTTTGCTAGTATAATGGCTTAGTTAAAAAAAGTTGGAGTGTGCAATGCAGGCAATCATGCTGCAAATATCTTTCCACTAGTGTGACTACACAAAAGTACAATAGCCACGTTTAGGATGCCACTAGGTACATTGACTGTTTGCTAGTATAATGGCTTAGTTAAAAAAAAGTTGGAGTGTGCAATGCAGGCAGACATGCTGCAAATATCTTTCCACTAGTGTGACTACACAAAAGTACAATAGCCACGTTTAGGATGCCACTAGGTACACTGACTGTTTGCTAGTATAATGGCTTAGTTAAAAAAAGTTGGAGTGCGCAATGCAGGCAGACATGCTGCAAATATCTTTCCACTAGTTTGAGTAGACAAAAGTACAATAGCCACGTTTAGGATGCCACTAGGTACACTGACTGTTTGCTAGTATAATGGCTTAGTTAAAAAAAGTTGGAGTGTGCAATGCAGGCAGACTTGCTGCAAATATCTTTACAATAGTGTGAATAGACAAAAGTCCAATAGCCACGTTTAGGATGCCACTAGGTACACTGACTGTTTGCTAGTATAATGGCTTAGTTTAAAAAAGTTGGAGTGTGCAATGCAGGCAGACATGCTGCAAATATCTTTCTACTAGTTTGAGTAGACAAAAGTCCAATAGCCACGTTTAGGATGCCACTAGGTACACTGACTGTTTGCTAGTATAATGGCTTAGTTAAAAAAAGTTGGAGTGTGCAATGCAGGCAGACATGCTGCAAATATCTTTCCACTAGTGTGACTACACAAAAGTCCAATAGCCACGTTTAGGATGCCACTAGGTACACTGACTGTTTGCTAGTATAATGGCTTAGTTAAAAAAAGTTGGAGTGTGCAATGCAGGCAGACATGCTGCAAATATCTTTCCACTAGTGTGACTACACAAAAGTACAATAGCCACGTTTAGGATGCCACTAGGTACACTGACTGTTTGCTAGTATAATGGCTTAGTTAAAAAAAGTTGGAGTGTGCAATGCAGGCAGACATGCTGCAAATATCTTTCCACTAGTGTGACTACACAAAAGTACAATAGCCACGTTTAGGATGCCACTAGGTACACTGACTGTTTGCTAGTATAATGGCTTAGTTAAAAAAAGTTGGAGTGTGCAATGCAGGCAGACATGCTGCAAATATCTTTCCACTAGTGTGACTACACAAAAGTCCAATAGCCACGTTTAGGATGCCACTAGGTACACTGACTGTTTGCTAGTATAATGGCTTAGTTAAAAAAAGTTGGAGTGTGCAATGCAGGCAGACATGCTGCAAATATCTTTCCACTAGTGTGACTACACAAAAGTACAATAGCCACGTTTAGGATGCCACTAGGTACACTGACTGTTTGCTAGTATAATGGCTTAGTTAAAAAAAGTTGGAGTGTGCAATGCAGGCAGACATGCTGCAAATATCTTTCCACTAGTGTGACTACACAAAAGTACAATAGCCACGTTTAGGATGCCACTAGGTACACTGACTGTTTGCTAGTATAATGGCTTAGTTAAAAAAAGTTGGAGTGTGCAATGCAGGCAGACGTGCTGCAAATATCTTTACAATAGTGTGAATAGACAAAAGTCCAATAGCCACGTTTAGGATGCCACTAGGTACACTGACTGTTTGCTAGTATAATGGCTTAGTTTAAAAAAGTTGGAGTGTGCAATGCAGGCAGACATGCTGCAAATATCTTTCTACTAGTTTGAGTAGACAAAAGTCCAATAGCCACGTTTAGGATGCCACTAGGTACACTGACTGTTTGCTAGTATAATGGCTTAGTTAAAAAAAGTTGGAGTGTGCAATGCAGACAGACGTGCTGCAAATATCTTTACAATAGTGTGAATAGACAAAAGTCCAATAGCCACGTTTAGGATGCCACTAGGTACACTGACTGTTTGCTAGTATAATGGCTTAGTTAAAAAGAGTTGGAGTGTTGGAGTGTGCAATGCAGGCAGACGTGCTCTGCAAATGTCTTTGCACTAGTGGGACTATAGCAAAGTCCAATAGCCACGTTTAGGATGCCACTAGGTACACTGACTGTTTGCTAGCATAATGGCTTAGTTATAATGAGTTGGAGTGTGCAGAGGACAGGAGGGTACAGTGCCAGGATTGTGGGGCTCTGGGTAGAGGAATGGAAGCCTGCCTTTCTATTCCCTCCTAATGGTGAAATGCAGCGACGAAATCCCTGACCTTGGCTACACAGACGCTGTCTCTGTTTTCAGGACCTGTCACCTATGGCTCTCTGACCCTGCTGGTTTGAGCCCTTAAAAGGACTGATAGAAAGTGCTCTCCCTAAGCTGTCTAACGCTGTGTATGGAGCGCATACAGCTGTATCGGCGATAGGACTCAGGAGGACGGAGCTGCGACAGTGATGTCTGACACCAAAGACGCAGAAGACATAATGGCGTCCTGGAGGAAAATGTCCGGTTTTATAATGCAGGGACATGTGACATGGACATCCTATCACACATGCCGTTGCTTCTCTGGCTAAAAGTCCACTTAGCTGTGTGTGTGTCTGGGATTGGCTGACATGCTGGCCCGCCCCACTACACGCGCGCGCTTAGGGAAGGAAGACAAGGAAAAAAAAAAAAAAAATGGCGATCGCCATTATAGAAACAGCAGTGATCTGAAGGCGCTGTTCACGCACACTATACACTGAAATGTGATAATAGTTTGATTCACAGAGTGACTTACACTATTACAGCGGAAACCAAGCTAGGATTTAGCTGTTTTTTTGCTGCTAGAACCGTTCTCGAACGTTTCTAGAACTATCGAGCTTTTGGAAAAAGCTCGAGTTCTAGTTCGATCTAGAACAGCCCCCAAAATCACTCGAGCCCCGAACTGGAGAACCTCGAACCGCGAACCGCGCTCAACTCTAGTGTTCACCAATACTATTGCTGGAATATAAAGCTTTTTGTTTTACCAGTGAGCACTCTCCCTTTATCCTTTACTTCTTGCAATGTACTGAAGTCATTTTTATTCTTTTATTATTGCATACGCAAAAAAAATATTTTAGAACTGTGGTTGTCATATGCTAATTACTGAGTTACTAGTCCTCTGTGTGTTGTTTTCCCAGACTAGTCAACCAACTAATCAGGTTATCATGCCCCTGTGGTTGTGGGCAACATGATTTGCAAGAGTTTCGACTCCTAGCAAATTTCTGCCTCCATGACAATGAGCAGTGATGTAGGACTTAGCCGAAGATAACAATAAAAAGATTTTGTTGGGATGGTATAAAGATAGCAATTAATAAAGTAACAGTTTGAGGCGGGGGGCTAGAGTTGTCAGGTGTCTATTAAAGGGAATCTGTCAGCAGATTTTTGCTATGTAATCTGGAGACAGCATGCTCTATGGCAGTGTTTCTCAACTCCAGTACTCAAGACCCACCAACAGATCATGTTTTCAGGTTTTTCTCAATCAGGTTTTCAGGATTTCCTTAATGTTGCACAGGTGATGGAATTACTCCCTGATTAATATTGAGGAAAATCTGAAGACATGATCTGTTGGTGGTGGGTCTTGAGGACTGGAGTTGAGAAACACTACTCTATGGGTTAACACATAGATTTAATCAATGCGTCTCTTTCACACTGCGTTTTGTTGCTTACGTAAAAGGTTAAATCAGTTTTTGAAATAATTTGGGTGCATTGCCTTTATGTGCACCAAATTTATCAAAGTGTTAAACAATGTTTCATATATTGATAAATATTTAGACATAACCCTTGTAACCCTTGTATCTAGAGCTGATTTTCCACTGTTTCCGTCACCTTCCTACTGGAGGTAGAAATCTTTATTTGTGACTTTTTTGTCACATTTTGTACATCTGGTGAAATGAGGTTTGTTGCTCCTTGACCTGTAGGTTTCACATAGTTAATATAATCCACTTTGTAATCTACTTTTATTACCTCTGATTTTCTGAGCTCATTTTGCAGCAGGTTATATGATGTATTAATGATGTGCAGTTTCTTCCTCCTTTGCTATTCTATTTAATTTGCCCCTCTTCCACAGACAAATCATTACTAGGCTGCCATCAGCAGAAGGATTATCTTTGTGTTCCTTTAGGTTTATCTGTATCCATAGCCCAGAGAGGAGGTGTCCTGGACAAACCAGCGCAGGAAGAAGGAACTGCACAGAAACACTACATCACATAGCCTATTGCAAGTTGTGCTCAGAGAAGATCACATAATAAAAGTATATAGCAAAGTCAATTCTTTTGACTTGTTTGGACATATAAAAACAGATAGAAAGCCCCTTTAAACTTAATTTGTATACATAAGAATTAGATGCTTTTTAAAAGTGACTAAAACAGTGTAAAATAACGAAAAGTAGCATGTTTATGAGCAAAAAATGGCATTTTTTAAAAGGAATCTTTCAACAGGTTTTCGCAATTTAATCTGTGAAAGACCCAGATTCTAGTGATATGTCAATTACTGGACTATGTTTTGCTATTTCACTACAATTAGTGTTTTATCAGCAGGAGATTATCACTGTAGGACAACTGACCTCATGTGTTTATTTATTTATTAAAAAATACATATCGTCGCATGGTCCTTTTTTAAGGGTTGCATATTACATAACAAACATTTTCAAATGATGCCTTTATGCTCTTAAGACACTATGACGACATGGAATTCCTTGAGTTAAAGAACCATGCCAAACCCAAAGGCATTGCATAAAAGCCTCTCTTCCGCTATAACCACTTAAATAATGTGTTTGCTTTTGACTGCTATATCTAGAGGGTTGATTGCTTTTGAAGCCTACTAGGTACTGCAAGAAACATGGTCTGAAGATTGTTTGAAACTAATATAATGATACACTGTACAACAAAAATAGTACAGTCTTAGGCTCCCTTCACACGCACGTGTCTCCGGTTGTGCTAGGTCCGTGCCCACATGTACCGGAGACACGGGCACACGTAAACCCATTAAAATCAATGGGTTTATGTGCAAGCACGTGTTCAGCCATTGGCCCGTGCCTCCGTGTGGAGCATACGTGTGTCCGTATGCATGTCCTTTTTTCTCCGGCAGCACTGGTGTCACACGGCCCACACCTATACCACACAGATGTAGTGTGGATGCAGTCCCGTGTGACACGCGCCGGAGAAAACTCACGCGTCAGAGAAAAAAATAACAAACCTTTACTCACCTTCTCCAGCCCTGCAGTCTATGCCGCTGCTGTCACTTGCTGCAGACCGCCGCACATTATGCTCATGTAATATTCACTTCACTGCGGCGGAAGCAGCGGGGAGTCGGCAGGGCTGGAGACCAAAGATCAGCACCACGGACAGCGACGCCAGGGTCAGGTGAGTTGAAAGCTCTCGTTCCCTGTGTGTTATCACGGATAACACACGGAGAACACATGTAGTGCCATAAACACGGCACACGGAGGGAAAAACGCACCTTTGACACGTCCGTGAAACACGTGCGTGATTTTCACGGACATGTGACGGGGGCCTTAGAGTAGTATTAAAAAAACTGATAATTTTGCAAGTGATTTTATCGTGTAATTCTGGTAAAACACAAAAAGGCTCTAAATTGGGAACCACCATAATAGATCTCACCAATATATTAAAATCAGCTGTCCCCCATGCTAAATGTTTTAAAGAAAAAAATTAAAAAACCCTATAAAGTTTTAATTTTTTTTATTTATCCTACTTCCCCTGAAATAGAATGGAGATTAATAAAAAAAAAACATATGTAACCCAAATGGGAATTTGAGAATAAAATGCCATCTAGTGTTTTTGTGCTTTTAATTATCTATTTTTTCTAAGAAAAAATAAGTAATATGTTCTTTGTCTTCTACAAATGTTTGATTTTTTTACTCTTAGTTTAAAAAAATATTTTTTTTTCTGTTTTGTAGGAGAAGGAAGATGACAAATCTGATACTTCAAATTCTCAGCAGCAAAAAAGCCCACAAGGACTAAGTGATACAGGCTATTCCTCAGATGGTATATCTGGTTCTCTTGGAGAAATTCCGAGTCTAATTCCAAGTGATGAAAAAGATTTGTTTAAGGAACCAACAAAAAAAGACTCTCTCTCACATGAATACAGTCCTTCTAGTCCTTCAGATTTAGCAAAATTAGAAAGCACAGTTTTATCAATTTTAGAAGCCCAGACAAGTGTTCTTGCTGATGAAATGTTAAGAAAAGGTAATGATTTGTATGGGAAATATGCTGGACAGACTCACGAGAGAAGTAGAACTAAGATACTGCCAATCACACCAGAATCCTACAGTTCAGAGGAAGAACTTGAAGATATTCAAGAAGAGGAAGACGAGACACTCGAAAATGGAAAAAAGGGGTTGCAATCGAGAAAACTTCAAAAGGAGGGCATAAGCAAAATGAAAGATATAACTGTACGGAAAAGACAAGATTCAATAGATGACAGTAGTGAAAGTGAAAATTCACCAGTTCCACAACGGAAAAGAAGAACTAGCAATGGGTCATCAAGCAGTGATGATTTTAAACATGAAGATAGTCAGGGATCAGGAGATGATGAAGATTTTATTCGTAAACAGATTATTGAAATGAGTGCGGATGAGGATGCATCTGGCTCTGAAGATGAAGAATTTATTAGAACAAAATTAAAGGAAATAAGTGCTAATGAAAGCCAAAAAAGGGAAACAAAAACAAAACCAATACAAACAAAGTGCAAAAGATTAACTAAAAAAAGCAGTGCAAGCTACGATGATGATGGAATTCGACGTCACTCATGGCATGATGATGATGAAGAAGATGAAGATGAGGAAACATTTGTTGAAAGCCCAGAACCAAAATTTAGAGAAACTAAAAGTCAAGAAAATGAAGAGCTTTCATTAAGTGCTGGTGGAGGTCTCAGAAGATTTAAAACTATTGAACTTAATAGCACAATGTCTAATACTTACACTGAGGAGACTAGCAAACCTCCTACCAAATTATATTATGATGAGGAACCAGAGTTGGAGATGGAAAGCTTAACAGATTCTCCCGAAGACAGATCACGTGAAGAAAGATCTTCAAGTCTTCATGCTTCTAGTTTTACTCCAGGTACTTCACCAACTTCTGTTTCATCTCTAGATGAAGATAGTGACAGTAGCCCAAGTCACAAAAAGATGTCAGGAGAAACCAAACAGCAAAGGAAAGCAAGGCATCGATCTCACGGGCCAGTTCTACCCACTATTGAAGACTCTTCTGAAGAAGAAGAGTTGAGAGAAGAGGAAGAACTTTTGAAAGAGCAGGAAAAGCAAAGAGAATTGGAGCAGCAACAGCAACAAAGGAAAAGTTCTAGTAAAAAATCAAAAAAAGACAAAGACGAACTTAGAGCACAGAGAAGGAGAGAAAGACCAAAGACTCCTCCAAGCAATCTATCTCCTATTGAAGATGCTTCTCCAACAGAGGAACTGCGTCAAGCAGCTGAAATGGAAGAACTTCATAGATCTTCATGTTCTGAGTATTCACCTAGTATTGAGTCAGAACCAGAAGGCTTTGAAATAAGTCCTGAAAAAATATTAGAAGTTCAAAAGGTTTATAAGTTACCCACATCAGTATCATTATATTCTCCTACCGAAGTGACTTCTAATGTTGTTTTAACAGAGAACACAAATGGACAACAAACTCTAAAGAGTGCAGAAGAAGCTTATGAAGATATTTTATGTAAAGCAAAATTATATCACAGTGACAAGGAAAAAGAAGACGTTTTTGAGAAAGAGCCTTTATATGGAGGAATGTTAATTGAAGATTATATCTATGAATCCTTAGTTGAAGAGAATTATGATGAAAGTTTGGATGTTAACATAATAGGTAGCCAGCATCATATATTTGAGCAACGATTACAAGATGTAAAAAACAATTCAGCAGGTGACATTAACACCAATACAGCTCAAACTATTGCTAGTGTAGACAGCCATTGCTTCAAAACAGAAACATTTCATTCTATGCTGCCTCACGAAGACATTGTTTCAAGTTCTTACATTGTCCCTGAAAGCCATGAAATAATTATTTTAGAAAACACAGATGACAGGCAATGTCATGAAGATGCTTCTGGTTTTTATGAAATTATTGCGAGTCAGGACATGCAGCTAACACCAGGATCCAGTCCTACTCAACATAAGAATGAGTTCAACATGAAACCTGAGCCTACATCTTCTATGAATGTAGATATATATAAAACTGAAGATATGATACTAACTGCTTCAGTGGAATCTTCCTCTCTTAATTCAATGTCCATTCCTGATGTTAAAATAACACAACACTTCACTGCAGAAGAACCTGAAGATGATGTGGTTGTTGATTATAATGTGGAAAAAGCCTCCGATTATTCTGTTTCCAAAAACACTGAAGTTTCCACAGATGGCAAGTTTAGTACAAATGCATCTTGTAATGCTGACGGTGCTTTAGTATCTAGCTATTTTATATCACAAACTGACACACAGCATAGTCAGACTTCAACACCCAGTTCAGCTAATGATATATATACTACAAATCATGTAATAATTTCACTACCGGATATTGCACAAGCTACAAGTGCTCAATCTGAACAAATTTCTTCTGCTGTGTCTTCTATGGTGACAGAAAGTACTGGCAATGTACCGTTAGAAGATAAAACCAAAGAACATCCAAAGGATGCATCAAATGCTGTTACTGCGTTTCTTATTAATCATGTGCAACCAATGACCACTGTATGCATAGTGTCAACAAAGCACACTGTAACTTCTACAGCAAATACCCATGCAACAACTGCTACCCCAAATTTGGAATCAGTCATATCATCAGCTCCATCAGTTACCTCAAAGGTAATGCCATTCATTAAACGTTCTTCTGATTCTACTGATCCTGTATCAACCCAAATTTCTGTTCCTCCACGACCACCTCCTCCACCACCACCACCATTACCTCCAGCAGCAACCCCAAAACCAGCATTAAGCTCAAAAAAGAGACCAGCACCTAAAATTCCAACAGCAAAAGCAAAGCCTTCCGCAGTAGGATACAACAATGAAGGAGTTCAACAAGGGTCACCATTAAAAACCAGTTCAACTCCTATAACCAGACCTCATGCTCCTCCTCCACCTGTCCCTCCAAAGCCATCTTCCATTCCAGCTGGATTGATATTTAGTCATAAAACAATTGAAAGCTCAAAACCTCAAAAAGTACCAAAACCTGTGACTTATGATTCCCCAGTAGCTATGCAAAAGAGAACAGAAGCACAACACAAAACTCAAGCACATTCTATACCGTCTAGTATGACTTTAAACTTGGTTTCATCTACAGAATATCAATTACCTTCCCCAACATCACCTCTTTCTCCACATTCAAATAAATCATCACCAAGATTATCCAAACTATCTCAAGAAACTTATGTTGTCATAACTTTGCCATCAGAGCCTGGTACACCAACTGAAAATGATCCAATTTACACTACAACATGTTGGCCTTTAGAGACGACTGTCCATGATCAGGTTCCACAAATAACACAAACAGTGTTTTCTACTACACCTCTTAGTATAAGTAAAAAAGTGTCAGTAAGCCAACCATCAGATATTCTGAACAGATTATCACAAATAACAGTGGAAGATACCAAGGCTACTGTTTCTTTGCCTCAAAGCACAGTCTCTGAATTCACTTGCATTCCAGATGTTTTTCCAACTGGAAGAACAGTAACAGCTCAATCTCAATTAAAGCTAGTTGGAAAGTCTACTGAGTCTAATGATATAATAGACCTTCGCACCTTGAACAAGATAGACTATAAGGTTAACGATTTTGAAGTTGATAGTTGCATGGATCTCTCTTCCACAACTGAAGTAAAGCGACAGTCTTCTGCATTTAGTTCTATGAATCGACCGATAAGTGCTGTTCAACCTGCTATAGTTAATCTTAGTACTCCAGCTCCAGTAGTTTCTTCTATGCTACTAGTCAGTGAATCCATTACAGTAATGACAAGCTCAACAACTGTAAGTTATGCATCAAGTTTGGAGAGTCTGGTTGACTTAGGAAATTCAATGACGGAACCATTAAAACTGACAACTTCGAAACAATATGAAGAGGAACATGTAACATATCCGGTGGATGTAGAAGTGCCAATCAACTTATCTCTGGGTGTCCCAGCACACTTGATTGCTGGATCAACAACAAAACCTTTCCAAGTTACATCTGGAAGTGTAACTAATGGATCTACTGATATTTCTACCTCTCAAGAATCAGTAGACAGTGGAGTGGTGGATCTTAGCACAACAAAATTTCTTAGAACAATGGTGACCGTGGATGATGCAGCTTCCGCAGTTGTAACTGAAATAATAGAAGATGATAAACCTGTGGACTTAACTGCAGGTAGAAGAGCTGTGTGTTGTGATGTGGTATACAAATTGCCATTTGGAAGAAGTTGCATTTCACAACAGCCATCCACTACTTTACCTGAAGATCGTTTTGGATATAGAGATGACCATTATCAATATGACCGGTCAGGAATTTCAGGTTTTAGAGGTATTGGGGGTATGAAACCTTCTATGTCTGATACAAATTTAGCTGAAGCAGGACTCTTTTTGTACAAAAGCAAAAATACTTTTGATTACCCAGTTGGAATAGCTGATGGCATTGCTGTAGACCTGACATCTGGGAAAATGACTACAGGTCAGTATGATGTGCCAGCAAATCTTTCTTTAAAATGTGATTATGTTGTTCCCCATCTCATTTCTGGGTAACATTTTTTAATTTCTTTTAATTTATTTTTATTTTTTGGGGCACATTGTGGCAAAATACTTTGGAGTACTGGTGTATTTTCTTTTCCTTTTTTTATTATTATTTGTATGTTTTGCTCACAAGTTCATGCATGTGCCTGCATGTTCCAAATTTAATTTTGCTTCTTGTCCAAATAATCATTAAACTAGAGATTTGCATGCAATTTTATCCATGTATTTCATCAAGATTGGATGGGTCACAAAACCACTAAACATCATTGTTTTTAGGAAATGGACTATAACTGTACCCCTATAATTTCAGGTGAGGCTTTGGATTACCAAACCAAGACTACAGGTTCTTACCCAGAAACACGACAAGTCATTTCAGGCCTTGGAATAAGTGCCCCCCAATATTCACAAGCCCGTATGACTGCTTCTATAGTTCCACCATACGGTATGGGAAGTGTTTTACGGTCATCTAATGGAGTTGTTTATTCATCAGTTACCAGTCCAATTCCTTCAACGTTTGCCATCACTACACAACCTGGTTCTATATTTAGTACAACTGGAAAAGATTTATCGACTTTCATTACCACCGACACAGTTACTTCATTGTCAAGTTTAAACCAGGCTCAACCACTACCAAGAACATATAGCATGTTAACATCGTCAGTGGAAGATGAAACTGATGTAATGTCTGTGATTGACACTAGTTTGCAAACTTTTCCTGTGGATGTTGTAGCAAGTACACAAGGTGACCTTGTTTCCATTTTGACATCAGAATCAGACACTTTCTCTGAAATGACTGAAGATGAGTCATCTTTTATAATACCAGCTGATGATGGTAAGCAACAGCACCTACATTTGCAGCGTGAACTCCTAGAGCTGGAAAAACTCAAACAGCAGAGATTGGCCGAAGAGCTTGAATGGGAACGTCAAGAAATTCAAAGATTCAGAGAGCAAGAAACTTTTATGGTTCAGAAAAAGCTTGAAGAATTACAATCAATGAAACAACATCTGCTGTATCAACAGGAGGAAGAGAGACAAGCTCAGTTCATGATGAGGCAGGAAACACTAGCTCAACAACAGCTACATCTTGAGCAAATTCAGCAATTACAGCAACAACTTCATCAGCAGTTAGAGGAACAAAAAATACGACAAATGTACCAGTATGGTTATGACTCTGAAAATGTGCCACCTCAAACATCTTCTGAACAAGTGATTATTGAAGGTCAATATTCTGCATCAGAGGAAGGACAGTTCTGGACTGGTGATCAAATAGCAACTACATCATCAGCGGTTGCAGGTGTTGACATGGCACCAAGTGAAGCATGGTATGCTGTACAGTCAGATGGTGTTCCACAATATATTTCAAGACCAGGGATACTAAATTCAGTTTCAGAATTGTCTCTAAAAGACATGGATATTAACGATGAAAGGCAGCTTAAAAAAAGAAGCTCCATGCCTCGATTATGTGGTATGTATGATGAACTAGATGGAAGTATGCAAGATGATCCAAGATCATACAAACTAATTGTTGATAGTGGAGTCCAAACTGATGATGAGGATGGAAATGATAATAGGTTTACTGGCAGAAGAAGACGATCTAAAAAAGGTGTTGATACAAGTGTTCAGACTGATGATGAAGATCAAGATGAGTGGGATATTCCCACAAGATCAAGAAGAAGGTCACGTGCAGGAAAATACAGTGAAGTAAGCAATGATGCTGAAAAATCTAGACCATTTTCTAAAGTATCCAATATGGCTGTGCAAACTGTTGCAGAAATTTCAGTACAAACTGAACCATTAGGAACAATTAGGACACCTTCAATACGAGCAAAAGTTGATTCCAAAGTTGAAATAATTAAACATATTTCTGCTCCAGAAAAAAGTTACAAAGGAGAAAGCTTGGGATGTCAAACAGAAACTGATTCTGATCTACAAAGTCCACCATATCTAAATGATCTATCACAAAAGGATAAACGACGTCCAACACCTTTAGAAATAGGTTATTCTTCTCATCTACGGGCTGAATCATCACTACAGGTTGCACCTTCTCCTCCTAAGTCTCCTAAAGTTCTTTATTCTCCAATTTCACCAGTTTCCCCTAGCAAAGCTCTAGAATCTGCTTTTGTTCCCTATGATAAGACAATGGTAGATGATATTGGCACTCACAAGCCTCATGCTGATATTGTACAGATTCCTCCTCCAAGTCCAAAATCTCCAAAGGTTATGCAACGCTCAATGTCAGATCCTAAACCCTTAAGTCCAACGGCAGAAGACATTGCTAGAACACAGTTCCAGTACTCAGATGGATATTCAGTAAGAACTTATTCTTATTTTCTAAGCTTGTTTATATGCATTTGATTAATCTATCATGTTGCTCATATAATGACCATATACCGGAATCCCACGAAATTGTTACATTATTTTGTGCATAACACAGTTCCAGACATCATCTTGTATTGCATAATTAACATCCTCCCATACAGTCTGCATTTCATAGAAAAGAATACATTCTATATACAGTATAGGAAGTGCATGAAAATGTTATAAACAAAAAATATAACTTATTAAGTAGACTTTATAGACCATATCCAAGTATTTTCATGTCACCTCATTGTAGCTTCTGACAGCTACTTTATAATCAACCCTTATAGAGAACCTCTCCACAAAATTTTCATATTTAACTAGATACTTATTGTAAAAGTTGAGAATGATAGAAGAAGGAGAAGAGTGCACCACAATGGCATATAATGGTAAAGGGGGTGCTGTGATGCAATGTGAGCACAAGGGGTAGAGTTAAAAGAAAAAGAACATTGCATATAGAAGCACAACCCGCAATGACAAAAATAGAGAAACCTTTATTCACAGTACACAGTATACAATCTAAAAACAGTTAAAACATGACAACAGACAAGATCCGGCACCCATTAGTGACATCAAGGTACAAGAACAGTAATAATAATGGTAATACCCTGCCACGAAAAGATAATGCGGGAGAAAACTACATATACAAAAAAAAAGCATCTCCATTGTGAAGATATTAGCAATCAAAGTATTTGGCCTCTAATGAGTTAATTTTCATTAACGCCTTCACCCCCGGGCATTTTTCCTTTTTGGGTTTTTTCCTCTTCTTCCGAGAGCCGTACCTTTTTTATTTTTCCGTCAATCTTGCCATATGAGGGCTTCTTTTTTGCGGGACGAGTTCTACTTTTAAATGAAGTCATAAGTTTTCCCATATAGTGTACTGAATAGCAGCAAAAAAATTCAAGTGTGGAAAAACTGCAAAAAAAAGTGTGATTATACAATAGTTTTTGGGATATTTTATTCACCATGTTCACTATATGATTAAAACTGATGTGTTGGTGTTATGTCTAAGGTCGGTATGGGTTTGTAGACACCAAATATATATAGGTTTACTTTTATCTAAGAAATTAAAAAAATTCACAAGTGTGTCCAAAAAAAGGGGCGCACTTTTTGTGCCATTTCCCAAAGCCCGTAGCGTTCTCATTTTTCGGGATCTATGGTTCAGTGGTGGCTTATATTTTGCGTCTTGAGCTGACGATTTTAATGTTACTATTTTTACGCAGATGCTACCTTTTGGTCACCTGTTATTGCATTTTGCGCAAAATTTGTGGCGACCAAAAAACGTAATTTTGTCATTTGGAAAAAATTTTCCGCTACGCTGCTTACCGATCAGATTGATTGATTTTATATTCTGAATGCAGCGATTACAAATATGTGTATATTTTTTTATTTTTTTAACCCTAGAATTTTCAATGAGTCGAATGGGGGGTGATTTGAACTTCAAGGGATTTTTTTAATTTTTTTAAAACTTTTTTTAACTTTTTCTTTTATTTTACTAGACCCCTTAGGGAACTGTAACAATCAGCAGTCTGATCACTCTTCCATTTCTCCAGATCACAGCTACACAGCTGAGATCTGGAGAAAAGCTGCTTTTATCTCACACACGGCAGTATGCCGGCAGTGAGAAAGTGACTTATGATAGCTACAGGAGTTATCACATGACCCTGTGCTAGCATGGCAACTACCGGAAGTCTTGTGATCACGTCACTTGACTTCCAATAGGGCTGGGTAAGTTATACTTATGGCGGTGCGCTGATACATCTCGCTGTCACATTTTGACAGCGAGATGTAAGGGGTTAATAGGCGCGGGTGGAACGCGATTCCACTTGTGCCTGGCAGGCACACATGTCAGCTGTTGTGATCAGCTGATATGTGCACAGATCACCCCGGACTGCCCACGGCAGGCGGTGGGAATTAACCTCACACAATCCATGTACCCAGTATGTCATGTGTCGTGAAGAGGATAAGTTCAAGGGGGTGTTATCAAATAGTTTTCATTTGGGTTGTGTACTTGTTTGATATGGTTATCTCTGCTGTATCGCCCCTCTCTCTCAATGCTTGTGCAAAGCTGAAAGGTCAAATGTCCGTATGACACTTATGTCTGCAGTGCTTAAATTGTAATGGCTCTGCAGTGAGATCAGAACAGACTGGCATATTTCACACAGGAGAAGTCTAGAACAAGCAGGTTACTCTAGTGTGAGATGTAATCACAGTCCTGATCTCATTGCAGAGTGATTACCTTTTTCCTTAGCACAGAAGACATGAATGTGATTTCTGATTCATCTCTGCAATGTAGGGGTAATACCAACACACCAAAGGTTACCATGTTAGTAGAGGAAGACAGCTCATAAAAATGTTTGGGATGTTTATAATGTGATACAGCTAGTACCGTGTTTTTCCAAAAATAAGACCTCCCCCAAAAATAAGCCCTAGCAGGGATTTTCAGCATTTTCGGAGAAAGGCTTAAATATAAGCCTTCCCCCGAAAATAAGCCCTAGCCACAAATCAATAATGAAGTGTTCGTGCAGCTAAAAAAGTTACAGATACTGCAGGACACTTCATTATACACAGCGGCACCCGGCAATTACACTCACCAGACGCCGAGCAGCAGGACCTGCAATGATCACACACCCACACACATCAGCTCTCACACACACACACACACACACACATAATCAGATCACACACATACACCAGATCTCACACACAAACATCGGATCGCACACACAGTCAGATCGCACACATAATCAGATCGCACACACAAACATCAGATCACATGCAAACATCAAATCACACACACACAAACATCGGATCGCACACACATCGGATCGCATACACACTCACCTCATCCAGTGACACCGATCTCTTCTCGCCGGGAGAATCCTGAGAGGCAGTGCGGTGCAGCGCGACGAACAGGACCTGCGGCCGGACACGTGACTTGCTCTCATTCCCTGCTGCCGTAAGTGCTGGATGTGATGTGATGTGATGTGTGTGTGTGTGTGTGTGTGTGTTTGTGTGTGATCTGCTGTGTGTGTCTGCAATCGGCTGTGTGTGTGTCTGCGATCGGCTGTGTTTTTCTGCGATCGGCTGTGTGTGTCTGCGTTCGGATGTGTGTATCTGTGATCGGCTGTGTGTGCCTGTGATTGGATGTGTGTATCTGTGATCGGCTGTGTGTGCCTGTTATCGGATGTGTGTGTCTGTGATCGGCTGTGTGTGCCTGAGATCGGATGTGTGTATCTGTGATGGCTGTGTGTGCCTGCGATCTGCTGTGTGTAATCTGCTGTGTATATCTGCGATCTGCTGTGTGTGCGTACCTGTGATCGGCTGTGGGTATCTGTAATCGGCTGTGTGTATCTGTGATCGGCTGTGTGTGCCTGCGATCTGCTGTGTGTGATCTGCTGTGTATATCTGTGATCTGCTGTGTGTGTGAGATCTGCTGTGTGTGTGATCTGCTGTTTGTGTCTGGGATCTTCTGTGTGTGTCAGCTAGCAGCAGGGTAGGACGGCGTGCAGCACCGACCGGAGATCACAGGAGGACCTGGGAACCGTGCAGACGTCCTGGTCTGGTGAGTATGGGTTTCCTGGGAAGTGGGGGGGTCTGCTTTTTTCGGGGGTAAACTTACCCCCAACCGTGTTTCTCCAAGAATAAGACCTCCTCCAAAAATAAGCCCTAGTGCTTTTTTGGGGGGGCAAAAAAATATAAGACAGTGTCTTATTTTTGGAAAAACACGGTACTTAGCTGTACTGCCCTCCCTCTCACTAACTCATGCAGGAGGTTACACCAGGAGATCAGGGCTGTCTGAGATGATACATATCACACACTGCAAAACCTTCTCCAAACAATTGTGGGTGTGGATTCTTATTTTCTTTTAGTCTTGCTGTCTGCTTAGGATTGGTCAGCATCATATAGGGATAGGACATATTAATAATTGTCTAGTGCACATCTCGTACTACATCATATGCCACTCCATAATGAACTTGAAATAAAAGATAATGAAGGAGCTTTTAAAGGCTGATTATAAAATATAACAACTTTATTAACCCCTTCACGACCATGGATGAATATATCCGTCATGAAGCGTGTCCCGTTAAGCCCCGCCCCCTCCCGCGGGCAGGCGACGGCGGTCGGCACACATATCAGCTGTTTTCAACAGCTGACATGTGTGCCTGCTAGCCGCGGGTGGAATCGCTTCCACCCGCAGCCATTAACCTCTTAAATCTTGCTGCCGAAGTCTGGCAGCAAGATCTAAATGCGCGTGGCCATGTTTTTTACTTACCGACGCCCCCACCGGAAGTCACGTGCATGATCACGCGACTATCGGTGGTTGCCGTCGTAGCACAGGGTCATGTGATGACGCCTGCAGCTATGATGTTTCACTTTCATTTTCCCTCGGCCGAGAGCAGAGGGAAAAAGAAAGTGACTGTATCTGCTGTTTACAGCTGTATAGCTGTGATCAGCAGATAGATAATAGCGATCGGATTGCTGATTGCTATAGCCCCCTAGGGGGACTAGTAAAATAAAAAAAAAGTAAAAAAGAAAGTTTTACAAAATAAAAAAAACCCAAAAAACCTAAAAGTTCAAATCACCCCCCTTTCCCCCCATTGAAAATTAAAGGGTTAAAAAATATATAAATATACACATATTTGGTATCGCCGCATTCAGAAATGCCCGATCTATCAAAATATAAAATCAATTAATCTGATTGGTAAACGGCGTAGTGGCAAAAAAATTCCAAACGCCAAAATTACGTTTTTTGGTCGCCTCAAGTTTTACGCAAAATGCAATAACAGGCGATCAAAACGTAGCATCTGCGCAAAAATGGTACCATTAGAAACGTCAGCTCGAAACGCAAAAATTAAGCAGTCACTGAGGCATAGATCCCAAAAAACAAGAACGCTACGTGTTTCAGAAAATGGCGCAAAACGTGCGCCACTTTTATTGGACAAACTTGTGAATTTTTTTTAACCCCTTAGATACAAGTAAACTATACATGTTTGGTGTCTAGAAACTCGCACCGACCTCAGGCATCATACCCATGCATCGGTTTTACCATATAGTGAACACCGTGAATAAAACATCCCAAAAACTATTGTGCCATCACACTTTTTTTTGCAATTTTTCTGCATTTGGAATTTTTTTGCTGTTTTGCAGTACACTATATGGTAAAACTTATGGTTTCATTTAAAAGTACAACTTGTCCCGCAAAAAACAAGCCCTCATATGGCAAGATTAACGGACAAATAAAAAAGTTACGGCTCTCGGAAGAAGGGGAGCAAAAAACAAAAAACGCAAAAATGGAAAGTGCCCCGTGGCTGAAGGGGTTAAATACAAAGAATTATAAAATATTCAGATTTTACAATTACAATATAATGGTGCTGGATATTATAATGGGTGAAAACCCACATGTTAATGGGGGGCCCAAGCAAACATCACAAGAGAAATGGGAAGTCCAAAACCAAAGGGCTCTGTCAAAATGTATAAACATATGGCTGACAAAAAAGAAGCCTCTAGTCACTATGAATTCCAAAGGGAATTTCAGTTTAAAGCATCCAATTCAATACAGCTGACCAGTGTCAGACTGATGCGGGCGTCACACGGTATGATATATCCGGCGATATGCCATCGGGGTCACGTCGTTATTGACGCACATCCGGCATTGTCAGAGATATCGTACCGTGTGACACCTCCGAACGACTGTGAACGAGCAAAAATACTCACCTTATCGTTGCTCATTGACACGTCGTTCATTTTCATAATCTTGTTCCTCCTTCTGCGCGGCGGTTGTTCGTCATTCCCGTGGCAGCACACATTGCTCCGTGTGACACCCCGGGAGCGACGAACACAGCTTACCTGCGTCCTGCCGGCAATGCGGAAGGAAGGAGGTGGGTGGGATGTTTACGTCCTGCTCATCTCCGACCCTCCACTTCTATTGGCCGGCTGCCGTGTAACGTCGCTGTGACGCCGAACGTCCCTCCCCCTTCAGGAAGAGGATGTTCGCCGCCCACAGCGACGTCACCCGGGAGGTAAGTACGTGTGACGGAGGATAAACGACTTTGTGCGTCATGGGCAACTAATTGCCCGTGATGCACAATTGATGGGGGAGGGTGCGATCGCACGATTTATCGACCTGTGTGACGCCCGCATGAGTATATCTAACAGGCAATAAATAGGTCAGCCAAAAAATAAACAACCCTAAGACTTACACATGAGTGTACACATCAGGTGGTCGCCCAGGCGTCCCACATCAACAAGAAAGACCCTCCAACGCGCGTTTCGCGGAACAATAGAAGTTATAGCTTCTTCAGGTTTTGGACTTCCCATTGCTCTTGTGATGTTTGCTTGGGCCCCCCATTAACATGTGGGTTTTCACCCATTATAATATCCAGCACCATTATATTGTAATTGTAAAAACTGAATATTTTATAATTCTTTGTATTTAATAAAGTTGTTATATTTTATAATCAGCCTTTAAAAGCTCCTTCATTATCTTTTCTTTCAAGTTCATATAGGGATAGGAAATACACATTTCCAGTGAAATCTATCTGTTAACCCCCAATTGGACTTAAAAAAGACTTAACCAATTAAGTGTCAAATACTTTGTTAATATCTCAATATTTTGAATATCTCAATATTTTGCTCTATGGGGTACTTTGCACGCTGCGACATTGCAAGCATCAGCTAGCGATGCCGAGCGCGATAGTACTCGCCCCGTCGCACATGCGATATTTTGGGATAACTGCCGTAGCGAACATTATCGCTACGGCAGCTTCACACGCACTTACCTGCTCTGCGACGTCGCTCTGGCCGGCGACCCGCCTCCTTCCTAAGGGAGCGGGTCGTGCGGCGTCACAGCAACGTCACACGGCAGGCGGTCAATAGAAGCGGAGGGGCGGAGATGAGCGGGATGTAAACATCCCGCCCACCTCCTTCCTTCCGCATAGCTGGTGGAGGCAGGTAAGGAGATGTTCCTCGCTCCTGCGGCTTCACACACAGCGATGTGTGGTCCCGCAGGAATGAGGAACAACATCGTATCTCCTATTGGTGTGACATTATGAAAATGACCGACGCTACACAGATCACCGATTTTCGACGCTTTTGCGATTGTTTATCGGTGCATCTAGGCTTTACACGTTGCGATGTTGTTACCGGCGTAGGATGTGCGTCACTTTCGATTTGACCCCGACGATATCGCAGTAGCGATGTCGCAACGTGCAAAGTACCCCTAACTGTGTCAGAATGAAAGTAAAACTTGTGTTCTTGAAACACTAGTAAAATCATCTGATTTACTAATGACATACTGTATATTTGAGAAATATATTCTAATTGTATCTGCTGTCGTATTTTGTATTCTTTCAGTAATGATAGGTATGTGATAAGTACTCTTTAAATGTAATTTCCATAAACTATTTAAGAAAATAATTTGCATACCTCCACCCTTTAACTCAGAAATATAATTACTTGATGTATGTGCCAGAATGCATGCAAATTCTTAAAGATGCAGCTACATTAATCTTTTGTCAAATTGGCTTAGTTTTCTTGTTTTCTGAGTTTTCTTGTTCATTTTCACCCTATTTATTTTAAGGCTTTGTGAACTATCTTTAAGAAACTCTTATTCAGATTTTGTAATTTTTACCGTAAGATATAGGATTTACGGTGATTGTGTCCATCATTTCAGAAATCTGTCCTCTGCATGCAATGGAATCTCTTACTAAGATGTAAACAAAAAGCTGAAGACAAAAGAGTGCAAAATAGGGTCTTATCAGAAATTAAAGTGCAGTGTGAATGATATTCCACTCACCTACTGGGGTTGTGATAGTCACAGGAAGGCTTGAGATAGTGGTGGCTGCCGCAACCCCATGTACATTAAGCTTCAGTGCTAGAGAGGAGGAAAGGGGTTAATGCAGCGCTGCTTCCGAATGAATAAACTGTTGATTATTAAAATATTCTTCTTTTATTTCATGTATTTCTTTTATTTTATTTGATGTATTGTTGATTTTTCTTCCTTTGTCCTGAAGAAGGAGACTTATTCCCAGAAATGCGTAGACCTAAGAAATAAAAAAACAATATTTTCATAATCAACAGTTTATTCATTCAGCAGCAGCGTGGCATTAAGATGTAAATATAGCTGTGCATCAACACTATTTTAGAAACGTAATGGATTATTCGCATATTAATAAAGTTCATTAGTTAGTTAGCATGAAAGCAAGCAAGTTTGCAGCTGAGTTGCTTATCCTCTCCGCTGTATTTCTCCTGTATATGAGTGCTTTTATCTTAGACAGTATGCAGTTTGTTTCCATGAAGCTTTGCCACTAGTACCTTATTGAGTGTGCAGATTAGCTACATTACAGGAGAGGTGTTAACTTCTAAAATCTCAGCCACCTCTCCAGCCCTTTGATTTTTTATAAAGAAGTTAGCTGCTCACTTTCCTCCCCTTAGCTCTCAGCTCTTAACATGCTGCTGTTACAAATTTTGCAAAATTACCAGCCCCAAGCATCAGCTGCTTTCAGAGCAGTTCTAATGATGGCTCTCACTTTTGGTGAGATGTGTGCTTGTTCAAATGCATTTGTATCTCTATTGCTGCTCAAGAGGCAAGTTGAGAATAACCCTTCAATTATGGAAACAAATATTTAATATAAAGATAGAACATAAAATTTTGGTTGAACTAAGTAAGCAAAATGTGAACAACGGAAATTTATTGATTTATGCTCCTTTTTAAGCACTTGAGTTCAGCAACATCTACGTTCTCATGTTATTATATTGTTTTAGTTTGTTGGACAGCATAAAAATAAGTTTGCAGTTAGTTTAACCTTTTTCTATCTTCTTTTATCTTCCTGATATGAGAGATTTTATCTTAAAGATTATGCTGATTGTTGCCAAGGAGCTGCTGGGCTTGGCACTCTAATTACCATATGTGGCGCACCCACTCTAAGCAAGCTAAACCCTTGTTTACCCTAGAATTTTCTAGACACAACCAGCACAAAAAGAGCTGCAATATTATATCACTGATAAAGGTACCAGGAGCTGCTGATAAGTCTTTGGCTTTACCCAGAAAGAAACTAAATAGGATGATGAAACTTATGTCACCACACTTCTTAAATCAGTATTCCAAGTTCTGTAAGCCATCAGAGTTAGCTGAGTATGGGCAGTAGTTACATTCCAGGCAGAGGCATTACCTCCTGAGATACCAGCCACCTTTCTCCAGCCCACTAACTAGTATTCAGCAGTTAGCTGCCCATCTCCCCCCACCCACTTTCAGTTCCTGACTTGTAATTAATCCTGCAAAATCACAATTCCCCAACCACCCGCTCACCCCCTATCCCTTTCCCAAAGCTCTCACTTTCCTGAGCTGAGTGCTTGTTCAAAGACCCTGTGAGCTCTGTATGCAAATACCATACTTCAGAACAACCACTGACATCCTGGAGTGTGTCATCGAAGCAGAACAAAGATACTGACCAGAAATGTCACTGAAGGGCAATTGCCTGCTGCCTTCAAAAGCAAGGTAGTGAAAGTCTGTGCAACAGTGTGCTACTGAATGCACAAGTTGAGAATAATCCTTTAAAGGGTCTTTCCTAACTTATAAGAGTTTTCACGCTCTGTGTCCGAATTCTGACAGTGTGCACTGTACACGTTGTCAGGATTCTTAGAGAGAAAAGAACCAAAAGTTTAAAAAATACAGTCATCATTAAATATTATAAAAATACCCTATATACAACACTTTACACAAAAAATAGCTAGGATATGCTGTAAAAAGTGAGAAAAATCAGAAAGAGGGATAACTAGTCCTCAAAGTTATCATAACATTACACCTGGGAACTTTTTAGTACACCCTACGTCTATTTTATCCCTGCCTAAGCTGCTGGGGTTGGCACTCTAATTACCATGTGTGGCGCACCCACGCTATCAAAGCTAAACCTGTGTTTACCCTAGAATTTCCTAGACACAACCAGCACAAAAAGAGCGCAATATGATGTCACCGATAAAGGTACGAGGAGCTGCTGATAGGTCTTTGGCTTTACCCAGAAAGAAACGAGATAGGATGATGAAACTTTACATTTATTCCACATACTTTCCACTGATGTCAATCCACTTCTTAAATCAGTATTCCAAGTTCTGTAAGCCTAGCAAAAAGAAGGGTTTCGGTTGTGCCTCAAACCAGGCATCCATAGCAGCCATAGGATCAGAAATGGTGTGAAATTTGGTATCCTTGAGGTGTTTCTTTAGGTTTGGAAACAGATAATAGCCAGAGGGAGCTAGATCTGGAAAATAAGGTGAGTGGTCAACCAGATAGAAGCCCGGGTCTGCCAGTTTTTCCATGGTCGCTAGTGCAATGTGAGCAGAGGCGTTGTCTTGCAGGAGCATAATTCCTTTGGACAGCTTGCCGTGCCTTTTGGCTTTCAGAGCTGCTGCAATTGATCCAAAAGTTCAATGTAATACCTTGCATTGATGGTGGAACCCTTTTTAATGTAGTCCACTAGCAGCACACCTTTCTTATCCCAGACTACAGATGCCATCACCTGAGGGGCTGATTTTTGCACCCTGAACTTCTTTGGATGAGCAGAACCACTGTTCCTCCACTCTTTTGACTGGTCCTTGTTTTCAGGGTTATGCAAATAAATCCAGGTCTCATCCATAGTGACCAGTCGATCCAGGAAGTTCTTCTCAGTCTGTAAACGCTGAAATGGACCTGGAAGTTTTCACTAGCATGGTTCGCTGATCTGTTGTCAAATATTTGGAGACCCACTTTGCAGATAGCTTCCTCGTGTCCAAATGTTCATGGATAATGACACAACCACGTTCACGGCAAATCCCCATGATGTTTGCTATTGCTTTAGCGGAAAATTTGTTGATTCTCCAGTATGAGGTTGTACACAGCATCAACAATCTCCGGAACAACAACCACTCTCGGTCGTCCATGATGTGCCTCATCATTGGTGCTGAAGTGGCCCGTTTTAAATTTGGCAACCCAGTTCTTAACTGTGGAATATGAAGTGCATTGATCCCCCAATGTCTGCGGCATATCACCATGAATATCCTTCTTGGACTTTCCTTGCAGAAACAAGAATTTTATTATTCTTTTCCTCTCAGTTGCTGTGAATATTGTACTAGACTCTGCCATTTTGCTTTCCTACATGTGTAGAGCACTGTTGCCATAAGCAACAAACATAACATTTTGTATACATATATTAAACACATAGAGGCTTTCATGTGATGTAACATACGTTACCATAGAAATAAAAAAAAAGATCACAAAGCCAAATACTTATCAGCAGCCCCTATGTATGTAGATGAGAAAAGAAGCTGTCTTATATAGAGGCAAAATCCTTAATGACAAGTAAACTTACTCAGAGGCAAAGGAAACACAGAAAACGTAGTAGAAAAGATATAGCCAGAGTATTTTGTTCATGCATGAATTAGCACATGTACAATATCGATATTACCAATTTGAATCATTTTCCACTGCGTGGGGTCTATTGAGTGATCAGTGGGGTTTTCAGTACCAAAATTCCTAACCATTTGCAGGGAATTAAAGTGCCTGACAAATATGGAAAGAAACATGAAAGTTTAGTTACCCTTTAAATAATTTGTATACATAATCTGTCTTTAACCTTTGCAATTTTCAAGGTATTTTCAGAACCTGTGATTAAATAGTGTAACAGTTAATAAAACCTACATTTTGTTATATCTCATGATGAATAGTGGGAGTTTGTGAGGACACAGCTATACATTTTGTACTGAGGTATACATATTTGGGGCTTGCTCAATTGGATGCTAGACTATTGATCTATTTCTTGCTATATTTTACAGCATACAAACAAATTACAGACTGTATGTGGAGTGCCTTGAAAAAGTATTCATGCACTGTGAACTTTTATACATTTTTTCACATTACACTCACAATGTTAAAGATATTTTTTTTTTAGATTTTATTTGTTATACCAACACTATGTAGCAAGTATTAGTGCAATGTAGCGGAAATGATACATGGTTTTCTAAATCTTTTAAAAATATAAATTTGAAAGCTGTGACATACATTTGTATTAAGCCCCCTTGAGTCAATACAGTGTACAATCATCTTTCGCTGCAATTACTGCTGCAAATATGTTGGAGTATGTCTCTACCAGATTTACACATCTACAGGCTGAAATTTTTGTCCCATTGTTACTTGCAAAATAACTCTAGCACAGTGAGATTAGATACAGAACGTCTATGAACAAGAATGTTCAAGTCTTGCCACAAATTGTCACTGGGATTTATGCATGGACTTTGGCCATAGGAACACATAAATATTAGGGATGATCGAATACCTCAAATATTCGGCTTCGCGAATATCCGACGAATAGGTCGCCGCAATGTAAGTTTATGGGAAGTCCGAATTGTTCCGAATAGTTGTTATTCGGGTTTCCCATAGGCTTACATTGCGCATCGAATATTCGCGAATAGTCGAATAGCAGCGACTTATTCGGCAAATATTCGCGAAGCCGAATATTTGAGGTATTCGATCATCCCTAATAAATATGCTTTGATGTAAATAAATGCAATTGTAGTCCTGACAGTATTTTTAAAATCAATGTCCTACTGGAAGGTTAACCTACACTCCAGTCTCAAGTTTCTTTTGCAGTTTTTAACAGGTCTTCCTCCAGAATTGCACTATATTTAGCCTCATTTATTTTCCCACCAACTCTGCCTAGTTTCCCTTTCATAGCTTAGCATGTTTAATAGTGGGGATGTTGTTTTCAGGGTGATGTGCAGTGTTAGTTTTCCCCCACACAGTGTATTTTAATATTTTGGTGCAAATAAAAGCAACATAGCCCAAGCAAAACTGATTCCCCCTATGATTAATTCTCCTTATACTTGTAAAGCTCTATACATCATAAGATTCTAATAAATAGATTGATTTCTTATTTCGAATGTTACTTACCGGTATTTTTCAAATATGTTGTGGTTTGATATAAAGTCAGTTATCATTTATATATACAGAATGCAATGATTAAGGGTTAGGTTGTGTACTTATTTCTGCTTTTTTCACTTATTTCTGCATCATAGACTAAAACTATGCAAAGCGGTACTCAAAAGAAGGTTAAAAGAACTCTTCCAAACCCTCCACCAGAAGAAGCTGTTAGCGGTTTACAGTCTACATATAGCACAGTTGGATCTGTTTCTCGTCGAAGAATTTGTAGGAACACAACAATGGCTCGAGCCAAAATTCTTCAGGATATTGATAGAGAATTAGATCTTGTTGAAAGAGAATCTTCTAAACTGCGGAAAAAACAAGCTGAGTTAGATGAAGAGGAAAAAGAAATTGATGCAAAACTGAGATATCTGGAAATGGGAATTAACAGGAGAAAAGAAGCTTTACTGAAAGAGAGAGAAAAGAGAGAAAGAGCTTATCTACAAGGTGTTGCTGAAGAGCGTGATTATATGTCAGATAGTGAAGTCAGTAATACAAGGCCAACTAGAATCGAAAACCACCTTGGCTTAGACAGGCCACAAACTGTTGCACAAACAGAGTACACTCCTTATTTGCCACCACAGACTCAGACAGAAACTCAATTTGCACCTCAGACAAGCCCTTACACACAGTACCAATATCAAACCCCTACGTTACTTACTCAAGCTCCAACACAGTTTCCTCAACAGTCAATTTATCAACAACCTTTATATCATCAGCAAGTTTCGTCATTCCAAACCCAACCAACTTTTCAAGCTGTTCCAACTATGTCCTATACCCCTCAACCACAGTCAACACAAAGTCAGCAATCTTCTTATCAACACACTTCACAGTTACTATTATTGCAGCAAAAGGCAAGGCAAAGTGCTTTAGATTTAGACTCTAAAATAACATCACATTATGATGTTCTAAGAAACCAACCTCTTATAATTGCTCCAGTTTCCACTGATAGCAGCTATTCTGTTTCTCATCTTGGCAGTAAATATAGTACTTTGGACTTACGATTAGGCTTAGATGAAAAAAGTAGCATAGCAAGCAGTCCAATGTCTAGCATATCTGCAGATTCTTTTTATGCTGATCTAGAACATCATGCTTCTAGAAATTATGTTCTAATTGATGACATTGGGGAACTTACTAAAAGTTCAGGTTCCATGAGCTCTGCATTTGGACTGCATGAAAAAGAGCTTTCCAAAACTGACCGTCTACTTCGAACTGTAGAATGTCGAAGAACTCCAGAAGTAACAGACTTTTTATCACCTATTTCAACTTCTACCAGGTTACATACATATGGAAAAGATGAAGACTCAATGGAAGATCCTTATGAGCTAAAACTTCTCAAGCATCAAATAAAACAAGAATTTCGTAGAGGTACAGAGACTTTAGATCCTCTGTCTGGCTATTCACCTTATTATCATTCGGATAGCCTGTATAGACACTTTCCTAAGAGTGAAAAATATAGCATTAGCAGACTTACACTAGAAAAACAGGCTGCTAAACAGCTACCACCTGCTATACTGTATCAAAAGCAACCTAAGCATAAAAAATCTTTAATAGACCGAAAAATTTCAAAGTTCTCTCCAATTCAGGAAAGTAGAGATCTAGAACCTGACTATTCCACATATCTTTCTTCTAGTACATCTTCAATTCCAAGTATATCTTCAAAGGTAAGACTACTGCAGGATGATATCACATATGGCTTGCGAAAAAATATTACAGATCAGCAGAAATTTTTGGGTCCTGCTTTAGCTCAAAGCCTTGGTTCAACTCTTAATACAAATCTAAGAACTGCAATTCAGGATGAAGTCGATAAACCCTACGTAAGTGGAAATCGGTCAAGGCCTTCGTCCAGACCATCATCTGTTTATGGTCTAGATTTATCAATTAAAAGAGACTTATCTAGTTCATCTTTAAGACAGAAAGCTGAGTCAGAAGCATTGGAAACAACATTCAGCCATGCAGCACCTTCTGGAAGAACAAAACCATCAAGTCTTCCTATTAGTCAAAGTAGGGGAAGAATTCCAATAGTAGCACAGAACTCTGAAGAAGAAAGTCCATTAAGTCCTGTTGGCCAACCAATGGGAATGGCACGAGCTGCAGCTGGACCTTTGCCACCAATATCTGCAGACACCAGGGATCAGTTTGGATCTAGTCACTCTTTGCCTGAGGTACAACAGCACATGAGGGAAGAATCCAGAACTCGTGGTTATGATCGAGACATTGCATTCATCATGGATGACTTTCATGCAATGTCTGATAGTGAAGGTAATCAGGGAAATAGAATTCTTTGCCACTACCACAACACAAACCTTCATTTCTATGCATGCTATTAATGTATTCTGTGACTTAAAACATTTTCTCTCTTATGTGGATTCTTTGTGTTCTTTCTTTATGTAATTCTTTTCTACTTGGATTTATTTAAACATATGTTTTTGTTTTCTTTTCATGTTCCTTTTGTTCTCGTTGGTTTTGTTCTTATTTGTAAATTTGCATACTCCCATTGTATGTGTAATTTAAGTTTGAGAATATTTTGTGTAACATAGAAAGAAAAGACACCTCAGTTGTTCCCTACTCTTATATACTAATCTGCATTCTGATATATTTAAAAAATAATGATTATGTATTTAAAAAAAAAAAGTTAAGTTTTTTTTTTTTTCAAAAATTGACAAAATATTTAATCAAGTTAATTTTGTAAAATTTAATAGAAGTTAAAAACGCAAAAGCTGTTAAATTTAAAGTGTATTTTTTTGGTATCAATATTCTTATACTAATCTCACTCCATACAAATCTGTACTAGAATTCATAGTCATTATGCATTTTGAGCTAAACTTATTTAAGGACTATAAGACAACTGACTATGGAATTGTAAACTCCTTGCTGCTGTCGGCATCTGCAACAGTCCGCTTTGCAACATGCTTTAGCAAGCTCTCAGCAGCAGCAAGGAGAAGTACGGGCTATTGCCGGTGCTTTGAAATCTGAAATATTTATTTCTTTATTTTAAGATAGAATTTTCTTTGTAATGTTTTGTGAAATATGTGCATTCATTTTTGTGCTTTTTTTTCCTTTGTTTAATAAATGTATGTGTGCTATTTAATAAATATGTGCATGCATTTTTTTTAATTGCTTATGATTATTGAAAAGAAATAGACCGCATGAAATGACTGCATGGTAATTCAATCAACAGTATTTTGGTTTATACAATAGTATTTTCTTAAAAAGTTAAAATGTATAAAATATTGTCATGAATTGCACACTATAAGTATGCAAGGAAATATTATCATGATCAAACTCTTCAAAATGACAATTCAATTTGAGGGATAGTAAAAATTGGGTAAGTGGTAATTAGAAAGAAACATAAGACATCAGTTTAATTGAAGTGTTACAAATATTAAAAAAAACAATGTGAAGTAAAGATCAGTCAATTTCTCATTAATTAGCTAGCCTACATATTGTAATCATGTACCAGAACTATAAATAAAACAATTACATAGAACAAAATATAAAAATAGATATTATTATTATTATTTTAAATAACTACAACTGTTTTAGTCATTAAAGAGGACCATCCAGCAGGATTTTCATATATAAAGTATATCCAGTGCTATACTGACACTAGGATCCTAAATGTAAGCATAGCTTTTGTTCTAAGATTAAAGGTTTTATTTCAGAAATATGTGCAAGTAAAGTTACAGATATGTACTGCTACTTGATTGACAGGAGCTGCCGAATAGCTAATATGTGGGTCGGGTTTTCCTATCTATTCCCGCCCCTGTCTGAATACCTGGCCTTGGTGATGCTAGACTGTATGAGCTCCTTCCAAGTATGAATCATTTCTGTCACGTGATGGGGCATTTTTGAAATGCAGCCCATACAGTCTAACATCTTTCAAGGGCAGGAAGGCAGACTGGGGTGGGAATAGATGGCAAAACTCTACCCACATATTAGCTATTCGGTAGCTCCTGCCAATCAAACAGTAGTGCGTTGCTGTAACTTTAATTGCACATATTTCTGAAATGAAACATCCAATCTCTGAACAAGAAGTATGCTTACATTCAGCATCCTAGTGCCAGTATAGCTCTTGCTTTACTATATATATATTCAAATTCTGCTGGTTGGTTCTCTTTAAGTAGTCCTTGTCCATTCAAATACTTTTAAGTTGTCAGGCAACATTCCTTCTCTGCCACATCTAAAAACATATTTTTTACTATGACTAAAACATGTATTAAAAATATTAATGTTAACTAATTGTTAAAGCCCTATATAGAAATACCAAAAAACTCAATAATAACCATCCATCTAAACCAAAATTTGTTTTAATAGTACCTGTATTGCCCACTTTTTGGTTAAAGATCCTAAAATGCCATTGTTATATAATCCCAAAGAAATCTTTAGCTTACAGTGTTTGAAATCCTTGCTATTCCACTGAGAAACTATGTGGTATAAAAATATAGGCTCAATTGTCAAAATATACTTTTTGGATTTTTTTTATATAGTATACAGTGTGTCCACCCATATCATGTCCACCGCTATTAACTTGAGAACGGCGACAGCTATAGGAATAGAAGTGGTGTCTAGGTATAGTAAAGTATCCATGCGCTATGCAATGAAACCACCTATAGCGCCACCTGGTGGAAAACAACGGAGTTAGCATTTTTATTTCGAAAACGGAACGAGATAGAGAAAAAAGTGGATTAAAAAATTGTAGGGCATCATCAATTCAATACGAATCGACACCTTGCATACAGAAATGCTATGATTAGAACGTGTAAAATGTACAAGGCTGCGAAGGTGAAGCAATACCTCATGGAGACCTTTCTACAAGTCATTGGGTATGGTGGCTGCATGGAGTGGCCTCCATGCTCACCTGACCCCATTGGACTTCTTTCGGTGAGGTCACATCAAACAGCAGGTTTATGCAACCCCTCCACCAGCATTGCAGGACCTACGACGAGGTATCACAGATGCTTGTGCAAATGTGTCACCTACCATATTGCACAACCTATAGCAAGATACAGTATGCTGTCCAGACTCCAGATGTGTATTGCAGCTGACGGTGGCCACTTTGAGCATTAAAGTTAAATTAGTGCCATATGCATGACCAGCATTCAGTGTTTTGGGGGGTTCATGGGTTTCACATCATAGCATTTCTGTATGCAAGGTGTCAATTCGTATTGAATTGATGATGACCTACAATTTTTTAATTCACTTTTTTCTCTATCTCGTTCCGTTTTCGAGATAAAAATGCTAACTCCATTGTTTTACACCAGGTGGTGCTATAGGTGGTTTCATTGCGTAACGCATGGCTACTTTACTATACCTAGGCACCACCTCTATGCCTATAGCTGCCGCTGTTCTCAAGTTAACGGCGGTGGACAGGATATGGGTGGACACACTGTTTAAACCTTATTATAGCTAATCCCCTTGATTTAAACAATGTATACAATGCACCTTTGTAGATTCAAAGTCAGGAAGTTATATAGAGGGTCATTTTGTACCCATATATACTTGTCAGTATTCCAGATGTCAAGGGAATCACACAGTTGTACCGTCTTCATCTGAAAGCATATGAATATATGGTACAATAACTTTGGTTAGTGACATCCATGAGGGTCTGAGGGTTACATTTTAGAACACAGACAGTTACTTAAGGATGCAATATGCCTATACGAATGAGCTCTTTTTATATATATATATATATATATATATATATATATATATATATATATATATATATATATCTATATATATATAGATATATATATATATAGATATATAGATATATATATATATATATATATATATATATATATATATATATATATCTATATATATATATATATAGATATATAGATATATATATATATATATACTGTATATACTGTATATGTATGTATATACATATAGTTGCTGACACAATTATGAAACAACAGTTGCATATTAGGTTTATTAGAATCATTTACAAACTTTTCGCTGTTTGCAATAAACCGCTCAATCAAGAACAAGTGTTTTCTCAATCGCGTAGTCCAAAAAGTTATAAAAATATATCTTTGTTCTGCATAAACAAAGTAAGGCTCACCTTCTGGTGGCTTCACCTTCTACCAATGCCGCTCTAGTCCAATGGCTAAATCATGTGACTGTAATATTTGACAGGCTTGAAGTTAGAAGTTACATCTCAAGCTCCCAATGCAACTCTATGACAGCAAGAACAAGACCAGAACAAGGCTCCCATAGTGCTGCATTGGGTTGTGACCTCCAGTACACTCCAGTAAATACTGTAGTTGCCGGCAGGTTACAAGTCACAGGAGACCGATTGGAGCAGCAGCAATAGATGATGATGAAGTCACTGGAAAGTGAGTATAAGACAGGGGGCAGGTCACTTAGGGGTACTTTGCACACTACGACATCACAGCTGCAATGTCGGTGGGGTCAAATTAAAAGTGACGCACTTCCGGCATCGCATGCGACATCGTAGTGTGTAAAGGCTCGATGATACGATTAACGAGCGCAAAAGCGTCGTAATCGTATCATCGCTGCAGCGTCGGCGTAATCCATGATTACGCTGACGCGACGGTCCAATGTTGTTGCTCGCTCCTGCGGCAGCACACATCGCTGTGTGTGAAGCCGCAGGAGCGAGGAACATCTCCTACCGGCGTTACTGCGGCTTCCGTAGAATATGCGGAAGGAAGGAGATGGGCGGGATGTTTACATCCCACTCATCTCCGCCCCTCCGCTCCGATTGGCCGCCTGACGTGTGACGTCGCTATGACGCCGCACAACCCGCCCCTTAACAAGGAGGCGGGTCGCCGTCCAAAGCGACGGTCGCAGGACAGGTGAGTCCATGTGAAGCTGCCGTAGCGATAATGTTCGCTACGGGAGCTATCACAAGGATATCGCTGCTGCGACGGGGGCGGGTACTATCGAGCTCGGCATCGCAGCATCGGCCTGCGATGTTGCAGCGGGCAAAGCACCCCTTAGAGTTATGCACCACTCCGGGAGTGCAATAAACAAAAATGCTGAAGTGGGGCTTTAAGGTGTATGAAATGAGTCTAAAAGATGCAAACAGATAGCAAAGGCATTGAATGTTCATAGAGATAAAGTTGGAAGCATAGTTGTTAAGTACAAAGTTAAGAGAAGAGTGGCTGCACAGCCTGAACTTACCAGAAAAAGGAAGGTATCACCAGCTGCAACCACATTCCCAAGAAAGCAAGTGACCAAAAACTATTAAGTGACTGAAAAACACCTGCATCAAATTTTGTTGGCATAAGGCAAGGAGGTTTCATATTGAGCAATAAAGCACATACAAAATGCTGAAGGTCTCCATGCCCGATTCATCATTTTTACTAACCCAAAAGCATAAGAAAACACAACTGTAATATGCTTAAGACCATATAAGCTGCAGTAATTCGGGAATTTGAAGTTGTAGTGCATTGATGTAAAATCTGTATTTTGGGCCTACGCATTATCTGTATGTTATGAGGAAGAAGAAAGGCGTATACACGCGAAAGAACATCATCACTACATTGAAGCATTCCAGTGGCGCAATGATGCTTCGGGCATCCTCTGGCACTGGAAACTTGCAGCATGTGAATAACAAGATGGATTCAATTAGGTATTAAGAAATCCTATGAGAAAATGTCATGCCTTCTTTGAATGAGTTGAAGCTTGAGTGGACAATAGGACAATGATCACAAGCACAGCTCAAGAGCCATCAAAGCTTGCAGCAGGTCATAAAAGCCAAAGGGTGCTCTACAAAGAAGAGACACTTGTCAGAAAGGAGTTGAACTCTGAGATTGCATTTGTCAATTTAAGTGGCATTATGTTTAGAATTTGAAGAAACACTTCTTATATTACAACTCCATTTAAAAAAAAATAAAATAAAAAGTGTAAATGTAAAGAAAACAAGAATGCAAGGATTTGAAAACCTCTTACAGCTATATTTTATTCACAAGACAACATAGAAAAGCCAGACCAGAAGTAGAAAATTAGACATTTTTCAATTTCATTTGAAAAAAACAAAAAAGATTACAAAATTGATGTCAGCAAAATATCTCAAAAAGTTGAGACAGGGCCATGCCTTCCATTGTGTAGCACCCACTCTCCTTTTTACAACAGCTTATAAATGTGTGGGAAGTGAGGAGACCAATTACTTTAGTTTTGGGAAATAATGTCCCATTCTTGTCTAATGTAGGGTTCGAACTGCTCAATAGTCCTAGGTCTATTTTGCTAATTTTTTACTTTTATAATAGAACAAATGTTTTCTATTGGTGAAAGGTCTTGACTGCAGTTAGCCAGTTGATCACCCAAACTCTTCTTCTGCAAAGCCATTCTATTGTGATAGATGTATATATGATTTCCTAATGACTTACTAAAATATGCCGGCCTTCACTGAAATAGGCATTTGGATGGGAGCATGTACTGTTCTAAAAAGTCTATATAATCCTAAGTATTAGTAGTGCCTTTTAAGATGTGTAAGCTGCCCATGCCAGAGCCACTAATTAAATCCCATGTCATCAGAGATGCATATTGTTGTACTGAGTGCTAATAAACAACTAGATAGTCCTTCTCCTTTTGAGTCCGCAGGACATGGCATCCATGATTTCCTGAACACTTTCAAATTTTGATTTCTGTTATCATAGAACAGTTTTCCATTTTGTCTCAGTCCATTTTAAATTAACATTGCCAAGAAAAGGCAGAAGTGTTTCTGAATTGTGTTAGTCTATGGTTTCTTCTTTGCCTGATAGAGCTTTAAAGGGAACCTGTCTCCGTATTTTTATAATACTTACCTAATGGTCGGTGCAGATCAGACTGGTCGGATGGGCGTCTCCGTTCTCCAGGTCCCGTGCCTCCTTTTTTTGGCCATCTTTGTCCTCCTTCTGAAGCTAGTGTGGATGATGCATTCTACGTAATTCATACTAGCTGACAGTGAGGTCTTGCACAAACGCACTTTGAGGGACGCCCATCCAACTAGTCTGCTCCGCACCGACCGTTAGTTAAGTATTATGAACATCTGGTGACAGGTTCCCTTTAACTTCCATTTGTAGATTGCACAAAGAACTGTTTTCACAGACAATAATTTCTAGAAGTATTCCTGAGCATATGCAGTGATTTGCAGGAATATAGCATGCTTATTTGGTAAAAGTCTTTCCAATTTTACATTGAGGAACATTTTTCTGAAATTGTTCCACAATTTTTACATGCACTTCTTCACAGATTGATGAACCTCTGACGAACTTTGCTTCTAAGAGACTCCGCCTCTCTAACACTTCCTTTTTATACAATCATGTTACTTAGTTGAAAATTGACCCTTCAGCTGTTATTAATTAGTGTCACTTGTTATGACAAATTTTTGTTAACCCTGTTCCATCTTTTTTGAGATGTGTTGTTGCCATCAATTTCTAAATTAGTTATTTTTTTTAAATTAAATGGAAAAACTTCTGTCAGATTTTGGTAAATGTTCTATCGTGAATACAATTTGGCTTTAAGCATCACTTTCTTGTTTTTTGTTTCTTTTTCAAATTTTTACACAGTGCACCAATGTTTTTGAAATTGGAGTTGTATGTGTGTTGAACTATTTAAATTGTTCTTATTTCATTGGCTTATTGCAAACAGCAAAAAGTTTGTAAATTTCGGTGATAAACTTAAAGAGTTATTCCCAACTACAAGATCCTATCCCAATATGTAGCAGGTGTAATAATAATAATAATAATAATAATAATAATAATAATAGCAAATACCTCCAATTAGGAATGTAGATTAGTTTTCCTCATATCTCATGTGCAGGGCATTACAGCTTAGGTATCCATGGTTACGACCACCAGCAACTAACAAAGTATGAGTGGTCTTAACCATGGATACCTAAGCTGCAATGAGCTGTAGATGAGATAAGAGACTTGGCTATATCAGGAAAACTATACTACATTACAGTTCTATTTGGAGGTATTTCCTAATAGTATTATTATTATGATACCTATTACATATTGTGATAGGACCTTGGAGATGGGCATAACTCTTTAATTCGCAATGAGGGTGAATAATTTTGATTGCAACTGTATTTCCTATTGCAGAGACAACAATTGTTTTTCAGACTGCTACAATGAATAATGCATTTGAATGTATATATATATATATATATATATATATATATATATATATATATATATAGTGTGTGGTCTATTACAAAAATCATACACATAAATCTACCATGCTAGACATTACATTCTATTTTACTAAAATGAAGCCCCTACAAAGGGCATTTTTTTTGGTATCGATGTGTTACCGTTATACCATACTTGTCTCCTTCAGAGGTCTATTTTACCTCTTATAAGATCTCTGAAATCTTAATATTAAAGGCAACTCGTAAGGTCATTTATGTGTTCTATCCTAGTAGCAGTGTGATGTGTGTGCTAGTAACCCCTTCCTACCCATCCCTGTGTTTTATTAATGTGTAATGTGAATGTATAAAAATGTGTTTTATTACTTATGTGTACCCTATGTAAATGAGCAGGGGCTCTAGCCCCATGGGCGTTGCATCACCCTGTGGACTTTTGCATGTTTTCGTGGTATCGCCCCTGTGTGTGTGATACCATGGATTTACATCAGTGACGTGATTGTCGCTAATTAGGATCTCGCGCGTACGCACTTACCATTCCTGCAGCCTTGTTATCCGAATGCTTGCTTCTCGTCTTCAGATGCGCTCTGCACATGGTCAGAACCGCAGGAGTCTTCTGAGCATGCTCAGAGCGCTTCTGAAGACGAGAAGCAAGCAAGGCTGCGGGAATGGTAAGTGCACATGCGCGGGATCTCAAGTAGCGACGGTCACGTCGCTGATGTAAATCCATGGTATCACACCCACAGGGGCATGATACCACGAAAAATATGCCAGCGCCCACAGGATGATGCGATGCTCATGGGGCTAGAGCCTTTGATCATTTACATAGGGAGTATGTAAGGAATAAAACACATTATTATACATTCTAATTACACATTACTAATACACAGGGATGGGTACGAAGGGGTTACTAGCACACACATCACACTGCTACTAGGTTAGAACACACAAATGACCTGACAGGTTCCCTTTAACTACTATGACAATGCAGCTATAAATGTGATGTGCGCAATGTGTCTGTTGGTAAATGAATGTTTTTTCTGTTTGTTTTCGGTAACCTCCAGACAATTCCTTTAATGATGGTAGGAGTCTTCTGTTGACAGTCTCGTAGAGTCCGTGTACCGTATGTCTTTGTATTGCATGTTGGTTTTGTTCTTTAATAAGAACTTACTGGAATATAATGATTATTGAAATACTGTTTATATATATAAAAAAATGGGAAACTCTCCTAATAATCCATGAGTTAATAATTTAAGATAGATTCATAAAGATATCTACATTCAGTATTAAAGTAAGTAGAGGTACAAATATATAACTTAATAAAGTAGTCAAAGCCAAAAAATAAATCTATATAATTTTATTAATTAAATTGCATTAATTGTCAAATTCCCTATAGAATGTTGGACATAAAATAAAATATGAATGTATTAAAGTCCTTATTTGAATTTATATGCATTTGCCAAATATGTACATTTGCTAAGGGCAGATTAAATTCCGTATCTTATAGAGGACAAAACTAAAGTGTATGACAATGGAAATGAAATGAATGATGCAACAAAAGTCCCATAATGTACATCATTAGATTGTATTTCACCTCATTTGTTTGTAGTGGTTTGCACTTCAAAGTGATATCCACCAAAAGGTCTAAATTTTCAATGTATATTTTGCTGTGTGAAAAACTTGAAATACTGGTCCATTTGCGGTAAGGCATTTTAATCATTAACAAACTCTTAAAATGTCCTAATTAACGTTGTGGTACTGGCATTTCAATTTAGGATATGGTCTGTGACATTCAATCTACTGTAGTAGTTACTGAGATTTCAATGTATAGCGTCATTGGATAGTAATTGCTTTATTTTACCAGCACTTTTGTATAAAGTATGTGAAACACTAAAGGGAAATCTATATTTTATACATTCTTAAAAGTATACAAAAGCATAAACCATAATATTGAGCATATTCTTATTTTATTGCATGGCAAATTTACAAAATATCATTTTTAAAAGGGTGCTTTTTAGTATAACTGTACATTATGTTAAACACATACCCATCATTTTGGACCTCAATAAAATAGTGTAAGGCTATGTGCACACAGTGTGCTTTTTGATGCGGATTTGGTGCAGATAATGCCCAAATCTGCATCTCTATCTTTATGCCAGCAAAGTCAATGAGAAATCTGAAGTGCTGTGCGCACATTACTTAGTTTTTCCTTGCAGATTTGGTGCAGAAAATAATCTGCAGCATGTCAATTGTTGATGCGTTTTTTCCTGCGTTTTGTAGACTTTCTACCCATTCACTTAATTAAGAAAAATGGCACAAAAACGCATGCGTTTCTTGGTGCATTTTTCTGCCAGAAGGTGCAGATTTGATGCAGAAATTTTCTGCATCTAACCTGCAACATGTGCACTTAGCCTTAAGGTTTACTAAATCATATGACCTCATATGACCTCATACATGTATTGACCCATATTGTATATATAATAAATAAAAGATATCTAGAATTACAAATTATCTGTCCACTAAGCCATGTACAGAAATAGCAGATGCCAACTTATTACCAGAGCTTTCCACTGCCAGCCCAATAAGAACAGAGCAATTTATTCGAAGGACAATATTAAACTGGTATCCTCTACTATAACCGATATAGTCAGTATTCATTCTAGATGTTTTCAGGGTAATGCCATATTACAGCTTGAGTTATAGTATGGTGGGGAAATTCAAGTGAAAGAAAGAGAATTGTAGCCCATAGTTCTTTGGCGAGGTTGTTACCGCCCAGCACCTAACACTAAATCTTGTTGTATAAAATGATATAACCCAATATAAGAGCTACTGTACAATTAGCACCATTGAATAGAACAATAAAGCAGTCTTTCAACATTAGATAGACCAAATTACATCACATTGGGTTCTAGTATGGCATTGTGTCTCCATATTGTACATTTATGGTGCTTTTAGTGGTAATTTTTATCCCTTTTGTGTTAGTAACAATTATGGCGAGGATTCATCAAGACCAGTTTTTCACAAATGTCTTCTTGATGAGTTGATGTGATGGAGTCAGCTAATCCTGACTCATTAAAGGGAATCTCTTAGGTAAAAAAATGCTATTAACCTGCAGATATGGAGTTAATAGCCTTCTGATACTGTGCGGCCATCTAACTGAAATAATCTTAATTTCGACAGCCGAGACCTATCAGTCACATAGACGAAATCGGCATGGTTTCAGTCTCCACTCAGTGCATAGTAGGCGGTGGCTGTAATTGGTTGAGCATTGAGTCAGTACAGAGCCAGCTGTCAGTCAGTGCTCATATGACTGAAAGCTGGAGGCTGCTAGGAGGAATAAAGGTTATTTACTCACAGAGGTGGGACTCTAAGTTGTAGTGGCCACACAGCATCAGAACACTATTAACCTGCAGATTAACCCCATATCTGAAAGTTAATAGCAATTTTATACATAACAGGTTTCCTTTAGTAGGTGCATTCCTCTTAATGAACTTTATGTGCTTAAAATGTGGTGTGCGCCTTGTCATAAATCTTACTTCACTCAGGGCTTCAGTAAGATGTGTGGCATAAGGAATGCCACCGCTCGTCATGAATTTGATGAGTGAGGGTTGCCATGGCCCTGTCACATCCCAGATCCACTCACTTTGTTGGATCTTGGCAAAAACGGCAGAATTCTGGCATAAACACTTTGGTGAATCGGGCCTTTTGTGTTGGGTCTGGTAGGAAATATATCCATTATTACACCACATAATAAGGCCTTTAAAATTAAATAATTCTGTGTAGTTAACCCCTTAAGGATCATCAAATATTTGTTTTTGAGCTTTTTCTTCTCTCTTTATTTCAAGAGCCATAACTTTTAATTTTTTTGTCAATATAGCTGTGTGAGGGCTTGTATGTTGCAGGATGAGTTGTGCTTTGGAATGACATCTTTTACTTTATCATATTATGTAATAGTAAAGGGGGAAAAAATTCCAAGTATGGTAAAATAGCAAAAAAAGGGAAATTCAATTTTACCGTAAAACTGACCTGCCAGTATGATTCTCCAGGTCTGTACAATTACAAAGATACCCAACATGAATAGTTTCTTCTTTTTTTTTTAATTCAAGTAGTGGAAAATAAAATTCAGAAATTTTAAAAAACAAAATACTTCCTTATGTTGCAATTTTCTGAGAGCCGTAACGTTTTCAATTTTTGCGATATAGAGCTGTGAGAGGACTAGATTTTTGTGCCCCATTGATGATTGTACTGATATTATATTTAGCTCTACACAATGGTTTGATCATCAGTTATTATATTTTTATTTGTTGTTGCAGTGGGAAAAATACTGCAATTCTGGCTTTTTGATTTTTTTACTCATTACAATGTTAACCAATCGGATTAATTTTTCTTATATGTTGATAGATCAGATTTTTAAGAATGCACAGATATCAAATATGTGTGTTTTGACTTCTTCATTTGTTATGTGGTAAGAGGGTATATTTACTTACACACACACACACACACACACACACACACACATATATACAGTATATATTTATTTTTTCAGGGTTTTTTTAAAACTTTTATTTTCTACTTTTTATTGTAGTTAATAGTCCACTTAGGTAAATGGAACCGGTAATGGTCTGATCACTTGTTCTATACACACACCAATGCATCAGAATTGCTGTATATAGAAAAAGTCACAGTCTCCTCTGAACACCAGCCACAGACTGGTTTTCACAGGAGTACTGTGATTACAGACACAAGGGTCATCAGCTGACCCTAGGCTTTCAGGACAACTCATGGGTGTCCTGCGATCGCATCGCGGGCATCTTGATGAGGGCTCAAAGAGCATGCCCCCTGTCGGTGAGCATTAAATGTCAGAGATTGACAGCCGCATTTAACAAGTTAACAGCTGCAGCCAGAGTGACACTCCAACTATGGCAACTATTAGCCTTCATCTGCAGGGAAAGATGTGGGCTCGGAGTGCAAGTCCGCATCAAGGGCAGGGTAACGACTTATGACGTGCATAGCACGTCATAAGTTATTAGGGGGTTAAAGGTGTATTCCCATCTCCATGAGATCTGCCATAAATGTATGGTAAATGCACATCTCTCCCTCATGTGTCTTGAGAACAAGGCCCTGCAGTTTTCTGATTTCAGTGGAGAAGTGTTTGAAACTCCAGGACAAATAAACTTGAATTCTGACCACCTCACCACTGACAGCAGCATGTGCTTAAGCCTACCTTGAATACATTTATGCCAAGTCCTGCGAATATGCCATAAATGTACAAGAAAACCCAGATGGGTTATTTATCCCTCATTTAGACATTTAGTGTTGAAAGTGTTAAATAGGTGAATATAGTGAAAAAAAGCAGGACTCCAAAACAAGGATCACAATATAAAAAAGTGATAAGTGCGGACTTAAAAAAATAGATAAATAAAAAAATATTATATTTATATATATATATTATTAATATTATTTATTATTATAGCGCCATCAATTCCATGGCGCTTTACATGTGAAAGGGGTATACATAATAGGGACAAGTTCAATAATCATAGACAGTACAAGACACAGACAGGTACAGGAGCAGAGAGGTCCCTGCCCGTGAGGGTTCACAGTCTACAAGGTATAGGTGAGGATACAGTAGGTGAGGGTAGAGCTCATTGTGCGGCGCTTTATCAGACTGACGGTTACGGCAGGTTGTAGGCTTGTCGGAAGAGGTGGGTCTTCAGGTTCCTTTTAAAGCTTAGCAAGGTAGGCGAGAGTCTGATGTGCTGTGGCAGAGCATTCCAGAGTATGGGGGAGGCACGGGCGAAATCTTGGATGCGATGGTGGGAAGAGGAGATGAGAGGGGAGTAGAGAAGGAGATCTTGTGAGGATCGGAGGTTACGTGTAGGTAAGTACCGGGAGACTAGGTCACAGATGTAGGGAGGAGACAGGTTGTGGATTGCTTTGTATGTCATGGTTAGTGTTTTGAACTGGAGTCGTTGGGCAATGGGAAGCCAGTGAAGGGATTGGCCGAGAGGAGAGGTCAGGGAGTAGCGGGGGGACGGGTGGATTAGCCGGGCAGCATAGTTTAGAATAGATTGTAGGGGTGCGAGACTGTTAGAAGGGAGGCCACAGAGCATATATATATATTGAACAGGACTAAATCAATGAATGAAATGATACAACATGCAGTTTTTATTCTAGTGAGTTGCTCGATATTACTGATTAATATATTGATATATCTATAGTACATCTGAATTACACTTGCTGCCCCTCCAGGTTCTGGAAAGTATTTCTCCTTTTTTTGCTTGTTTTTTGTAAATCATGTGCTATAACACATATACGGACAGTTAGTAGTAGTGAGTGGGTTTATAAAACATTTGTCTTTTAGTGTAAGCAGATAGACAAAATGAATATGGAAGCATTGATTTCCACTTAACTGTATAGATGAGTGTTAATGCCTTGGAATAATCAATTGCTCATTTTCCGTAATTCTCATTAAATATATCAGAAAGGGATTTTTTTTACTTATTTGCATAATGTATATCTTATATGTCTTCAGTCAATATGAACTAGTTACCTAGTATATAAACTATATAATTTAATAAGGACTAATATAACTGTACAAGATTTTTATTTAGCTGATTAGTAAACCCTCTGCTGTAGCCTTCTTCACTGTGAAATATGAACCCAATGGTATTTTTTTTCTTTTTATTGATGTTTATGTGGCAATAGTTTTGGAAACGTCATATCTTCATGTTTAGTTCATTTCAGTCTTCACAAATTACTGTATACATGAGGTCACCTCTCACTGCACCCAATAAAAATGATTAGGAAATGTTCAGTTCCATTACACTAATGGCATGGCAATTAGTTTGTCAAATTTCAGTGAACTTATTTTTGCTTTGCGATTGTACTTTTAGCTGCCGATCTGCTTGCTTGTTTGTGTGCTTCTGATCTTGACCTAAGCTGCATGGTTGGCCTTTGCATGACTGGCAATCTTTTTCTTCTCCCATTTCCTTACAATGCTTGAAATAGAAATATTAATATTACATTGATTTCCAAAGCCTATCATCTTCGTCGTGAAGAAACAGATTGGTTTGACAAGCCAAGAGAATCCCGACTGGAAAATGGACATGGAATCGAGAGAAAGCTACCAGACAAATTATCACACACCAGACCAGCTCATCCACAGGAACAAGTAAGATCTTGCAAGTTGACAGCTGCGAATTTACACTCTAAACACTCTCCAAAATAGCATTTAGCAATTGGTCCTAATTTTAGATGTCCCAATACATTGAAGCCTCTTTAAATTGTAGTCACAGCTCAAAAAAAGATTCATTATGTTATCTCAAAACCATTTTGTAAGAATTAGATAGTACAGTATTGTCTAGGGTGGTAACCAAAGTGGGTTTGAATTTATTTGCCCATCCATCGCACCCAACTCTGCTCTGTGGCTGCTGGACAGAAGAGTGGGTACTGCCTACTACCTGGCAGCTTCCATGGTTTTTTATTTTAATAAGCCGACATGGCATGAATTCACTAAACAAAAAACAAATTCAAATATCATGCCCAGTTGGCAAATCAAAAGAAGAGCCACAGAAGACACCAGTTAAGAGGTGATCCTCATGCTAACGTTCATCGGCCACAAACCACTGTCGTAGTTGATGACATGGAACTTGCAAATTAGTTCACACCAACTCTAGTTGGTATGAAATAAAGAGATAAAATGGAAGTGCAGCATCTTAACTCAACCCTTAAATGGGTTGGTGGGTCTAAATCCATAAGTCTGAAGTCCCTCTATATGTCACTCTATGTGACTACAGACTTGTGAATCTCTACATTATACATCATGTCATAGCCAGAAAAATTGGGCACATGGCCATGAGTATGCAATATGCATACTCCTGGCCAGAATCCAACTATATTGGTGCGGTATTACTCAATGCAATTGTATTTAGTGGGCCTCGCTCCCTCTATTCGGATTCTATCAGGGAGTATGCATATTGCATATTCATGGCCACATGGTCGCTGTTCCTGGCTCTGACACTGGAGAATTCACACAGTGTACGCAATGTGAAGATTCACAAGTCCGCAATCACATAGAGTGACACATAGTGACTGCAGACTTGTGGATTTAAACTCAACAACCCCTTTAAAGTTCTCATTTACATTAGATAGCTTGTTGGTCAAATGATTGTTCAGCTGACAGGTATGTCCCTCGAGTCCCCCATACACAGGATCACTAGAGCGCTTTGCTGTCAGGCTCTTCTGGCAATGGTTTATCTCCAGGGAAAATAAAAGGGTTGACCATTAAATTTCGACAGGCCAGATCACTCTCTTTCCCAATATCATCTTTTGGGAGTGAGACTGGAGGTCCCCATACACATTAAACTAGTTTGAACTACATTAGTTTTTTATATATATATATGGGTTATATAAGTAACATAACAAAAACCTTTCCACACCATGTGTCAGTCTGTAAAAGGTATGTTGCTGAAACAGGCAGTATGGTATAATTTCTGCAGAATAATTGCAGAGCGTAGCTCCGGGGGGCTCAGCATTCCTGATCTGCTATTGAATAACAGCAGTGAGGGGAGCCTCCCCTTGTAGTTTCCTAGTTGTCTCTCAACCAAGCACAGGATTATAAGAAGACGGAGTTGGGAATTAGCCGAAACCTTAGACGTATATAGAAACCTTTAATTATTTCTCACATTATGATTGGGGAATATGAAAGAAGCAACAGCTAATCATAGCTCTTCATATATTTTTTTTAGCATTTCTGTCCTATATTTACTTTTCTTAAAATAGTCCTGTCAATCTCATGCCTTAAATTTAATTTTACATTTTCAAAATTATTAGAGATGTTGTAAACATGAAAGCTTCTGGCTGATCTGCAAAATAAATAATGTAATATTCCTGGCCCTTAATATACAATCTAATCTTATTCATCCCTCATATATTAATTTAGTATTGTAACATTCTGAGTATATTTTAATGCAAAATATTTACTCTGGTATTTTTATGGTGATTATTATGACAATTGATTACTATTACCTTGAGAACTTTCATTCAGGATAAAATGCTTGTTCTTTTATTTTTCTTTTCCCACTAGTATACTATATGTGTTATTACAATATCTTATAGACAAGTGTCTTAGTACATATACTGTATGTGCTTACAAAAGGACTTGTTCTTTAGATTTATCCAGAACACAAATCAGTTACTAAATTTATTTTCTTATGATTTTCCAATGGACTATTTCTTCCTTCACTCTTTACACAATAGATGAATGGAAAGCCTATCCACTATCCGTTTCCTCATACAAGAATTAAATTGCTGAGGGATCCAAAGGATCATACAGTATCAGGTAAGTTTTCAATAAAAAAGTTAATACTATAATACATTTTTACTACTCTATTTCCTTTGCACTTTATAGACTGTAAGTTCTTAGTTGTAAATCTAAAAAATGATGGTGTAAATAAATGCCAGCTATACTGTTGTGCATAAAATAAAAAGTGCCTAATGTGCGTAGAGATGCAACAGATTTATCATATCTCGTGTAGTATTAAGAAACTTTAGGCAATTTGTACTTTTTTTGCTGTTCGGTCTCTTTTAATGTTTTTGTTTTCCAAAAAGAATGACTGTTCAAACCAAGTACAGGCGCTTGGCGCATCATGGTGTGGCTAAACATTTATATACACCTTCCCACCTGCTTGTTTTCCCTCTATATCCACCCCTCCCCCCACTTCTTTGAATGATGGCTCTGGATTCAAAGACCCAGAGACAGGGAGAGATATCTGGAAAATAAGTAGGTGGGAAGGTGCACTGCATTATTTGACGACCTGTACTTGGTTTGACCAGTCATTACGTGCTGACAGAGTCCCTTTAAGTAGTTCCCACACTTATACCTTGCTCTGGCACAAACAATTGTCTTTCTACACTCATCTCCAACAATAAATGTTGCTTCACATATGACTATTCTAGTTACTGGCCACAAAAGAGGCTTGCCAACAACCGTTATTCATAGCATTGCACAATTTTTTTGTTATATATTTATACCATATTCTACTTTTAAAGGGGCTGTGCCACGATACAATATACTGTTAATGCTGCATATGTGTTGCAAATACAAGTTTTTGTAATTTAAATGTATTAAAAATGATACCCTATGTAAAAGATATGTACTAATGACATTTAATATGGTGCTTCCTGGTGTTAGTACTACTGGCTGTTCTGTTCGTCCAGCTAACACTCCTCTACTGGCTGAGTATGCACAATTCCTTCTCCTTCTCTTTGAAATGGCCACCTCTACTATATATGACGCCGTAGAGGTCAGCCAGACAGCTCTTATGCAGATGATTGAAGTTGGTATGTGCCATGTGTAGGGAGCATCTGGAGTGCCTGTTTACATAGTGACGTTCCTAGCACATCACCATGGCAGCAGCATCTCCTCTGTTCACCTGCCACAGCAGTTATGATGAACATTACACCATACAGCCCGGCATCTTCATGATAGATGCAATAAAGGGCAATGATAAACCAAGTAGCCAAGTATGAGACAAATTTAAGTCCTTGTTTGTATAAATACATTGAATAAAGTGATATGTTTTAAAGACCTAGTCAATGTCCACTTACAATTAGTGGTCAGTATGACCATACAGTAAATTGTATACTAGGTGATTAAGTGTAGTGTGTATATAAGCAATTAAGTACACTTGGAAAAAGAATGCAGAGTAGTTATAAAGTGCCAAAGTTCATCTATGATTGAACCTGAGGATAATAATCATGACAATAGCTGACTCCGTCTCTCTCCACCCCGATGCGTGTTTCACCCAGCTTCTTCAGCGGGTCTCGTCCAAATAAGATCACCTGCATGAAGCACTGGTATTAGTAATGAGTGGGCATCTATCAGACACTTCCATTACTAATACAGTAGTTGTAAATGGAAAAAAATAAAAAAAAATATTTATAATAAACTCCCTGAGACCAGCTCTCATCCACCAATTTATTAAAAAAATAAATCCTTTAAATTCTGGCATAATCCACAAAGAGGACCCATGAACCTGAAAGACATAACAAAAGGCAAGTATTAAAGAAAAAAGACAAGAGACACCCTCATTCACCAATTTATTACCCATCCAAACCCTAATCCTTTCCACCGTAATCCGTATGAAGGTCCCACGATGCTCCCAGAATCACTGTCCTAGCCTCTGAAAAATGGAACGTTCCCTATAGGCTGAAAAAGCAGCCACTGCTATCTTTCACATTGTGCTGTGTGAGAACCACGGCAAGAACTGTGATGACCTCATGATGGCACCAAAAGTCACAGCCTGGGGGTCACACACCCACGGCGGTTCTCACACAAAGTGGCACGAGAGTGGGCGGCTGTAACAAGTGGTGACATCATGAGTATTTAAATTTATTCAAATTATCCACTCAAAAGGTTTCTTGTGAACATTTGTGCATATTTAGGAGCTTTCATCAGCAAAGTGTATCATGGCACAATCCCTTTAAAAGAAAACATTTATAAAGCTGAAAATTTCCTTTATTCAGGGCAATTCTCCTTAATTGTATATTATTGATTAGATGTATTTTATGTAAAGTCTTCTCAGTGTTTTGTTAGTTAAAATTAGTAATGGGCGGACCCAGACTGTAAAAGTCCGGTTCTGCGTGGGTTCAAGAGAACCCAGGCACCGACCTCAACCCCCGCAGTCCCCTCATCTCTGATTGGATGCAGTTAGACAGCGCCCCAGCTTACGTGACAGCGCGTTTGACCGCAACCAATCAGAGGTGCTGTCTGCGTCTAGATTGGTGTAAAAATAAGTAAATAAATATAAAAATTAACATAGGGTCTCCTCATATTATAATACCCAGCCATGATAAAGCATATGGCTACAGGCTGCAGCCCTCAGCTGTGCGCATTATTTTGGCTGTGTATCAAAATAAGAAGACCTGCATGCGGCTTTTTTGTTAACTGTTTAAGTAACTTAAAAAAACGGCGTGTGCCCCCCCCCAATTTTGACAACCAGCCATGATAAAGCCTGACAGCTGGGGGATGGTATGCTCAGGCTGGGGAGACTCATGATTATTGCACCCCCCAGCCTCAAAATAGCAGCCTGCAGCCGCTTAGGTTTGTCGCATCCATTAAATGTGAGTCCCAGAACTTTACCCGGCTCTTCCCGATTGCCTTCATGTGGTGGCTGTCGGGGTAATATGGGGTTAACAATTCACAGCTGCCACTAAGCCCTTGATTAATAATGGGAGGTGTCTATGAGACCCCTTATTACTAATCTGTAAGTGAAAAAAATAAACACAAACACCAAAAAAAACTTTATTTGAACTAAAATACAGAAAACACCCTCTTTCACCCCTTTATTAACCCCCAATGTAAACCACATGAGGTCCCATGAGGATTCCGGCTCTGCTACATCTCAAGTGGCAGCACTTGGGCATGGAATATGACCACCTGCTGTCAGCTTCAGGCAGAGACTGAGCCGCGCAGTGAGCAGTGATGTCACTCAGCGGGAAGTCATGTTCTGTGCCCGCGCGCTGTCACTTCAGATATAACAGAGCTGGAATCGCTGTGGGACCTCATGTGGATTATGTGAGTGTTTTGGGAGTTAATAAAAGGGAGAAAGAGGGTGTGCTTTTTTGTATTTTATTTCCAATAAAGGATTTTTTTGGTGTTTGTGTTTATTTTTATTCACTTACAGATTGGCAATTGGGAGTCTCATAGACACCTCACATTACTAATCTAGGGTTTAGTGGCAGCTGTGAGTTGTTATTAACCCCTTATTACCCCAATAGCTACCACACCAGGGTAATCGGTATGAGCCGTATAAAGTTCTGGGATTGTCGCATCATCTAATGGATGCGACAATCGAGGGCGGCTGCAGGCTGCTATATATATAGGCTGGGAGGGCCTATAAGCATGGGTCTCCCCAGACAAAGAACAACAGCTCCCAGCTGCAGTTGTCGTCTTTATCATGGCTGGGTATCAAAATTGGGGGAAAACCACACACCAGTTTTTAAATACTATTTGTTTAAATAATTAACAACAAAGCCACATGTGGTCCCTCTTTTGATAGACAGCTAACATAAGTGTATGGCTGGAAACTGCAGCCTGTACCTGTATGCTTTATCTGTGCTGGCTATAATAATATGGGGGACCCTACGTCAGTTTATTTTATTTATTTATTTTTACACCAATAGAGACACATAGAGAAAGTCTCTGATTGAAAGCACTATGGGGAGATAAGGTATGCAACACCAGTGACTATGTAAGGGGAATACATGAAATAGCAGAAACTGCTGTGTGAATACTGACTTGAAAAATCCAATAGCTACATGTAAGAGTGAAAATGTGAAAAATGGAATCTGCATTACTGCCATGAACATATGAATAAAGAGAAATTTAGCTACTGAATTGATCAATGCAATAGAGCCCCAACACTACGCCAAAGTATTTCTCTACATTGGGGTCCCTAGCTTGTGTGTGTCCTCTCATGCAGTTAAAAAACTTACCGTGTATGGGAAGCTGAGACCCAGGCTATATATGCGTATGATATGGATTGGCAATAGGTGTGTGGGGAGGGTTCACAAACGAAAAAAACTACTAACAATAAGGAATAACGTTTGGAACACCATTCTAAGTCTGAACTGGGTGCAAAAACCTAAAAAAACATCACTATGGGGAGATAAGGTATGCAACACCAGTGACTATGTAAGGGGAATACATGAAATAGCAGAAACTGCTGTGTGAATACTGACTTGAAAAATCCAATAGCTACATGTAAGAGTGAAAATGTGAAAAATGGAATCTGCATTACTGCCATGAACATATGAATAAAGAGAAATTTAGCTACTGAATTGATCAATGCAATAGAGCCCCAACACTACGCCAAAGTATTTCTCTACGTTGGGGTCCCTAGCTTGTGTGTGTCCTCTCATGCAGTTAAAAAACTTACCGTGTATGGGAAGCTGAGACCCAGGCTATATATGCGTATGATATGGATTGGCAATAGGTGTGTGGGGAGGGTTCACAAACGAAAAAAACTACTAACAATAAGGAATAACGTTTGGAACACCATTCTAAGTCTGAACTGGGTGCAAAAACCTAAAAAAACATCACTATGGGGAGATAAGGTATGCAACACCAGTGACTATGTAAGGGGAATACATGAAATAGCAGAAACTGCTGTGTGAATACTGACTTGAAAAATCCAATAGCTACATGTAAGAGTGAAAATGTGAAAAATGGAATCTGCATTACTGCCATGAACATATGAATAAAGAGAAATTTAGCTACTGAATTGATCAATGCAATAGAGCCCCAACACTACGCCAAAGTATTTCTCTACGTTGGGGTCCCTAGCTTGTGTGTGTCCTCTCATGCAGTTAAAAAACTTACCGTGTATGGGAAGCTGAGACCCAGGCTATATATGCGTATGATATGGATTGGCAATAGGTGTGTGGGGAGGGTTCACAAACGAAAAAAACTACTAACAATAGTAGTTTTTTTAGGTTTTTGCACCCAGTTCAGACTTAGAATGGTGTTCCAAACGTTATTCCTTCTGATTGAAAGCAGTCAGTCACACTGTCACAGAGGGTGAGGGCATGTCCTACTGAAACCATTCAGACACCAGGACTACGGGTGGTCGGTGGAAGCACTGATATGTATGAAGGATAGCGAGCGGCCATAGAAGTAGCATTAGAGCCACAGGGAGACTTGGTAAGTATAACACATTTTCTCCAATCCCCCTATCACTTAAACCACCATTTTAAAGAGCTGGCCAAATATATGGGATCAATTCTGGGCCGAAACCGGGTTTTTAAAAAAAAAAAAAAAAAACCCCTGGTTAGACCCGCCGAGCCCGGCTATTTGCGAGTCCGCCATCACTAGTTAAGATTTAAATTATACAAGTTTGTTAAATACACAGTTATTTAATCATCTAGGCAAAATTAACAATATAGGTTTCTGACCTTTATGCTAGGTAGAAAATAACATGTACAAGTTATTTCTTTGACATTTCCAAGCATTTCTAAATAGGAAGAAACACCTGGTGATTGTAGGAGTATGAATATTTAAAATATGTTTTGATGTTCTGTTCCCTACCCAGGTATAATCCACAGTGAATATATTTAGCACCTGTTACATTGTGACAGCAACATAAATAATTAGTTTGCCCAATTAGTAATATAGGTGCATCGCTGTATGATATAATAATTCATATGACAATTGTAACCAAAAATAACCCAAAAAATGCATCTGCACTCTGAAATGCTATAATACACTATGTAAACATTGAATATATGAAATTGAAATTGCTTTTTGGATATTTTTTATTATATTGACTAGTTGTCTCAGCTTGCATCTGTTCAGACTTTTCTTATTTATTTTTTAGAAGTGCTGGTCAGTGTTTCATATTTGTAATACACTCCCTTCTGACTGAGCACTCCTCCCATCAGCCTAGGGCATTTTTATTTAGAGTTTGATCCTGAATGCCCTTAAAATTGTAGGCTTTCAGCCCTGGTAGAGGCATATAAGGTTAGGGTCCCAACAAAGGGGTATGTCTTGTCTCTTGCTGTTGGACTCTCATGAATAGGCCAATCTGTGCACTAAGTCCCTTAAGGCCGCTTTACACGCTGCGACATCGCTCAAGCGATCTCGTTGGGGTCACAGAATTTGTGACGCACATCTGGTCGCTTTAGCGATGCCGTTGCGTGTGACACCTATGAGCAATTTTGCATCGTTGCAAAAACATGCAAAATCGCTCATCAGTGACATGGGGGTCCATTCTCTAATATCGTTGCTGCAGCAGTAACGAAGTTGTTGCTCGTTCCTGCGGCAGCACACATCGGTACGTGTGACACCGCAAGAACGAGGAACCTCTCCTTACCTGCCTCCCGCCCGCAATGCGGAAGGAAGAAGGTGGGCAGGATGTTCGTCCCGATCATCTCCTCCCCTCCTTTTCTATTAGGCGGTGGTTCAGTGATGCAGCTGTGACGTCGCTGTGACGCTGAACAAACTGCCCCCTTAGAAAGGAGGCGTTTCGCCGGTCACAGCGACGTCGCAGGGCAGGTAAGTAGTGTGACGGGTCTGGGCGATGTTGTGCTCCACGGGCAGCGATTTGCCCATGTCACACAACCGATGGGGGCGGTTACCCATGCTAGCGATATCGGTACCGATATCGCAGCGTATAAAGTGGCCTTTACTTTGTAACCTAGTTGTTATAGCAGTAATGCCTTTCCTTTTTTACATATTCATTGTTGACATATTAAAGGATTTCAGAGTGCTGATGTTTTTTTTGTTATATTCACTAGTTGTCTCAGCTTACACCTGTTCACACTTGTCTTATTCTTGGAGATACTTGTTAGTTTTTTGATCTTCATGTGACAATTGTGGCATATGACAATTTTGAACTTTTGTCATTATATTCAAGTGTTTTCCCTTTTTTAAGCTTTAAGAGGGATCTACCATCACAAATTAACCATACATTTTTTGCTGATGCACATTAATGCCCCACAAAATAAACATTTTTCTGAAAATAATAACTGTAAAAACAAAAGACGAATGGCGGCCTACCATTAGAGGACCCAACTCTACTGTGTTTGTTCTAAGCTTCCTGGTTTTTCTGTTACTTGTTAATTGTTCACTCAGCACTTTCTCATAAGCCACCACTGTAACATATGATGTCAAGCCAAAACAAGAATGTTGTGTTTAAATTGGATGGATTCATTCTAAGGGGTACTTTGCACGCTGTGACATCGCTACTGCGATATCGTCGGGGTCAAATCGAAAGTGACGCACATCCGGCGCCGGTAACGACGTCGCAACATGTAAAACCTAGATGCGCCGATAAACGATCGCAAAAGCGTTGAAAATCGGTGATCTGTGTAGCGGCGGTCATTTTCATAATGCACCAATAGGAGATACGATGTTGTTCCTTGTTCCTGCGGCAGCTTACATTGCTGTGTGTGAAGTCGCAGGAGCGAGGAACATCTCCTTACCTGCCTCCACCGGCTATGCGGAAGGAAGGAGGTGGGCGGGATGTTTACATCCCGCTCATCTCCGCCCCTCCGCTTCTATTGGCCGCCTGCCATGTGACGTCGCTGTGATGCCGCACAACCCGCCCCCTTAGGAAGGAGGCGGGTCGCCGACCAGAGCGACGTCGCAGGGCAGGTAAGTGTGAGTGAAGCTGCCATAGCGATAATGTTCGCTACGGCAGCTATCACAAGATATCGCATGTGCGACGGGGGCGGGTACTATCGCGCTCGGCATCGCTAGCCGATGCTAGTGATGTCGCAACGTGCAAAGTACCCCTAAGTGGAAATGTAGCAATGTATTTGTGGTCATCACTATTAAAGTCAATGAGAGATATGAAAACAGCCAAGGAACATAAAAGTCTTTTGTTATTAAAAATAAATTATGTTTGCCGCCTGTGATAAAGTCAGCATAAACTCCCAGGTTCTTTGTTTAATCAATAGGAAATGGATTTGGAATGCGAATTATTGGTGGAAAAGAGATTCCTGGAAGTCAAGGAGAGACCGGAGCCTACATTGCTAAGGTTTTCCCTGGTGGAAGTGCTGAACAGACAGGCAGACTCACAGAAGGTAAGAAATATTGGGAGGATAGTTTAATTGATCTCTGGTATGAATTTTATTGATCTACTGTATTTTACAATATATTTGTTGATTTTTTTTTTAAAATCTGTACACAAGGTCTAAGCACCATAGCAATTAAAACACCATTCCAGCGTTTTTCTTTTTTTCAACTTTGGAGTTGTGTGTTAAACCTAAGCTTCATGCTCCTACTCTTTTACTCACTCTCTGAGGGCTTAATCCTTTTTGCGTTATTCTGTTCCCGCAAAGCAATCTTGTGCCAGCAACATCTCACTGTCCAGAAGTAAGTCTTTACATCACAAGCACTCAAAAGAAGTCTATGAGAGCCAGAGTGAGGCTATCATAGACTTGTATTGAGATGTGCCCTCTGGCTTGCACCATGAAATACTTGAGCTGCCAGCAGATTTTAAATCACCGGAAACTGACCAATGCAAAGCTGGAAACAGAAGAAGACGATGAGTATGAGGCAGATCAGTATAAAACCAGTTTCAGATATCCATGTTTAATCAGGTACCAGTCACACGCATGATTATGGTCATACGTATCTCACACGTGTGTCATCCTTGTTTGCATACGTGTGACAGGTACCAGAGAAAACACGGATCTGTGAAATAAAAACATTTTCCATATTTACCTGCTGTCTCCGGCTCTGCTGCCTCCTGCTCCTGACCGCCGCTCATTATATTCATCGATTATTCACTGCACTCAGGACCTGGAAGTCGGAGCAGCGCTGGGGACAGTGCCGGGCACAGCACCGCCAAGGACAGCACCGCGGGGACAGGTGAGTATTCTGCAAGAACTGTGACATCTAGGAGGTCATCGGAGTTCCCAATGAACTCTGATGACATCCTGATGACCCCCGCGACAACTGCGCTACAGCTTCACGGGTTCATCAGAGTTCATTGGGAACTGTGATGAGTCCCCAATGCTGTCCCCGCTATACTCTTGCTTCCAGGTTCTCACTACACACACACAGACACACACACACGTGTATACACTGAGCACATATACACACATATGTATACACACATAGCAGACACACATGGATACACCGAGCATGTACACACACATAGCGCACATGCATGTATACACTGAACACACATACACACACTCTGCTGTATACTCACCCAGCGATGCGGTCCTCGGCACTGAAGTCCCCAGCGCTGCTCCTGCTTCCAGCTCCTCACTGCAGTGAATATTCAGTGAGTATAATGAGCGGCGATAAGGAGTGGGAGGCGCAGAGCCAGAGACAGCATCGCTGGAGAGAGGTAAATATAGAAAATATTTTTATTAAAAAGACCCGTGTTTTCTCCGGTATGTGTCACACTGATGTCAAACAGATCACATCAGTGTGCGATCTGTGTCACACCCATGCTGCCGGAGAAAAAGATGGACATTCCTGCGTGTGTGCATGCGGGGTCTTGAGAGGTCACACGATCCGTGTGAAAACACGACCGTGTGAGTACAGCGTAGAATAACATGGGTTTTAAAAACGGATGTCACATGTACCCAAAACACGGACGTCTGAAACCAGCCTATGACAGGGGGGCAGGGGACTTACATTTAAAGTGCCACTCCAGCAATGAAATAAAGATAAATGTTATCGTAGTGCTTAATACATTGCTGATATATAGCTTTTTTATTGCAGTTACAGTTAGGTCCAGAAATATTTGGACAGTGACACAATTTTCGCGAGTTGGGCTCTGCATGCCACCACATTGGATTTGAAATGAAACCTCTACAACAGAATTCAAGTGCAGATTGTAACGTTTAATTTGAAGGTTTGAACAAAAATATCTGATAGAAATTGTAGGAATTGTACACATTTCTTTACAAACACTCCACATTTTAGGAGGACAAAAGTAATTGGACAAATAAACCAAACCCAAACAAAATATTTTTATTTTCAATATTTTGTTGCGAATCCTTTGGAGGCAATCACTGCCTTAAGTCTGGAACCCATGGACATCACCAAACGCTGGGTTTCCTCCTTCTTAATGCTTTGCCAGCCCTTTACAGCCGCAGCCTTCAGGTCTTGCTTGTTTGTGGGTCTTTCCGTCTTAAGTCTGGATTTGAGCAAGTGAAATGCATGCTCAATTGGGGTAAGATCTGTTGATTGACTTGGCCATTGCAGAATGTTCCACTTTTTTGCACTCATGAACTCCTGGGTAGCTTTGGCTGTATGCTTGGGGTCATTGTCCATCTGTACTATGAAGCGCCGTCCGATCAACTTTGCGGCATTTGGCTGAATCTGGGCTGAAAGTATATCCCGGTACACTTCAGAATTCATCCGGCTACTCTTGTCTGCTGTTATGTCATCAATAAACACAAGTGACCCAGTGCCATTGAAAGCCATGCATGCCCATGCCATCACGTTGCCTCCACCATGTTTTACAGAGGATGTGGTGTGCCTTGGATCATGTGCGGTTCCCTTTCTTCTCCAAACTTTTTTCTTCCCATCATTCTGGTACAGGTTGATCTTTGTCTCATCTGTCCATAGAATATTTTTCCAGAACTGAGCTGGCTTCATGAGGTGTTTTTCAGCAAATTTAACTCTGGCCTGTCTATTTTTGGAATTGATGAATGGTTTGCTTCTAGATGTGAACCCTTTGTATTTAAGTCAACAGTAAAGAGAAGACTCCATGAAAGTAGAGACAGATACACCTACTTCACTGAGAGTGTTCTGGACTTTAGTTGATGTTGTGAACGGGTTCTTCTTCACCAAAGAAAGTATGCGGCGATCATCCACCACTGTTGTCATCCGTGGACGCCCAGGCCTTTTTGAGTTCCCAAGCTCACCAGTCAATTCCTTTTTTCTCAGAATGTACCCGACTGTTGATTTTGCTACTCCAAGCATGTCTGCTATCTCTCTGATGGATTTTTTCTTTTTTTCAGCCTCAGGATGTTCTGCTTCACCTCAATTGAGAGTTCCTTAGACCGCATGTTGTCTGGTCACAGCAACAGCTTCAAAATGCAAAACCACACACCTGTAATCAACCCCAGACCTTTTAACTACTTCATTGATTACAGGTTAACGAGGGAGACGCCTTCAGAGTTAATTGCAGCCCTTAGAGTCCCTTGTCCAATTACTTTTGGTCCCTTGAAAAAGAGGAGGCTATGCATTACAGAGCTATGATTCCCAAACCCTTTCTCCTTATTTGGATGTGAAAACTCTCATATTGCAGCTGGGAGTGTGCACTTTCAGCCCATATTATATATATAATTGTATTTCTGAACATGTTTTTGTAAACAGCTAAAATAACAAAACTTGTGTCACTGTCCAAATATTTCTGGCCCTGACTGTACTTTTTTGCAAAATTTGTATCAGATTTCTATTTACTTATGTTTAGCTTTTTTCTCCATAAATAATTGTAAGTTTGAATTTACAGTAATTAAAATTGCGCATTAGTTTATGATAAAAAGTAGATTATTACAATGTAGTCTACTTAACCAAGTGACATATATATGAAGCTAAAGAGCAAGTCGACAAAAAAAATGATTTTTGAGGACTATAATTTGTATGATTTTCACTCTTAGGTCAATTCTATAAATATAAATATATATGTATATATATATATATATATATATATATATATATATATATACAGTACAGACCAAAAGTTTGGACACACCTTCTCATCTCTAGAACAACTGTTAAGAGGTGACTTTGTGCAACAGGTCTTCATTTTAAAAATAGCTGCTAGGAAACCACTGCTAAGGACAGGCAACAAGCAGAAGAGACTTGTTGGGGCTAAAGAACACAAGGAATGGACATTAGACCAGTGGAAATTGTGCTTTGGTCTGATGAGTCCAAATTTGAGATCTTTAGATCCAACCACCGTGTCTTTGTAGAAAAGGTGAACGGATGGACTCTACATGGCTAGTTCCCACCGTGAAGCATGGTGGAGGAGGTGTGATGGTGTGGGGGTGCTTTGCTGGTGACACTGTTGGGATTTATTCAAAATTGAAGGCATACACAACCAGCATGCCTTCCACAGCATCTTGCAGCGGCATGCTATTCCATCCGGTTTGCGTTTAGTTGGACCATCATTTACTTTTCAACAGGACAATGACCCCAAACAGATCTTCAGGCTGTGTAAGGGCTATTTGACTTAAGGGTGCTTTACACGCTACGACATCGATAGCGACATCGATAGCGATAGCTAGCAATGTTGTGCGCGTTAGCACCCGCCCCCGTCGTTCGTGCGACATTTGGTGATCGTTGCCGTAGCGAACATTATCGCTATGGCAGCATTACATGCACATACCTTTTCAGCGACGTCGCTGTGACCACCAAACAATCCCTCCTTCAAGGGGGATGTGCGTTCAGCGTCATAGCGACGTCACTGCGGCGTCAGTAAACGGCCGCCCAAAAGCAGAGGAGGGGCGGAAATCAGCGGCCGGAACATGCCGCCCACCTCCTTACTTCCTCATTGCCCGTGGACACAGGTAAGGAGGTGTTTGTCGTTCCTACGGCATCACATATAGCGATGTGTGATGCCACAGGAACGACGAACAACCAGCAGCATGCACCACCAACTATATTATGTAAAGTAGCAACGTGTCAACGATCAATGTTTTTTGACGTTTTGTGATCGTCGCTCCTTGGTGTCACACACTGTGATGTCGCTAACGGCGCCGGATGTGCGTCGCTAACGGCGCCGGATGTGCGTCACTAACGACGTGACCCCGACGATATATCGCAGCGTGTAAAGCACCCTTAAGAAAGAGAGTGATGGGGTGCTACGCCAGATGACCTGGTCTTCACAGTCACCAGACCTGAACCCAATCGAGATGGTTTGGGGTGAGCTGAACTGCAGAGTAAAGGCAAAAGGCCCAACAAGTGCTAAGCATCTCTGGGAACTACTTCAAGACTGTTGGGAAACCATTTCCGGTGACTACCTCTTGAAGCTCATCAAGAGAATGCCAAGAGTGTGCAAAGCAGTAATCAAAGCAAAAGGTGGATACTTTGAAGAACTTAGAATATAAGACAGATTTTCAGTTGTTTCACACTTTTTTAAGTATTTCATTCCACATGTTTTAATTCATAGTTTTGATGCCTGCAATGTGAATCTACAATTTTCAATATTCATGAAAATAAAGAAAACTTATTGAATGAGAAGGTGTGTCCAAACCTTTGGTCTGTACTGTATGTGTATATATATATATATATATATATATATATATATATATATTTATGTGTATATATATATGAGTATGTCTCCTCATATGAGCTGTAAGGTCCATTGTGGTCAGTCTTGCATAGTGATAAAAGTCATCCTCCTTTTTGTATGCTGTCCCATTGGCTGATGATATTGAGTAAATATGCACACCTGCTCACATTTATTATTTATCTTACTTGTTTAGCCTTAAAATTTGTTTACATTATTGAAATGGCTTGATTTTTTTTTTTAGTTTAATGCTCACTTTTTAGAAAGGCTGTAGAATTTGTGATATGCGTGAATGACAGAATCGAGTATGACTCATTACCTCCTGACATTTCTTCTTATTTGGTAGCATTCATTGCACACTTCAAAAATAATAATAGAGCTTGAAATGCATGTCATGCGTTACTAAAATAATTTAATCATATCACAGCCGGATTTCATATCCAAGCCTCTTGTGTTCATGTTTGAGGGCTTAGTTTTTGTGTAAGATCTTGTAGTCAATTAATTGTTGTTGCAAAATGGGCTAGATTAAAATAACTTATATCTAATAATAGACATTATCAGAAACCATTTATTAAAAATTGGAAATGTGAACAGAATATGATACATTTGCAACAAATGATAGACTTGCCCTTGACAATATTACACTTTATCTCTGGATACTTTAGTATAATGTTGCCCATTGCTCCAATTTTATTAATGGCCAATGGTTGGGTCATCTGTTGACCTTGGTCCTGGTCTGTTTGTGTCAAGGCGCTTACCCTGCAGTGCTGACCATAAAATAATAATTATATGATGTGTCAGATTTATCATTGTGTATTTCATGGCTTATTTACAATTTTTATTGTTTAGAGTCTACAACTTTAGAATAAAAAATTGCCCACATTAAAGTTCCAAAAAATATCTCAATGATCAGATCTGAGGATACAGGAGTACAACCAGGTAGACAACTCAGTTCCTTAAAAAGGACTTTTACAACTTTTGACGCTATAAATTGCACATAGTAGCAGGAATGTGGATATTTTTTCCCTCACTTTTCTTTTCTCCACTCCATTGTGGAGACACAGGGTGCTGAAATTCTTGGTGTCAATCTTATTTTTGTTCAGTTGGGCTTTCCATTTCTTTCAAATCCGTGGGCTTGTACTTTCAGCTCTCTATGACAATGTCCAAACATATGAAGGCACCATCACGAGGACGAAAAAGTAGATGCCCACAGTTCTGACTGAACTAAAATGCCCATAGAGAAGGTCAGAACTGTGCCAGCATGATCGCGTGACACCTTGCTTCACATGACCACACTGACAACGCTCCCCTAACTGCACTAACAGTGATACTTACCTGTAGTAGATATGCCATCTTCAAATGCCATCTTCTGCTGTTCACAACCACTCCTAGAGCTTTATCCCCTTCATGATATTTGCAGTATATGTATTGTGGTAGGATCGCGCTGGCTCACGTGTGGCGAAATCATCAGCAGATGTCAGTTATGTATCAGTTATGTACCCTGCTGTAATGCCCACCATCGGTGCTAGCACTGGTCGACGGTGTTTAATCCCTCTGATGCCACTTTCAATAGTGAAAGTGGCATTGATATGTTTGTGGAGAGAGATGGCTCTCTCTCTGCACTTATAGGTATTCTCTGTACATTGTCCTGAGGAAGAGGACGGACATGTCCTCTAAACGCGTAGACCTGTGAAAATAAAGGGAAGAATTTTACTAACACCATCTGGACTCCTGTGGTTTGGCGCGGTATTTAAACCTGCTTTTCTCCTGCTGTCTGATATACCTTATAGGCACAACGTGATTGCAATTGTGTTGTGCCAGTTGTCTCCATGGTGACCTCAGGCTGAATAATGGCTGTGGCATCACCAAGGTACGGTGACCTGTGAGGTCCTGCCTTGAGACACACTTCCTCCTTGTGTACAAGTCACTAATCTAATACCCTGAAATGTAAAAGCATTGCAGAACATTAGATCAGGGCAGGGAACGTTGATAAAGGTAAAAAAAAAATAGAAAACATTTTTTTTAAAAAATCATAAAATAAGGAACAAATAAGATGAAACAAATATTATACCATTAAATACATATATTTATGTAAAAACAAAAATAAACTAAAAAATTACACATATTTGGTATTGCCACATTCAGAATGATCAGATCTATAAAAGTGTCACACTAGTGAACCCTTTCAGGTAACACCATAAAAAAATTAAAACGTGGCAAAAAACAGTGCTTTTTCATCATCCCGTTGAAAAAAAAGTGGAATAAAATGCAATAAAAAGTTGCATGTAAATAAAAATGGTAGCAATGAAAATGTCACTTTCTTCCACAAAAAATAAGCCTAGACTCATCCTCCCAAAGATCTCGACTCACATTTATCCTGCGCTTTACGCTGAGCATTTCAATTGGGTTTTTGCGTAGATCCCTGAAATACGTGATTCAAATGGAACCCTGACAAAAGATTCCCTATAATGATGCAGATGTAGTCACCATATTTATGAAATATTGAGCAAATGGGGATTCATAATTATAATCAGTACGACATAAACAGTTTTATGTCGACCATAATTGAAAAAAGGCTGGTCTCCTAGTGGCTTTGATTGGTGAGATGAAATCCTGCAATTTTTTTATTTTCATTTTAAAGTAGTTACATAATAAAATCTATATTTTCCTTTGTTACTGCTTTGCTAGCCATGATATTTGATGCCATTGCTATTTCTTGTGCATCGCTGACCAACAAGGTGCCTTGATTATTGTGTTCTAAGAACTTGATGACTGTATGTTCTGCAGATGTCACTAATGGCATTTCCTGGGATAAAACTATTATTTACCATGTAAATAATTGCCTCTTTTCTGTTTCCTCAGATATAGTGTAATCTATCCCTGGTATGGCAGCACTGTCCCATGTAAATGAATAGGACTGATGTGTCGTTCCAGGCTCAGTCATAAGCTTATGTGCAGTGCCTGCCAAAAAAAAATAAAGGGAGTGTAACGCAAGCTGGAAAGCTGCATGCTCTTCATTGGGTTATGCATTATGGATCCTAGGGTCCTGCCTTTAATATTGTTGACCTGCCCTAGGCATAGAACATTAATGTTTAGGTCTCCGAAAACAATATTACTATTCTTCCAAGCCTTTTTCTATTTTCAATAAATGAGGTCAGCCTATTTCTATGCATATTAACAAATGTATTAACTCCCATAATTGACACAAATAAACAATCCCAAGTCTTAATTCTATCTGGCACCATATTACTAGAAATGCTGTCTTAAACAGATTGTTCCCACTTTTCATCACCATTCTTCCTCCCCTTTTTATTTGCCGGTGAGGGTGCACTCTTGAGGATTGACGGTTCAGAATAGTGGCATGGTTGGACTTCTAGCCTTGTTATAGGTTTCTTAAGATTTTGGGGATATTAGTTGAATTTTATTATTAGCACGTCAACATGTTTTATCTGAGATAATTCTTAATATTTTGACTTTGTCAAATCTACTTACACTTTATAGTCCTCATTTGAGATTAGTTAATTTTAGCGACTATGATATCCACTTTATTATATCTGAATTTCAATTGTTGATAAAAGCATAAACTCACTCTATGGTATGTCACTAATTTACGTCTCACTGTGTTCTTGCACTTAGGACCTTTATATCTCCTTGTTATAGGGTAGTCACATATAAGATGGCTCTGATCACATCATTATGCACTTTAATACTTCATATGCCCTACTTTTTTATATTTTTATCTTTCACTATATGGGATTCTTTTTTTATTTTTATTTTTATATTCTCACTTTATATTTCCTTCTCATAATGTCTAGTATGCGTATTGTATCCCGTACTAAAGCAAATACCTTCTTTCCCTTTTTCTCAGCATTGGATATTTAATAGTACCCGCACACATAACAGAGGTTACGTATCTCATGCCGTGGGTATAGTGCACATGCGCAGGCTGACAAGCAACTCAGGACTTCTCTGAGTGCGACCACTGTGTAAGGGCATACATTAAACACCGTGCTACAGAGAATCCAATCATTAAGGGGCTGAGCAGTGACACTATGCGCCATCATTCCCCTACATCATGATTACCAATGCAACAAATCATCTCCCATCCTGGGCACCTATCATATGGGGTATGTCCCTCAGCTCTAGGCCTCCTACACACTAATTGGCTGGGTTTAGAATAATAAGCCTAACACCTACCCACCATTGAATTTGCTCCCGGATGAAGCGAATTAGCAACATGTGCATCGGGGTAGCGAGCCTTCATACCAGGGAATTATATAGCGGTGAGTGACACATTTTATTCTTAGGAAGTTGATGTTCTATGGTTACACACAGCAACTTTGCATGATTACCAACAGATCTATTCCTAAATCCATATCCTATTATCATCTGTAATTATATATCACTACTTTTAATATTACTGTTTATACTGCATGTGGGAAGCATTTGTATTCTCCCAGTATATGGCATCTTATTACTGTCCAGGCACATGTCCATATAGAACAAAAGCTTATATATACATCTGGTTATACTATGAGATTTCTTTTGGTACTTTCCATTTACTGTATATTCTGCTGCTATCTTAGGCCTTTCTCTACTGGGGCTTTTCTATATGTTTGTTTTTTTAATACATTAATAAATAAAAAGATTTTTAACACTATATAATGGTTTCTCTTTTTGAGATACACATAGTTTTTTTTATCTCTTTATGGTATGTATTGAGTATAAGAGGAACCTTCATGTTAGTCATTTAGATGTTTTTTGCACATAAAACTCGCTATGATTTTGCTTCTAGTCTGAACCGTGTGCTCTTGGTCTTGGACACCACCGCATCATAGCGCAAGAGCAGGGAGAGTAAACCTGGAATTGATTTTGTGCCCCAGCAATCCAGTCATATTTCGATCAGTGCTTACAGGGCTCTATTGGAAAAAGCTTGTAAGCACTGCACCTCCTTAGCCATGATGCTAGACTTCAGCTGTGATTGGTACGCTAGATAATACATAATCATTAAACAATAAAATTAAAAATCCTTCCATTTGTGAGACAATAGAGGATTTTTAATAAGACTAAAATTGCAAAGTTGCTGCTGATTTTTGCTTGCATTTTGTAATTTTAACCCTTATTGTTGTTGAGACATTCCCTTTATTATTACTTAGTATTTAGACTGATGTGACTATCCATTTCTGTTGTCTCTGACTGCCTGCTTTAGAATTCTATCCTCTGCTCGCAGGCACGCTCAGCTTATCTGGTGAGTTTTCATATGGCTGACAAGATTAATTGTTGTCAGCTCTCAACACTTGTCTACAAATTGACAATGACTGCAGGACAAAAGCTCCGGTTACCGTAACTGCATTTTATACATTACACCTGATAGAGACCTAAACCTCTGCTCATCATTTGTTTTCCATACATGCTTTATTAATTCAGTAGATAGTTTAAATATCTCTTTTTTGAAAGGTGATATGTATTTAAACAAAATAAAAGTATCTAAGCTTCAAATTGCTCTGCTTTTTTTCCAGTGCATCACAGATGGGTTCGTCTTTGGACACAACTTATATGGGGTGACTCATTAAGGTGCTTACACCAAAAATCTGGTGTAAATACCTTATTAAGCCACAATATCTGCAGAATGCAGTTCTCGGCAGTTGTGCAATTTTGGCATTTATATCCCTGTCTTAGCCAGCCACACCAATTTGGGTGTAGCATGGTTGAGACAGGGAGTGACCTCTGTCGCCTGTCAAATTCACCTTAAGTTACTCCACCGAAATGTACACAAGAAATAGAGTAATAAAGTGAACGCAGCACTCCAAAAAAGGTGCAAAAAGTGTCTTATGTATTTGCCAATCTGATGTGGTGATTGTGGATCAGTGGGTGCTCTCGTCCGCTCACCTGGCTATCTTTATAAAGACTGCATGGACCAGGGCTCATCCCACTGAATGCTCAATCTCCTTTCCCTTGGGCAAAACATCACTCAGAGAACATAGGGTAGGTGTACCATACATTGGAAGGATTTTATTGGTTCACCAACAGGCAAAAACATATAGTACATTCCTAGCAAAACACAAGATGGTACAAACAACAAAGTCTCACCCTTTCGCTGGCCTGCCAGGGACTAGAGTCTTTGGGACTTTGGGGCTTCCAGAGCCAACTATCCCAGTCCAGCAGAAGAGATAGCTGCAAGCTTAGGAAGCAGTTCTGTGTTTCTTCAGAACTTTCTTCGGAACTTAAGTTACTCGGCTGACATCATGTAGAATCCTTTCTCTTGGTGCAGTTCTGTGATTCCCCAGCTGTAATCAAAGTTCCTCAGCTGGAGGCATATAGAATAATAATAATACTAGTGACAGGATCAAAGCTCTTTTATACCACTCATTTCTCAATTCAAGGTACTGGGCCTTACAGGATTGGTGAAGATAGCTGCTCTCTCATTGGTCACACGTTCAATCCAACTGGCATGCGCCATACTAGGATTATGGAACCACCCTAATAATGTTTCAAAACATTTCTAAAGCTTCAATAAAAATCACAATGATAAACTTCAAGTCAAGACAACAATTTAGAATCACACCATCACCTAAATGTTTGGCAAATTATTTTAACCACAAGAAGAGGTATTCTTAAGCTGGGTTTACACACTGCAACATCGCAAAGGACATCGCTGTAACGTCACCGGTTTTGTGACGTAACAGCGACCTCCCTAAGTCTCTGCTAAGTCACTGGTGAGCAGTCAAACAGGCAAACCTGGCCAACAACGCAACAGCGATCCGGACCTGCAGAGCGACCTAGCTGGTTGTTGGGGACGTTGATAAGCAGCCTTTTGAAAGGGAAGTTGCTAACAAAGTCGCTGCAAAGTCTTTCACACACTGAAACTTTCGAGCGATGCATGCTGCACAGCGGGAAACAAAGGACCTAGGAATGGTCCTGAACGATTTGTAACGATTACAACTTCACAGCAGGGGCCGGGTCGCTGATAGGTTTCACACACTGCAACATCGCAAACAACATCGCTATTGCGTCACAAAACCGGTGACGTTACAGCGATGTCGTTTGAGATGTTGCAGTGTGTAAACCCAGCTTTAGGTTGTTAAATTGCTTTGGTTAGTTAAACAGCATGAAAACTGGTAAGTTTACAATTGACTTGCTTTTTGTATTCACTGCCATTCTCCTGAAGTAATAGCTTTTATCTTGCATAGTGTAAAGCTGGTTTCAATAGAGCTTTGCTTTTTGATTACCCAGGACTTTGTCATGAGTCAGCCTTGTTCAAATGCACTGTTATCTCTACATGTTAATATTCATGTATACATATATATACAGTGTGTCCACCCATATCCTGTCCACCGCCATCAACTTGGGAATGGCGGCAGCTATAGGCATAGAAGTGGTGTTTAGGTATAGTTAAGTAGCCATGCGCTATGCAATGAAACCACCTATTGCGCCACCTGGTGGAAAACAACGGAGTTAGCATTTTTATCTCAAAAACAGAACGAGATTGAGAAAAAAAGTGAATTACAAAGTTGTAGGGCATCATCAATTCAATACGAATCAATACCTTCAATACAGAAATGCTATGATTAGAATGTGTAAAACTCACAAGGCTGCGGACGTAAAGCGATACCTCATGGAGACCTTCCTACAAGTCATTGGGTATGGTGGCTGCGTGGAGTGGCCTCCACGCTCACCTGACCCCATTGGGCTTCTTTCTGTGAGGTCACATCAAACAGCAGGTGTATGCGACCCCTCCACCAACATTGCAGGACCTACGACGACGTATCACAGATGCTTGTGCAAACGTGTCATCTACCATATTGCACAACATGCAGCAAGATACAGTATGCTGTCCAGAGTCCAGATGTGCATTGCAGCTGATGGTGGCCACTTTGAGCATCAAAGTTAAATGAGCGCCATATGCGTGACCAGCATTCAATGTTTTTTTTGGGTGGGTCATGGGTTTCATATCATAGCATTTCTGTATGCAAGGTGTCGATTCGTATTGAATTGATGATGACCTACAATTTTGTAATTCACTTTTTTCTCTATCTCGTTCCGTTTTCAAGAAAAAAATTCTAACTCCGTTTTTTTGTACAAGGTGGTGCTATAGGTAGTTTCATTGCGTAGCGCATGGCTACTTTATTATACCTAGACACCACTTCTATGCCTATAGCTGCTGCCGTTCTCAAGTTAATGGCGGTGGACAGGATATGGGTGGACACACTGTATATCAAGCAAGGAACCACCGTTGCTTGATATCCTACATGTCACATTCACACTCTCACCAGGACATGGTTCACAGAACAGTAGGTGTGATTACAGACATTGATAGAAGCCATGAGTCACTGTTTGTGCCAATAATTCAACTTTATGGATATTGCTTGTCTTACATTTTATGATTTTTTTACAGCTTTGCCATAAAATTTATATACTGGAACATTTTATTTCTGTTTTTAAATGTTTGTACGGTGGGAGCGGCAGGTTTATATAATGTTATCAATCTGTTATTTTTGGATTTTGTTATGCCACAGCACAGGATTACCGCAAAACATGTACGAAGATCCATTTTAGTTTTTGTAAGTTATGATTGTACCATTTTGCAGTGGACATTCCTTTTGTGCCTTCCTTAAATATTTCAGCTTGCTGTGTGAGAAATGAGAATGTGAGATTTCTTCTTAAAGCAGCAAACAAAACTATTTAAAACTAAACAAATTTTTGCTAAATTTTATTACGCAAAACGTATTATTTCTTTACTCAGTAAAGTGAAATATGCCCTTTGCACTTTCCACTCAATAGTATCCATTAACATACATCTTAATTTTTAATGACATCATTACGTTGTTTTTGACATTTTCATTTTTGGGAAATTCTTCTTCATATTATGAGAGAGAATGCTACTTTAAGAATTCACATTCATTGATATATTCTCAGGAAACACTATATCATGGTGCACTATGAATTTTGTGGTTTGTATAAATCTATATTACTAGAAGTAAATTGATCTGCAACATGCATCCACCAAAATGTATACACTTTTTTCTTTTACACACTCATGGAAATAATTCCTGCTCTGCTCTCTAAAGCAATGAGTAGAGCGACATAGGCATGACACAAAAAAAATTTTTGTTTTAATCACTAAATAGAAAAAAAATGTTTTGGTATATTCGTTAAATCTGAATATTTTTAGCATACATTTAGAGTAATAAATTATTATGAAACTAAGTCTAATTCAGCTTTTTTAAACATACCTTAAGGCCCCGTTACACGCAACGACGTATCTAACGATATATCGCCGGGGTCACGGATTCCGTGACGCACATCCAGCATCGTTAACGACGTCATTGCGTGTGACACCAACGAGCGGCTGGTAACGATGGAAAATACTCACCAAATCGTCCATCATTGACACGTTGCTCGTTTTCAAAAAATCGTTGATTATTGAGGAAACATGTTCGTCGTTCCCGAGGCAGCACACATCGCTACATGTGACACCTCGGGAATGATGAACTACAGCTTACCTGCGTCCTCCGGCAATGAGCAAGGAAGGAGGTGGGCGGGATGTTACAGCCGCTCATCTCCGCCCCATCTGCTTCTATTGGGCGGCCGCTTAGTGACGCCGCTGTGACACCGCATGAACCGCCCCCTTAGAAAGGAGGCGGTTCGCAGGTCACAGTGACGTCGCTAGGCAGGTAAGTTCATGTGACGGCTCCTAACGATATTGTGCGCCACGGGCAGCGATTTGCCCGTGACACACAACCGACGGGGGCGGGTATGCTTGCTGGCGCTATTGGTAGCGATATCGCTGCGTGTAAAGCCCCCTTAAACCTTGTAGGCGAGCAAAATGGAGTTAATTTGCATACCAACAAAGTGTGTCTTATGATTCACATTTTACAATATGTGCACACTTAAAGGCAATCTCTGGGAATGGGCAAAAATACATAAATAAGAAAATGTTATAACTAAATTTCTAAATACATTTAATTAACAAATCACACTCTTTTTGTTTAGGAAGGTAAATGGCTTTTGTCTTGTAGACTTTACAGAAACTTGGCTAGGAAAGTTAAAGACAGTCTGTCACCAGGTTTTTGCTCCTCCATCAGAGCGCAGCATAATATAGAAACAGAGAAAAAGTGGTGGAGAAATCCAGCATCCGTCACATGTAATAAAATTAAAATTTTAATGAAAAAAATTTAAAAACATGAAACCGTTTCATGGAAGCATGTGTAGACACGCAGGTCTACGCGTTTCTAGCAGATAGACTGCTCTTAGTCATGTCATGATTAAAGGGAACCTGTCATCAGAAATTTTGCTTTAAACCTAAAAGTTTCCCCCACTGCAGCTCCTGGGCTGCATTCTAGCAAGGTTCTTGTACTTTTTGTGGCCCCTTTTAAACCAAATTAAATACTTTATAAACTTGTACCCTTTGCTATGTAAATTTTGTAAATCGTCAATGGGGGCGGGCTCTCTGGTGACCGTTGCTGTTCCTGCAGCAGATTTTCGCCGCCCCCCAACGCTGAATTACATATCTCAGGACGCCGCCCCTGGGCACCCGTGGTCCCGCGCATGCGCTGTCCGACTGTAGCGGGACTGTGCACTGTGTGCACATGTGACCGCTGGTGACGTTTTGCGCAGGCACGAGGTTATGGGCGGCGCTGTGAGTGTCATCGGCAAGTGCCGCCCATAACCTCGTGACCGCACTTTCCCCTTTTCCTCCAGCATTCTGCGCAAGCGCTTGCTGGCCAGATGACCCGACGTCACCTCTTTCCCATCTTGCCCTGCTGCAGGGTAAGATGGGAAGGAACAAACAGCCAAGCAATGGTATGAATGATAATGTGGTGACAATTAAAATATAACTTTTAATAATAATTCGTTAAAAAAGTTACCACACAACACGTAAGGTTGTAAAACCAACCTAAAATCAATAAGAGAGCAAGTATAGTGTATAGCTCTCACTATCACAACACGGACAATTTGACAGTAAGGGATTCCCCTACCGTACATAAAGATAGACAAGGTAGCAAGAAAAGCGTAATTGCCACACTATGTGTACGCCAATATTGACAGTCGCATACCCAACAGTGTAAAATCACCAGATTCACTGGTTAATAACCACTGTGGCACAGAGATAAATACTGTTCCAATACGGGAGGGGGCAAAAACAGCCTCACAATACTCCCCAGATGGCAACAATCTGACCTTAAACATTGTATGACCTGTAGGGAGGTCATTCAACGTTTAAGGTCAGATTGTTGCCATCTGAGGAGTATTGTGAGGCTGTTTTTGCCCCCTCCCGTATTGGAACAGTATTTATCTCTGTGCCACAGTGGTTATTAACCAGTGAATCTGGTGATTTTACACTGTTGGGTATGCGACTGTCAATATTGGCGTACACATAGTGTGGCAATTACGCTTTTCTTGCCACCTTGTCTATCTTTATGTACGGTAGGGGAATCCCTTACTGTCAAATTGTCCGTGTTGTGATAGTGAGAGCTATACACTATACTTGCTTTATTATTGATTTTAGGTTGGTTTTACAACCTTACGTGTTGTGTGGTAACTTTTTTAACGAATTATTATTAAAAGTTATATTTTAATTGTCACCACATTATCATTCATACCATTGCTTGGCTGTTTGTTCATGATCTGGTAGAGCATTGACACTTATTTATTCATTAAGATGGGAAGGAGGTGACGTCGGGTCATTTGGCCGGCGAGCGCTTGCGCAGAACGCTGGAGGCAGTGGGGGAAAGCGCGTCCATGAGATTATTGGCGGGCACTTGCGATGCAATCACAGCACCGCCCATAATCTCGTGCTTGTGACACACGTCACCAGCGATCCTGGCGTTGGCGGCACCTCGGGTGCAGTGGGCGGCATCCTGATGGATGAAATGGAGCGTGGGGGGACGGCGTCAATGTGCTGGAGGAACAGCAACGGTCACCAGAGAGCCCGCCCCCATGGACGATTTACAAAATTTGCATAGCAAAAGGTACAAGTTTATAAAGTATTTAATTTGGTTTAAAAGGGGCCACAAAAAGTACAGGAACCTTGCTAGAATGCAGCCCAGGAGCTGTAGAGGGGTAAACCTTTAGGTTTGAATCTAAATTTCTGATGACAGGTTCCCTTTAAGAGCAGTCCATCTGCGTGTCTACACATGCTTCCATGAAACTGTTTCATGTTTTTTAACTTTTTTCATTAAAATTTAAATTTCATTACATTTGACGGATGCTGGATTTTTCCACCACTTTTTCTTCATGTGAACACCTGAATGCCGGTTCAGGTTTCCGAGCACCGCACCCATATGCCTGCTGTCTGGTGAGCTGTTGCTTTCATTTTATAGAAACAGAGACCCTGATTCCATCGGTATCACTTACTGAGCTGTTTGCTGTCAGATATAATCCCTGTTTTCTCTGCTGTAGATCTAGCAGTTATTTTAATGTGGAACTCTAAAACCCCACCCACATGACTTATTAGCAGCTTTCTGTAGTGAACACAAAAAGCTGCCAATCAGTGATAAGGAGATTGTTATACAGAGCTCATGAATTTGCTGGCTACCCAGCAGCTCGCCAAATAGTCCTCTAATGATAATCCACTGGTGATTAAACAGTGATTTTATCAAAACTACACTAAGCAGCTCAGTATGTGACACATAGCTGGAATCAGGATATCTGCCCCTACATTATGCTGCTCTCAGATTAGCTGGCAAACACCTGGTGGTAGATTACCTTTAATAGGGCAGGTACATGTGAGCATGTGTAGTAGAAAGTTCTAGCTTTTATATGTTAAAAGATGTGCAGCGGTTAATATTGTGATTTAATACTGGAGACAACTGGTGCTGAAGCTTGGAACGGGCCACTCACACTTCTGTCTACCCTCTCTTATAACTCTGAGCCACTTGTGACCTGGCTAATGCTTTACAATACGTTGTGTAGGTTACCGCCAGGTCACAGCAGCGGAGCTTCCTACTGCACATGCTCAGGCAGGTGTCCTATTAACAGTCTTAGATAGTTTCTATGAGTGTAACAAGATGACAACCATTTAATATACTATAGTTGTTACCTCCCTGGACAAAACCAACATAGTTGCAAATTAAATATATTTAGGAATTTGTTAATAATCTATTTTTTTTTTATTTATATATGTTTTTCAATTCCTGGACAACTCCTTAAACCAAAGTGACTAGTCTTATGGAATATAAGGATATGATAGTAACTTAAAACTGAAAATGATAACTTTTTGTGGTGTTAATTTATATAAATTATATGAATTATCTTTCCAGGAATGCTGATATTAGAGTGGAATGGTTTTCAATTAACTGCAAAGACGTATGAAGAAGTTCAAAGTATCATTAGTCAGTCAAGTGGGGAAGCAGACATTTGTGTAAGACTGTGAGTTTCCCTTATATTCCTTTTTGCACTATTCTCATTGTGTAAAAGTACTATTAATACTATCTGTGCAAACTGTCCTTCATTAATCTGTTAAGTAGGGATGGGCGAACCCGAACTGTAAAGTTCGATGTCCGTACCGAACACATGGTGTTCGTGCACATGACCCTAAACACGAGCTTTCTGGGACGTTCGTGTTACAGTTCATGTTACAGTTCGGCTTCAGGGGCTGTAAAAAAAACAACATGTCATTAAAAAAACATTATGATCCTACTTACAGGTCCCACGACGCGTTCTGCAGACTCCGTCTCCCGGTACTTCTGCTTCCGCGTCTGTCCGATCATTTTTGTTTCCCCCGGTAAGCACCTCTGGCTAAAAGGACCTGCCGTGACTGTGACGTCATACCCATGTGACCAGTCACATGTGAATATTGTCTTACATCATTGGCTACAGACTGGTCACGTGAGTATGACGTCATCAAAGGTCCTGGTGCTTCGTGATAAGAGTGTCATCGCATCACGGTGCAAAATCTCCCTACGGCAGTGGGTCAGCTGCATTTATTTCCACAGCTGAGGCGCTGCTGTCGGGAGAATGGGGTGATGCAATGCGAGATGCAAGTGCAATCATCCCCTCACTGTCAGCCTCTGCTTCATCGCTCTGTCCAGAACGATGCAGCAGACCTGACATGGCTCTCTGTGCTTCTCACTGTGTATAGACTGTGTCTGTGTACAGTGATGAAGCAGAGTTAACTTTGCTCTTTGCTTCTCACTGTGTATAGACTGTGTCTGTACAGAGTGATGAAGCTGACTTTGCTGTTCCTTTTGGATTACGTCGGACTTTTTTTTCTAATAAAGGTGGAGTCTCTGTTTTTTTGTTTTATTTCTAATAAAAAAAAATTCTCTGTGTTGTGTTTTTTTTACTGTTTCCTGGAAATTCATGGTGGCCATGTCTAATTTGGCGTGAAACCATGAATTTTGAGCTTAGTACCATCTGAGAATACAAAGCTGGTATTAACCTCTTTATTACTCAGCGAGCCACCGTCATCACGGCCGCTGGACGGGCCAGGTAAAGCACCTGGAAATGGAGCTAAGAAACAAAGCGCCATTTCCAGGGGCAGCTGTGAGCTGCCAAGAATCTCAGCCCCCAGCTGCCTGGCTTTACCTGACTGCCGATCAAAATACGGCAGGAGCATATGCATTTTTTTTTTTAATTATTTTTTTAAATTAAAAAAAATTAATGGGCTTCCTTATATTTTGATTGCCAGCCAAGGTAATGCCAGGCAGATGGGGGATGCAGCCCATAGCCGTCTGCTTTATCTGCACTGAGAATCAAAAATACCGCGGAGCGCTACGTCATTTTTTTAATGATTTCATTATTTTTACAGTATTATGATGTCAGGCAATCAAAATACAGGGAAGCCTTTTTTTTTTTTAGTTATTTAAATAAATAATTAAAAAAAATGCGTGGGCTTCTGCTGCATTTTTTGTATTGCTAGCTAAGGGTAATCCAAGCAGCTTGGTTTTACCTGCACTGGCAATGGAAAATCCAAGGAAGCTTTTTTTTTTGCCAAAAAACAAAAAAAAATGATGTGTGCTTCGCCATATTTTTGTATGCTAGCCAAGTACAGCAGGGCTGCCCCCAACCCCCAGCTGCCTATGTGTACCCGGCTGGGAGCCAAAAATATAGGGAAGCCTTTTTTTAATTATTTCATTAATTTCATGAAATAATTAAAAAAATCAACATGGGCTCCACCCCATTTTTGTGTCCAGCCAGGTACAACTAGGCAACGCAGATTGGCCCAGGCTTTCTGCCCCCCCTGCTGCGAATTGCAGTCCGCAGCCACCCCAGAAATTGGATCTTTCATAGAAGCACCATTTTCTAGCGCTGTATCCAACTCTCCAGCGGCCCTGGTGCCAGGTGGCACACTGGGTAATAAGGGGTTAATACCAGCTTTGTTTTACCAGCTAGTATTAAGCTAGAGATTCCTAATGTCAGGCAGGTTTGACCCGGCCATTAGGAATCTCCAAAAAAGGGTTAAAAAAAAGACACCACACAGACAAAAAATACATTATTAGAAATAAATACACAGACACTTTATTAGAAATAAATATACAGACACACTCAGGGACTCCATTTTTATTACTCCCTCTCACACCTTCACGATCCTGGTCTTCTGTCTTCTTTCTACTTCAACCCATGCAGCTCTGCTATATCAGAAAGCACAGGGGAGGAACGCTTCTGCTCCCCTGTGCTGTGTAATCACTCAATGAGTGAGCAGAGGCTGTGGGTTGGTAAGCAGTGACGTCACCACTGCCACCGTTGCCATAGTAACCTGACGGGCGGGTTACTATAGCAACGGTGATCTCCGATCACCTGATTCCCGGCGCCACGATTCACCAGCTGTAGCAGCCAATCCCTGAATGTGGGCTGACTCTGTAAAGAGTGCCGACATGCAGGGAGGGGGAGCCGAGCATGTGCCTGAGCATCTCGCCAGTGCATGGGACTCGCCAAGTACACCGAGTACTGAGATGCTTGGGCGAGCACCGCATACTGGCAAGATGCATTGACAGGACCTAGCATGATGTCATAGCCATGTGACCAGTCTGTAGCCAATGAGATAATACAAAATTCACACGTGACTGGTCACATGCTATGACGTCACGGAAGGTCCTTCTTTGGTTACTGGGCAGTACAGCGATGATCGTACTAGGAAGGAGATGCGGCGGGAGACAGAGTGCAGGACGCGTTGCGGGACCTGTACGTATAATGACAATTTTTATTATTAACTATATTCTTTTTTTTTTTTCAGAACCCTCGCCCCATCACATTACTGTAAAGTCTAAGTTCGGGGTTTGGCCGCAAGTTCGCGTTATATCAGAACCCGAACGCGAACTTTACAAAACGTTCGGGCGAGTCTCGAGAACATTGGGGGGTTCGCCCATCCCTACTGTTAGGGGATCTTACCTGCACAATGCATTACCCAAGGCAAGGCTGAGCAATTCAGGGTACCTTCCCACCTACTTGTTTTTTATCTAATTCTGAACTGTCACACCTGCAAAGACAGAGCTGTCAATCAGTAAAAAGAGGGTGGAGTTAGATGCAAAGTAGGTAGGAAAGGGCACTGAACTGCTGGACAATGTCAAGGGTGTACTGAGCACCTCATTAGCATACGTGAATAAAAAACAAATTCTGGGGAAAGCAGCAACTGATTCGGACACTAAAGGATTCTTATTAGGGCTATGTTTCCCTCAAGGTGATCTGTTTTGTTTGAACAATCTCAGACCGACTCCCTTTAAGCCACAATTGATATAAATAAAAGATAAACATATATATATATATATATATATATATATATATAAAAAAAAAGATATTACCAGTTCAGTTGATGTGACTTTTAAGTTAATGGGAACCAGTGATATATTTTTCTTACCTAAGTACCAATTTAAATATAAATTGATATAAATGCCTTTTATAATTACCCTTTGCAATTACATGTCTTCTATAAGCCACAATTCTAAAATGAACTGTGACATTCTATTCAGGAAATACTAAAGACATTTTCTGCTAAAGCAACTTTCATTACAAAGTTCAGTATAGTACTTTGTATCAGCAGTATCAGCAGGTAACAGCCACTTTTTTACATGACAGGTTCCCTTTAACATTAAACAAGCCATTGACTGATGTCAGGTTAGTGCCGTATTTTCCAGAGTATAAGGTGACTGGGCGTATAAGATGACCCCCATCTTTTCCAGTTAAAATATAGAGTTTGGAATATACCGTAAATACCAGAGTATAAACCGAGGCCCCTATTTTACCACAAAAAAACCTAGGAAACCTTATTGACTCGAGTGTAAGCCTAGGGCAGGAACTGCAACAGCTACTGGAAAATTTCAAAAATAAAAATAGATCCCAATAAAATGTAATGTGCCCATCTTTGTCCTCCCTTGTAGTAATGTGCCCATCCTTGCCCCCCCTTGTAGTAATGTGTCCATCCTTGTGCCCCTTCCATGGGCCCTCTAGTAATGTGCCCATTAGTAATGTCCCCTGCAGTAATGTGCCCATTGTTTAGTAGTGTGCCCATTGTTTAGTAATGTCTCCTGCAATAATGTACCCATTGTTTAGTAATATCCTCTGCAGTAATGTACTAATTGTTTAGTAATGTCCTCCTACTGGTCCCCTTCTTGTCCCCCATTATGCTGTTGTTTACATACAATAAAAATTATTCTCGCCTGCCCTCCATTCCCGTGGTGTCCTCAACTGCTTCTTGCAGACCGCAGGCACTTAGACCTCTCTGTGATCTCGTCCGGTGCACAGAGCTGCCGTCATGGATTTACTGCAGTTGAATGCTTTGCAGCGGCGGCGCTGCAAAGCATTCAACTGCAGTAAAGCGCTGACAGCAGCAGTGGCTCCGTGCACCATACGTGATCATCAAAGAATGCTTCTTGCGGACCGCAGGCACATAGAACCCCTCCATGATCGCATCCAATACACAGGGTTGCATCGTAAAGCATTCAACTGCAGTAAAGCCATGATGGCAGCCTGCAGTGGCGGCTCCGGGCAGCGGATGAGATAACAAAGAGGTCTAAGTGCCTGCCGTCTACAAAAAGCAGCTGAGGACACCGCGGGAACAGAGAACAGGTGAGAATATTTTTTTGTGGGAACCTCACTGCGAGATCTGAGAGGCAGAGTCTTGGAGACAGGGAGGCCTTATAAATTACCTAATTATACACTGTATCAGACGACACCTGGCGTATGAGATGACCCCCAACTTTTGAGAAGATTTTCAGGGGTTAAAAAGTCGTTTGGAAAATACTTTAGTTGAATCATAGCTTTCCTGCTGTGATATTCCAGTGATCTGTTATCTCGATCTAGGTAACCTTTGCTAGATCTGTATATTTAAACTACATTATTCAATTACAATTATTGCACTGCTTCTATACCTAATGTTTGATCCTTCAGATCTTATTTGCTTCTTTCTCATTTTTTCATTTTATTTTCAGGGACATCAGCATGTTATCAAATTCTGCAACTCCACAGAATTTAGAGCTGCATGACCCAGGAAAGGCTGGTAAGAAATACAGATGAGCATATAATATATTAATTGGTAGTTCCTGGAATAGTTGAATAAACAGCATGAAGCGTTCAGTTAAGTCTAAAACAAAGAGTCTTTTTCTAGGAACAGCTCCACTCTTGCCACGGGCTGTGTCTGGCATTGCAGCCCACGTGTACAATGTGGAGCCTAAATTTCATATAAACCCTGTGGATAAGAGGAGCAGTGTTTGGGAAGAATCTTTTCCAGTCTTATCTATTTCCTTCACTTTTATGTGTGTCAATTATTTCAATTTTCATTATGCCTCATTACAGTGGAAAAAACAAAGTCCCCTGGAGTGGATCCTAAACAACTAGCTGCTGAACTCCAGAAGGTTTCCCAGCAGCAGACGCCTTCTGTAGTGTCTTCTGCAATGGAGAAAGGCTCATATATCCATTCAGGAACAACATCAGCAGCCTCCAGCGCGGTGCCCAGTCCTGGACAACCTGGCTCCCCTTCCGTAAGCAAGAAAAGGCACAGCAGCAAGGTAACTGCAAGATGATGGTTGGATGGATGATACGTGGAGAATTAGAATATTCTAGCTTGTAGTTCAACTATGAGGAAGAAATGTGCCTAGAGCTATGTAGGGGATGAGACACATCACTAACTGTTATAAACTTGGTTTTATAGCAAATTTAGTTTGGTTGTATAGCAAGTGTATTATATATAAGAATAACTAGATTTGCATTGAATATAAAGTCAAAATACACTATCGTTATAGTGTTTAAATAATGTAAACTGGAAAAGACCTGCCTTTCATGGTACGCCGTTATTTTTAAAAATGATGTTGTGAATGTTTGGAAATAATGTAGCATATTCTATAAATGGTGGTTGTTAATGCTCCTTTCTTTGGTATGATCTACTATTAAAGGGGATATTCAGGTTTATAATAAGCACGACTTATTCTTAGGACCCTTAGGATCATCAATATTAGATAAGTGGTAGTCCTACACCCCCATCGATCAACAGTTTTCGTCATGAAATGGCCAAATGTACAGTAGAATGTAAATGTAGCTGAAAGAGCATTGGCCAATGCTGAGAACTGCAGGTCGCAGTAGTATTGTGCTTAAACTGTATGAGTAGCTTGGCTGCAAAATAAGTTTGCATTTTAACAGTTGTGGTATATACAGTGCCTACAAGTAGTATTCAACCCCCTGCAGATTTAGCAGGTTTACACATTCGGAATTAACTTGGCATTGTGACATTTGGACTGTAGATCAGCCTGGAAGTGTGAAATGCACTGCAGCAAAAAAGAATGTTATTTCTTTTTTTTTTTTTTTTAAATTGTGAAAAGTTTATACAGAGTGTCATTTATTATTCAACCCCTCAAACCACAAGAATTCTGTTTGGTTCCCCTAAAGTATTAAGAAGTATTTCAGGCACAAAGAACAATGAGCTCCACATGTTTGGATTAATTATCTCTTTTCCAGCCTTTTCTGACTAATTAAGACCCTCCCCAAACTTGTGAACAGCACTCATCTTGGTCAACATGGGAAAGACAAAGGAGCATTTCAAGGCCATCAGAGACAAGATCGTGGAGGGTCACAAGGCTGGCAAGAGGTACAAAACCCTTTCCAAGGAGTTGGGCCTACCTGTCTCCACTGTTGGGAGCATCATCTGGAAGTGGAAGGCTTATGGAACTACTGTTAGCCTTCCACGGCCTGGACAGCCTTTGAAAGTTTCCACCCGTGCCGAGGCCAGGCTTGTCCGAAGAGTCAAGGCTAACCCAAGGACAACAAGGAAGGAGCTCCGGGAAGATCTCATGGCAGTGGAGACATTGGTTTCAGTCAATACCATAAGTAACGTACTCCACCGCAATGGTCTCCGTTCCAGACGAGCCCGCAAGGTACCTTTACTTTCAAAGCGTCATGTCAAGGCTCATCTACAGTTTGCTCATGATCACTTGGAGGACTCTGAGACAGACTGGTTCAAGGTTCTCTGGTCTGATGAGACCAAGATCGAGATCTTTGGTGCCAACCACACACGTGACGTTTGGAGATTGGATGGCACTGCATACGACCCCAAGAATACCATCCCTACAGTCAAGCATGGTGGTGGCAGCATCATGCTGTGGGGCTGTTTCTCAGCCAAGGGGCCTGGCCATCTGGTCCGCATCCATGGGAAGATGGATAGCACGGCCTACCTGGAGATTTTGGCCAAGAACCTCCGCTCCTCCATCACGGATCTTAAGATGGGTCGTCATTTCATCTTCCAACAAGACAACGACCCAAAGCACACAGCCAAGAAAACCAAGCCCTGGTTCAAGAGGGAAAAAATCAAGGTGTTGCAGTGGCCTAGTCAGTCTCCTGACCCTAACCCAATTGAAAACTTGTGGAAGGAGCTCAAGATTAAAGTCCACATGAGACACCCAAAGAACCTAGATAACTTGGAGAAGATCTGCATGGAGGAGTGGGCCAAGATAACTCCAGAGACCTGTGCCGGCCTGATCAGGTCTTATAAAAGACGATTATTGGCTGTAATTGCAAACAAGGGTTATTCCACAAAATATTAAACCTAGGGGTTGAATAATAATTGACCCACACTTTTATGTTGAAAATTTATTAAAATTTAACTGAGCAACATAACTTGTTGGTTTGTAAGATTTATGCATCTGTTAATAAATCCTGCTCTTGTTTGAAGTTTGCAGGCTCTAACTTATTTGCATTTTATCAAACCTGCTAAATCTGCAGGGGGTTGAATACTACTTGTAGGCACTGTATATATATATATATATATATATATATATATACATATATATAGCATATCGAGTCATTAAATCTATATTTTTGATATAGCGCTAACATATTCCGCAGCACTTTACGTACATCAGGAACACTGTCCCCATTGGGGCTCATAATCTAAATAAAGTCCCTATCTGTATGTCTTTGAAGTGTGGGAAGAAACCCATGCAAACTCAATGAGAACATACAAACTCCTTGCAGGTGGTGTCCTTGGTGGGATTTGAACCCAGGACCCCAGCACGGCAAGACTGCAGTGCTAACCAATGTGCCACCATGCTGCCCAAGTCATTACGTGCAACACTCATTCAGTAGATGCTCACTATATATTTACCAATACATCATCCTATGTTGTTTCTATAAAAACTGTTTCCCTCTTTTAGGCTATGTGCCCACGCTGCGGATTTTGCGCGGATTTTGCCGCGGATTTGCCGCGGATTTACCGCGGATTTTCCGAAAATCTGCAGCAGCGGCACTTCCAAGCCATTTCAATGGCATTTTGGAAATGCAGTGTCCATGCTGCGGATTTTTCCGCGGCGGATTTGCCGCGGATTTTGATCCGGAAAAATCTGCAGCATGTCAATTATTGTTGCGGATTTTGGTGCGGATTTTGGGTATAGATTGGGGAAAAAAAAAAAAATCTGCATCAAAATCCGCGGCAATTCCGCGGTAAATTCGCGGCAAATCCGCGGCAAAAAAAAGTTGCGGATTTTCATGCAGAAAAATCCGCAGCAACATTCTACCGTGGACACATAGCCTTACAGTATATGGGTAGCGAGGTCTTGGATTGCCTTTTATCTGGTACAGTGCTCTGCCTTCTAGAATAGCAGGTCTGAAAGCAAATATAGGCTTGTATGAGTAGATACAATGTTTTTAAAGTGTTTAGCGAGAGACTGAAACTATATGATGGTATTTTTTTACTGAGGTTTCAATACTGTATTTACTTTATTTTTAGCTATTATTAATTGGTTATTTTTATGCGATAATCCTTTGCCTTGAAAACAGCCTTCTTTTTTTCAAGGTACACTTGCACACAGTCTTTGAAGAAACTCATCAGGGAGGTTGTTCCAAATACAATAAAGAAATAGCCACAAATCTCTTGTTAGGTTTGCAAAAATCCTTCTGTATCTTCATGTAATCTCAGACTGACTTGATGATGTTGAGAACAGGGCTCTACAGGGGTCAAATCATCATCTTCCAGGACTCATATTCTTATATATATTGAAGACTGTTATAATGACATTGATAGTATGTTTGAGGTTGTTGTTCAGTTGCAAAATAATTTGTACCCAAATTCTCCATTACATTTGTAGAAATGCAGCGTGAAATGTTCAAGGAACTTCCACCATGCTTCACTGTAGCCAGCAAACACTGTCAACTTTCTCTATCCTTTCTGTGAACCAACTGCCATTTCTTGCAGCTAAATATATCACATTTTGACATCAATTCAGAGCACCTTTTGCCATTTTTTGCATCCCAGGTCCTTTGTTTTCATGGAAAGTTGAGTCGCTTGGTTTGATTCCATGTTGAAGGTATTGATTTTGGCTGTAATTCTTCCATAAAGACCACTTCTGGCCAGACTTCTGTAAACAGTGGTTGGGAATAGCAGGGGCCTGCTAGTATCTGCCAGTTCTTAGCTGAAATCTACTGGTAGATACCTTCTGATTTAGAAGGGAAGTAAGCGTATGTTTTTAATCTAGTGCACTAAGTTTCCTTGGCCAAACACTGCATCTTCTTTCCTCAACGTTGTCAATTCCTTGGTGTCCTCAATGATGAAAAATACATCCAAGATACTTATCCACCATGCAATATATCCAATGAGGCAATTGATTGACTCCAACAATAATTTTTCAGCAGGACAACAGACCCAAGCATAGAGCCAATGTCATTAAAAACTATCTTTAGTATAAAGAAGAATAATTCCTAGAAATTATGATATGGACCCCATATGAAGCGTCAAAAGGGTTTCTATAAGGCTGCATCTACAAAACATCTGTGGCTAGTTCTTTAGGATATTTGGAGTAACCTCCATGTGACTGCATGTGCAAATAGTGCACTACCATATTTAACAGCACTATACATAGTCATCACTCCTTTAGTCAGTGAGGTACAGAGTCTAATTCCAAATCAATCCATTAATTTGTTTTGGAGGAAAATGGTTTTCCTCAGTAAAAATCATGTGAGCAAGAGGAGTGCATGCAATCTCCAAGCAGATGCAGCACTGCAATGTGACAATGCCAATATCTCAGCCACCGTGTTTGTGTGCGAATTGAAATACAATAAACCTCATTTATCAAAACTAAATTTAACATTGTCCAAATATCTACATTTCAAGTTGCTTGACATTTCTTAAAACAAAATTAATAAAACTGTAATTTTTGATATTTTTATTTTTTTTCTTGTAGTCTACTGAAGCTGTGAAAGCCCCTTCCCATCCAATCACTGGGGAAATCCAGGTACTAATTAATTTACTTATTTTACTCCATTATATAGTATTATTAATTTCAATAGCATTTCACAGACATGATCATCCCTGTCCCCTTTGGGGCTTACAAGCTAAATTCCCTATCAATATGTCTTTGGAGTGCGGGAGGAAACCAGAGTACTTGGAGAAAAAACACCCAAACATGGGGAGGACATACAAACTCCTTGCAGATGTTCTCCTTGCGGAAGTATGATACCAGGAGCCCAGTGGTGCAAAGCTACAGTGTTAACCACGCACTATTTGTTTTCTGTAAGAAAATCTGAATATTTCTTTAAGATTCATTATACAGTTAGGTCCAGAAATATTTGGACAGTGACACAAGTTTTGTTATTTTAGCTGTTTACAAAAACATGTTCAGAAATACAATTATATATATAATATGGGCTGAAAGTGCACACTCCCAGCTGCAATATGAGAGTTTTCACATCCAAATCGGAGAAAGGATTTAGGAATCATAGTTCTGTAATGCATAGCCTCCTCTTTTTCAAGGGACCAAAAGTAATTGGACAAGGGACTCTAAGGGCTGCAATTAACTCTGAAGGCGTCTCCCTCGTTAACCTGTAATCAATGAAGTAGTTAAAAGGTCTGGGGTTGATTACAGGTGTGTGGTTTTGCATTTGGAAGCTGTTGCTGTCACCAGACAACATGCGGTCTAAGGAACTCTCAATTGAGGTGAAGCAGAACATCCTGAGGCTGAAAAAAAAGAAAAAATCCATCAGAGAGATAGCAGACATGCTTGGAGTAGCAAAATCAACATTCTGAGAAAAAAGGAATTGACTGGTGAGCTTGGGAACTCAAAAAGGCCTGGGCGTCCACGGCTGACAACAGTGGTGGATGATCGCCGCATACTTTCTTTGGTGAAGAAGAACCCGTTCACAACATCAACTGAAGTCCAGAACACTCTCAGTGAAGTAGGTGTATCTGTCTCTAAGTCAACAGTAAAGAGAAGACTCCATGAAAGTAAATACAAAGGTTTCACATCTAGATGCAAACCATTCATCAATTCCAAAAATAGACAGGCCAGAGTTAAATTTGCTGAAAAACACCTCATGAAGCCAGCTCAGTTCTGGAAAAGTATTCTATGGACAGATGAGACAAAGATCAACCTGTACCAGAATGATGGGAAGAAAAAAGTTTGGAGAAGAAAGGGAACGGCACATGATCCAAGGCACACCACATCCTCTGTAAAACATGGTGGAGGCAACGTGATGGCATGGGCATGCATGGCTTTCAATGGCACTGGGTCACTTGTGTTTATTGATGACATAACAGCAGACAAGAGTAGCCGGATGAATTCTGAAGTGTACTGGGATATACTTTCAGCCCAGATTCAGCCAAATGCCGCAAAGTTGATCGGACGGCGCTTCATAGTACAGATGAACAATGACCCCAAGCATACAGCCAAAGCTACCCAGGAGTTCATGAGTGCAAAAAAGTGGAACATTCTGCAATGGCCAAGTCAATCACTAGATCTTAACCCAATTGAGCATGCATTTCACTTGCTCAAATCCAGACTTAAGACGGAAAGACCCACAAACAAGCAAGACCTGAAGGCTGCGGCTGTAAAGGCCTGGCAAAGCATTAAGAAGGAGGAAACCCAGCGTTTGGTGATGTCCATGGGTTCCAGACTTAAGGCAGTGATTGCCTCCAAAGGATTCGCAACAAAATTTTGAAAATAAAAATATTTTGTTTGGGTTTGGTTTATTTGTCCAATTACTTTTGACCTCCTAAAATGTAGAGTGTTTGTAAAGAAATGTGTACAATTCCTACAATTTCTATCAGATATTTTTTTTCAAACCTTCAAATTAAACGTTACAATCTGCACTTGAATTCTGTTGTAGAGGTTTCATTTCAAATCCAATGTAGTGGCATGCAGAGCCCAACTCGCGAAAATTGTGTCACTGTCCAAATATTTCTGGACCTAACTGTATGTCTATGGAGACAATTATCTAATTGAAGCCACATGCAAAACACAGTGCTAATTTGGCAATGACTGCACATGCAGAATATATTATTTCTCCACTGGTTTGTTTTCTCTTGACAAGACAGTAGCGAATACATGCCAGAAAATCCCAACTCTTGCTCACTGCAATAGGACATGTTTGATTTGCCATGTAGAACATTTTTTGCTATTTGTCATACATTTGCATTTAAGTATCTGAGCTTTGTTTTCTGTGTTTTGTAGCTTCAAGTTAATTATGATAAGCATCTTGGTAATCTCATAATTCACATACTGCAAGCAAGAAATCTTGTTCCCAGAGATAACAACGGTTATTCTGATCCTTTTGTGAAAGTATATCTTCTTCCTGGAAGAGGGTAAGCTGAGTGTCATTTTTAGTTCTGCTGAATAAACATTTCATAGATATAGAGTGTCTGACTGTGATTATTATTTCAAACTGAAATATCAAGCAACATAGTGCGTAGAGCAAGGAAAAATAGTACGTTTTTGTGTAAATACATTGGAGTTAACCATCTGTTACTGTCATAAAAATATTACAAAATGTTTCAAAAATATAAAAAAAATACTTGAAGAAGTTTTTTAGAAGAACAAATTCCTACTATATTATTATTATTATTATTATTATTATTATTTATTTGATGAGCACCATTAATTCCATGGTGCTGTACATGAGAAGGGGTTACATACAGAATACATATACAAGTTACAGTAGACAGACTAGTACAGAAGGAAGAAAACCCTGCCCTTCCGGGCTTACATTCTGTAGGATTATATAGTGTGTAGTCCATTGGAGCTAGCACTAAAAGTCAATATCATCTCTTAAAAGGCCACCACGTGACTTAAGAAGAGTAAAGGTCCAGTCACACTAAGCAACTTACCAGCGATCCCAACAACGATAGGGATCGCTGGTAAGTTGCTAGGAGGTTGCTGGTGAGATGTCACACTGCGACGCTCCAGCGATCCCACCAGCAACCTGACCTGGCAGGGATCGCTGGAGCGTGGCTACACAAGTTGCTGGTGAGCTCACCAGCAACCAGTGACAAGCCCCCAGCGCCGCGTGGAAGATGCTGCGCTTGGTAACTAAGGTAAATATCGGGTAACCAACCCGATATTTACCTTGGTTACCACCGCACGGAGCTACACGTGCAGGGAGCAGCGCACACTGCTTAGCGCTGGCTCCCTGCTCTCCTAGTTACAGCACACATCGGGTTAATTACCCGATGTGTGCTGCAGCTACATGTGCAGAGCAGGGAACAGCGCACAATGCTTAGTGCTGGCTCCTTGCTCTCCTAGTTACAGCACACATCGGGTTAATTAACCCGATGTGTACTGCAGCTAAATGTGCACAGAGCAGGGAGCAGCGCACACTGCTTAGCGCTGGCTCCTTGCTCTCCTAGTTACAGCACACATCGGGTTAATTAACCCGATGTGTGCTGCAGCTACATGTGCACAGAGCAGGAGCCGGCACTGACAGTGAGAGCGGCGGAGGCTGGTAACAAAGGTAAATATCGGGTAACCAAGGACAGGGCTTCTTGGTTACCCGATGTTTACATTGGTTACCAGCCTCCGCAGAAGCCGGCTCCTGCTGCCTGCACATTTAGTTGTTGCTGTCTCGCTGTCACACACAGCGATCTGTGCTTCACAGCGGGACAGCAACAACTAAAAAATGTCCCAGGACATTCAGCAACAACCAACGACCTCACAGCAGGGGCCAGGTTGTTGCTGGATGTCACACACAGCAACATCGCTAGCAACGTCACAAAAGTTGTTCGTTAGCAGCGATGTTGCTAGCGATGTTGCTTAGTGTGACGGGGCCTTAAGAAGTGAAACTGAGTTTAAAAATGGAGTTTCTGGCTTGGCTTCTTATCTCAGACATGTAATAAGGCCTTTATTGGGTCGTTATTGACTTTTAGGATTGCTACCTCCAATAGATGGCACTAGAGTTCAAGTCATCTTCCTCTCTGAAGAGGATATTTGCATATTTAAATTCCCACAGGAGCATTGCAAGGACTATGAGTCTCATAATGCCACTTTGGCACTCTCCATAAAGAGAAACGTTCCCTTTTAGACTCACTAGTAAAGTATTTACACATTTGATATATATTAGATACTACACATATGTATGTTACACAATAGTGTATGACGAAGGAATTAGGTAAGGCACAGAATCCATTCATATTTTCATATTTCAGTTCTTAAAAGCCAACTTACAATGTTCCACTTCTTGTAAATGAATGATTTTATATATATATATATATATATATATATATATCATATTTACATAGTACAGTCATCATTAAAATTATTCAACATAACTAGAAAATTATGTTTGTTAGTAAAAATTGTCTGACTTTCTGTTGTTTGCAATAAACCAATGAAACAATCACAATTTATATAGTTTACAAAACTAACAAACTGAGTGTACAAAGCATGCACAATAAAAAATGCATAAATCCTTACAGAGCTTAGCTTTTTACCTAAAATCAATAAAGCTTATTATAGTAAAAGAAAAGTTTGATGCATCTCAGACATCTCACATGGTCTTAGTTATACAATAACTGTGGAGGGAGAGCACGCAATAGTGTCTTACCAGATAAACACCAATTGGTGAAAAACAGAATCACACTCACCTACTAGGGTTGTGAAAGTCGCAGATGGTTTGATGGTTCCTTGACGTCCTGATCGAGGAGATAGTCGATCTCTGAAATGCGTTTACCTGACCTGTATTATAAATAAAGAAATGGAATAATCAACATCTGTCATCTGGTGATAGCGCGGCACATTACTCATCTCCTTCCTGATTATACATGGTCTTAGTTATAGAACAAGCACACTCAATGACTAAGGATGTGGTGTGTGAGATGTCTGGAAACTCTATGACTAAGGGGTGCTTCACACATAGCGAGATCGCTACCGAAATCGCTGCTACGGCACGGTTTTGGTGACGCAACAGTGACCTCATTAGCGATCTCGCTGTGTGTGACACTGAGCAGCGATCTGGCCCCTGCTGCGAGATCGCTGCTCGTTACAGCCCTGGTTTGTTTTCTTCAAAGGCGCTCTCCCGCTGTGACACACAGATCGCTGTGTGTGACAGCGAGAGAGCGACGAAATGAAGCGAGCAGGGAGCAGGAGCCGGCATCTGGCAGCTGTGGTAAGCTGTAACCAGGGTAAACATCGGGTAACCAAGGTGGTTACCCGATATTTACCTTAGTTACCAGCCTCCGCAGCTCTCACGCTGCCTGTGCTGCCGGCTCCGGCTCTCTGCACATGTAGCTGCAGTACACATCGGGTTAATTAACCCGATGTGTACTGTAGCTAGGAGAGCAAGGAGCCAGCGCTAAGCAGTGTGCGCGGCTCCCTGCTCTCTGCACATGTAGCTGCAGTACACATCGGGTTAATTAACACGATGTATACTGTAGCTAGGAGAGCAAGGAGCCAGCGCTAAGCAGTGTGCGCGGCTCCCTGCTCTCGTGGTTATGATCGCTGCTTTGGCTGCTGTGTTTGACAGCTAAGCAGCGATCATAACAGCGACTTACAAGGTCGCTGTTACGTCACAGAAAATGGTGACGTAACAGCGACCTCGTTGTCGCTGTCGCTTAGTGTGAACCAGCCCTAAGGGTGTTTGAGGCTGTTTATGGTTAAGTAAAAAAAGCTGTCTATAAAGTTAAGACATGAGATTGTTACCTTGCATAAAAAAAGAATTGGATACAAAGTGATAGAAAAGGCATTGAATGTTCCTAGAGATACACCAGGATGCATAGTTTGCAAATTTAAAGTTAAAGGAACAATGGCTACACTACCTGGATGTGGCAAAAAGAGGAAGCTATCACTGTTTGTTATTAGATTCCTGAGGAGGCAGATGACTACAAACCCTACAGCCTGCAAAAGACTGCAGTGGGATTTGTTGGCAATGAATACTAAGGAAACAGCTTGTACAGTAAGGAGCATACTTTCTGTCCAAACTTCAAACCATACCCTTATACTGATCCACAATCGCAAGAAAATTCAGCTTTATTGATCCCAAGCATACTAACAAAGTCCACCATAGCTTGCTTTCAGAAGTCCTTGTATTGAACCGGAGATCATTATCAATGAGGAATGGGCTAAGGCCGTGTCTGCACTTTGCGTTTTTACCTGCGTTTCAGCAGCGTTTTGATCTGCAGCGTTTTCATGCCAAAATGCATGCATTTTGATTTTCAAGCAAAATTTCTATGGGAAATGGCGATTTCTTGTGCGCACTTTGCTGTTCAAAACGCTGCATTTAATTTGCATAATTTTGGGCAAAAACTCAGCGTTCAAAGAAGCAGCATGTCAATTGTTTTTGCCATTTGGGCTGCGTTTTGCTAACATTGAAGTCAATGAGAAGTTGTAAAAAGCAAGCAACATCAAAATTCCAGCGTTTTACATGCTTTTTAGCTGCAGAAAACATGCGTTTTGGACTACATAAACGCATGCGTTTCCGACATCAAAATAATGGAATGATATGTCCCTTTACACACACACATAGTCCGACAATTAAATTAATGAAAAATATTAATTTATTGTTATTTTAGCCATAAATAGTATAAAACCGCTATAATTATATTAAATATAACTATTTTCGTTATGATTTAAATAATTATATTTGTTTTCTTTTTTTTCCCCTTTTTTCATAGTGTTTGATTGTTTAAACTATATTTAGCAGTGTCTTTATGTTCAAAACACATCTGTCTTTAAGCAATGGAAAAGCATGTAAAAACGCGGCTAAAACGCGGTAAAAACGCACGCGTATTTATCGCGTTTCTGTGCTCAAAAGCAACTTTGGCAAAAGCAATTTCTGACAGAGGAAGTGTTTAGAACTGCAACTACGATGACGCAAAGTGCGGACATAGCCTAAGATTTCTCATGAAGTCTGGCAGAAACTGATGTCTGGCTATGCATCACATTTCCAGCAGGTCATAATGACTGCATTGGTCATTAGAAGTGATATTTTATGATAAATTTGGAGGAACCATTTGTTATATTTGAGGTGCTCAACTATATAAATTGTTCTTGTTTCATTGGTTTATTGCAAACAGCAGAGAGTTTGTCAATTTCACTAATAAACATAATTTGTAATTAGGTGAAGGTAAATAATTTTGATTTCAACTGTATAATAATTATAACTGTATAATTTGAATTGTATTACACATGCATCATATTGTGGTTAAAAAAATATTTTTATCTTGAACATAAAACTTCTAGAACATTCTGAAATCACTTAAACGGTGTTCCAGATTTGGAGATTTATATCAATTGAATGTAATACAACAGAAAAATCCAGAGGGAGCTATATTCATCATAATATATTTTTTGTCTTCTTATAGCCTTCTTAAAGATGTCTCTCCTTAAATGTGAAAAAGCCCCAGGGTTGCAAATATATTTACATTCTAGGTATAGAAATTTAGAGTAAATGGCTAAGCCTTGTAAAAGTATTATTTAAAGCCTACTTCAACTTATAGAAGACATCTAATATGTCATAAAGAGATCTTATCATTAGGAGGGTAGCTGGTACTGACACCTGCACTATATGCTAGAAGGAAACTGAAAATATATTATATACAGTAGTTGAAATAAGTAATGAAAACAGACACCAATTTTCTAAGTAAATATATTTCTAAAAGTGCTATTGACAAGAAGATGTCACCAGATATTGGTAAGAAACCATACAATCAGGCAAAGAAATCAAACTATAGATGTCCATAAATTAACTTATGTTTAATAATGAGAAATGACAGGAAAAAGTAAACAGTGGTGCAAAAAGCCATGAAAATTTATGACATGAGCTGAAATTTATCAGTAATTAGAAAGCAATCCTGCCACTTAGTGAAAAATAATATCAGCTGCTTCAACTGATGGTCTATTAAAAGGCGTATCATTACCAAGGTGCCACACAAGAAACATCTCATGATGGCTAAAACCAGTGAGCTGTTTTGAGACCTCCATAAGCTTACTGTTGCAACACATACTGATGGCATTGTTTGCGAAAGCATTTCTAAACTACTGAATGTTCTAGTGAGCACTGTTGGGGTCATAATCCGTAATTGGAAAAAACTGGAGAACTACAGAAAGGCCTTGATTTAGCAGGTACAATTGTTTTAAAGAAAACATTAAGTAATCACTGAACCTTCATGGCCTGAATGCAGGCTTAGTAAATAAGACTCCATTGCTGAAGTGCATTTAACGTTTTCACAGCAACATTTAGACAAACCTGTGAAATACAGGGGGAATGTGGTATGGTCAGATGAGACTGAGATTAAACTCTTTGGATGCCAAAATATGCACCATCGTTGGAAGCCAAATGACACTGCATATTAAACCAAAAGCACCATACTAACAGTGAAATTTGGAGGTGGGAACACAATGGTCTGGGGATGTTTTTCAGGAAACTTTTTAAAATTGAAGGATGGATGAATGGACAAATGTACCGAGACATTCTTGATACAAATCTGCCTCCATCTACCAGGATAATGAAGATGAAACAAGGGTGGACATTCAGCAAGACAATGGTCCCAAACACACAGCCATGGAAACTCTAAATTTGTTTCAGAGTAAGAAAATAAAGTTTCTAGAATGGCCCAGCCAATCACCTGACCTGAATCCAATAGCAAAATTATGGAAGAAAGTAAATCTTAAGGGCGCTTTACACACAGTGACATCGCTAGCGATGTCACTCGTGAAAGCACCTGCCCCCATCGTTTGTGCGTCACGAGCAAATCGCTGCCCGTGGCGCACAATATCGCTAGTACCCGTCACACATACTTACCTTCCTAGCGACGTCGCTGTGGCCGGGGAACAGCCTCTTTTCTAAGGGGGCGGTTCGTGCGGCGTCACAGCTACGTCACACAGCATGTGTCCAATAGAAGCAGAGTGGCAGAGAGCAGCCACATGCAAGTCACGCCCACCTCGTTGCCGGAGGACGCAGGTATGGTGTTGTTCGTTGTTCCTGGGGTGTCACACGTAGTGATGTGTGCTGCCTCAGGAACGACGAACAACCTGCGTCCAAAAGCAGCAACAATATTTTGGAAATGGACGATGTGTGAACAATCAACGATTTGGTAAGTATTTTGCATTGTTAGCGGTCGCTCGTACGTGTCACACGCAACGACATCGCTAACGAGGCCGGATGTGCGTCACGAATTCCGTGACCCCAACGACATCTCGTTAGCGATGTCATTGTGTGTAACGGGGCCTTTAGAATTCATAGAATGAGCCCAAGGATCCTTTACAATTTGAAGAGTGTTTGTGTGGAAGAGCTGCCATAATCACACCTGAGCAATGCATGCAACTAGTTTCTCCATACAGGAGGCATCTTGAAGCAGTTATCACCAACAAAGACTTTAGAAATGGAGTATTAAATAAATTTCAGGAAGCGTCTTTAATGTTTTTTTCTCTGTGTCATTTCTCATTCTTACATATCACTAAATTTATGGACATCTATGGTTTGATTTCTTTGCCTGTGTGGATTGGATGGGTTGTTACCAAGATCTGGTGAGAAATGGAATTCAATAGCATCTTTAGAAATAAATTTACTTAGAAAATTTGCGACATGTTCAATTCAATACTTATTTCACATGGTGTATATATTATTTTAGAGATCACATGATCTGTGACTCTACCCAGGAGAGACAACTAATGGACTTTCATGAGTGTTCAGGCAATGTTAGCTTTCCAAAAAAAAGCTAAAACATATCAATGGATATGGACATGCTATGTGATTTATTGCCATTGTTCTGGAGACGTTTGAGAGTTTAAAGTGGCTGGATCATGAACCACTATGACATATTATAAGTTTTAAATTATTGAAGATAGACCTTTATTCAATTATTCAAACAATAAAATGAAAATGTTGATACATTTGCACCTCTGAGGCTATATACCAGCATGATTGTTTTATTTTATTTTGTCAATGTCTCCTCAAACTTGGATACATTATGTTCCCACAGTGTATCTCTAGCTATGTCTATGTCATGTTCCTAAGCAATATGTTGCCGACCAAAACAGGAAAGAAAGGAGTTATGTTACCTTTATATGTGTCCTATGTCTTTCACTTGTATCTTCTGTTTTATCTTTGCTTGCTTCCTATGCTTTCTCATCTTTGTGTAATTTCCCTTCACTGGGTCTTTACAGTCAAGTTATGGTTGTCCAGAACGCCAGGTAGAGTCTAACTTTATTTTTTTTTATTGAAAAAGAATGATATTACTTTGCATGACAAAACCACACATAAAGCAACATTGCTTGGCAATTGTTAGAAAATGTATTACAAATCTTTATTTGTAGACATTTTAGAATTAAAGGGGTTCTCCAGTTTTGGCCATTGTAAACTAAGACTAATAGGTTTTCTATTAGTTTATTTTAAAACATTGTCCTTATTTTTTTTCTTACATTTAGTAGGATAAATGTAAGGTGTAGGTTAATGTTTTATGAGTCTCTTCTATATCATTCAGGAACTACAGTTATAGTAATTTTGATAGTTTTGATATTTAAATCTTGATAGATAATTATAGTGGTTGAACAACCCCTTCTCATTACCCATATGTAGAGCTGCTCGGATTCGCAAAAAAACAGGACCGGCGGATCACTGGTCAATTAAAAAAAACCTGTTTCGCTCCAGAATCCGGTGCCCATTTAAATCAACTGGGACCAGAATCCGGAGATTAAAAACATTGGTGGAAGGGATAGGGGGGTAGGAGCGCATGCAGTATACTCACCGAGGCTCTGTCATGGCAGCAAACTCCTTCCAGGTCACACTATTCCCTTCTGGAGCTGACAGTTCAGTTTTGTCTGCCCACCAGCGCGTGTAATTGGTTGCAGTTAAACGCGCACCCACCCTGAGTGGCAGCGTGTCAGCTGACTGCAACCAATCACAGGCACTAGGATGGCCGGTAGGCGGGGAAAGCAGAGCAAGTGTCTGCGGGTCAGTATGGTGAGTGTGCATGTAGACAGAAACACATGCAGCTCACTCCTGTCAGAAGAGTGTGCGGCTGTGTCGGCTGATGCGATGTCAGACTTGTGCAAGTCTGGCAAGACAGTTGGCATGGCCTGCTGCTCTTTGGACATGAGCGTGAATGTAGACAGAAACACATGCAGCCCACTCCTGTCAGAAGAGTGTGCGGCTGTTCCGGTGATGCGATGTCAGACTCGTGCAAGTCTGGCATGACATCACCCGGCACGGCCTGACGGTCTCTGAACATGCGCTTGCATGTACCTAGAAACACATGCAGGGTCCGCTCCTTTCAGAAGAGTGTGCGGCTCTGCAGCTGATTCGATGTCAGACTTGTGTAAGTCCCTCACAAGTGTCACTCCGGCCTAAGAGAAACCGCATGAGGCTTTTTTTTTTTTTTTTTAATTTATATAAATAATTAAAAAATATTTTTGATACCCAGCCAAGATAGAGCTAGGCGGGGGCTGGTATTCTCAGCCCGCAGCCAGGCGGATCTGGACTTTTGCACTCCGGATCCGCTCAGCCCTACCCATATGCACTTCATAAAATTAAAAAAGCCTATTCTCACCTCCGGTGCTGTCGCAGTTCCAGCTGTCTTGGAGCTCTCGTTCCTGAGGTTCACATGACATTATTATGACATGTGAGTCCCGCTACCAATCAACACCTGTTATTGTCTCCAATCCTTTGGGCTGCTAAGTAATTAACAGGAAGTGAGCACTGTGGCTGCTGCTTACTTCCTGTTATTTTCTCCTGTGTATGAAGGTGGGGCATGAGAAGTCGGATTGTCATAACAATTTCACGTGGGCATGAGGAACGCGAGGTCCAACACCGCTGGAACCACGCCGGCACTGGAGGTGAGTAAAGCCATTTTTATTTTATTGGGGCACACATGGGGAATGAGAAGTGGTTGTCAAGTAGTAGACAACTCTTTTAAGCTGGATATACACTGACCAATTTTTGTGAATGAGCATTCCTAGAATTGCTGATTTACGAATCATAGAAAATGCAGTCTGCCTGTCCGCCAATCAGTAAACAAGTTCGACGACACAACTTTGATTGTGTAGCCCCTATACACATTAGACTAATAGCTCAAACCACTGATATTGATGGATTCAGCCAACATTCTTACGTGTATTTGGGTACCAAATGTCAAAAAGTAATATGTATCTGGCATGTCTGATGTCAGACTGCTGATTGTATTGACTCCCAGAGGTAAGCCACCTCTTGTCTGGTGGCAGCTCTGTCATAGAGAAACCAGAAGCGTTGAATGATTGGCCAAACCATCTAAAGTGTATGGTGGGTTTTATACATATAGCTATATAACTAAATGTATGATTTATGAATACACAATATCAAAGAAAACCAAATTATTTCTTGTTGTAGTAAAAATATGTCGTAAGCACATTTAGTATTTCCTAAAATATAGAGGCAAAGTTTATCATTAGGACCACAACTGAACATTTACTTTGGCATGAGCAATGCACATCAAGAGGAGAGCCTGCTGCCTTTAATTTGTAGCCCAGCTCTATGTCCAGCTCTGTACAATCTTTAATGAGCGATGCACATAAAGAGGGGAGCCTGGCGCCTTTTATTTGTAGCCCAGCTCTATTTACAACTCTGTGCAATCTCTCATGAGTGACAAACATCAAGAGGGGGAACCTGGTGCCTTTTATTTCTAGCCCAGCTCTATGTCCAGCTCTGTACAATCTCTCATGAGCTATACATATCAAGAGGGGGAGCCTGGCGCCTTTTATTTGTAGCCCAGCTCTATGTCCATCTGTGTACAATCTCTCAAGAGCTATGCATATCAAGAGAGAGAGCCTGGCACCTTTTATTTGTAGCCCAGCTCTCTATCTAGCTCTGTGCAGTCCCTCATGAGCGATGAACATCAAGAGAGGAGCCTGGTGCCTTTTATTTGTAGCCCAGCTCTATATCCAGCTCTGTAGAATCTCTCAAGAGCTATGCATATGAAGAGGGGGAGCCTAGTGCCTTTTATTTGTAGCCCAGCTCTATATCCAGCTCTGTGCAGTCCCTCATGAGCGATGAACATCAAGAGGGGAGCCTGACGCCTTTTATTTGTAGCCCAGCTCTATCTCCAGTTCTGTGCAGTCCCTCATGAGCGATGAACATCAAGAGGGGGAGCCTAGCGCCTTTTATTCTATGTCCAGCTTTGTGAAATCTCTCATGAGCGATGCATATCAAGAGGGTGAGCTTGCCGTCTTTTATTTGTACCCCAGCTCTATGTCTAGCTCTATACAATCTCTTTCAGCAAATGACTTTTAAGCAGAAGCTGTTTTTAGAGCACCAGTTTCCGAGTGGTTCAGACAGGGATTGATTATACAAGAGCCATGACGGTTATTTGTTGGTGCTAATAGGATAAACTGTAAATCTAAACTATATCCACCCATTCGCCTTTTGTACACACCCAAAAGAGAATGGGAAGTGTGACTTCACAGCTCTGGGACCAATGGCAGCCCACCTTTGCAGCAATACATTTCATAGAGTAATTATAGATTATGCAAAGCAGGGTTCAATGAGAGGGTTTTCTAGAATTAAATGAGGAATGGAAGAGTTTACTGTGAAAATGTCACGAAAGCAGTTCCTTAAGACAAAGACCCCCTTCACCCATAAGATAAGATTTTTGTCCATGTCTTATGATACCTTCTAACCCTCAATTCAAGATTGGTCAATGAACAATTGATTACTTTTTTTTTTGTTAAATTATTTAGTAATAGTCTGTTCCCACGAGACCCTGTGAAACTAATAAAGCTGGACCTTATTATACCCAATTTATTGACAACTATACGTCATACAAACTATATTTATATAATATCAAAAGATTATGTATGCAGTGCTTATAATGATAAAAAAAAGACTATTTCAATAAAATAGAGAACCCCTTTAAATACAGTAAGTTGCTTGGTGGTTTTAATAGTGAATCCGGACTCCATAGTTAGTTATACCTGAGGAAAAGTTTTCATCTTTCATCTTTGTCGGACACGCCATATTTTTATCATAAATAAACTTTACTACTGATAAAGAAAATTTGAGCCTATGGATAAAAAATAAATATTTTTGTTTTGTTTCATAAAGGGTATACCCATTTATTCCTATTTGGGTTTTAGAAAACATTATTATCTGCATCATACTAAAAGCCTACCCTACCATAATCAAAATAACAGAAATCTTCGATATGCTACATAAGATTATTGCAAAATGACCACCACTGCAGCATTTTTTTCACCTCTGGAGTGGAGCTTTTAACCTAAGGTCCCTGCCCCTATTAAAATACTCTCCCTCCGACATCTTCACCTATTATCAGCGATGCTCTGGTCCCACAAAGCCATCTTGTGATGACAACTTCTTACTGCCCAGAAGTCAGACGTTACATCACAAGCTCTCAAAACAAGTCTATGAAAGCCATAACAAGGCCAGATCAAGGCTTTCACAGTCTTGTATTGAGTTGTGACATGCGACTCACTTCAGGAATCACTAATGCAAGCTGATAAGTCACAATATGGAGAAGACTGTATAATAGATGAAGATGCCGGAGGGTAAGTGTAAGGCTACTGGCATGTGTTTTCATATTAAAAATTCTTTTGCAAAAAAGCATATAATGCAAACTTTTAGTTTCATTCTATGAATTACACCCTTTATTTATTAATCTTAGTCCAAGTAAGATGTGTTTTATGTGTTGAACAGTGTGATAAAATTGACTTCAGAACTATAATAGTCAAAAACTAGTTACAGGAACCTGTCAGAAGGATTTCACCCTCCAAATTGCCTGTAAAATCATTAGGTTCTCAGAAAATCTGCGAAATCAGTAACTGACAATTATATTCTTATAAAAAGAATATTTCTTTGTACTAAAAAAATCAGTACTAATATACAATACTGGCTACTATGTATGCCAGTTATACAATTTTATATTTTGATTTGGTTTCAGCAGTGGTTTTCCCTACTCCTATAGACCTAAATTTTCATCTGCTTACATAATCTAACATTGTCAGGTTATTATTATTATTATTTATTATTATAGCACCATCAATTCCATGGAGCTTTACATGTGAAAGGGGTGTACATAATAGGGACAAGTACAATAATCATAAACAATACAAGATACAGACAGGTACAGGAGGATAGAGGTCCCTGCCCGTGAGGGCTCACAGTCTACAAGGGATAGCTGAGGATACGGTAGGTTAGGGTAGAGTTGATTGTGTGCCACTGTATCAAACTGAGGGTTACGGCAGATTGTAGGCTTGTCGGAAGAGGTGGGTCTTCAGGTTCCTTTTGAAGCTTGTCAAGGTAGGCGAGAGTCTGATGTGTTGAGACAGAGCATTCCAGAGTATGGGGGAGGCACGGGAGAAATCTTGGATGCGATGGTGGGAAGAGGAGATGAGAGGGAAGTAGAGGAGGAGGTCTTGTGAGGATCGAAGGTTACGTTTAGGTAAGTACTGGGAGACTAGGTCAGAGATGTAGGGAGGAGACAGCTTGTGGATGGCTTTGTATGTCATGGTTAGTGTTTTGAACTGGAGCCGTTGGGCAATAGGAAGCCAGTGAATGGATTGGCAGAGAGGAGAGGTCGGGGAGTAGCGGGGGGACAGGTGGATGAGACGTGCAGCATAGTTTAGAATAGATTGTAGGGGTGTGAGACTGTTAGAAAGGAGGCCACAGAGCAGGAGGTTGCAATAATCCAGGTGGGAGATAATAAGGGCATCTACTAGGGTTTTTGCAGCTTCTTGGGAAAGGAATGTACGGATCCGGGAAATATTTTGGAGTTGGAGGTGGCAGGAGGTGAAGAGGGCTTGGATGTGTGGCTTGAAAGAGAGATGAGAGTCTAGAATTACTCCCAGGAAGCGAGCACGTGGCACTGGGGAAAGTGAGCAGCCATTGATATTGATGGATATGTCAGGTGGGGGGGTTGAGTGAGGAGGAGGAAAGGCAATGAATTCAGTTTTGTCCATGTTCAGTTTTAGGGATCGAGCAGAGAAAAAGGATGAAATAGCAGTCAGACATTGTGGGATTCTGGTTAGTAGGGAGGTGATGTCAGGTCCAGAGAGGTAGATCTGTGTATCATCAGCGTAGAGAAAATACTGAAAGCCGGGGGACTCTATGAGCTGTCCCAGGCCGAAGGTGTAAATGGAGAACAGCAGGGGTCCAAGAACTGAATCTTGGGGAACACCCACAGATAGGGGGGAGATAGCGCCTAGTCTGTGATGCCCAGAGATGAGAGAATTTGTAGTAGAAGGGAGTGGTCCACTGTGTCAAAGGCAGAGGACAGGTCCAGGAGGATGAGGACAGAGTAGTGTCGCTTGGCTTTTGCGTTGAGTAGGTCGTTAGTGACTTTGGTCAGGGCAGTTTCAGTGGAATGAGGAAGAGAGGTGAGAGGACAGTTCAAGAGGGACATGCTGTTCCAGTAGTTTTGAGGCATAGGGGAGAAGTAATATGGGGCGATAGTTTGACACAGAGGAAGAGTCAAGGGAGGGCTTTTTGAGGATGGGTGTGATTGAGGCATGTTTAAAGCATGAAGGGAATACACCAGTTGTTAGTGATAGGTTGAAAAGATGGGTTAAGGTTGGGATGAAGACTGTGTTGAGATTGGGGATGAGGTAGGATGGGAGTGGATCAAGCAGGCAGGTTGTGAGATGTGCTCTTGAGAGGAGAGTGGAAAGATGATCTTCTGTCATGGGGGAGAAGCTGGATTTGGAGGAAGAAGGCTGAGTAGTTGTGAGGAGTGGCCGTGGTGATTGTGGGCCAAAGCTTGCTCTGATGTTGTCAATCTTCTGCTTGAAGAAGGAGGCAAAGTCTTCAGCTGAGATGAGAGGAGATGGAGGTGGTGCCGGGGGATGGAGGAGAGAGTTGAAAGTGTTGAATAGCTGTTTAGGGTTGTAGGGTTGTTAGAGAGAGAGGATATGAGGGATGAGAAGTAGGTTTGTTTTGCAGCAGTGAGTGCAGACTTGAAAGTGGTGAGAGCTTGTTTGTATGTAACGAAGTGCTCAGTGGAGTGAGACCTCTTCCATCTGCGCTCAGCAATTCTGGAAGCCTGTCTCAATTTTTTTGTCTGACTCGTGTGCCAGGGTTGCCTGTTGATTGTGCGGGTTTTGGTGTGTGTGAGGGGGGCAGCTGATTCGAGAGCTGCAGAGATGGTGGTGTTGTATAAAGTGGCAGCAGCATCTGCATCGTGTGAAGAATCAATGTCTGCGAGAGGGAGAAGGGACTGAGAAAGGGAGTGTAAGTCAAGGTGATTGAGATTTATGCGGGGGTGTGAAAGTTTGTGGAGGGGGGGTTGTGTACTTGGAAAAGAGAGGGAAGAGAATGTGAGTAGATTGTGATCAGACAGGGGAAGAGGCGAGTTAGAGAGGTTAGATAGGGAACAGAGGCGAGTGAAGATGAGGTCCAGCGTGTGGCCATCTTTGTGAGTAGCTGCAGAGGACCATTGGGTGAGGCCGAAGGAGGAAGCGAGTGTTAGAAGTTTAGAGACAGATGAGTGAGAAGTGTCAATGGGGATGTTAAAGTCACCCATGATGATGGTGGGGATCTCGGTGGAAAGGAAATGTAGTAGCCAGGTCGTGAAATGGTAAATGCTGTGCAGGTACACATCTTACACACACAGAGTGACACCCAGTTTGTAAAGGGAATGTATCACATTTTTTTTTTCAATGACAAATCCAACATTACTTTTACACAACCAATCTTTTCCTTGTACACTTTTCTTTTGGACCACCATTACAAAAATGCACCTTTATGCCATTACTGAGATATCAGTGTTTTAATTAATGTGCAAATTAGGCTGTTAATCTGAAGCTTTTGTCACTCCAGATCTATTCCACATCTAGCTCCACCTCCTCCTGCTTGACTGACAACATCTATCCTGTGGGACTTAATCAAGTAGAAGGAGGCGACACTGGGTGAAAAATAGAGCTGGAGTGACAGAGGCCTCAGATCTACATAGCTTCTATCTTTTTAATTCAAATGCTAATTTCTCACTAATGGAGGAACAGTCTGGCCATGTAAAGGTATTCCTGGACTTGATTTTGAAAGAGCTACATGCACATGTAATTAGTTTGGGGTGTGAAACCCTGCTGACAGATTCCCTTTAAAGCCTTTTGAAAGTGTCATAATGTATTATTTGATGTGTGTCTTATTTCCCCTTATAGCCTTTTTTATCATATTTTTTTTTAATTACCGTAAGCATGTTTCTTACATCTTTCCCTCATCCTTTTGCTTCTACCAATTATCTTGCTTTTGACTACTTTTATGTATTCTCCTTTTGATCTCCACTTGTATTCATCATTTATCCTTTCTTAGTATGTAAACTATAGCCTTACTATACAAATAACATAGATAGTTGAGTCATGTTGAGAGTTGCTTCATTTGTATTATTGGAATGTTCTTAGCATATACAGTACTGTCTTGTGATTCAAAATGTATACCCTTTCACCCTCGTGCAAATTGGGCACACCACTGCTAACAATCTGGGATCAAGCTTCTGAGTTTCAAGACAAATTTTTTCAGGGCTTTCTTGTAACTGAATATTAGGAAACCAAATCAAAGCTTGATACTGGGTCATGTGGCAAAGTTTGTACAATTTATTAACATTGTTTTATATATATATAATTGATAGACTTAACCTTATACATTTTTTTGTTTAGCAAATCTGCCATGTGGATTTTTGTAATGTGTCGTGCGTTATAAATAATTGGTTGACTTTGTTCTATATGTTAACATGGCTCTAGCATTATTAATTTGTTTTAATAAATTAAATTTAAATAATAAAATAACTGAATTTTAAAAGTGGTATAATCATATATGTTTCTTTTAAATTCAGCTATAATATTTTACTTTTTTGTGCACTGTAGTACTTGACTAAAGAAAAATTGAGTCGTAAGGGCAAAAGGGAAAACTATGTTACCAGTTTATAACCAAAGGATGGTGAAAGCTTGGTCATTTTTGTTCTAAGGACCAATTTATTCTTTATTTGAGGGTATATGATATCACTTAAATCCAATTTATATTATTTGAAATCCATTTTATTAGCTAGAATACTTGAAGCACCACTCATGCTTGTATAATCCTTTGTCATACAAAGCACTTTTGTCAGTGTTTCACTTACAGTAAAACTATCGGGTGAGTGGTTTTGTCACACCCAACGACCTTTGGTACACATCCTGCTGCCATGTTGGCCCATTAGTATTCCATAATAGGGTTGAAGAGCACTGATGGACTGACAGAGTGGGTCCAATCTTCCTATCAAATAACTTAGATGCCACAGTCGCTATTTACCCTGGAATTTAAGGAGTTAAATAGCTATGATCAAAGCTTTGGAATCACTGTGAAGTGCCTGGAACTACCATAATACCGTAAAAGAATATATACATGACTTCTCTACGTCATAATACTCCAAATGGTTAAAGGTTCTCTGCAGAACAGGAATAGAAATTATTAAGAATAAAGCTAAGTTGTTTTTAAATTTAACTTTTAAATTTCATATAAAATTGGAGTCAAACAAAACAGAGCCGTCACGTCTTACATCTGTCACAAGTTCATAAGAAATTCTATGACATTACTATTTTTGCCTTAGTGCTGAATACAAGAGAAGAACAAAATATGTGCAAAAAAGCCTAAACCCAGAATGGAATCAAACAGTCATTTACAAGAGTATCTCCATGGAGCAGGTTTGTTGATTAGATATATTGTTTGCTCTACAAATACAATGTATATATTTCTTACATATTCAGACTACTTAGGTATATCTTTAGGTGTGATTTAAACATATATATAAGTATATAAATATATATAGATATAAAGGGTCTGAATACTTATGTCGATGTGATATTTCAGTTTTTCTAGTTTAATAAATTTGCAAAAATTTCTACATTTCTGGGTTTTTTTCCTGTCAAGATGGGGTGCAGAGTGTAGATTAATGAGAAAAAAAAATGAACTTTTTGGAATTTACCAAATGGCTGCAATGAAACAAAGAGTGAAAAATTGAAAGGGGTCTGAATACTTTCCGTACCCACTGTATTTAGACACACAATTGTTTTCACAAACAAGAAAAAAATGGACATGTAAATAAAGCCTATTGTTTAGTGATGAGTGAGCAGTAAAATGCTCAAATGCTCACCACTTGATTTGAGCTGGTTAAGACTCTCAGACGAGCTCAATGCGAGTAACTAGCATTATGGAAAGCCAATGAATAGCCTGTTTGGCTCTCTGTCCATATACAGCCGGATATAAACAGAGCATTTCCAGGGGGAGAGAGGGCAAGGGTTTTTTTTGGGTCACCCTACCATTCAAGAATATTGTTTTATTCCACGGGAGAGCCATTCATAGACTGCAAATGGCTCTCCTGGGATGCCTGCACACATCATGCAGTGAGGCAAGCCTGTGCTTTCTGGTCGTTGTTTCACGAACGAAATATCCAAGCACCTGCGATACACGGCCGAGCACCCTAATGCTAGATCGAGTGCCGAGCACATACGCTCATCACTACTAAGGATAAATTCTTACACCATAACAGAATAATACAACATTTGGTAAAGAAAAAATCTGCCATTGCAATTTATAAATTTTCTTTTTGTGTAAATATAGATATACTAGAAGGTGGCCCGATTCTAACGCATCTGGTATTCTAGAATTTATTGTGTAGTTAATGTATGATTTTTGTTATATATATAGATGTTGTTGTGGTAGTTGCCAAGTGTTTGTGTAGGGTGCTGTAAATATTCTGGGTGTTGTCTGGGTGGGGGGGGGTGAGAGTGTTGTTTGTGTGTTGCATTGTGTGTGTTGCGTTGTTTGTGGAGCGATGTGTGTCTGCAGCATTGTGTGTGTGTGGTGCTGTGTGTGTTGCACGGTTTGTGAGGGTGTATGTGTGTGGGGTGCGTGTGTGTATTTTGGGGGAGGTATGTTTTGTGTAGTGTGTGTGTTTTGGAGGAGTAGTCCTGGGGAAAGAGGAATATAATAGGAGGAGTAGTCCTGGAGAGAGAGGAGGATAATAGGAGTAGTCCTGGGGAAAGAGGAAGATCATAAGAGGAGTAGTCCTGGGGAGAGAGGAGGATAATAGGAGGAGTAGTCCTGGAGAGAAAGGAGGATAATAGGAGGAGTAGTCCTGGGGGGAGAGGAGTACAATAGAAGGAGTAGTCCTGGGGAGAGAGGAGTATAATAGGAGGAGTAGTCCTGGGGAGAGAGGAGGATAATAGGAGGAGTAGTCCTGGGGAGAGAGGAGGATAATAGGAGGAGCAGTCCTGGGGAGAGAGGAATATAATAGGAGGAGTAGTCCTGGGGAGAGAGGAGGATAATAGGAGGAGTAGTCCTGGGGGGAGAGGAGTATAATAAAAGGAGTAGTCCTGGGAAGAGAGGAATATAATAGGAGGAGTAGTCCTGGAGAGAGAGAGGAGGATAATAGGAGGAGTAGTCCTGGGGGAGAGGAGTATAATAGGAGGAGTAGTCCAGGGGAGAGAGGAGGATAATAGGAGGAGTAGTCCTGGGGGGAGAGGAGTATAATAAAAGGAGTAGTCCTGGGGAGAGAGGAGTATAATAGGAGGAGTAGTCCTGGGGAGAGAGGAGGATAATAGGAGGAGTAGTCCTGGGGGAGAGGAGTATAATAGGAGGAGTAGTCCTGGGGAGAGAGGAGGATAATAGGAGGAGTAGTCCTGGGGGGAGAGGAGTATAATAAAAGGAGTAGTCCTGGGAAGAGAGGAATATAATAGGAGGAGTAGTCCTGGAGAGAGAGGAGGATAATAGGAGGAGTAGTCCTGGGGGAGAGGAGTATAATAGGAGGAGTAGTCCTGGGGGAGAGGAGTATAATAGGAGGAGTAGTCCAGGGGAGAGAGGAGGATAATAGGAGGAGTAGTCCTGGGGGGAGAGGAGTATAATAAAAGGAGTAGTCCTGGGGAGAAAGGAGTATAATAGGAGGAGTAGTCCTGGGGAGAGAGTATGATAATAGGAGGAGTAGTCCTGGGGAGAGAGGAGGATAATAGGAGGAGTAGTCCTGGGTGGAGAGGAGTATAATAGAAGGAGTGGTCCTGGGGAGAGAGGAGGATAATAGGAGGAAAATTCCTGGGGGAAGAGGAGTATAATAGGAGGAGTAGTCCTAGAGGTGACGAGTATAATAGGAGGAGTAGTCCTGGGGGGAGAGGAGGATAATAGTAGGAGTAGTCCTGGGGGGAGAGGAGTATAATAGGAGGAGTAGTCCTGGGGAGAGAGGAGGATAATAGGAGTAGTCTTGGGGAGAGAGGAGGATAATAGGAGGAGTAGTCCTGGGGAAAGAGGAGAATAATAGGAGGAGTAGTCCTGTGGTTAGAGTAGTATAATAGGAGGAGGAGTCCTGGGGGGAGAGGAGTATAATAGGAGGAGTAGTCCTGGGGGAAGAGTCTAATAGGAGGAGTAGTCCTGGGGGGAGGAGTATAATAGGTGGAGTAGTCCTGGGGGGAGGTGTCTGATAGGTGGAGTAGTCCTGGGGGAAGTGTCTATTAGGTGGAGTAGTCCTGGGTGGAGGTGTATAGGTTTCCAATGAGAGTGTTGGGCGTGGCCAAGTGGGCACAGCGTGTGGGGGCGTGGCCAAGCTGGCAGAGTGTGATGGGGCATGGCCAAGCGGGCAGAGCGTGTGGGGTGTGTGGCTGAGCGGGCAGACTGGGGGGCGTGGCCGAGCGGGCAGAGCGTGCAGGGGGCATGGCCGAGCAGGCACAGTGTTTGGAGGGCGTGGCCGAGTGGGCACAGTATGTGGGAGCCGTGGCCGAGTGGGCACAGCGTGGGGGCGTAACCAAGCGGGCAGAGCATGTGGAAGGCGTGGCCAATCGGGCAGAGCGTGTGGGGGGCGTGGCCGAGCGGACAGAGCATGTGGGGGGCGTGGCTGAGCAGGCAGAGCGTGTGGGCGGCGTGGCCGAGCAGCCAGAGTGTGCGGGGGCCGTGGCCGGGCCGAGCCGAGCGGCCAATGCGACGGTTGTCACTGTAATGACTCATTTTGGAGCAAGACAGACAGAATAAGGCAATTATATATATAGATGCTGCAGATTTTATTGTGAAATTTTGAAAAAACATGGAAAAAAATAGCTTTTTGACATCTGCTGCAAATAATGACAAATAATTTACACGGTGGAAAAATGTGCAGACTGAAAATGATGCCTTTGGTGATTTTATTTCATAGGATAGCTAAAATATGGCAATTTAGTACAATATAAATGTTATGCAATAAAAATATGCAGTAATATACCAAATGTAATATTATTTTCAAGGTTAAATTCTCACATATTGCAGTTTGATGCAGGATGAAATAATATAAATCCTTTACCTTTTTTGTATCCATTTTTGAAAGGGGTATATACAGTAGTAAAGGGATTAGAATTATCTTAAAAATATTTTAATTCTCTATTTTTTACTCATTCCTCTGAAAACAGCACATCACTACAGTGTCTATGGCTCTAACCCACAGCAAGTGTAGGATTCACAAATTCATTAAAAAAGAACATTGTATTGCAGTGTGTATGTGCACCTATAGTATTCTTTATCTCAACAATATTTCTATTTCATTTTCAATTATAGCATGTTTTTGATGTGTGAAGGCGGCAGCTAATTATGTGATAAGAACACTTTCATCTCTGAACATTTCGCAATTCAAATTTACTATTTTAAGCAATTGATTTCACATAAAAGGCAAATATAACTGTAACTATGTAAACGCTCTTGAGAAAAATGTATCTATAGAATATAGTGATATTTTCCTCAAAATGTCAATGCAGTCATATACATTTCAAAGTTAATATACAATATATATATATATATATATGTATCTTTTTAGTATATCAAATAATTGGGACTTCTGCCTCTATTCTAGTGTAATGAGTGTTCACTGTATCACAACATTATTGAAAGGGAACCTGTCGCATTGAAAATGCAGTAAGACTTGTGGACAGCATGGTATGGCGCAGGAGAACCTAAGCAGATTGATATATAGGATTGTGAAAAATATTCAGTCCATGGGTATGCTTGCACTCAGACCAATGTTATACAATGAGAGAGAGCAGATGGTCAGCTTTTTTCTCGTCCAGATTCTGGATGAGAGAAAAGTCACAGCATGCTGCGATTATCAGCGAGAGATGTGTCACTTGCACCCGTACAAGTCTATGGGTGTGAGTGAAACATCGGACTGCACTTGGATGACATCCAAGTGCAGTGCGATAATCGCATCAGCTGACAATGGAGGAAACTCTCTCCCTGTCTTCCGCAGCTGTGATCCAATCACAGGATCCGATCACAGTTGCATGACACTCGACTCATGCTTACAGCATAGTGGGAGCCGAGGGTCATTAGCATATCGCATCCGATGTACTAGCATCAGATGCCATACCATCGTGTGAATCCAGCCTAACACCTAATTTATTTAAAGGGAATTTGAAAGCCTAATAAAAATTATTGAATTACAAAGGGAATTTGTCAGCAGGTTTTTCCTACCCCATCTGAGAGCAGAATGAAGCAAACAGGCCCCAAATTCAGCAGTGTATCACTTAGATTACTGTGTGCAGCCACTCTGACACAGTGAAAGATTTTAGATTTTGCATGTAGCTGAGCTGGGAGAGCTGCCACCGCCCATACCTGGCTTTCAGTGCACATTTCTATAGACAGAAGCTGCTAATCACAGAAGGGGAGCGGAGTCAGACTACACCTCACTGCCTCTGAGACCCACTAATAATAAAAATAAGAGGATTAAACTAACATTGCTAGTAAACAAAAAAAGACTGAGATAACAGAGGCAGGGCTGAATTTTCTGATTTAACTCTGGCAGCATGCTGTCTTCAGGTTACATTGCATAAACCTTGTGAAAAAGTCCCTTTAAATCTTTGCACATTCTAGTCTTAGCAGACAAGGGAGCGTTGCTGATCTGTGACTAAGGATCTTCTTTGTACAAGTGTGCATACATTGATACTTGTCACTCCATCAGTAGGACCACCAACCATTTGACTGAAAATTTCAGAATGAGCATAGATTTAAATAAATAAGATATGTTATCCTAAATCTTTCCCCACAAGTCTAAATATAAATCTGTTCAGCTCCTCCTGCTCTATGGCCTCTAGATCAGTCAGTCTGTATCTTTAATGTGAATGTAAAGTATTGTCCTTTTGATGGGGTTAAAATAAGCCATCAAGGCTCCCGCAGTTTCATACAAAATCATCATGTAAAAATGTCTTTACATTTCTGACCATGGGTAACATTGTACTAATTGTGTTTTAATCTGTGATACAGCTGAAGAAAAAGACATTGGAAGTCACTGTATGGGATTACGATAGATTCTCCTCCAATGACTTTCTTGGGGAGGTAAGAAAATTCATTATCATCCAATCAACATTTACCAAGATCTGATAAATACTCTCCATGGGGCTGAAAAATAAGCATAGTCAATGACATGAGGATGACAGCACGCAGTGTTTATATCATTCAAAAGTACTATTTGATTGTGATACTTTCACCAGCAAACAGATGCATCTCTTAAATAAATTTTCAAACAATAATTTAAAGGAGTTCACCCATGAACAAATCTCATTTCAAAGTTGAACTTGATCAATAGATCTTGGAAGAATAATAATGTCAACAAATGGATGTGTTTAAAAAAATGTTCCTGAGCTGAGATAATTTTATATATATATATATATATATATATATATATATATATATACAGTGCCTACAAGTAGTATTCAACCCCCTGCAGATTTAGCAGGTTTACACATTCGGAATTAACTTGGCATTTTGGCATTGAGACATTTGGACTGTAGATCAGCCTGGAAGTGTGAAATGCACTGCAGCAAAAAAGAATGTTATGTCTTTTTTTATTTTTTTTTTAAATTGTGAAAAGTTTATTCAAAGGGTCATTTATTATTCAACCCCTCAAACCACCAGAATTCTGTTTGGTTCCCCTAAAATATTAAGAAGTATTTCAGGCACAAAGAACAATGAGCTTCACATGTTTGGATTAATTATCTCTTTTTCCAGCCTTTTCTGACTAATTAAGACCCTCCCCAAACTTGTGAACAGCACTCATACTTGGTCAACATGGGAAAGACAAAGGAACATTCCAAGGCCATCAGAGACAAGATCGTGGAAGGTCACAAGGCTGGCAAGGGGTACAAAACCCTTTCCAAGGAGTTGGGCCTACCTGTCTCCACTGTTGGGAGCATCATCTGGAAGTGGAAGGCTTATGGCACTACTGTTAGCCTTCCACGGCCTGGACAGCCTTTGAAAGTTTCCACCCGTGCTGAGGCCAGCCTTGTCCGAAGGTCAAGGCTAACCCAAGGACAACAAGGAGGGAGCTCCGGGAAGATCTCATGGCAGTGGGGACATTGGTTTCAGTCAATACCATAAGTAACGTGCTCCACCGCAATGGTCTCCGTTCCAGACGAGACCGTAAGGTACCTTTACTTTCAAAGCGTCATGTCAAGGCTCGTCTACAGTTTGCTCATGATCACTTGGAGGACTCTGAGACAGACTGGTTCAAGGTTCTCTGGTCTGATGAGACCAAGATCGAGATCTTTGGTGCCAACCACACACGTGACATTTGGAGACTGGATGGCACTGCATACAACCCCAAGAATACCATCCCTACAGTCAAGCATGGTGGTGGCAGCATCATGCTGTGGGGCTGTTTCTCAGCCAAGGGGCCTGGCCATCTGGTCCGCATCTATGGGAAGATGGATAGCACGGCCTACCTGGAGATTTTGGCCAAGAACCTCCGCTCCTCCATCAAGGATCTTAAGATGGGTCGTCATTTCATCTTGCAACAAGACAACGACCCAAAGCACACAGCCAAGAAAACCAAGGCCTGGTTCAAGAGGGAAAAAATCAAGGTGTTGCAGTGGCCTAGTCAGTCTCCTGACCTTAACCCAATTGAAAACTTGTGGAAGGAGCTCAAGATTAAAGTCCACATAAGACACCCAAAGAACCTAGATAACTTGGAGAAGATCTGCATGGAGGAGTGGGCCAAGATAACTCCAGAGACCTGTGCCGGCCTGATCAGGTCTTATAAAAGACGATTATTAGCTGTAATTGCAAACAAGGGTTATTCCACAAAATATTAAACCTAGGGGTTGAATAATAATTGACCCACACTTTTATGTTGAAAATGTATTAAAATTTAACTGAGCAACATAACTTTTTGGTTTGTAAGATTTATGCATCTGTTAATAAATCCTGCTCTTGTTTGAAGTTTGCAGGCTCTAACTTATTTGCATCTTATCAAACCTGCTAAATCTTCAGGGGTTAGATACATAGAGTCCAACATTACATTAGAGACACACAGCAGCTGCCCCTCACTTGGGACGCTGCATTGTGTGTCAGAGCTACTCACAAGTAGGAATGAAAACAGGAGAAAGACGAGTAGAACTGCTTCGCAATATATGTTTTTTTATTCTATATTATTATCTTACTTTATAAAAGTTGGTAGACAAAAAACACACAATACACATATATAATGTAGATACAATAATGGAGAAAAAAGAGGCAAAGAGGAGGGATGTTAAAAAAGAGGCACAGACAAAACCTTCATGAATAATTGTAAAAATACTATCATACTACCATAATATTGTCATAGAGGTTATATCAGACAAGATGAACAATAATGCTGACAAACCCCTTTCCTGTGTGCTGTCATGTATAATTATCGCACCTGTATGTAATTACAGTAGTGCAGAAATCTCACACAGAAAAGGATCAAACAGAGGGGCATAAAAAAAAAAATCTATCTATGCCAGTTATGTGTCCAATATAACCTCTAAAATGCCCAGAGCAAAAAACCGCACATGTGTACATTTATTTCATCAGGCTTATAACCACACCATCAGCAGGCACCATTGGTAAGTAACCCATTTTACATATATAAAACAGAGGGTATAAAGGGGGTCTGCCAGGCTGGCTATATATCAATACGGCATTTATCACACAATGTGAAAATCACATGTACGTGCATTCAGCTTAGTAGGCATATGACAAATGACAATGAGGTGGTTATGAGTGGAGTCCCGCCAATTCCAGTGTCCCTTACTACTAATCGTTTGTCAATACACTAGATCAGCATTAAAAGGAAGTTACCTCATACTACTGCAGTAAAGGGAACACAGACATAGGCAGGGGCCCCATACATACCACACTGTGCAGTCAGTAAGTGTAAGTCCAGTCAGGAAGGCTTGTCAGGTGTGGAAGGGTTAAGTCCCCCAGGGAGTCAGACTCCCTGATGAAGCAACCGCGCACAAGCTAGGTTATCTGTGAAACGTACGTCGGAGTTTTCTGGGGGACTTAACTAGAGATGAGCGAACCGGTCCCGGTTCGGCTCGAGGCCGGTTCGCCGAACGGGGGTCCCGTTCGAGTTCGGTTCGTCGAACGTTCGACGAACCGAACTAGAACCAATAGGCTATAATGGGAGGCAATCACAAACACATAAAAATGCATTATAAATGTACACAAACAGTTAATAAACATTGCCATAACACTTACCGGTCCTCGCGATCCCTTCTGCACTCTGTCTCCTGCCGCTATTCCATCCGATGATCGCTGAATCCTCCCGGTGACCTGCACTGCCAGCAGAGATGCAGGACCTATCGTGACGTCAAAATAGCCATGTGACCAGTCACGTGGCTATTATCTCATTGGCTACAGACTGGTCACATGACTATGACACGTCATGTAGGACCTGCGAGTGCATCTCTCCGGTACACGGTGCACATATGTGTATCGCCGTGTACCGGCGACATGCTCTAGCACACGGTCGACTCCCCGTTCCGTTAGGGACCGGCTGACACAGCCGGTCATTAACGGAGATCACCGTTGCCATAGCAACGCAGTTAGCGGTGACGTCACCGCTAACCGCGGCTCCGGGAGCACCGTTGCTATGGTAACGCGTCTGTCAGCGTTACCGCTAGCAGCCAGCACTGATCACTAACAGAGTGAAGGCTGCACGCTGCTTCCCGATTGTAGTGAGCATTGTAGTGAGGATGGAGGTTCCCCAGCCCCAAGTGATGCCCCTCACTACAATCGTCACTACTACTACACTAGAAAGAAAGAAGACAGAAGAGCAGGATCGTGGAGGGCTGACAGGGGTAATAAAGATGGAGTCTCTAATGTGTCTGTGTATTTATTTCTATTAAAGTATTTCTCTGTGTGGTGTCTTTTTTTAACCCTTTATTGGAGATTCTTAATGGCCGGGTCAAACGTGCCTGACATTAAGAATCTCTGGCTTAATACTGGCTGGTAAAACAAAGCCAGTATTAACTCATGATTACCCAACAAGCCACCCGGCTCCAGGGCTGTTGGAAGAGTTGGATACAGCGCCAGATGATGGCGCTTCTATGAGAGCGCCATTTTCTGGGACGGCTGCGGACTGAAATCCGCAGCAGAGGCGCCCACAAACCTCGGGCTAACCTGTGCTGCGGATTCCAATCCCCAGCTGCCTAGTTGTACCCGGCTGGACACAAAAATAGGGCGAAGCCCACGTCATTTGTTTTTTAATTATTTCATGAAATAAGTGAAATAATTAAAAAAAACGGGCTTCCCTATATTTTTGGTTCCCAGCCGGGTACAAATAGGCAACTGGGGGTTGGAGGCAGCCCGTGGCTGCCAGCTGTACCTGGCTAGCATACAAAAATATGGCGAAGCCCACGTCATTTTTTTGGTGGGCAAAAAACTTCTGCATGCAGTCCTGGATGGAGTATGCTGAGCCTTGTAGTTCTGCAGCTGCTGTCTGCTCTTCTCCATACAGACAGACAGCAGCTGCAGAACTACAAGGCTCAGCATACTCCATCCAGGACTGTATGCAGAAGTTTTTTGCCCCCTGAAAAAATTATGTGGCTTCGCCATATTTTTGTATGCTAGCCAGGTACAGCAGGCAGGTACGGCTGCCCCCAACCCCCAGTTGCCTATTTGTACCCGGCTGGGAACCAAAAATAAAGGGAAGCCCTTTTTTTATTATTTCATGAATTTCATGAAATAATTAGAAAACAAATGACGTAGGCTTTGCCCCATTTTTGTGTCCAGCCAGGTACAACTAGGCAGCTGGGATTGGAATCCGCACCACCGGTTGGCCTGAGCTTTCTGGGCCCCACTGCTGCGAATTGCAGTCTGCAGCCACCTCAGAAAATGGCATTTTCATAGAAGCGCCATCTTCTGGCGCTGTATCCAACTCTTCCAGCACCTGCCTGCTATACCTGGCTAGCATACAAAAATATGGCGAAGCTCACGTCCTTTTTTTGTAGCTTTTTGGCAAAAAAAAAAAAAAATGCTTCCCTGGATTTTCCATTGCCAGTGAAGGTAACACCAAGCAGTGGGGGTTAGCAGCCAGTAGCTGCTTGGATTACCCTTAGCTAGCAATACAAAAAATGCAGTGGGAGCTAACATATATTTTTTTTAATTATTTATTTAAATAACTAAAAATAAAATGGGCTTCCCTGTATTTTGATTGCTGGACATCACAGTGCTGTAAAAATAAATCTTTAAAAAAATGACGTAGCGCTCCGCGGTATTTTTGATTCTCAGCGCAGATAAAGCAGACAGCTATGGGTTGCCACCCCCATCTGCCTGCCGTTACCTTGGTTGGCAATCAAAATACAGGGAAGCCCATTAATTTTTTCTATTTAAAAAATAGTTAAAAAAAAAAAATTACGTTGGGTCCCCCCATTTTTGATAGCCAGCTAGGGTAAAGCAGACGGCTGTAGCCTGAAAACCACAGCTGGCAGCTTTACCGTGGTTGGGGATCCAATGTGGAGGTCCCCTCAGGCTCTTTTTTATAATTATTTTATAAATATTAATAATTACACAATAAAAGTAGGGGACCCCCCAAATTGGATCACCAGCCAAGGTAAAGCGGACAGCTGTGGTCTGGTATTCTCAGGGTGGGAAGGTCCATAGTTATTGGGCCTTCACAGCCTAAAAATAGCAGGCCGCAGGCACCCCAGACGTGGCGCATCCACTAGATGCGCCAATCCTGGCGCTTCACCCCAGCTCATCCCGTGCCCTGGTGCAGTGGCAAACGGGGTAATAAATCGGGTTGATACTAGCTGTAAAGTCACCTGAGATCAAGCCCAGCAGTTTGTGATGTCATGGCGTCTATTAGATACCCAACATCATAAACTGTCAGTACTAACAAAAACAAAAAATCGACAAAAGAAATTTATTTGAAAAAACAGTCCCCAAAACATTTCCTCTTTCACCAATTTATTGTAAGAAAAAAAATAAAGGGGTCCCACGACGACTCTGGACCGTCTAGAATATGGGGGGGAGACACTCAGGGAACGTATCCCCCATTTTCTAGGAGTGCGGACCCTTCATGTGAGGAGTGTGGGTGCAATGAATCTGCACTCACTCTCCCCGGGTCCACAGCAGCAGAGTCCATGTCGTAATGGTTGCTACCAAAGCTGCAATGCCCTGCTCATGAGGTAAGGGCATGCCTAATCAGGAGAACTACTGTAGAGGAAGCTCTGCTCACTGGTATATAGGTGCTCAGAGGTAATAATAGATAAAATTAGTGAGTAACCTCGGCACTCTAAATCTCCCAGACTAAGTCAGTAAGTCACAACGGATAGTAATGCAAAATCACTCTTTATTGGTCCGTATTAAGAAAAAAAAAATTTCATAAGCATATATGTTTTTGTCCAAAACAAGTTACAAATGACGTTTCGGCCTGAGCCTTCGTCAGATTGGACTTATCTGCATGTAATCATGAAAAATGACAATAATCAGTATCACATAAGAGTGAGAGAACAATAACATAAACTCGAACAATGTAGAGGTACAATTGGGATGCAGCAAAAAAATTGCAACACAGCAAGAAATGAAACACATGATACAAATGTCATAATACAGTACAAGGACAATATAGTAATGACAAATATGGGGTCAGAGTAGACTTAGACAGCTCTGGTACGAAAGAGATGTCAATCATAAAGTAACATGTGCAGTAGGTGTAGAGCTACACTATGCATGGCAGAGCTAATGGGTAGACCGACCATAGAAAAAGTAGAGAAAAAGTGGAGAAAAAGTGGAGAATAAGTGGAACATAAGAGGAGAAAAAGTGGAGAAAAAGTGGAGAAAAAAGTGGAGAAAAAGTGGAGAAAAAGTGGAGAAAAAGTGGAGATTAAGAGGAGAAAAAGTGGAGAAAAAAGTGGAGAAAAAGTGGAGCATAAGTGGAGAAAAAGTGGAGAAAAAGTGGAGAAAAAGTGGAGCATAAGAAGAGAAAAAGTGGAGAAAAAAGTGGAGAAAAAGTGGAGAAAAAGTGGAGCATAAGAGGAGAAAAAGTGGAGAAAAAGTGGAGAAAAAGTGGAGCATAAGAGGAGAAAAAGTGGAGAAAAAGTGGAGAAAAAGTGGAGCATAAGAGGAGAAAAAGTGGAGATTAAGAGGAGAAAAAGTGGAGAAAAAGTGGAGCATAAGAGGAGAAAAAGTGGAGAAAAAGTGGAGAAAAAGTGGAGAAAAGGTGGAGAAAAAGTGGAGCATAAGAGGAGAAAAAGTGGAGATTAAGAGGAGAAAAAGTGGAGAAAAAGTGGAGAAAAAGTGGAGAAAAAGTGGAGAAAAAGTGGAGCATAAGAGGAGAAAAAGTGGAGAAAAAAGTGGAGAAAAAGTGGAGAAAAAGTGGAGATTAAGAGGAGAAAAAGTGGAGCATAAGAGGAGAAAAAGTGGAGAAAAAAGTGGAGAAAAAGTGGAGAAAGTGGAGAAAAAAATGGAGAAAAAGTGGAGATAAAGTGGAGAAAAAGTGGAGAATAAGAGGAGAAAAAGTGGAGAAAAAGTGGAGAAAAAGTGGAGAATAAGAGGAGAAAAAGTGGAGAATAAGTGGAGAAAAAAATGGAGAAAAAGTGGAGAAAAAGTGGAGCATAAGAGGAGAAAAAGTGGAGAAAAAGTGGAGAAAAAGTGGAGAAAAAGTGGAGCATAAGAGGAGAAAAAGTGGAGAAAAAAGTGGAGAAAAAGTGGAGAAAAAGTGGAGCATAAGAGGAGAAAAAGTGGAGAAAAAGTGGAGAAAAAGTGGAGCATAAGAGGAGAAAAAGTGGAGAAAAAGTGGAGAAAAAGTGGAGAAAAAGTGGAGAAAAAAGTGGAGAAAAAGTGGAGAAAAAGTGGAGAAAAAGTGGAGAAAAAGTGGAGATTAAGAGGAGAAAAAGTGGAGAAAAAGTGGAGAAAAAGTGGAGCATAAGAGGAGAAAAAGTGGAGAAAAAAGTGGAGAAAACGTGGAGAAAACGTGGAGAAAAAGTGGAGAAAAAGTGGAGCATAAGAGGAGAAAAAGTGGAGAAAAAAGTGGAGAAAACGTGGAGAAAAAGTGGAGAAAAAGTGGAGAAAAAGTGGAGAAAAAGTGGAGATTAAGAGGAGAAAAAGTGGAGAAAAAAGTGGAGAAAAAGTGGAGAAAAAGTGGAGCATAAGTGGAGAAAAAGTGGAGAAAAAGTGGAGCATAAGAGGAGAAAAAGTGGAGAAAAAAGTGGAGAAAAAGTGGAGAAAAAGTGGAGCATAAGAGGAGAAAAAGTGGAGAAAAAGTGGAGAAAAAGTGGAGCATAAGAGGAGAAAAAGTGGAGAAAAAGTGGAGCATAAGAGGCGAAAAAGTGGAGATTAAGAGGAGAAAAAGTGGAGAAAAAGTGGAGCATAAGAGGAGAAAAAGTGGAGAAAAAGTGGAGAAAAAGTGGAGAAAAAGTGGAGCATAAGAGGAGAAAAAGTGGAGATTAAGAGGAGAAAAAGTGGAGAAAAAGTGGAGAAAAAGTGGAGAAAAAGTGGAGCATAAGAGGAGAAAAAGTGGAGAAAAAAGTGGAGAAAAAGTGGAGAAAAAGTGGAGAAAAAGTGGAGATTAAGAGGAGAAAAAGTGGAGCATAAGAGGAGAAAAAGTGGAGAAAAAAGTGGAGAAAAAGTGGAGAAAGTGGAGAAAAAAATGGAGAAAAAGTGGAGAAAAAGTGGAGAAAAAGTGGAGAAAAAGTGGAGAATAAGAGGAGAAAAAGTGGAGAAAAAGTGGAGAAAAAGTGGAGAATAAGAGGAGAAAAAGTGGAGAATAAGTGGAGAAAAAAATGGAGAAAAAGTGGAGACAAAGTGGAGCATAAGAGGAGAAAAAGTGGAGAAAAAGTGGAGAAAAAGTGGAGAAAAAGTGGAGCATAAGAGGAGAAAAAGTGGAGAAAAAAGTGGAGAAAAAGTGGAGAAAAAGTGGAGCATAAGAGGAGAAAAAGTGGAGAAAAAGTGGAGAAAAAGTGGAGCATAAGAGGAGAAAAAGTGGAGAAAAAGTGGAGAAAAAGTGGAGAAAAAAGTGGAGAAAAAGTGGAGAAAAAGTGGAGAAAAAGTGGAGAAAAAGTGGAGATTAAGAGGAGAAAAAGTGGAGAAAAAGTGGAGAAAAAGTGGAGCATAAGAGGAGAAAAAGTGGAGAAAAAAGTGGAGAAAACGTGGAGAAAACGTGGAGAAAAAGTGGAGAAAAAGTGGAGCATAAGAGGAGAAAAAGTGGAGAAAAAAGTGGAGAAAACGTGGAGAAAAAGTGGAGAAAAAGTGGAGAAAAAGTGGAGCATAAGAGGAGAAAAAGTGGAGATTAAGAGGAGAAAAAGTGGAGAAAAAGTGGAGAAAAAGTGGAGAAAAAGTGGAGAAAAAGTGGAGCATAAGAGGAGAAAAAGTGGAGAAAAAAGTGGAGAAAAAGTGGAGAAAAAGTGGAGAAAAAGTGGAGATTAAGAGGAGAAAAAGTGGAGCATAAGAGGAGAAAAAGTGGAGAAAAAAGTGGAGAAAAAGTGGAGAAAGTGGAGAAAAAAATGGAGAAAAAGTGGAGAAAAAGTGGAGAAAAAGTGGAGAATAAGAGGAGAAAAAGTGGAGAAAAAGTGGAGAAAAAGTGGAGAATAAGAGGAGAAAAAGTGGAGAATAAGTGGAGAAAAAAATGGAGAAAAAGTGGAGAAAAAGTGGAGAGAAAGTGGAGAAAAAAATGGAGAAAAAGTGGAACACCCTTTGGTGCCTTTCATGTGGCACTAAGGGGTGCTTAGCTTTGTATTTAGCCAAAAAAATGAAAAAAAAATGACATAGGGTTCCCCCTAGTTTTGTAGCCAGCTAGGGTAAAGCAGACGGCTGCAGCCTGCAGACCACAGCTGGCAACCTCACCTTGGCTGGTAATCCAAAACTGAGGGCACCCCACGCTGTTATTTTAAATTAAATAAATAATTAAAAAAAAAAAACACGTAGGGGTCCCCCAAAATTGGATCACCAGCCAAGGTAAAGCAGACAGCTGGGGCCTGATATTCTCAGACTAGGGAGGTCCATGGTTATTGGAATCTCCCCAGCCTAAAAATAGCAGGCCGCAGCCGCCCCAGAAGTGGCGCATCCATTAGATGCGCCAATCCTGGTGCTTCGCCCCAGCTCATCCCGCGCCCTGGTGCGGTGGCAAACGGGGTAATATTTGGGGTTAATACCAGATGTGTAATGTCACCTGGCATCAAGCCCTGGGGTTGGTGAGGTCAGGCGTCTATCAGATACCCGACATCACCAACCCAGTCAGTAATAAAAAAAAAATACACGACAAACACATTTTTATTTGAAAAAAACACTCCCCAAAACATTCCCTCTTTAACCAATTTATTAGATTGAAAAACAAATCCAGGTCTGGTGTAATCCAAGGGGTTGCCATGACGATGCACACTGTCCCAGTCAATGAAGAGCAGGATGTTCCCCATTGGCTGGGAGAGCAGTGCAGTGACCTGAGCTAACATCAATGGGTCAGCCCAGGTCACTGCAGGGGGGTGACAAGTGCTGCTGTCAGCGAGGTACATTACCTGCGCTGATCTCCAGCACTGCCGACAGCCCCTGTCACTGAGGTCAATGACCGGCGCCTTCACATCAAGTATCGCGAGAGGTCCGTGACGTCACCGCCAGTGTCAGTCTCGGGTCGGAAGCGATAGGTGATGTGACAAGCGGCGGCCATGGAGGACAGTGACAGCGCTGAGGTCGGGATGGCGGGACTTCATCACCACAGGTAAGCCGAGCGAGCGAGCGAGCGAGCGGGCGGGCGGGCGGGCGGGCGGGCGGGCGGGGGGGGGTGGGGGGGGTGGATGTGTATGTATGTGTACATGCCGCGGGCAGGAGGGGGTGGAGTGAGCTGAGCGGGAAAGTGTGGGCTTCCTGCACGTAACTAAGATAAACATCGGGTTACTAACCAAAGCGCTTTGCTTGGATACCCGATGTTTATCTTGGTTACCAGCTTGTGGCAGGCTGCCAGCGATGGCTCCTGCTCACTGTAGCTGTAAAAAGCCCTGCTTTTTGCTGCTAGAACCATTCTCGAACGTATCTAGAACTATCGAGCTTTTAGCAAAAAGCTCGAGTTCTAGTTCGATCTCGAACAGCCCAAAAATCACTCGAGCTGCGAACTGGAGAACCACGAACCACGAACCGCGCTCAACTCTAGACTTAACCCTTCCACACCTGACAAGCCTTCCTGACTGGACTTACACTTACTGACTGCACAGTGTGGTATGTATGGGGCCCCTGCCTATGTCTGTGTTCCCTTTACTGCAGTAGTATGAGGTAACTTCCTTTTAATGCTGATCTAGTGTATTGACACACGATTAGTAGTAAGGGACACTGGAATTGGCGGGACTCCACTCATAACCACCTCATTGTCATTTGTCATATGCCTACTAAGCTGAATGCACGTACATGTGATTTTCACATTGTGTGATAAATGCCGTATTGATATATAGCCAGCCTGGCAGACCCCCTTTATACCCTCTGTTTTATATATGTAAAATGGGTTACTTACCAATGGTGCCTGCTGATGGTGTGGTTATAAGCCTGATGAAATAAATGTACACATGTGCGGTTTTTTGCTCTGGGCATTTTAGAGGTTATATTGGACACATAACTGGCATAGATAGATTTTTTTTTTTATGCCCCTCTGTTTGATCCTTTTCTGTGTGAGATTTCTGCACTACTGTAATTACATACAGGTGCGATAATTATACATGACAGCACACAGGAAAGGGGTTTGTCAGCATTATTGTTCATCTTGTCTGATATAACCTCTATGACAATATTATGGTAGTATGATAGTATTTTTACAATTATTCATGAAGGTTTTGTCTGTGCCTCTTTTTTAACATCCCTCCTCTTTGCCTCTTTTTTCTCCATTATTGTATCTACATTATATATGTGTATTGTGTGTTTTTTGTCTACCAACTTTTATAAAGTAAGATAATAATATAGAATAAAAAAACATATATTGCGAAGCAGTTCTACTCGTCTTTCTCCTGTTTTCATAAATCTTCAGGGGGTTGAATACTACTTGTAGGCACTGTGTATATATATATATATATATATATGTATATATATATATACACAGTACAGACCAAAAGTTTGGACACACCTTCTCATCTCTACCACAACTATTAAGAGGAGACTTTGTGCAGCAGGCCTTCATGGTAAAATAGCTGCTAGGAAACCACTGCTAAGGACAGGCCACAAGCAGAAGAGACTTGTTTGGGCTAAAGAACACGAGGAATGGACATTAGACCAGTGGAAATCTTTGCTTTGGTCTGATGAGTCCAAATTTGAGATCTTTGGATCCAACCACCGTGTCTTTGTAGAAAAGGTAAACGGATGGACTCTACATGGCTGGTTCCTACCGTGAAGCATGAAGGAGGAGGTGTGATGGTGTGGGGTGCATTGCTGGTGACACTGTTGGGGATTTATTCAAAATTGAAGGCATACAGAACCATTAAGGCTACCACAGCATCTTGCAGCGGCGTGCTATTCCATCCGGTTTGCGTTTAGTTGGAGTATCATTTATTTTTCAAGGGGACAATGACCTCAAACACACCTCCAGGCTGTGTAAGGGCTATTTGACTAAGAAGGAGAGTGATGGGGTGCTACGCCAGATGACCTGGCCTTCACAGTCACCAGACTTAAACCCAATCGAAATGGTTTGGGGTGAGCTGGACCGCAGAGTGAAGGCAAAAGGGCCAACAAGTGCTAAGCATCTCTGGGAACTCCTTCAAGACAGTTGGAAAACCATTTCCGGTGACTACCTCTTGAAGTTCATCAAGAGAATGCCAAGAGTGTGCAAAGCAGTAATCAAAGCAAAAGGTGGCTACTTTGAAGAACCTAGAATATAAGACAGATTTTCAGTTGTTTCACACTTTTTTAGTATTTCATGCCACATGTGTTAATTCATAGTTTTGATGCCTTCAATGTGAATCTACAATTTTCAGAGTCCTGAAAATAAAGAAAACTGTTTGAATGAGAAGGTGTGTCCAAACCTTTGGTCTGTACTATATATATATATATATATATGTGTGTGTGTGTGTGTCCCTGCTACGTATATACTGTGTAATGGCTGTGTCTCCGTATAGGGACATGGTCGGATCATACTACATCTCCTGGATTGGGGAGGATGCAAAAGAGAGTATACAAATAGCACAGCAGGGGATCATAGCTGATTTTTTCTGTGAGGTAAAACATTTTTCTGCGTATTTTTAAAAAATGGTTACTTCAAAGAATGAATAATTTGCAATCACTTGCTGTAATGTCTGTATACTTTTTACTTCCTCCTCTGCTCAGGAGATGTGTTATGATCAGACCATATACTTGTACAGACAGACATGACCATTACATAGCAGGGACAGATATATAAGATTATCTCAGCACAGAAATTTTTTTGAAGCACATTTTAAATGAAATCAACTTTAAAATAAACCTTGTGAGAAAACCCCTTAAGCTTTAGTTAGGGTGATACTATATTCAGAGCAACCATGCAATGCACAAAGCTGCTTCTGCAGATCTTTACAGTGTAGGTTTAGGGTTCAACAGGGGTGACTGGACTTTCCTATCTGACGATGATGCACCTACTTTTGGTGCTTGCAGGTCTTTACATAAGCTATGGCTTTTTTTATAAGAGTTTCTCAAAATGGTTGTCTCCTTTGGTGAAAAGTTTCTTTCCATTGCTTTCTTGTGTATTCTGTCTTTTTTTTCTTCAACCCACTATATGATTTTAGAGATTTGAGCCATTTTGGTTGTGGACATTTATATGGTCTTTGTAATGGGGTGCATTGCTCTCAGGGTAATTATTCAGAGGACCCTAAAGACACACCCCCAGAGAATCATGTAAGCCATGCCTCTTTGGTAAAGACCATAAAAATAGCACAACATAGAAAAGGTCCATATCTCTTGACTCGTATCTCATATTTTAAAAAATTAAAAAGAAAATACTCAGGTAAGCAGTGAGAATAGAAAAGTAGCCACTTTTGACCTAATGACAACTCTTTAATTATATATTATCAGAATAAAATATATAATATATAGGCAAAAAAAAATGCATATTCTAACAAAAAAATAATCATATTTGCAGAAATCAACAATGTACTAATGTTATAAAACATTGTTCTGTTTTTAGGTATTGATAGATTTGTCAAATGCTTCGTATCTTGATAACATGCCACGATGGTACCCACTGAAGGAGCAAAGTGAAAGTATTGATCATGCCAAGTCTCACGCCAGTCACAGCAGTCAACAAGTACCAAAGCCATCAGTCATTAAGAGCAGAAGTCATGGAATCTTTCCAGATCCATCCAAAGGTAATAGAAAAATTATTGTAGCCAATAATAATGTTCTATTATTGCATTTAAATTTTTGTGAATGATGTTGATATGAACATGATATAATATGATGATATATTAACCACCTACCTAATAATAATAGTTCATAAATACAAGTTATCATTAGTAGGATGCAAGGTTCTGACACCTTCACTATATGCTAGAATGAAACTAAAAAAAATATATATATAGCTGGAGAAATAAGTATTCACCAATTTTCTAAGTAAATATATTTCTAAAGGTGCTATTAACTTGAATTTTTCACCAGATTTTGGTAACAATGCATTCAATCCACACAGGCAAAGAAATCAAACCATTGATTTTAATAAATTAGGTTATGTGTAATAATGAGAAATGACAAAGGAAAAAAAATTGAACACATTAAGAAAGAGAGGTGCAAAAAGCCATGGAAAGTCATGACACAAGTTGAAATATATCAGTTGTCAGAATGCAATCCTGCCACTTAGTGAACAATAATATCAGCTGCTTGATTTGATGGCCTATAAAAAGGTTTCACATTACCAAGTTTCCACACAAGAAACATCTCATGATGTGTAAAAACAGTGAGCTGTTTCAAGATCTTTGCAAACTTATTGTTGTAAAACACACTGATGGCATTGGTTATAGAAGAATTTCTAAACTACTGGAGTTTCCAGTGAGAACTGTTTGGGTCAAAATCTAGAAGTGGAAAGAACATAATTTCATCATAAACTGGCCACAAGCGCAAAATTTCAGACAGAGGACTGAAAAGAATTATCAGAATAGTTGTACAAGAGCCAAGGACCACCTGTCGGGAGGTACAGAAAGACCTGGAATCAACAGGTACAATTGTTGTAAGAAAACAATAAGTAATACACTCAACCCATATTGCCTGTATGCACACTCAGCACGCAAGACTCCATTGCTGAACAAAAAGAATTTTCAAGTGATTTAAAGTTAGCTCAACAACATTTAGAACCAAAACTGAACTCTTTGGATGCCATGTTTGGAGGCCAAAAGGCACTGTATATCTCCACAAACACACCACACCAACAGTAAAGTTTGGAGTTAGGAGTTGTTTTTAAGCATATGGCACTAGGATTCTTCATACAATTCAAGGAAGAATAGATAAATGGACAAGTGTACCATGACATTTTTTATAAAAATCTGCTTCCATCTACCAAAATGAGGAAGATGAAATGATGGTGGGCATTTCAGCAAGGCTATGATCCCAAACACAGCTAAGGAAATTTTCAATTTGTTTCAGAGAAAGAAAACAGAGTTTCTACAATGTCTCAGTCTATCACCTGACCTGAATCCAATAGAAAATTTATGAAAAGAACTAAAGCTCAGAGTTCATAGAAGGAGCCCATGGAACCTTCAGGATTTAAAGAGTGTTTGTGTGTAAGAAGAAAGGGCCAGCATCTCACCTGAGCAGTGCAAAATGACTGGTTTGCCCATACAAAAGGTGTCTGATGCTGTGATCACCAACAAAGGCTTTTGTAGGAAGGTATATATATATATATATATATATATATATATATAAAAATATATTTCAGTAAGTGTGTTCAATACTTTTTCCTTGTGTCAGTTCTTATTATTATACATCAATACATTTACAGACATCTATAATTTGATTCATTTGCCTGTGTGGATTGGATGAGTTGTTACTGACATGTAGTGAGAAATTTGTGTCAATGGCACCTTTACAAATATATTTACTTAGAAAATGGGTGACGTGTTCAAAACTTATTTCACCTGTTGTACTTTTGAAGTAAATACCAGAGTGGAGAATCGAGGTGTATGCCGTGCTGTCACCAGAATGGCCAAATGTTCAGGTCTTTGTGTTTTGGAGAAATCAGTCTCCTTCATCAGGACAACAGGAAAAATCAACAGATTGTTGATTTTTTTGTTGTCCTGATGAAGGAGACTGAGTTCTCCGAAATGCTTAGACCTGAATCAAAAAAAATATTGAAATAATCAACATTTGGTTATTCTGGCGACAGTGCGGCATACACCCCGATTCTTCACTCTGGTATTGATTTCAGCACATGCGGGGCTATGGCAGCCGCCATTTCTGAAGCACACTCAGGGGTTGTGACTGGCACAACCCCAATAGGAAATTTCATCCTCCTTGATTAATTCACTTCATTTATCTGGTAAGCCCCTATCTGCACCTTTATCCATAACTTTGCGTACTTTTCAAGTAGACACTTTTGCCAATTTACTTTATACTTTGATTTACAATTTATTTATGCTTTCTAAAGAACATGTCCTTAGTCAGTCAAAAGATATTACAACCGTCTTGACACCAATTATCTACCAACTTTTTTATTTGCTCCTGCTTAATCAATAATGTGTGTATACAGTGCCTACAAGTAGTATTCAACCCCCTGCAGATTTAGCAGGTTTGATAAGATGCAAATAAGTTAGAGCCTTCAAATTTCAAACAAGAGCAGGATTTATTAACAGATGCATAAAACTTACAAACCAACAAGTTATGTTGCTCAGTTAAATTTTAATAAATTTTCAACATAAAAGTGTGGGTCAATTATTATTCAACCCCTAGGTTTAATATTTTGTGGAATAACCCTTGTTTGCAATTACAGCTAATAATCGTCTTTTATAAGACCTGATCAGGCCAGCACAGGTCTCTGGAGTTATCTTGGCCCACTCCTCCATGCAGATCTTCTTCAAGTTATCTAGGTTCTTTGGGTGTCTCATGTAGACTTTAATCTTGAGCTCCTTCCACAAGTTTTCAATTGGGTTAAGGTCAGGAGACTGACTAGGCCACTGCAACACCTTGATTTTTTCCCTCTTGAACCAGGCCTTGGTTTTCTTGGCTGTGTGCTTTGGGTCGTTGTCTTGTTGCAAGATGAAATGACGACCCATCTTAAGATCCTTGATGGAGGAGCAGAGGTTGTTGGCCAAAATCTGCAGGTAGGCCGTGCTATCCATCTTCCCATGGATGAGGACCAGATGGCCAGGCCCCTTGGCTGAGAAACAGCCCCACAGCATGATGCTGCCACCACCATGCTTGACTGTAGGGATGGTATTCTTGAGGTCGTATGCAGTGCCATCCAGTCTCCAAACGTCACGTGTGTGGTTGGCACCAAAGATCTCGATCTTGGTCTCATCAGACCAGAGAACGTTAAACCAGTCTGTCTCAGAGTCCTCCAAGTGATCATGAGCAAACTGTAGACGAGCCTTGACATAACGCTTTGAAAGTAAAGGTACCTTACGGGCTCGTCTGGAACGGAGACCATTGCGGTGCAGTACGTTACTTATGGTATTGACTGAAACCAATGTACCCACTGCCATGAGATCTTCCCGGAGCTCCTTCCTTGTTGTCCTTGGGTTAGCCTTGACTCTTCGGACAAGCCTGGCCTCTGCATGGGTGGAAACTTTCAAAGGCTGTCCAGGCCGTGGAAGGCTAACAGTAGTTCCATAAGCCTTCCACTTCCGGATGATGCTCCCAACAGTGGAGACAGGTAGGCCCAACTCCTTGGAAAGGGTTTTGTACCCCTTGCCAGCCTTGTGACCCTCCACGATCTTGTCTCTGATGGCCTTGGAATGCTCCTTTGTCTTTCCCATGTTGACCAAGTATGAGTGCCGTTCACAAGTTTGGGGAGGGTCTTAATTAGTCAGAAAAGGCTGGAAAAAGAGATAAATAATCCAAACATGTGAAGCTCATTGTTCTTTGTGCCTGAAATATTTCTTAATACTTTAGGGGAACCAAACAGAATTCTTGTGGTTTGAGGGGTTGAATAATAAATGACCCTCTGAATAAACTTTTCACAATTTAAAAAAAAATAAAAAAAGAAATAACATTCTTTTTTGCTGCAGTGCATTTCACACTTCCAGGCTGATCTACAGTCCAAATGTCACAATGCCAAGTTAATTCCGAATGTGCAAACCTGCTAAATCTGCAGGGGGTTGAATACTACTTGTAGGCACTGTATATATATATATATATATATATATATATATATATATATATATATAAATATATATATATATACAGTTAGGTCCAGAAATATTTGGACAGTGACACAATTTTCGCGAGTTGGGCTCTGCATGCCACCACATTGGATTTGAAATGAAACCTCTACAACAGAATTCAAGTGCAGATTGTAACATTTAATTTGAAGGTTTGAACAAAAATATCTGATACAAATTGTAGGAATTGTACACATTTCTTTACAAACACTCCACATTTTAGGAGGTCAAAAGTAATTGGACAAATAAACCAAACCCAAAAAAAATATTTTTATTTTCAATATTTTGTTGCGAATCCTTTGGAGGCAATCACTGCCTTAAGTCTGGAACCCATGGACATCACCAAACGCTGGGTTTCCTCCTTCTTAATGCTTTGCCAGGCCTTTACAGCCGCAGCCTTCAGGTCTTGCTTGTTTGTGGGTCTTTCCGTCTTAAGTCTGGATTTGAGCAAGTGAAATGCATGCTCAATTGGGTTAAGATCTGGTGATTGACTTGGCCATTGCAGAATGTTCCACTTTTTTGCACTCATGAACTCCTGGGTAGCTTTGGCTGTATGCTTGGGGTCATTGTCCATCTGTACTATGAAGCGCCGTCCAATCAACTTTGCGGCATTTGGCTGAATCTGGGCTGAAAGTATATCCCGGTACACTTCAGAATTCATCCAGCTACTCTTGTCTGCTGTTATGTCATCAATAAACACAAGTGACCCAGTGCCATTGAAAGCCATGCATGCCCATGCCATCACGTTGCCTCCACCATGTTTTACAGAGGATGTGGTGTGCCTTGGATCATGTGCCGTTCCCTTTCTTCTCCAAACTTTTTTCTTCCCATCATTCTGGTACAGGTTGATCTTTGTCTCATCTGTCCATAGAATACTTTTCCAGAACTGAGCTGGCTTCATGAGGTGTTTTTCAGCAAATTTAACTCTGGCCTCTCTATTTTTGGAATTGATGAATGGTTTGCATCTAGATGTGAACCCTTTGTATTTACTTTCATGGAGTCTTCTCTTTACTGTTGACTTAGAGACAGATACAGCTACTTCACTGAGAGTGTTCTGGACTTCAGTTGATGTTGTGAACGGATTCTTCTTCACCAAAGAAAGTATGCGGCGATCATCCACCACTGTTGTCATCCGTGGACGCCCAGGCCTTTTTGAGTTCCCAAGCTCACCAGTCAATTCCTTTTTTCTCAGAATGTACCCGACTGTTGATTTTGCTACTCCAAGCATGTCTGCTATCTCTCTGATGGATTTTTTCTTTTTTTTCAGCCTCAGGATGTTCTGCTTCACCTCAATTGAGAGTTCCTTAGACCGCATGTTGTCTGGTCACAGCAACAGCTTCCAAATGCAAAACCACACACCTGTATTCAACCCTAGACCTTTTAACTACTTCATTGATTACAGGTTAATGAGGGAGATGCCTTCAGAGTTAATTACAGCCCTTAGAGTCCCTTGTCCAATTACTTTTGGTCCCTTGAAAAAGAGGAGGCTATGCATTACAGAGCTATGATTCCTAAACCCTTTCTCCGATTTGGATGTGAAAACTCTCATATTGCAGCTGGGAGTGTGCACTTTCAGCCCATATTATATATATAATTGTATTTCTGAACATGTTTTTGTAAACAGCTAAAATAACAAAACTCGTGTCACTGTCCAAATATTTCTGGCCCTGACTGTATATATATATATATTTATATGTATATAAATATATATATATATATATATATATATATATATATATATATATATATTTATATACATATATATATATATATATATATATATATATATAATTTTCTTATTCAGAATATGTTTGAATAATTATAAAGCAGACAAGATTAGAAGAGCATAGATCTTCATAGTTGTAAATGTTGTTATGTCCTGTAGAGTATGCTTTTAGGTTTAGTACCTGTTTTATTAATATAATTCAGAATTTGATATAGGTTATTACTGTACTATATGTACTCAGGCCAAGAATAGCTCCAGATCTTAGAATAAGAAACCTCAAAAAATGCAATTAGTTTTGTTAGTTCTTAATTTTAAAAATGTGGAAACCAGCTAACTTTCTACCCTTATACCTTTAGATATGCAGGTTCCAACTATAGAGAAATCTCATAGCAGCCCTGGTAGCTCAAAATCTTCTTCTGAGGGACACCTTCGTTCACATGGACCATCACGTAGCCAAAGTAAAAGCAGTGTCACTCAGACCCATCTTGAAGATGCTGGAGCAGCCATCGCTGCTGCTGAAGCAGCTGTCCAACAGCTTCGTCTTCAACCAAGTAAAAGACGCAAATAAATTCCTCAGCATGGCAGCTTAATGTTCATCTGTTGCCTTTTCCTGCTGTTCCCCCTTGTTGACCATTATTTGTTGTCACTACTTGTTCACCTTTGTTAACTGTCCTTTATTGTGAAAATTTTGTCCACATCTAATATATGTTACCCGATTTTTGTTTACTGAGATTTAATGAAACTGGCTGTTTCCTCATTGGTTCATTCCTTCATCCAAGTGTCTTCATTTCGTATAATGTCTGGTATGCCCCATAATGTTGATTACATGTCTGACTCTCGTAGGTCCAATCTCAGTGTCATTTCTCCTCAAATTTATTTTAGTCACAACAACAAAACCAGAATTCACTATTTTATTCTTTATACATGCAAAGTGTGTGAGCATTATCTACGTTTACCAAGAAATAACATTACAAAGTTCATACATTATCATTCTAGTGAAACCCATAGCCATACTTAAGACTAATAAATGTTGAACCACCACCAGTCACACCTTTGTAAACACATTGACTCATATCATTTTCAGTGACTGCTTAACATCACTGCACGCCCCATGCCCACATTCTTCATATATGAAATATTAAAAGTGTATTTTTTATGGAATGTAGAATGAACTATTCCTAAGTTTATTTCCTTTAGATTTTGTTTGTTATAGACTGTCAGTAGACCTCTAGTTAGACACACATACTACTTCTGCATGATGATCAACGGTGCAAACCATGAGACTTTTACAGTCAAAAGCTTTGTCTATGGATATGACATGTTTAGGTCATTGATACCTATTCTATAAACTCTAAAATGATAAAATGAGCTTTATAGTAAAAAACAAACAAACATAAAATATACATAAATCTAAATTATCCTTATTGCACACAAGGAAATCTAAATTATTCTTGTGCCCGATTGCACACAATATATTATTCTTTTTTAGAACTGTTTATACTTAAAATATATTTTTGAAAATAGAAGACAGAATAGTAAACTATATAGGGACAAACGTTATGGTGAAATATACAGTATATACATAAATGTAATACATATAAGCAGAGTACATGGTTAGTATTGGGAATATAGAGAGGTCAGCTTCCTCCACTGACCCTCCTATAGTCATAACAGACAAATAGATCTATAATAAAAGTTACAAAGACGTAACAAAAGTATTTCTCAACACTAGAAGTGATGCAGGTTGACCTAATCTTATAAAATAGACAAAATATGATTTTTTTTTCCCAAACTTCAGAGTATGTCTTGAGTACGTGGTAGAAGTACTACCATTGTCCGTATATAGAATCCATAATAAAAACATATAGTGGCCAATCTATTTCTAGATTATCTAAGCAAACACTTTTGGAAACACTAAAATGCTAATGTGTTCAGTGTTGCAGTATATAATAGATTTTTTTTTTCTTATCTGTTAGTTTTTTCTGTGTAAATAAATGACACAGTACCATGAAATGATGGCTCCACATGGTATATCCTTCACCAAGCACTTTTAATGTAAATAATACCATTTGTTTGCCAAGCCTACGGATCCCAGTTGTTTATATTGATACATAATATTTTGGAACTAGTAACTGACGTCCTAAGTGATGCTACTGTAAACCATATTGAATGCACATATTATTTGTTATTGCAGTCAACACCCTAGAGCAAATCGTTTATGAAAAAATGAAAACCTTCCAAGAGAGATAAATGTATTTGTTGCAGAATCTTGTTCTTGCATGTGTTCTCACAGGATTAAAGCCATGGTGGGAAAAAACATTTTTTAAACCAATAAAAAGAAACAGCCAGTTTTAAAGCCCCTTAATGCTGTGCATGTGGTGTCTCTTTGGTGTTGAAAACACTACGTATCTGAATACAGAAAACAACACTTCTGTTTGCATGAATAACATTTAAGCTGCTTCCATCTGAGGAAACATACTATGGGTTTCCATTTCACCCACACTGCCACAGCAGCACATAAAAGCGTTCAGTCTAATTATGCCAGGAAGCAGCATAGACACACCATAGCAGGAGTACTCCCAATTCAAAGAACTCAGTCTGACAATCTGCCTTCACCAGCAAATGACAGCAAAGACCAAAGCCAGCTTGCACTCAAGAAGACGATGTCCGATGGATCCGTCAAAGCAGAAGGTGAGGCAAACATTCACTTGTGTTTTAACATTGCTTCTTTCTTTCTTGGGTTGTCCACTAGTAGGACAACTCCTTCTGATTCCACATTTCCCCCAGGTAAAATAATGAAGATTATAATCATCTCCAGTACCGACTCCCTTCCAGTGATGTCCGGGTGCTGGGACTCACACGAGATTGTGAGCTCCACATCCAATCAGCACCGGCTTCCTTCCCGCCTTCGGACCAAAGAAGCAATCAACAGGAAGTGAGCATAGTTGCAGTGCTTACTTCCTGTTGATTAACTTGTTTGGTCTGAAGGCGGGGGGACAGAATCCTGCGCTGATTGGACTCGGGGTTTGTGTGCTGTCACAACCCCACATGATATTGTAGATAAACATGGCACTTCTGTTTGGTAGATGCTCAAGTAGAATCCAGTCCCGTATCTAGCAAAGAGCAAGTACTTGTCACTCATATAGGTGAATAAACTGGTATTTTATTGAGTAAGCTTGAACAGATGCAGTACAGACATTTCGCTCTAACATAGACCTTCATCAGTGTGCAGTGTAGATGGTCTCCTCAGCTTGAGAGTGAAAGTAGCGCTGGTGTAGATCACACTTCTGTGTGGTCAAGCTTACTCAATAAAATACCAGTTTATTCAACTATTTTAGTGACAAGTATTTACTCCTTTCTTTACAACCCCACGTGAGTCCTGTCATCACAAGATACAGCACCCCTGGAATGGCGCCGATACTGAAGGTGAGTATAGTCTTTATTATGTTACCTTGGGGAAACACATGGAATCATAAAGGGTTGTCCTAGTAGTAGCAACCCTTTTAAAGACCATATCCTCAGAAATGAAATGACTTGGAGTAAAGTGACCTAAATATGTTAGAATAACATCTACCCTTATTTGTTTGTGACAGCTTTCTCTTTATAGAACTGACAATACTGCAACTAAGTGTTAATGGACCTATCCAGAAATAGTGTATGTCTTATTTTAACATAGTGCTTAGCACATGCATGGTCACCAGAACAGTTAGATGTGGAATAAATGTATTACAAAATCCAAGTTACTTTATAGCTTACAAAGTATAAATTAGGCTATTATAGAACACTTGTGGTCAAGCCGAAAAAAACTGACAGGATATCGAAAATTACCTTGAAAAGGGAACTTTCATTTGTGAATGACAAAAAACCTCTCAAATAGATTTCAGAGTCTCCAGAATATCAGCTTCCACTCTCCGATACCTCAAAAACCTACATGCTGTATGGACAACTAAACAAGCAAAGAAAAAGCGATGGAGCGCCAGTCAACAGTATGTAGAGGGAGGTATGCACTAAATTAGCAAGTCCTTCACTTTCATAGGGGACAACGGACCTCTCTCCCCTCATGCCCCAGAATACCCTCTATCAACAAACCCTGAACTTTAAAGGGTAATGATGAATGTTAATGTAACAGTATTCCAATATAATAGGTGATTAATTTAAAAACTTGTGCAATAAACAATAAGGGAAATATAAAAATTATTGATACATCTGAGATATCTAAGCATTTCAGGGTTCTTATTTATCAGTACAAAACTTAAGTAGTGATTTCACGTACTTATATGCCTACCATGCGCAATGGCAGTAATGGCGCTATATAAGTGAATAAATGTGATAATATTACCATCATGCTCCAGTGAGGATGTTCAGTACATTTCATGCTGGTCATTCCAGCACAAAAATAACAAAATTACAACTTACCACCACATATTAAAAACTGTTGGATGTCAAATATCTACTTAAATACGTAGCTCCTAATTGTTTTTTGGTTATGAGTTATGATGACACGTCTCACACTCAGCATGGCCACATTTATATGACTCATTCAAGTACTAAATATCCAATTGTCCTCTTGCATATCATTAACTGTACTCTTTAACTTTAGATACAAAGGTACAATTATATCGTTCATTGTTCTTGCCCTTCTATAGATCATTTATTAGACTCACCTGTTGAGGTAGGTTCACAAAGCTGCAGGTGTGACTGGACACGTGGACCCAGGGCATTGGTACAAACGGCCAGAGGGCACGTGAAGGAGTGAGGACTTGGACACACTGGAACCACAGGACAAGGAGGAATACACAGTATGAATACTTTCAGCCATTAGCCAATTCTCTGCTGCTCTGGAATTAGTGAATTATCTGTCCAAATGGCATGTTGAATTTCCATTATTTCAGATGGTTAATATTAAAATGTAAAAAATTATTGACATCTACTGCCTAAAATGTGTCTGAATACTGTCTCTTAAAAAATATATGCAATCAGGAATGACCCATATCTAAGTAACATCTTGGATTCCCCTCAATGGTCTATTAAAGGGGGAGAATGATGGAATATTTAATAGCACCTTTGTATCCAAAATTACAGGGTAAAGGTAGTTGTAAGAATGAGGACAATTGGATACACATTAAAGGAGTAATATATACAGTATGTGATCTTGTTGAGTGCAAGACGTGTAGCATCATTCATTACACGTACCCGAAAAACATTTAGCAGCAAGTTTTCTGGAATGAGTTTTTAAATTGTGGTAGTAATGTTTTTATTTATATGCTGGGATGCCTGTGTGGGTAGTTTGAATATATAGGAATAATTACTCTTACATTAGAGAAACGCCTCAATAAATATAGATTTAGTATTAGGCATAGCACTAGGAATTAGTGTTTTTCAAAATGTTATTTTAGAGCATCAGGGTAAATACTAGTTGTATTAAAGTGACCCCTATTGATCAAGTGAAGCACTCACTGTTTAGATTTAGGTAACTATGTAGGATTGAAATGTTCTGGATTTTCCATTGAGACTGTTTTGCACCAAAGTGGTTACATTTATCTTTAGCGGTTACTGACTGTGAATTATAAAGCAATGTTTTTGAATGTGTATTTATAAATCAAGCTGTCACTTTGCGTGGTTGTGTAGTTTTTAAGGTGGTTGTGTTTTCCCTGTGTAAATTACGGCATTCTTATAAGCTATTAGGATACATTATGTACCAGGGGCTGCTGGGATTGGAAATCATGAGATTAACATTGCATCATTGCCAGAATCCTGAGCAGTTACTTCCCTTGAGTTGGAGGGCGCGTGATGTTTTCAGCATCAATGTTAAGCGATATTGTGGCCTATAAATATGTGGTCTTTATTAATTTTTTTTTTGTCCAGAGAAAGGAGAAATCTGAAATGAATAGATATCTCAGATTTTTTTAATACATTTTATTGTGTATGACTTTTTATTGTACAAGATTTTAAATAAACCTCTTATTATATTGGAACACACCTAGACTCATGTTCATCATTATCATCTGTGGTTGAGGGTTTGTTGCGAGACGGCACCCTGGGAAATGGGGGACAATAAATAAGTAAAGGCATTTCTTATGTAGCGCACATCTTAGTTTTCACTTTACTAACCATCCAGCAGGTTGGCGCTTCTTCATTTTTTTCTTGCTTGTTCAGTTTTAATTAAAGCTACAATCTAGATTGGAAATGAGACATTCACTGACTGTTTACTTGTGTATTTTAGGACTGCATGTTCCCCATTTTAGATAAGGGAAATTTTATTTATTTTCTTTATCTGGCTTCCATTGTGGTCAACATCAAAGCTACCAAATTTTACCATAATATAATTTACTGTAACTGATACAGGAGAGGAAAACTGATGCACTTTGCCATTACAGTACTAGTGATAGCATGAGCCATTAATTAACAAAACCATAACAAAAAAATAATGCCTAAAAAGTGTCAAGCCAACTTTATGATTTTAATATTTGGAATTCCAAGGTGATATCCTATACAATTATATGCTGTATGGAATAAAATATGTATAATGATGGACATTTTATTAGCCAAATAAACAGCAAAACTTGTAGATAATTTGAGAAAATGTGATCCATCCTCCCCTGCTGGTTCTGGTGATGCTCACACTGATTAGTACAAGCTGCAACTTGTCAGTCCTCCTGCAGCTTGTCAGTCCTGCAACTTGTAAGAGCTGCAGCTTGTCAGTCCTGCGGCTTGTCAGTCCTGCAGCTTGTCAGTCCTGCGGTTTGTCAGTCCTGCGGTTTGTCAGTCCTGCAGCTTGTCAGTCCTGCGGCTTGTCAGTCCTGCTGGTCACAAAGATTGAATTTAGCTCATGAAAACAGGTAGACTCACCAATTCTTGTAGTCTCTAGCTGGACTCTAGAACTATATAGCCATTCTAAAAAGTAATAAAAAAATAATTTTTATTTTAAAAGATTATCTTATTACCAGTAGACCTGAACATGATACAGGATAATCTATGAGCAATTCCAGTTTACAAGTTCCTCCATAACTGACTGAATTGCAGTAAGTGGAACATCAGACAGGAAAATTGGTATCTGTGTATGGGAGGGGTATGGGGCGCACGAGATGTCAGATATTACAAATCCGATATTTTCCTTTTTTATTTTCTATTTGTGTTAAAACTTTTTTACAATATATTCCCTCTAAATGATGTGGTCTCAATGTGTTAATGGTAAAAATTTCAAAAGCCACTATAAATAGATTTATTTGTTATGAGCTTTGTTTCCAAACATTAGAGTGTTGTTTTTAGCTGTTTTGTCGGTTTACAGCTTAGAGAGAACACAACTAATAAAATAATAAGGATATATTCTAATGTATGACAATCACAAATAAACTGTTTTGACTAATATCAGTGGCAATACCATCAAGGTGTCCATCATTTTGGCAGTAAGGATAGTGATACATGCTGGGAAAAGTGTTGGCACAAGCTATGCAGCCTATGTAACTTAATGAATGGATGCTATGAACAATGTCAATAAAGCTCTATGATATCAAGGAGTAATAATGTTCTCCAGGAAACATGTGGCTTAATGCCATATCCATAGTTTACTATGACATTTTCTACATAAAGACTTATTGATAACGTCATATATTGCCAAGTATGTGCCAAAAATGTTAGTAAAAAAATACACCTACAATAAAAAAATTTGTAGGGGAATTAATTAAATCTGGCACATTTTACATCAGTCTTCATCAAAAGTTCCCCAGGGTAAAAGGCATCATATTCATTAATAGATGTATGCAGCTTAAAGAGAACCAACCAGCAGGATTTTCATATATAAAGTAAAGCCAGTGCTATACTGGCACTAAGATGCTGAATGTATTGAATGTATGAATATTATTATTATTAATTATTATTATTACTATTATTATTATTATTATGTAAGCATAGCTTTTGTTCTGAAATTGGATATTTTATTTCGGATATACAATACAGACCTAAAGTTTGGACACACCTTCTCATTCAAAGAGTTTTCTTTATTTTCATGACTCTGAAAATTGTAGATTCACATTGAAGGCATCAAAACTATAAATTAACACATGTGGAATGAAATACTTAACAAAAAAGTGTGAAACAACTGAAGTTATGTCTTATATTCTACATTCTTCAAAGTAGACACCTTTTGCTTTGATTACTGCTTTGCACACTCTTGGCATTCTCTTGATAAGCTTCAAGAGGTAGTCACCGGAAATGGTTTTCACTTCACATGTGTGCTCTGTCAGGTTTAATAAGTAGGATTTCTTCCCTTATAAATGAGGTTGGGACCATCAGATGTGTTGTGCAGAAGTCTGATGGATAAACAGCTGATAGTCCTACTGAATAGACTGTTAGAATTTGTATTATGGCAATAAAAAAGCAGCTAAGTAAAGAAAAACGAGTGGCCATCATTACTTTAAGAAATGAAGGTCAGTCAGTCCAAAAAATTGAGAAAACTTTGAAAGTGTCTCCAGGTGCAGTGGCAAAAACCATCAAACGCTACAGAGAAACTGGCTCACATGAGGACCGCCCCAGGAAAGGAAGACCAAGAGTCACCTCTGCTGCGGAGGATAAGTTTATCCGAGTCACCATCCTCAGAAATCGCAAGTTAACAGCAGCTCAGATTAGAGGCCAGGTCAATGCCACACAGAGTTATAGCAGCAGACACATCTCTAGAACAACTGTTAAGAGGAGACTTTGTGCAGCAGGCCTTCATGGTAAGAAATAGCTGCTAGGAAACCACTGCTTAGGACAGGCAACAAGCAGAAGAGACTTGTGTGGGCTAAAGAACACAAGGAATGGACATTAGACCAGTGGAAATCTGTGCTTTGGTCTGATGAGTCCAAATTTGAGATCTTTGGATCCAACCACCGTGTCTTTGTGCGATGCAGAAAAGGTGAACGGATGGACTCTACATACCTGGTTCCCACCGTGAAGCATGGAGGAGGAGGTGTGATGGTGTGGGGGTGCTTTGCTGGTGACACTGTTGGGGATTTATTCAAAATTGAAGACATACTGAACCAGCATGGCTACCACAGCATCTTGCAGCGGCATGCTATTCCATCCGGTTTGCGTTTAGTTGGACCATCATTTATTTTTCAACAGGACAATTACCCCAAACACACCTCCAGGCTGTGTAAGGGCTATTTATCTAAGAAGGATAGTGATGGGGTGCTACGCCAGATGACCTGGCCTACACAGTCACCAGACCTGAACCCAATCGACATGGTTTGGGGTGAGCTGGACCGCAGAGTGAAGTCAAAAGGGCTAACAAGTGCTAAGCATCTCTGGGAACTCCTTCAAGACTGTTGGAAGACCATTTCCGGTGACAACCTCTTGAAGATCATCAAGAGAATGCCAAGAGTGTGCAAAGCAGTAATCAAAGCAAAAGGTGGCTACTTTGAAGAACCTAGAATATAAGACATATTTTCAGTTGCTTCACACGTTGTTAAGTATTTAATTCCACATGTGTTAATTCATAGTTTTGATGCCTTCAATGTGAATCTACAATTTTCAGAGTCATGAAAATATAGAAAACTCTTTGAATGAGAAGGTGTGTCCAAATTTTTGGTCTGTACAGTATGTGCAAATAAAGTTCCAGGAATGCACTGCTATTTGATTCACAGGTGCAACAGGTGCAGGAATATGTGGATCGGATCTTGCAAGTCATTCACTCCCCTGTCTGCTTCCTGGCTTTGGTAGACACTAGACTTTATCGGCTCCTTCCAGGTATGAGTCATTTCTGTCACGTTATAGGGGCTTGTTCGAAATACAGCCCATACAATCTAGCATCTACTAAGGGCCAGGCAGCAGATAGGGGTGGGAATAGATAGCAAAACCCGACCCATATTTCCCTTTCTGTTGTATATATCAATCAAATATCAGTGCATTACTGGAACTTTCCTTGCACATATTTCTGAAATAAAACATGCAATCTCAGAACAAAAGCTGTGCTTACATGCAGCATCCTAGTGCTAGTATAGCACTTTACTTTATATATGAAAACCCTGATGGTTGGTTCTCTTTAATTTATTTGAGGCCCCTTTTCAGCAGAATCAGGACTCTATTACCACTATGAGCCTGAGTAGATTTTGGCTGCCATTTACACCAATTTTTGCTGTAAATTACAGGGGTTTTGTCAGATCAAGTGTGGCCATGTCTCTATTACCTCCCACCTCCGTGCCATCAACATTTGCAGATAATTTGTGACTGCTATTTGTCAGTTTTCTGAGCCAGAATGAATGATGAGTTCCCTCATATGTATTTCAATGAAAAATTTAATGCAATGACACTTTATAGATCAACGTCTTTCAATAATACAGCAGCCTCTAACTTAGGTCTATTTGCCAGCACCCAATGTATTGTACATATATACACACGATTTCTATGTGATGTCAAACCAATTAGTATAGAGTGTAAGCTGGAAAGGATGGCTGACTAGCTTAATAAATGGTATGTGAGATCAGCCAGTGGGAGGTTAGGAAAATATGGCTTTTTCAGCTTGGACAAAAATGTTCAAATTATCATGCAAAAATATAAAGATACAAAATCACAAGGTACAAAAGATACAAACAAATGGCACATGATGAGAACTGTAAGAAGGATCCTTATGTGTGGAGGAAAGACAATGCTGACATCAATACTGGAAAAGGTTCTTTGTACAGTAGTCAGTGATATACCACAGTAATGAAAGACACTGAAAACATAAAAAAAAGCGCTAAAAAAAGTAAGATCTTAATGGATGTGTATTTTTTAACTATACTAAATATACGTGTAACTGGCTGAAATATTATAGTTCTTCATCTCTGTAAATATATTTCGTAGGGAAAAGTAATTCCAAATGTGTGTGTAGTTGTATGGATCCTTGAATATGCATTTTTTGTCAAAATTGCTTAACGTATTCCCTTGTTAGATACACTTAGTATGCGTTGTAATGTAATTGTCAGTAGAATCGATAGCAACACCACTTGCCAGATCCTTGGCAGCGTATACTTGTGCTTGTTACAGTAGCTTCTGTCTCAGGTTACAAATGATTATACTTACGGCATTCATGTCAGGTTAGATCTTTTCTGATAGGATATTGCAATAACATATTAATGCAGCAATTCTTAGAAGGTCGACAAAATCAGATATGTTTCGGCTGCAATGTATGCCCTTCATCAGGCTGATGACAGTATGGGACGCCACGATATCTGTGGAGCATGAACAGCCTTGTTTTCAGTACATGATTCTTGTTTATTTTGGATTCATATAGATAGTAAAATGATGAATGTCGTCATTTTTCAATCTTAGCATAGAAAGTGAAGAATTAACATTTTAAATGTGATTATACTTAAGCAGGGGTGTAATCATTCCAAATACAGGGAAGCTTTTTTTAAGCAGCTGCAGCATTTTTTGTTGGAAGTAACTTGTGCCCAGTAAGATTACAAAGAACAAAACCACAAATAACCACAAACATTCAGTAGAACATCTGGAAGTACTATATTATATGAATCTTTTATTACCTCTGGACTAGTATAACGATTTTATTGCAATTTATACTATTACTAGGTATTTCATTTCATGAAATGTTATCTTTTTATTGCCTATGCAATAGACTCATCGCTTGATTGATAACACATTAAAATTCAATGTTTACTTTCTTCCATTCAGCAAGACCAGCAACGCACAGGACTACTGAATCTACAGTTTCCACAACGTCATCAGTCAGTAGTTTTGGCAGCGGGTACAGTATGGACAGTGATAGTAACACCACCCAGGGAGATAACAATCTGTTTCAAGTTCCAAGAATGTAAGTAACAATCTTTTCTGTTCATTTCAAGATAAATATATGTACCCATCCACTTCTGCCACATTTACACAAGTACATTGTATCTTTTTCTTATAGAAGAGAAATTTAATTCCATATACTTAACTAAGTAACCTTTTCTTGCAGATTCTGTCACATGTGCTGAAAAATAGCACTACAAACAGCACTATTACTTCTATTAAAATAATGGAAATAGGATTTGGACCCCACATACCCTGTTATATTAGTGGGTTCCATCTATCTCCAATGGTATAACTCATCACCGATGTAGCACTGTGATCAGATTTCCATTGTGAGTAGAAAACACAAACCACATGTGAACGGATCCTTAAAGTGACCCTCCACCCAAAAAATAAATGTGGCTATACATTTCTAATGTATAATAAGTTTACCTAATGTTCTGTGTTCCACTGCCGCTGCCTCCATTTTTAAGATTGGTGCCTCAAGGCATGGTGAGTTATGTGCACAGTCCATCCCTCACCAACAGAAAGGAAAAGGAGGAGTAGTTCTAATTTTTACAGCCATCCTCACATCTTTGTAGTAACCATTTTGGATATGAGGATGATGGTTTGATCTCAGAGATAGAGACAATTGAAGAAGAACACAGGACCTTACGTATAGTGATTATTAGCACTAAAGATGAGAGGATCTTTTGAAATTTTACTAATATTAATCTTTAATTAATTTTAAATTTTAAAATTTGATTTGCATGAAATTCAATACTGGAATGCTTGTAATTGCTTGGAACATACACATGGGGAAGAGGAGAGAGAGAAAGAGAGAGAGAGAACCGAGCTGACCATAAGGACTTCCACTTTATAGATGAGTGAGAGAGAAGACCTTGCTAAGTACAAGAGCTTACACTCTACAGGAGAGCTCGGACCCTGTTAACAATGAGAATTTACATTCTACAGGAGAAAGAGGACCCCGCTGATCATTAGAACTTACACTGTACAGGAGAGAGAGAGAGAGGACACAGCTAACCATAAGAATTTTAAAAAATTAACAGTGAGAGAGGACCTTGCTGATCATTAGAGCTTACACTGTACAGGAGAGAAAGAGAGGACCCTGCTAACCATGAGAATTTACACAATATAAGAGAAAGAGGACCTCGGTGATCATAAGAATCATATAATCATAGAATGATAGAGGTGGAATGGACCTCCGGGGTCATCTAGTTCAACCTCCTGCTCAAAGCAGGATTCACTAAATCATCTCAGACAGATGTCTGTCCAAACTCTTTTTAAAGACTTCCATTGAAGGATAACTCACCACCTGTTGTGGCAGCCTATTCCACTCGTTGACCACCCTCACTGTCAAAAAGTTTTTTCTAGTATTTAATCTGTGTCTGCTCCCCATCAGTTTCATCCCATTGTTTCTAGTCTTTCCTTGTAAAAATGAGAAAAAAACTGATCTCTCTACAGTGTGACAGCCTTTAAGATATTTGTAGACAGCTATTAGGTCTCCTCTCAGTCTTCTCTTGTGCAAGCTAAACAATCCTAAATCCTGTAACCGTTCATCATAGGACAAGGTTTGCAGACCAGTCACCTGTTATGATTCAGAGACCGAGGAGGATCAGAAAAAGGACGAAAACTCGGAAACCCAAAAACTAACCAGAATGGCTGGAACCTTAACGGACTGCAGACCTAATACTGACACACAACTAGAAGTAGCTGTGGGATGTGCCCATGATGACCTGGTCGCCTTGACACAGCCAGAGAACTAAATATTCTTACAGAGAGAAATATTATAAAATCTAATCTGCCTCAGAGCAGTCCCAAAAGATATAGATAGCCCCCCCACATGTAAAGACTATGGCAATATAGGAAAACACCATATGTAGCTAGAGAATAGATTCAGCAAAGATGAGGCCCAAACTATCTGCATAGGAAAGGATAGGAAAGAGCACTGACTGCAGCCGTAAAAACCCTAGTAAATACCAGCACGCCTGATATGGAAAAATACTGAGCCTACACAGGCTCTCCCCCACTGTATCAGTATTCTGGTGTTACTGGGATCCAAGAAAAACACTGATATAAAGGAGGGACTGAATTTAGTACCAAGCATGACAAAACACAATACATAGCAAAACATGGAGCAAGGTACACAGATACTCCCAGGAGGGAATGATCCAACTCCACCAAGAACTCCACACAGGCGAAATAACAAGAAAGTGAAAACCAAAAGCAGAGGCACAAAGACCAACTTATCTGAGAGGAGTTCTGGTTGACACAGAGAAAAGGGCTGGTTTCAGAATGTCCTTAGCACACAGGAGATACATTGAGCACCAGCAAGGAACAAAAGGAAACTACTCAGTTATATAGGCCCAATCCAAATGGCCTGATTGCCAACCCTCCTCAGCTTTCTGTTTCTCACTCAGCAAGTAAACTGCACTACCAGCACTGACCAAAAGAGGGAGCCCCAAACTGGAGTCTAATTCAAATGTATTCACAATAGTCACCATTCTGGTCACTCTTCTCTGAACTTGCTCCAGTTTGTTGATATCTTTTTTAAAATGTGGTGCCCAGAACTGGACACAATATTTCAGATGAGGTCTGACCAAAGAGTTACTCCTCTTAATGACTTCACATGATCTAGAATGTATGCTTCTGTTAATACATCCTAGAATGGTGTTTGCCTTTTTTGCTGCTGCATCACACTGTTGACTCATGTTCAGTCTGTGATCTATTAGTATACCTAAGTCTTTTTCATGCATGCTGTTGGATAGCTCTATTCCTCCCATGCTGTATATGCTTTTTTCATTATTCTTGCCAAGCTGTATGACTTTGCATTTCTCCCTGTTAAAAAACATTCTATTAGTTGCTGCCCATTGTTCCAGCTTGTTTAGATCTTGTTGAATCCTCTCTCTCTCTCTTCTCTAGTATTAGCTATTCCTCCTAGCTTTGTATCATCAGCAAATTTAATCACTTTACCCTTAATTCCTTCATCTAAATCATTGATAAAGATTTTGAACAACACAGGGCCCAGGACAGAGCCCTGTGGTACCACACTTGAGACAGTCTTCCAACTGGAAATGCAGCCATCAAGAGCTTACACTCTACAAGAGAGAAAGAGAGGGCAATGGCAACCATGACCACATTAATCATAAAAGTTTACACTCTACAGGAGAGAAAGAGAACCCCTCTGATCATAAGAATTTACACTCTACAGGAGGACCCCCTAATCATAAGAGCTTACACTCTACAGGGGAGAGAGGACCCTGCTAACCATAAGAATTTACACTCTACAGGAAAGAGAGAACACTGTTGATTATAAAAGCTTACACTCTACAGGAGAGACAGAGAACCCCAGTGATCATAAAAGCTTACACTCTACAGGAGAGAGGATCTCACTGATCACAAGAGCTTATAATCTAAAGGAGTGGAAGGACCTCGCTGATCATAATACATTACACGCTACAGGAGAAAGAGCACCCCGCTAATCATAAGAACGTACACTCTGAAAGAGAGAGAGGACCCAACTGGTCATAAGAGCTTAGACTAAGCAGGAGAAAGAAGACCCCGCTGGTTATAAAAGCTTATACTCTACAGGCGAGAGAAGACCCAACAGGTCATAAGACCTAAAACTCTACATGAGAAAGAGAGGACTCCATTAAGAATAAGAGCTTGCATTTTATAAAAGATAGGGAGACATACTCACTGGAGATGGTAAATGACTGCCTTACAAACTATGCCCCACTGGAATCCACTGATCTGTGATGGCCCAGGTACTGACCACCACTGTACAAGGTATAATAATACAATAGATGTCATTGCTTCAATGCATTACGGAGAGGCCAGAGTGACAACACAAAATTATGAATTAAATCTCAAAATGTACGAATTCACATGAAACTGTGAATTTCAGAAAATTTGATTCAAATTTGATCCTATAAAAAGTCTGTGTGCTCATTTGAAACAAAATAAACAATTTATCTTATAATTTCATCTTTTTAAAAACTGTGAACATTTCGTATAAAAAAAATTCAATAGTAAAAAGAAAAAAATGTATAGTCACAATTTAAATGGTGGGAGGAGAAGAAGGGTGCAGTAACTTAGTTAAAATATTTGCCACAATGGTGTGACTGATGACCCTCCTAGTGACATAACAAGAAAAGAGTAACACTTTTCTTGATACTGTAATTGATCTAATGGATATGAAAAATAACAAACTTCTGAATATAAACCTATACAGGATTGAGTTAGAGATTCCATACAGTATGGCTCAGAATCCGAGGCACAAAATTTCAGGAAGTCGTAGATTCTAAATATATGTGGAGTAATTAGTGTATAAAGCTCTTGCTTATATCACTGACAAACTCATATTTCATTATATCATTTGAAAATTCATATTCCATCACAGGACTTCATACTGGGTCTGAGGCAATCCAGATGTAGGGGTAATTAGATTTTACTTCTCTGTCTAGAATAATAAACATCTGGTTCCTAGAATAGGTCAGCAAGTAGCCACAAAGATTTGTCAGAATATATAAAATTTAGAGAAAAACAAAATAATCCAATTTTGCTTCATAGATCATCCTTCTAATGATTTAGGACAAGAGTTATCTATTAAATAGTCTCTAATTTGATCTTCTAATATTGTCTTGTTAAGCCATATTTTGGGTGTAGCAAATCTCTCATTACATATAATTCCTAAAATGTGTCTTTTTATATAAATTTATACATATTTTTATGTAAAATATATTATATTTTTATTTCTTTCAATTTGAATATTTGAATTTTTCCTCTTTTTTAGAATTGTGTAGAGGGTACTTATCATTTGACATGTCATAGTTATATAATTAGTGAGGGCCAGGTGCTAAAGTCCTCTTCAATGTGCTATGATCAACTCTTTACTAGGACTAGAGTGAATAGAGTGAATCATTTACAAGTCTATGAATGTGTTTTATTTCTGCTCTCCAAGACTGTTTATGAATCTGTAAACTATTTGCTCAGCTCTCTAAGGAGGACTGCGTAGAACTAGTCAGAAATTAAGGTACACACCATCATCTTTGGTGGGGGATTCAGAACCTGGACTTCTATTCATCAAAATTTCTGACATATTACTATTACTTGTATCACAGCTCTGCAATGGGAAACATGATGCGAGTAATACGGCATGTGACTACTATGGCCACTGATAGGCTGCAGAGGTCACATACTGGTTACTGACAAGCTCTTGTATGTAGCAAAGAACTTATGTGCTGAATTGTTAAGAAAAAGGAGAAGCACATGGGGTTTATTTTGGTATTTTATCACATCTGCTGCTGTTTTTACTTTTATATAATGCTAGATCTGTAACCGCATGTCTTGCTTAAAGGACTAATGGCAAATAATTGCAGTATATTCTATCCAGAGTAAAGATAGTAAAGTGAACCTTGAATTATCCTTCAAAATTGGTTTTCGCAATGCAATTGAGTTTGTTAGTGAGAATACATATCCAATGCTAAATGAGACGGTAGTGACATAAAATGTGAAAAATTATTTTGTATTATTCTCATCTATTTTATTTAGTTTTCTTATTGTATACTAGCTCTCTCTATGTCTTAGCACCTCTGATTCCAAGCTGATGTGACCTTGAGACATTCATGCACCACCATGTGGCCAATTCTACTAACCACATAAGATGGCATATCATTACATCATTTTTGCAGACTCGAATCCAAAATTATATGACTTTTTTCACAATTTAAGCCCCTTTCTTGTCTTTCTTCAGAAACATTAATGAATTGGTTCAAAAGTAACCATTGCTATTAACTAGTGATGGATAAATAGTAACTATTCCAGTTTCGATTATTCGTAATGAATACCTAGCCCTATTCCGGTATTTGTCACGAATAACAAACTTAATGCAAGTCATGAGGAACCTGAACATTTTTCTGGCAAATCTTCATGAAAAATGCTTTGTTTCCCCCTTGACTTGTATTAGGTTTGTTATTTGTGATGAATACCGGATTAGAACTTTGGGATTCATTATGAATAATCTGAACATGAATAGTTACTATTCGCCCATCACTGCTATTAACCTATTCAATACCAAAGTCAATTAAAATGGTTTAAATATAAAATATCATATAGGTAGCTTGTCATCAGGACTTACCCTAAGAAAGTGTCACAAACCACCGGGGGGGTCACTCAGAAATCCCCCGCGCTGGCTACCAGTACGTCACAATCGGGGGGTAACAAGTGGGGGTCACCCCTCCTTTATACCTCCCGACCGACAGACAGAGCACGTGACGCGCTCTCTAGCGCCCCTCTTATAGTCAGGCCAATTATGGAATTGCCCGACAATAAGCAAGGAGGCCGCTATACTACTTATGCCGATTATTGAAGGGTCCCCGGTGAGAGTAAGGTATATATTCCCCCGACCTCCGCGGGCGGAATATATAAAATCTCCCCGAATCTCACTGGCCTCCCCACAATAATCCTTGGCACAATTCGCTGCCACCAACCGATTTACGGTAACTATTAGCCGAACACACAGACGTGGGATTCAAGATCGAGATAACAGAACAGCCCAAGATTAATTATATAATTTAATCAGCCTAAAGCACACTAGAAACTACAATATATACAATAGGGAATCTACAGAATATACATATGTCAGAGTACAGTTACAATCAAAGCATGGGTTACAAACAGGCATACACAGTTCCAGCAGTTACCTTGTTGCGTCTGGCCACAGGGGGGCGCTGTACCCAGGTTTCTAGGATCCTTCCCACAGATGTTTCCTACACGTGCCCCCAGCGAAAAGAACACTGGAAAATGGCCGAAGTAGGGTTATCAACCTGGCCAAATCCAGGTCCCCTCCTACCTTCGTGACCTCACAGGGAGCACTGCTCCACCCCTGGCTTGAGTTATGGACAATATCCCAACCTGGAATATGGGCCATAACTTTGCCTGGGAGCGTCGTAGGCGGACGCCAATGCTCTCATTGTGACAGTTATGAATTTAGCTACAGAACGAGGGGACTCATGACCTGTCTGCCAGTTCCCCATTGGCTGATATCACGCCTGGGGCATTTCCCAATGTCCTGCTCCCATAAAAAGGGTGTGCCGGCATCGTCCGCCTGCGGAGACACCATTTTTATGGTTGCCATATTTATCGGAAATATGGCTTGCGAGATATGAACCATTTTTTACTGGAGTCGTTCTGTCTAGCTAGTTCCATAGCCTTGCTAATGAGATACAACTCTTGTTACAGGGTGACGGCAGGGAGTCATCCTGTGTCCTTTGTTCCCACATCACCTAATTTCCATATCACAGGACATGGCCATGGAGGTGTAAGTGGAACACTGAGAACAAGAAGGGAGGGGGCACTGCCAGGGAGTGATAAGAGATTATGACTGGAGTCATAATTCATCTTCATATCCCGGGATTTGCCTCACACCTCCCCCCTTTTGAGGGCGCTAGGGGGCAGCACACTCCGGTGTTCCCCCGTGCGCCCGTCCGCGACCTCTCCTTGTCGGGACAGCCCGTCTGCGTTACCGTGGTCACGGCCCCTTTTGTGGCGAATGGTGAAGTTGTATTGCTGGAGCGCAAGGCTCCATCGCAACAATCGCCCATTCGTCCCAGAGACGGTGTGCAACCAGCTGAGGGGATTGTGGTCCGTCTCCACGATGAAGTGGCGCCCGTATAGATAGGGTTGCAGACGCTGCAGGGCCCACACTATGGCCAGGCACTCCTTCTCCATCGTGGAATAGGCAACTTCCCTTGGTAACAGCTTCCTGCTCAGGTACAAGACTGGGTGCTCTTGGCTCGCAGAGTCCACCTGGCTGAGCACCGCACCGAGGCCGAAGTCACTGGCGTCGGTCTGTACTACAAACGGCCGCGTGAAGTCGGCTGCCTGTAGCACGGGCGGGCTGGACAGGGCGTCCTTTAGGGCCCGGAAGGCTGTCTCGCAGTCCATTGTCCAATCGACTGCAGAGGGCAGCTTCTTCTTGGTGAGGTCCGTCAAGGGCTTTGCCAGGCTACTATAGCATGGAACAAACCTCCTATAGTACCCAGCGGTCCCCAAGAAGGACATCACCTGCTTCTTGGTCCTGGGGGTGGGCCAGGATGCGATGGCTTCCACTTTCTCAGGCTCGGGCTTCAGTGTTCTCCCACCTACCCGGTGACCGAGGTACTGGACCTCGCTCATGGCCAGCTGACACTTTCCCGGCTTGATGGTCAAACCTGCCCGGTGGATCCGCCTAAGCACCTGTGCTAGATGCTCTAGGTGGTCCTCCCAGGTGGGACTGAAGACGGCAATGTCATCCAGGTACGCGGCCGCGTACCCTTCAAGTCCCTTGAGCAGGGTGTTGACCATCCGCTGGAAAGTGGCAGGGGCATTCCTCATCCCGAATGGCATCACCGTGGACTCGTACAGTCCAAATGGGGTAATAAAGGCAGAGCGTTCCCTGGCCTTGCGAGTCAGGGGGATCTGCCAATATCCCCGGCTCAGATCCATGATGGTCAGGTACTGAGCCCCGGCCAACTGATCGAGCAGGTCATCGATGCGTGGCATTGGGTACGCATCGGCGACCGTGACCGCATTGAGCCCCCTGTAGTCCACGCAGAACCGCGTGGTTCGGTCCTTCTTAGGGACGAGGACTACAGGCGAGGCCCAAGCGCTGTTGGATGCCTGGATCACCCCCAGCTTCAGCATCTCGTCAATCTCCTGGCGCATGTGTTGCTGCACCTCCAGGGAGACCCGATATGCTGAACGCCGGATCGGGGGATGATCCCCAGTGTCCACGTGATGGACAGCCAAGTCAGTCCTTCCGGGCTGGTTGGTAAACAACCCCCGGAAGGGGTGTAGGGTGGCCCACAGCTGGGACCGTTGGTCCTCCAAGAGCTGGTGGCCAACCTCCACATCCTCAATGGATCCGCCTGCCCTAACCTGGGCTAGCATATCCAAGAGGGTTTCCGCTTCTCCCTCCTCGGGCAGGTTGCACACGGGGAGCGCACATGCCTCCCGCTCCTGATGTGCCTTCATCATGTTCACATGGAAGGGCTTCCGCCTTCCACGGGCAGGGTCCAGGGTGACCAGGTACGTCACAGGGTTGAGCTGCTGGTACACGAGGTATGGGCCTTCCCAGGCTGCCTGAAGCTTGTCCTGTGGTACGGGGACCAGTACCCACACCTCTTGACCCACTTGGTAGGTCCTCTCACAAGCGTTCTGGTCGTACCAACGCTTCTGATCGGCCTGGGCTTGAGCCATATTGTCGTGTACCAGTTGCGTCAAGGCCTGCATTTTGTCCCGGAAGCGCATGACATACTCGATAACCGACACTCCAGGGGTGGCCAAATCCCCTTCCCAAGCCTCTTTCACCAGAGCCAGGGGGCCCCGCACACGTCGCCCGTACAGGAGCTCAAACGGTGAGAATCCTGTTGAGGCCTGTGGAACCTCCCGGTAAGCAAATAACAGGTGTGGGAGATACCGCTCCCAGTCACGCCCATGGGAGTCGACCAACATCTTAAGCATCTGCTTTAAGGTGCCATTGAACCGCTCGCACAGGCCATTAGTCTGTGGATGGTACGGGCTGGCCACCAGATGTCGCACCTGGACTTGCTTACAGAGGGCCTCCATCAGCTGGGACATGAATTGGGTCCCCCGGTCAGTGAGCATTTCCTGGGGAAAACCCACTCGGGAGAAAATCTCCAGCAATGCGGTGGCCACCTTGTCAGCCCGAATGGACGACAAGGCCACTGCTTCTGGGTACCGGGTGGCATAGTCCACTACCGTCAGTATGAAGCGTTTCCCGGAGCTGCTGGGGATGGCCAGCGGGCCGACCAGATCCACAGCCACCCTCCTGAAAGGCTCATCGATGATTGGCAGAGATACTAGTGGGGCTTTGGGGCGTGGCCCCGCCTTCCCCACTCTCTGACAGGTTTCACACGAACGGCAGTAGGCAGCCACATCGGCCCCCATTTTTGGCCAGTAGAAATGCTGGTTTAACCTGGCCTTGGTCTTAGCGATCCCTAGGTGTCCGGCCATCGGAATCTCATGTGCGATCCGCAACAACTCCGTCCGGAACGGATAGGGTACCACCAACTGTCGGTCCCTGGGCCACGCCTCCGGTGAACCCTGCTGGACCGTGGCCCGGTACAGCCGTCCTTGGTCCCAGACCACTCGCTCCGGGTCCGAGTCCGAGGGAGGCTGTGCCGCCTGCTCCTTAAGAGCTTTCAGGCTGTCGTCAGCTTCTAACGCTGCCTGAAACCCCTGACTAGATGTGGCCAGAATCGACGAGACTGTCACATCTTCAGTCAGTACCCCGGGACCTGTGTCCTGGCCTCCACCTGACTCGGCTGCCACTTGGTCAGAAGGGGAAGAGCTATCGGACCTCCGGGAGGCCCCTTGGCTTCCAGCACTCCCACTGCGGGTGACAGCGGCCACAGCCGCTGCGACCGTGGGTCGTGCCTGCTCCTCCTCCGTTCCTGACCAAGTCGCCGGTTCAGGCAGACCTACCTGGCTTCCTGACACCCCGGTTGTGGGGGAACCATGCACCGAGATCTTACCTGGGAGCACTTCCGCTCCTGGACCGGCCCCAATCTCACCTGCCTGTTCCCCTCCTGCAGCAACAGAACCCCGCTGTGAAATCTCTGGGGACCCCACATTTGCTGTGGTAGCCCCCACCCCACACACTGGTCCTCCCCCTGCAGCACCCTGCTCTCTGCTTATCCCTTCAGAGGGCAACAGATCCCAGCTCACAGGCTGATTACTTGTAGAGGCATTGTCACACCTTTCTCTGACCCCCTCCCCTCCTGTCACAGCTGCAGCTGCGTGTGTGTCTATGGTGTCTGTGCAAGCAGAAATATCAGAGTTCACTCCCCCCTCTCTCACATCATTCATAGATAACACATTAACATTGTCAGGAGTCATGTCCGTACTGGCTGAAGGTTCAGCCCTTGGGGGGGGCCCAAACTGGGAGGTTATCTGCCCCAAATCTGTCCCAAGTAGCACGTTTGCAGGGATCCGATCAGTTACCCCCACCTCCCTCACCCCTCGCCCTGCGCCCCAGTCCACATAAATGTCAGCAACAGGCAGCGCCGGGTCAATGCCTCCAATCCCGGAGACAGCGAGGGTTTTTCCAGGGATCAAGTCTTGGGGGGACACCATCTCAGGCCGCACCAGAGTCACCTCCGAGGTGCTGTCTCGCAGTCCCATGGTCACAGACCGGCCGACGGTGACAGGTTGGAAGCTGTCCAGGGACCTACCACCACCCCCACCCACACAATACACCTTGGGCGGCCCTTGGGACGGGGACGGAGCCGGGGCCTTGGGACGCTGAGGGCACATGGCCTTGAAGTGTCCAGGTAGGTTGCACTGGTGGCACCGTCTTGGTTCCGCCACGGGCCTGGAGAGGGGAGTTGAGGGGGACACCCCCTGCAGTCTAGGGGCAGGTGGGGCAGTCGCAGAATTCATCTTACCCCCTCTCCAGGTGCTGCTGGTGGCCGCTCTCCTGGCCTCAGGGGCCCGGTTGTTGGTGTAGTCATCGGCAAGGGCAGCTGTAGCCGTGGACCCCTTTGGCTTCTGGTCTCGGATGAACTGGCGGAGATCCTCAGGGCAGTTCCACAAGAGTTGCTCCGTGATGAACAAGTCCAGGATCTCCGGTCCGGTGGAAAGCTGCAGGCCTTGGGTCCAGTGGTCGGCAGCTCGGGCAAGTGCCCGCCGGTGGTCAGCCCAGGAGTCCTTTGGTCCCTTCTGTAGGCTCCGGAACTTCTTGCGGTAGGACTCTGGAGTGAGGTTGTACTGTTGGATCAGGGCCCGCTTGATGGTGTCGTAGCCCTGATCTGCCTCAGCAGGCAAGTCCCCAAGGACATCCAGGGCCTTACCCCTTAAACGGGGGGTCAGGTATTTGGCCCACTGGTCCTTGTCCAGATGGTGCTGCAAGCAAGTCCGTTCAAAAGCAGTCAAGAAAGAGTCCAAGTCTCCATCCTTCTCCAGCACTGGGAAGTCCTCAACACGGACCTTTGGAAGTTTGGTGTCTCGAAGGTCACATGTGGCTGATGAGGGCCGGAGCTGAGCTAGCTGCAGCTGGTAGTCACGGTCTGCCTGTCGCTCTCGCTCTTCACGCGCTGCCTGCCGCTCTCGCTCCGCAGCCTCACGCTCTACGTGCCGCTCCGCAGCCTCAGCGTCACGCGCTGCCTGCCGCTCTGCCCTGCGCTCTGCCAGGAGTTCCTTGTAGCCCTTCTGGTCTCCAGCCTGGAGAAGGGCCATAGCCATTTGAAGAAGGCTATCCGAGCCTCCCAGGCTCGGTGGAATGGCACGTGGTGATCTGCGGCACGCTGCAGAGCTAGGCGATTCACTGTCCCTTTCAGAGCGGAGGGCTGGCATCTGGCTCGTTGAGGAACCTTGGGTGAGCTCCTCCTCATCTTGTCCAGCAGTGCCAGGTTGCGCAATGTCCTCGGCAGAACGGTTTTCTGGCGTCGAGCTCCTGGAGGACTCGTGGGCAACCTCCTCATTGCTGTCCACAGCACCGTCCTCCCTCTCTTCGGCTCCTGCCTTAGCATTGGCCAGTTGCATAGCTCTGCTCCTGGTGCCATCAGCCATTCTTGCAGACTTTTGGTCACTGACACAGAACTGACACCTGATGCCTCCACACACCTTACAGTATCTGCACTCTGACACTCTAGTGTTGAGCTGGTCTGAAGACCCCAGCAGCCACAGCTGCTGCAGGCAGTCTTTAGTGTCTGGGAGTATGGGTCTCACACTCACACACACTATTATCTCGATCCCACCGCTATGCCACCAATATGTCACAAACCACCGGGGGGGTCACTCAGAAATCCCCCGCGCTGGCTACCAGTACGTCACAATCGGGGGGTAACAAGTGGGGGTCACCCCTCCTTTATACCTCCCGACCGACAGACAGAGCACGTGACGTGCTCTCTAGCGCCCCTCTTATAGTCAGGCCAATTATGGAATTGCCCGACAATAAGCAAGGAGGCCGCTATACTACTTATGCCGATTATTGAAGGGTCCCCGGTGAGAGTAAGGTATATATTCCCCCGACCTCCGCGGGCGGAATATATAAAATCTCCCCGAATCTCACTGGCCTCCCCACAATAATCCTTGGCACAATTCGCTGCCACCAACCGATTTACGGTAACTATTAGCCGAACACACAGACGTGGGATTCAAGATCGAGATAACAGAACAGCCCAAGATTAATTATATAATTTAATCAGCCTAAAGCACACTAGAAACTACAATATATACAATAGGGAATCTACAGAATATACATATGTCAGAGTACAGTTACAATCAAAGCATGGGTTACAAACAGGCATACACAGTTCCAGCAGTTACCTTGTTGCGTCTGGCCACAGGGGGGCGCTGTACCCAGGTTTCTAGGATCCTTCCCACAGATGTTTCCTACACGTGCCCCCAGCGAAAAGAACACTGGAAAATGGCCGAAGTAGGGTTATCAACCTGGCCAAATCCAGGTCCCCTCCTACCTTCGTGACCTCACAGGGAGCACTGCTCCACCCCTGGCTTGAGTTATGGACAATATCCCAACCTGGAATATGGGCCATAACTTTGCCTGGGAGCGTCGTAGGCGGACGCCAATGCTCTCATTGTGACAGTTATGAATTTAGCTACAGAACGAGGGGACTCATGACCTGTCTGCCAGTTCCCCATTGGCTGATATCACGCCTGGGGCATTTCCCAATGTCCTGCTCCCATAAAAAGGGTGTGCCGGCATCGTCCGCCTGCGGAGACACCATTTTTATGGTTGCCATATTTATCGGAAATATGGCTTGCGAGATATGAACCATTTTTTACTGGAGTCGTTCTGTCTAGCTAGTTCCATAGCCTTGCTAATGAGATACAACTCTTGTTACAGGGTGACGGCAGGGAGTCATCCTGTGTCCTTTGTTCCCACATCACCTAATTTCCATATCACAGGACATGGCCATGGAGGTGTAAGTGGAACACTGAGAACAAGAAGGGAGGGGGCACTGCCAGGGAGTGATGAGAGATTATGACTGGAGTCATAATTCATCTTCATATCCCGGGATTTGCCTCACAGAAAGTATTAGAAGTGCTCTATTGGCCTCTTATTACCATCTTTAAGGATGTCTGTGTTACCACTAAACTCTAAACAGAAGTATTACGAAACTAAGCTTAATTGTCTCTTCTCTACCTGCTTGTTGTCACTAGAAAAATTCAGGATCGTTGTCGATCAATGAAACTGTGCAGCGTGAGCAGGCCCACAGCAGAAGAAAAGATATTATAATGTGTAAGGGTAGAGCAGAGAGGAGGAGAAGAGAGACAGCTTCTGTTCTTCCATGCCCTCACTGAGCACCCCTGGTCATCACTGTACTGCTATGGGCATGCTCTCCAGTGGTATTGATTGGCACCAATCCCGAACTAGTCTGGTGACAGAAGGCAGAGAGAGAAGAGACAAGCTTTGTTTTAACATAATTAACCCCTTCACGTCATGTCCATTCTCCATGTTTTCGCTTTAGTTTTTTCCTCCCCTATTATAACAGAAATAACTTTCATATTTGTCTGTCACTATAGCCATATGAGGTCTTGTTTTTTTTCAGGACAAGTTGTACTTTTGAATAACACCATTAATTTTCTATATGGTGTACTGGAAAACAGGAAAAAATTCCAAGTGCGATGACCAATTGCAAAAAAATGTGGTTTTTTTTTGTTTTGTTTTTTAAATATAACATGCTACTAGGTAGTACAATTCTCCATAGTAGTACACGTACATACATACTCAATTTTTATAGTTTTTTTTATTATCTAACAGATTAAAAAAAAATGAAAATTTGTAAAAAAAAAAAAATTCACTTTTGTCACCATTTTCCGAGACCCATAACATTCTCATTTTTCGGGATATGGAGCTGCTTGATGGCTTATTTTATACACCCTGACATGATGTTTTACTTATGCCATATTGGGGTAGATATGATCATTTGAAAAAGCGTAATTCTGGTAGTTTTGAATTTTTTTTCATTGCAATGTTTACTGATCGGATTAATGTAGTTTATATTTTGATATATCGGACATTTCTGAACACAGAAATATGTGTGTTTTGTTATAATTGTTATATTTCCCATAGGGCAAATGGAGGTTGATGTGAACTTTTGCGTTTTTTGTTTTTTTTTTAAATTATTTTGTATTTACTAATTCTCTTAGGGAACTTGAAACTGCGATTGTCTGATCGCTTCTGCTATACAAAGTAGTGCATCAACAGTTCTTTGTATAGCTGAAATCATGATCTTTGAAGAATTCCGGCTTGCAGCTGGCATTCAGAGGAGAATCATCATGAGAGACATAGGGTTTATCAGTTGACCCCCTAGCTGTCACGACAAACCATTGGTGTCACGATAATGTCATGGGCATGCTTATGGGAGTGGGAAATGACACGTTCCCCGCCGATGCATGTTAAATGTCACTGTCAGAGGTTGTATGCGGGAACCCGGAGCTGTTAGAGGCACATGTTGGCTGATCAAATTAGCTGCCATGTTCAGGAAAAAATGCAGGCTCAGAATGTGAGCCCACATCAAAGACATGGACATGACATATGATGTAAATATAGTCATAGGTTGGGAAGGGGTTAAGCTAGTTTGCATCTAGAGCCCAAATTCATCATTTGTGATTTACTGAAGTCACTTTTTTTGTTTTGTGATATTTGCTGCCACTTTTTAAACCTAATTCTTCAAAATAACACAAAACGGTCATGAATTTAGCACAACAAGAAACATGCTCTTTATTTTTGTGTTTAATCAGTTTTTGGAACTTTTTAGCACCAAAAGTTGCAAAACCTTTGTTTACTAATGTGTCAATTTGAAAAGTCTCAAAAACTTACTAAAGAAAGGGTCTGGAGTGAGATGCACTGAAAAAATGCAACATTTGCTAAACGTCGCATTTCTTGATTCTATGGAAAATATCTGGATAAGCGAAGTTGTCAAGGAAAGATAAAAAAAGACTTGTAAATAAAAAACAACTTAAAAAGTGATGCAAACTGGATAGAGAAAAAAGCGTGAAGTGGAGAAAAAACAATGATTAATCAAAGCTTTAGTGTTTAAGACTAATACAGGCAAAAATAAACAGGGTATTGGGAGGCTGATAAAGTGCTTCTATCACCTTCTAGAAGTAAATCCTGAGGACAGGCTTCTCTCAAACCTATATATGTCAGAATTCTGACTCAATTTATGACAAAAAACTGTTGCACATTCCTTGCCTCAAGTTTAGAAAGTTTTTGAGTCTCATTAATTAGTCTTGAAAAAGAAGAGAGTTGCTGTGCTTTACTAGTCCTTTATTGTTGGGATTCTTTCAAGAAGTTTTATCCCTCACTTGGTAAGCACAGTGGATCCAGGTGCCCCACTAAAAGTTGGCCCGGGGAAGTGTTCTAGGACAATACTGTGTCCCCTTTATTTTTACTATGCATAATACCATACATTTTGTAGCAGCTATTCATTGTAATGCAGCTCTATGCAATCCAGATCTATTGAAGTAAATGGGACTGAGTTATGATTTCAGACTCACCACAACAAAAGCTAGGTCTGGTAAATAATGTCCAAACTCCCCAAAACCTTCTGCCACTGATCTGATATTGATGGTCCATTTTTAGAATATCGCATAGATATCAAAGTCCTTCATGCAACTTTTAATTGAAGTTACTTAAACTAATGATGCCATTCCATTTTCATTGACATCTCAAGTAAAATATCTTTAATATAATTAGATTGAAGCATTTTTTTAGTAAAACTTGACCAGTTCCAGAAAGCAAGCTTTGCATTTGTGGTGTGTAGCCAACAAACAGTTTCTGCCATCTAGAGGTTTAGATTTCTACACAGAAGTGAAAATCTTCAAATGTTTCAGTCACTAACATCATTAATGAAGTTAATTTCCCAATTGGTTCTGAGGGTTAAACCATAAAATATTAATCATTGCTATTTCTGTCTCCATTTCTATAGGCTCTCAGCCTCTCTGTTGTAAGTGGTAAAAGTCTCAAATTATTTAATGGTACACTTAGCAATACATAGTGCACTATAAGGAATTGCACAATCCATTCACCTCAACTCACTTAAGATAATTGGCAAATTGATTTCACGATATAGCAGACTAGTTGATAATAATGTTCTTCTTTTTAACAGTGGTAAAATGAACCAAAATGGACAAGACCAGACTGGATTGGGCTTGACTGAAACAGAAGGTAATACCTACAGTGAAATATCCAATGACATTCCTATCTTTACTACATTACCAGCATTATATGCTGTTATTTTTTTAGCACTTTAAATTGGTAATCTCAATTTAGTGTATTTTATACAATATATTTTAAAAAGTATCCTACTTGACTTTGCTGCTTAACAAGGTTCTGAGTGTAGTTTTTAGGAAATTCCACTAATGATGTAGGTAGTATAAGCTATCATGATTCTGCTCAGCGGTGCTCTGCTTTCCTGCAGAGCCTATGCTGGGCTTCATATTTTTCCCTGGTTCCCGCTCCAGTCCTGTATGGTGTGGGAGGGGTCTGTTCTTTGGAGCCTTGTTCCGGGTGATTGCTCCACTTTATTTGGGAGCTGTTACACCCAGAACGTCATCAGTGATAGTTCTTGTTTTGCAGTGCACGTCTCTGGTTCCCGTAAGCATCTGACCTGATCTTGTTCTGCTATTTTGTTCCACTGTTTCCCTCCAGTCTCCTTACCTACTGTCTTAATTCCCTGATTCCCTGACCTTGGCTCGTCCACTGGCTCTGGCTCTGCTCTCTCTTGTACTTACAGGACCCCTCTATTTACCAACCCTGGCTTGTTCCATTACTTAGGCTCTGCTCGCTCCCTTGTACTTATGTGACCTCTCTGTTTACCAACCCCGGCGCATGGCTCATCCCATGACTCCAGCTCTTCTCGCTCCTTTTGTCATTTACGTTATCTCCTGGCTTTTGACCCCTAGCTTGTTTGACTGCGCCTCACTAGGTGTGTTTAGCGACACCTGGTGTACAAACCCAGCAGGTCCACTCCACTAGTGTGCCTGGCGACACCTAGTAATTCAGTGTCTTATTAGATCCGGGTTTTCCTCATCACATAAGCTGTGATTTATACTTCTACTTCTACAGTTATTCTCTAATCTGATCATACTTAATGAGCACATTGTCCTCATACTTTTGTATATTAGATGATATATCCTTACTTATAAGGAATCATTTGTAAAATGGGAACTGGGATGTATTGTAGATAAATGTATGGTTATATTCACGCATACAGTAGCAATCAAAATGGCGTAGCCTGAAACTGGTTATGCAGCAGGTCAGAACAGCCAAAGGGTGCTCGACTAAGTACAAAGAACACTTGCTATGAAGGGGTTGAATTGCTGTGAGAATGCGGTTGTTGTCAAATATCAAGTGATGAAGTTGGAGAAACCAATTGTTATATTAGTTGTGTTGAGCTATTTAACTTGTTCTTGTTTCATTGGTTCATTGCAAACAGAAGAAAGTTTGTCAATTTTGCTAATAACTAGAGATAAGCGGACCCAAACAGTAAAGTTCAGTATTCGTATTGAACACAGACTTTACAAAAAACGTAGTGCTCGAGTTCAGAGTTCAGGTGCTTTATGTATATAAACTACTAGAGCGAGCATTGCTGTGCTCGGGAACACTCGGTGCTCGGCCCAGTGCGGCCACTTGCAGTGTTTGAATTACCGCATTGGGGGTAAAATCAGTGTTATTGGATGTAGAGCGTTCAAAAAAATGACAAAACCCTGCCTTCCCTCCTCTGGAAGTGTACTGTTTATGGCTGTCAGTATGTGGGGAGAGAGCCGAAATGCAATCAGTGACTTCCAATGGGGTTCTGGTCAAGTCCGGGTCCTGAACAGAATTTTATTTAAAGTCTAACTGAACCTGCCGAACCCAAACTTCAATGGGACCACTCATCTCTACTAATAGCCTAATTTTTAATGGGGATTGAAATTTTTTTATTGCATCAGTAGTTATAGTATTCATCTGTATATACCCTAAATAGACCATCACTGAAAAGTCTGAATTGGATAAGGATTAACCCCTTTATGACCAAGGATGTACCGGTACGTCCTTAATCATATAGCAGTAATTACTGCCTGCTGCTGCGGTGAGCCGGCAGTGATCCCTGCACATGTCTGCTGATTTGCTTAGTGGAAATGTGGGGCTAACAAGCACGGATGGATCCGCGATCCACCCCCACCTGCTTGCCACTTAGATCGTGCTGTCAAAATGTGACAGCGCGATTTAAATGGCAACAGCAGGCATCGTGCTGTTCCCCACCTCCATCAGCAGCCCTGTGACACAATCACGGGGAGCCAATGGTTTCCATGGTAGCGATGGGTCATGGGATGACTCCTGTCGCTATCATGATGTATTTCCTGTGCAAGTCGACAGAATGCCGGCTCACACTGGAACGCTGCACTTCTGCTGATAAGAGCTGTACAGCTCTGATCAACAGAAATGAACAAGCGAATAGACTGCTGATCCATAAAGTTCCCTAGGGTAACTAGTAAAAGAAATAAAAAATGTAAAAAAAAGTTTTTAAAAATGTAAAAGAAAAAAAACCCCTAAAAGTTCAAATCTTTCCCTATTTGCCCCATTGAAAATAAACAGTTAATAAAATACACATTTGGTATTGACACATTCAGAAATGCTTGATCTATCAAAATATAAAATCAATTTATTTGATTGGTACACGGCGTAGTGAGCAAAAAATTCCAAACCCAAAATTACATTTTTTGTTCGCCGCAAAAGTTTTTTAAAATGCAATAACAGGCAATGAAAACATAGCAACTGCACAAAAATGGTATTAAAATGCCAGCTCAAGATGCAAATAAAAAGCTATCACAGAGCCCCAGATCACAAAAAAAGAGAATGCTATGAGACTCAGAAAATTGCGCAAAAAAGTGCCATTCTTTTTTTGGACAAACTTCTAATTTGTTTTAACCCCTTAAATAAAAGTAAATGTATACGTTTGGTATTTATGAACTCGTACCGATGAGAGGCAGCACACTGAGACATAAGTTTTACTGTATAATGAACAGGGTGAATAAAATATCCCCAAAACAATCGTGCAATTGCACTATTTTTGCAAGTTCACCGCACTTGGAATTTTTTTGCCATTTTCCATTACCCTATATTGTAAAACTAATGATTTCATTCAAAAGTACAACATATCCCACCAAAAATAAGCCCTCATATAGCAATATTGATGTAAAAATAAAAAAGTTACGGCTCTAGGAATAGGGAAACAAAAAAACTAAATTCGCCTAGGGATAAAGGGGTTAAGGTGTCATGTGAAAGCTTCATGAACACAATTATAATGTAACTCCATATATCCTCTTTATGACGCAGTAATATCGCACCCATAGTACACCGTGGCCATCTATTGTACTTAACTATGCATCCAGTTTGATTACTGAGGCATATAGAGGAATTTTTTTCATGCGTATGCCATTTAAGAGGTATTCTACTATAAGCAGTGCTAAATAATGCAATTTACACATGTTTTTAACACAGGAATTCTAAGCAGTAATTTAGGCAATTGTTATAATTCTACAGACAGACAAAACTACCATGATAATTTGATGTTTATGCAAAGATATAGCATATCTTAAGAGGAGTATGTCACCTAACAAAAGTTTTCGCATGCCTTGTCAAAATGACTGTTATTGTGAACTGTTAAGCAAGTTGAGCATGAAATGATCTCTAAAAAGCATAAAGTTAAAGATGACACATTTTCTTTGAATTTCAGACAAATAAAATTGCTTAATTTTGTACATTTTAAAAATAACAAAAGGGAAAATGATCCAATGCAAAACAATGGTCACTCTTGGAGACTTGTGTGCTCAGATAACTTTGACCAAAGTTTCATACCTTAATATGCCTGATAACTTTATGGTTTGTTCACTATCATCATTAGGAAAGACAAGGTGATGCAAATTTCACAGGTTTATTAAAACCCAGACTCCTCTAACTTTGTGCCAAAAAACACCAGCCATGGGTTCTTCTAAGCAGCTGCCTAGCACTCTGAAAATGAAAATTGTGAAGGCCTACAAAGCAGGAGAAGGCTATAAGAAGATAGCAAAGCATTTTCAAGTTACCTCTTCCTAAGTTTAAGATGTAATTAAGAAATAGCAGTTAACAGGAACTGTGAAGGTAAAGATAAGGTCTAGAAAGCCAAGCAACATTTCTGTGAGAGCTTCTTGTAGGATTTTTAGATAAGCAAATAAGAACCCCTGCCTTACTGCAAAAGGCCTTTAGGAAAATTCAGCAGACTCTGGAGCTGTGGTACATTGTTCTACTGTTCACAGACACCTGTACAAATATGGCCTTCTTGGAAGAGTCATCAGAAGAGAACCTCTCCTGCATCCTCCCCATAAAATTCAGTGTCATAAGTATTCAAAAGAACATCTAAACAAGCCTGATGCTTTTTGGAAACAACCCATGTGGACTGATGAGGTTAAAAAGTTTTTTCCCACAATTACTAAAGGTATGTGTTGAGAAAAAAGGGCACTGAACTTCAGGAAAAGAACATTTCACCAACCATTAAGCATGCTGGTGGATCTATCTTTGGGGTTGTGTTGCAACCAATGAAACAGGGAACATTTTACGAGTAGAGGGAAAAATGGATTCAATGAAATTTCAACAAATTCTTGATGCAAACATAACACCATCTGTAAAAAAAAAGCTGAAGTTGAAAAGAGGATGGCTTCTTCAAATAGATAATGATCCTAAACACATGTCAAAATCCACAATAGACTACCTCAAATGGCGCAAGCTGAAGATTTTAGAATGGCACTTTCAGTCCCGTGATCTGAATATCATTGAAAATCTGTGGCTAGACCTCAAAAGAGGCAAGATGCAAGACAACCCAGGAATCTCACAGAACTGGAAGACTTTTCCAAGGAAGAATGGAAAAAAATCCCTCACACAAGAATTGAAAGACTCTTGGCTGATTGCAAAAAGCGTTTATAAGCTGTCATGCTTGCCAAAGGGGGTGGTACTAGGTACTAACCATGCAGGGTGCCCAAACTTTGGCATCTGCCTTTTTTCCTTTTTTGTTAATTTTAAAATGTAACAGTTGAAAATATTTTTTTTGTCTAAAGTACAAATGAAATGTTTTATCTTTTATGTTATGCCTTTAAGAGAGCATTACATCTTCAACTTGCTTAACTGTTCACAATAACAGAAATTTTGACCAGGGGTGCATGCCGCTGTAAATTACTAAATATGTAAAACAAAAAAAAAACATTGGAAATCTCTGATTAAAGTCATGTACAATGATATGATGGTTCCAGTAAAAGATAATGTCTCCCAGAAACCTTGTTATAAACTATAATCATATTTTAGGAGGAGATGCAGAAACCTATTTTAGTAACAGAAGCAATAGCTAAAAGAGATTACAGTATTTCATAATGTTCAATAAACATTCTGTGTGACATGTGATTAATTATTGATTGAACAATAGCTAGGCCCCTTCACACGTCCATGTTTCCAGTACATGTGGTGTCCAGTTTCTCACAGACTGGAGACACATTCTCACCCATACGCTTTAAAATCTTTGATTTTTACACTTCCGTGTTTTCACATGGATCATGTGTCGTGTGAACTACACGTCTGTCTGTCTGATCTACACAGGGCTATGTCAGGTTTTTAGCATCTGCACGGCCAAGGGCCAATAGAAGTCTGTGGGTCCATGAAAAACATGTATAGCACACAGATGACATCTGTGTAACATACATTTGCTGTCCGTGTGACACGGACCAGAATTAAATGCATTCAGGATTTTTATGTGTTAAAGTGAACCCGTTAGGTGCAATATACAGCCAGACACACGAGCTGGGTGCATATTTCTAATCTCTGCCTAACTGTACCTGTATCTAGTAGCATACCTAAAGATCTATATATATAATTGCCTTACTCTGTCTGTCTGTCTTGCTCCAAAATGATGTCATTAAAGTGACAACCGTCGCATTGTCCACTCGGCTCGGGCCGGCCACGCCCCCGCACACATTGCCAGCTCGCCTTGGCCCAGCCACGCCCCCGCACGCTTTTGCCGCTTGCCTCGGCCCAGCCACGCCCCCCGCATGCATTGGCCGCCCGGCCACGCCCCCCACATGCATTGACCACTTGGCCACGCCCCCCACACGCATTGACCGCTTGGCCATGCCCCCTGCACACATTGGGCACCTATACACCTTCCCCCAGGACTACTCCACTTATTATACTTCTCTCCCCCCAGGACTACTCCTCCTATTAGACACCTCCCCCCAGGCCTACTCCTCCTATTAGACACCTTGCCCCCCAGGACTACTCCACCTATTAGACACCTCCCCCCAGGACTACTCCACCTATTAGACATCTCCCTCCAGGACTACTCCACCTATTAGACACCTCCCCCAGAACTACTCCACCTATTAGACACCTCCTCCCAGGACTACTTCTCCTATTATACTCCTCTCCCCCCAGGACTACTCCTCCTATTAGACACCTCCCCCCAGGACTACTCCACCTATTAGACACCTTCCCCCAGGGCTACTCCTCCTATTATACTTCTCTCCACCCAGGACTACTCCTCCTATTAGACTCCTCCCCCCAGGACTACTCCTACTAATAGACTCCTCTCCCCCAGGACTACTCCTCCTATTATCCTCCTCTCCCCCCAGGACTACTCCTATCATACTCCTCTCCCCCAGGACTACTCCTATTATCCTCCTCTCTCTCCAGGACTACTCCTCCTATTATACTCCTCTCTCCCCAGGATTACTCCTCCTATTAGACTCCTCTTCCCCCAGAACTACTCCTTCTATTAGACACCTTCCCCCAGGACTACTCCACCTATTAGACACCTTCCCACAGGGCTACTCCTCCTGTTATACTTCTCTCCCCCAGGACTACTCCTCCTATTATACTCCTCACCTCCAGGACTACTCCTCCTATTATACTCCTCTCCCCCCAGGACTACTCCTATTATACTTCTCTCTCCCCAGGAATACTTGTTAGGGCCAGGTGGATGGGCAGACCCAGGAGGTGGATCCACTGGGCCAAACTCCTCACTGAAGGCAAGGGGTCCGGTAGCTGGAGCACTACAGGTAGCAGGACAGTCCGTTCCAAAGAGTGGAGTGTAGAAGTCCCTGGGACCACGGAGTCACCGAAGGTGGTCCGGATGGTGGAGCTCAGGTTCGGAGGCCGAGATGTTGTCAGGCAGAGTCCGGAACCGATGGAGCGAGAAGACGTGTCACCACAGGGATCAGAGATGGAATGGACTGACGGGATGGCGGACAGTCACCTATCGGGGTACGGGAATCGTCAGGACCGGATGGCGTGGCAGGAGCGGCTCTAGGAGAGAGATAGGTAAGTATACCAGCAGACACAAGGAGACCTGACTCCTAGCTTAGCAAAACACGAAGAACAGGCCCCGTCCACTTGGAAAGGATCCCCCTATATACCCAATACCTGATCCTTCAATATCCTGTTGGAGGACACTGGCCCTTTAAGAAAGGGTCAATGACTGCGCGCGCGCCCTAATGCGCATAGGCGAGGCCCGGGTGCCAGAAGCCAGGGCAGGGAGCGGCGAACAGGAGGCAGGAGAGCCGGGCTGGAGCAAAGCTGCCGACGGATGCCGGGAGCGGGGACCGGGACGCCTGGGGATCACAGGTGATGGGGCCTGGAGGCTGTGGAGCGGGGGACGCCGGACAGAGGAGCCGGGGAGCGAGCCAGGTAAGCCGGGGAGTGTGGCAGGGGAGCCGGGGAGCGTGACAGGGGACCCGGTGAGCGTGACAATACTCCTCCTATTATACTCCTCTCCCCCCAGGACTACTCCTCCTATTATACTCCTCTCTCCCCAGGACTAATCCTCCTATTATACTCCTCACCCCCCAGGACTACTTCTCCTATTATACTCCTCTCCCCCCAGGACTACTCCTCCTATTATACTCCTCTCCCCACAGGACTCCTCCTCTCTCCCCAGGACTACTCCTCCTATTATCCTCCTCTCTCCCCAGGACTCCTCCTCCTATTATACTCCTCTCTCCCCAGGACTACTCCTCCTATTATACTCCTCCCTCCCCAGGACTACTCCTCCTATTATACTCCTCTCTCTCCAGGAAAACTCCTCCTATTATACTCCTCTCCCCCCAGGACTACTCCTCCTATTATACTCCTCTCTCCCCAGGACTACTCCTCCCTTTATACTCCTCTCTCCCCAGGAATACTCCTCCTATTATACTCCTCTCCCCCCAGGACTACTCCTACTATCATACTCCTCTCTCCCCAGGACTACTCCTCCTATTATACTCCTCTCTCCCCAGGACTACTCCTCCAACACACACACGCTGCACAAAACATACCTCTCCCTAAACACACCCACACACCCACACAAACCGCGCAACACACACAGCACCACACACACACAATGCTGCAGACACACAGCACTCCACAAAAAACGCAACACACACAACGCAACACAGAAACAACACCGCTCTCACACACCCCCACACCCAGACAACACCCAGAACAAAAATCATACATTAACTACACAATAAATTCTAGAATACCAGATGCATTAGAATCGGGCCACCTTCTAGTATCTTTATAACAAGCATTTCTAAAGATGCTTTATAATATGTTAATGAGGCCAGGGACTAGTTACAAGGGCATTCGTTCCCTCAGCTAGTCGGCCCCCTTAGCATTTTAGCACGCCCACAGGGATGTGTTAACATGCTAATGAATGTGTAGCATCAGAGGCATGGTTGGGCTCACCTCTGCTGCCACCGCTGGTTTTTGACTCAATGCGCACGATTAGAACATCCCACACTTTCAGTCATGCGCACGACACCAGTTTGAAGCCTGGACGCGTACACCTTGCTTCACAGAAAACATGACTGAAAGTCTGGGACGTCCAAACATGCACACTGAGCTGAAATCCAGCATCGTGGGTGGTGGCAACAGAGAGCGGTGAGATCGACCATTCCTCTGACTCTGCGCATTCATTAGCATGTTAGCACGCCCACATGCTAAGTGGGCCGACTAGCCAAGGGAAGTAACGCCCTTGCGACTAGTTGCTGGCCTCATTAGCATTTGATAAAAGATCTTTAGAAATACTATTTCTAAAGTTCCCTTTATCTATGCTACTAGATATAGATACAGGGATAGTTAGGCAGGTGTTAGCAATATGCACCCAGAACTAATCTTGTTTCTGGGTGCATATTGCACCTGACAGGTTCCCTCTAAGGATGTGCAAAGATAATAGATGGCAAAAATAAAGCAAACAGCTGAGAGCTGATATAACCAGACTAGGAAGGTCAATGGTTATTGGCACTTTGCCTCGGCTCTTCCCGATTGCTCTGGTGCAGTGGCAATTGGGGTAATGGTTTATGGGGTTGATGTTAGCTATGTAGTGTCAGCTGGCATCAAACCCTCGTTTTAGTAAAGGAGAGGTGTCTATTAGCGATGGGCAGACCCAGATTTTAAAAGTCTGGATCCGCGCAGTTTTAAAAGTATCCAAGTGACAGGCCCAGTCCAAGAGTTCTCATGGAACTCTTAGTAGTGATTCTGAGCCGAGAAATAAAAAAAAATAGAGGAAAAATAAAGAAAATAAGAATAAAGCAAGCACATTTTACTTATCGAGTCTCCAACGTGGCTGTAACTGCTTCCGGGGCCACTCATTTTACTTTCCTCATCCATATGCACTGCTTTCCCTGCCCACTGGCAGTCCTTGTGTCTGTGATTGGTTGCAGTCAGACATGCCCCCACCCTGTGTCACAGCATGTCTGACTGCTTGAAATCACAGACCCTGTCTGTGTGTCCCTATCGTGGAGTAAAAATAAATTAAAAAAATTGGCATTGGGTACCCCCATATTCTGATACCCAGAACAAATAAAGCATACAGCTACAGGCTGCAGCTCACAGCCGTGTGCTTATCTTGGCTGTGTATCGAAATAAGAGGAACCCCATGAGGTTTTTTTTAAATTCTGTAAATAAATCATTAAAAAAATGGTATGCGGTCCCCCTGAATTTTGATACCAGCCAAGATAAAGACAACAGCAAGGTGCTGGTATTCTAAGGCTGGGGTGGCCCATGTTTATTGCCCCCCCCAGCCTAAAAATAGCCTGCAGCCTCCAAGAATTGTCACATGCATTAGATGCGACAATTCTAGCACTTTACCTGTCTCATCCCGATTGCCCTGGTGCGGTGGCAATCGGGGTAATATCAGGGGTTAATGACAGCTCACAGCTGCCACTAAGCTCTAGGTTAGTAATGGGAGGTGTCTATGAGACCCCATTACTAATCTGTAAGTGCAAAGAAATAAAAATAAACACTGAAAAAAATCCTTTATTTGAAATAAAATACTAAAAAAGCCACCCTTTTTTTACCCCTTTATTAACCCCAAACACTTTATTACTTTTTTACCATTGGTGGGTTGTTCAATTATGTGGCCCTGTGATTGACCCTTGTATACTGCACATCCTGGTATACATACTTTACTAGTTTTTTTCATCTACATGGATGTTATTAGTTAGTGGGACTTTTTCTTCCCTACTATTTGTACTCCTTTATTGCGATCTTAAAACATTATTTTTTGGGGGGAGTCTCTCTCCCTCATGTGGAACTTTTTTCTCCACCCTGCCTCAGTATCTGGTTATCTGTTTTATATTAATTGTTTCATTGCCACTTGTATTATTGTTGTGCACTTTTGTACAAATAAAAGCAACTTTTTCATAATTGTGGTTTTAACTCATTATGTACCAGCATGGTAGAACCCCTTTCTTTCGATTGTCCTCATCGTGATTTGGGGTACATGCGATTTATTGCTACAATGAGGTCCAGCTTACTTGGTTTTTGTTTTTTCATATATATGGTTTCCTTCAAGTAATCTGGCATCCTCTTAGGCTGAGTTCACATAGCCAGTAATCATCCGTCAGAACGGATCCAGTAGCAATCCGTTGGCAAACACAACTTTTTTGTATGATTTGAAAAAATTGATTTTTGCATGATCTGTTTTGTTTTTTTAACATGGGAGTCTATGGAAAATGGATCCAATAACTGATTCCTATTTAACCATCCACTGTTCTTTCATTTGTAAAGGATCTGCTTTTTTTCTTACTCTGCTATTTATCTTCCATTTGAAACTGACAATCAGTTAACTGTTTTCCATAGACTCCAATGTTTAAAAATTGCATACTAAAAAATCATTTTTTTTCAAAATGGACAATAAAGTTGTGTTTGCACATTTTTTTGCCAACGGATTGCTGCTGGATCCGTTCTAACAGATGACTACTGAACATGTGAAAGCAGCCTTACACTCCAAAATCATACTGATAATTTAATTTGCACCCTAACAAATCAATGTGCATTTGGTTGAGTCATATTGAAAGCCACCGGATGGGGATGAAATTGGGAGAAGCCAATATCTGTACTGCTTGGATTATATTTGTAATAGATAAGCAGTATAAAGAACTAAATAGTTAATACAAGAAAACTATTTTCACAGAAATATTCTGGATAGCCGAAGCGTAATGAATTGCTGTTAAGTGAAAACCTGTCTACGAGGAACATAAACAGTCATCTTCATTTAGTCACTTTTATTGGGTTTTCCCATTAGCACAAATGTTTTTAATAATCTATTTTTTTAAAAGTAAATCCACTTGTAAAGTACTTAAATAAAAAATACTTTCAGGAGATACAGAAATAACTTTAGCCCAAGGGAAATTTCAAGAAGTGCATTCCAAACCAAGAACCGTCTTGATTCTAGTCTGTGCAGTGGTGTGGATAATCTATAGAAACACTCTGCTAAGAGCAGACAAGTATAGCGAAATAGCAGTGATTGACTTTGATTAAGAAATGCTGCATGGTTTTGCTGGACAAGCCACATTTAAAAGGAGCCTATAAGCCCACCATCAGTGGGCTCTTATATACATCATTCTAACATGCTTTATATAAGAGCCCAGGCCGCTGTGTAGAACGTAAAAATCACTTTATAATACTCACCTAAACTACCAATGCGGTGGAGTTGGGTCATATGGAGGTCTCCGTTCTCTGGTGTCGGTGTCTCCTCTTTCGGCCATCTTCGTCCTCCTTCTAAAGCCTGTGTGCATGATGCATCATACACACTTGCCGGTATTGAGATCCCGCCCAGGCGCACTACAATACTTTGATCTGCTCTGCTCAGGGCATATCAAAGTGCGTCTGTGCCTTTTCTCAATGCCGGTGAGTATGGGTGACGTGGGACGCGTCATGCACCCCAGCTTCCAAACAAGGACGACAAAGATGGCCGGAAAAGGAGGCGCCGGCACCGGAGAATGGAGACACCCATATGACCCAACTCCACTGCAGCGACTATTTAGGTAAGTATTATAAAGTGATTTTTACGTTCTACACAGCGGCCTGGGCTCTTATATACAGCATGTTAGAATGCTGTATATAAGAGCCCACTGGTGGTGGCCGCAGCTTATAGGCCCCAAATCTGCTGACAGGTTCCCTTTAAAGTTATTCAGGTTAAACAGGGCTATTGACTATAATGGTGCAGATGTAGTCACCATGTGATCTGTCGTGCTCCTTTATTAGGCATATATGCCCACTGCATGCAGATATCCAGACACAGTTTACCACGTCAGGGTGTCCGCCTCCAGTAAGCTTATACTCCCGAAAATGGTGCACGACAGAGCACATGGTGACTCCGTCTGCACTATTATAGTCAATGGCCCTGTCAGCACATACATGCAAAACCCGGATTGCGGGGGGTTCGGACAAAAGCCCCAACAGGACCACTGAACAGAGATCGGAACACAGTGTGAAGTAAGCTTAATGTTATCAATTTTTTTAGATCTAGGGCTGTGTGAGGGCTTGGTTTTTGTGCCCTGAGCTGAAATTTTTAGTGTTACCATTCTGGGGTAGATATAATGTTTTGATTGCCTCTTATTGGATTTTATTACAATGTTGCTGTGACCAAAAAAATTGAACTCTGGCATTTTGATTTTTTTTCTCATTCCGAGGTTTATCAATCAATTTAATTTATTTTATAATTTCATAGATTGGACATTTGTGAATGCACTGATATAAAATATGTATATTTACTTTTTGTACATTTGTGAGGGTTTTTAAGTTTTAAAAATATTTTTCTAACTTTTTTTAACTTGTCACTGTATTTAATAGTTCCCTTAGGTACAGCGATGTGCATCAGCACTGCTCTGTATAGAAGAAATTCACGATCACCTATACAGTGGGTACGGAAAGTATTCAGACCACTTTAAATTTTTCACTCTATGTTTCATTGCAGCCATTTGGTAACTTTAAAAAAGTTCAATTTTTTCTCATTAATGTACACTCTGCACCCCATCCTGACAGAATAAAAAGAAATGTAGAGTTTTTTGCAAATGTATTAAACAAGAAAAACTGAAATAACACATAGTCATACGTATTCAGACCCTTTGCTCAGCATTGAGTAGAAGCACTCTTTTGAGCTAGGACAGCCATGAGTCTTCTTGGGAATGATGCAACAAGTTTTTCACATGTGAATTTAAGGATCTTCTGTCATTCTTCCTTGCAGATCCTCTCCAGTTCCGTCAGGTGGGATGGTAAACGTTGGTGGACAGCCATTTTCAAGTCTCTCCAGAGATGTTTAATTGGGTTTAGGTCAGGGCTCTAGTTTGACCAGTCAAGAATGGTCACAGAGTTGTTCTGAAGCCACTCCTTTGTTATTTTAGCTGTGTGCTTAGGGTCATTGTTTTGTTGGAAGGTGAACCTTTGGCTAAGTCTAAAATCAAGAGCACTCTGGAAGAAGTTTTCTTCTAGAATATCTCTGTACTTGGTCGCATTCATCTTTCCTTCAATTGCAACCAGTCGTCCTGTCCCCGCAGTTGAAAAACACCCCCATAGCATGATGCTGCCACCACCATGTTTTACTGTTGGGATTGTATATGGCAGGTGATGAGCAGTGCCTGGTTTTCTCCACACATACTAATTAGAATGATCACCATAAAGTTCTATCTTCGTCTCATCAGATCAGAGAATCTTATTTCTCATAGTCTGGGAGTCCTTCATGTGTTTTTTGGCAAACTCTGTGTAGGCTTTCATATGCCTTGCCCTGAGGAGAGGCTTCCATCGGGCCACTCTGCCATAAAGGCCAGACTGCAGTGATAGTTGACTTTGTGCAACTTTCTTCCATATCCATACTGCATTTCTGGAGCTCAGCCACGGTGATCTTGGGGCTCTTCTTTACCTCTCTCACCAAGGCTCTTCTCCCATGATATCTCCGTTTGGCTGGACAGTCAGGTCTAGGAAGAGTTCTGGTGATCCCAAACTTCTTCCATTTAAGGATTATGGAGGCCACTGTGCTCTTAGGAACCTTGATTACCGCTGATATTCTTTTGTGACCTTGGCCAGATCTGTGCCTTGCCACAATTCTGTCTCTGAGCTATTTAGGCAGTTCCTTTGACCTCATGCTACTCATTTGGTCTGACATGCACTGTGAGCTGTGACGTCTTCTATAAACAGCTGTTTGCCTTTCCAAATTAATTCCTATCAGTTTAATTAAACACAGCTGGACTCCAATGAAGGAGTAGAACCATCTCAAGGAGGATCACAAAAAAATGGACGGCATGTGACTTAAATATGATTTTCTGAGCAAAGGGTCTGAATACTTATGACCATGTGATATTTCAGTTTTTCTTGTTTAATACATTTGCAAAAATTTCTACATTTCTGGGGTTTTTTCTGTCAAGATGGGGTGCAGAGTTTAAATTAATGAGAAAAAAAAGTGAACATTTTTGGTTTTGCCAAATGGCTGCAATGAAATAAAAAGTGAAAAATTTAAAGGGGTCTGAATACTTTCCATACCCACTGTAAATGCCGGCTTGCAGCAGGCGTTTACAGGTGGATTGTGATGATAGGCATGGGTATTATCAGCAGACTGTCATGACAACCCATCGTTGCTTCGCTCCCGTCACTCCTGACTTCCTGTCTGGGTGTGTTAAATGCTGCTGTGAGTGATTGACTGTGGAATTTAACTAGTAAACAGCTAAGGGTGGATATCCAATCCACCCATGGCTGTTAGAGGCACTTGATGGCTGATTAAATTACCTGTCAGTGTGTGAGCCCATATCAAAGGCAGAGACAAAGCGTATGATGTAAATATAGTTAAACGGTCATGAAGTGGTTAATGGTTAAGAGATCCTTGCCTTTCTTGAAGAAATTAATTTTGCTGTTGGGCACTTCACTTTTAGCTCTTCTACTTCTCTCTATTACCTTGTGTCACGTGGGTGGGTGTGAACTTACTGTGCCACAGAGCAAGGCTTACCCTGGAGAGAGCCTCTGATGGTGAGGTTACGCTACTGCTGAAAGGTAGCCACCAGGTACCACTCCAAGGGATCTCTTCGTACAGGCAGGCCCATATGGACTCAGGTGAAGTTAGGGATAGATGGTTCACACTGGAGGCCTGGAACATACTGGACAGCTGGTACAGACTGGACAACTAATACAGACTGCACGACTGGATGGCTGGAACAAACTGGCAGCTAGGCTGGTACTGTCAGGTGGGTTGGTACTGGCAGGCTGGTATTTGTATATTTGTATGCAGGTATTCCAGATGGGTACACAGGTACAGGTTAGCAGCCACAGAGTCTGACAACTAGCAAACAAGAATCTAACTGAATGACCACGTTGCTCGGGCATCTCCCATAAAGGTGGATGCCTTAAATAGTTATTAAATCTCAGCTGTAGGCTGATAGGTACTTCCAGATTATGGCACGCTGGACCTTTAAGAGGAAAAGGAGGCAGTGACGTGGACCACAGAGTGGCCAGGAAGAATAGCTTGCCGGCGTCCCCTCTTACATTCCTTCTTTCCCAAACCCAAAAGGAATCTCTTCAGGAGAAAAGGACATTAACATTCTTCTTTGGCTCAGATGACCTCTACTCAGGATCAAAACCCTTCCAATCCACTAGAAAAATGGTTTTACCTCTCAACTTCTTCATGGCTAGGATGTTTTTTAACTCAAAGTCGTTATCCAAGCTAACTGGTAAGAGCGAGATGTCAAAATCCTTGAAGAAGCGTCTCAAGATGAATTGCTAGAGGAGAGACATGTAGATGAGAGACATGTGAAAGGAATAGGGAATACGTAAAGAGACCAGAAACTTAAGCTTGTAGGATATGTCATTAATCTGGAGGATCTCGAAGGGACCAATAAAACAAGGACCCAACTTGTAGGAGGGCATCTTGAGATAGCCATACCTTGTCTCCAGGCCAGAACAAGGGTGGATCCAGGAGTCTCTTATCCACATGCTTTTTCATCCGTTCAGATGACTTCTCCAGAGTGGCCTTGGTATCCGCGCAGATATTAGAGAAACTCCTGGTGAGATCATCAACCACCGGGATGCCAGAGGTGGTAGCCATAGGGAAAGGAATATTGAGCTGCTATCCATAAAGATGTAGAAAGCAGAATTTGCTGAGGACTCACATGATTGTTGTAGAAGAACTCCACCCAAGGTAGAAGTTTGACCCAATCGCTGTGGTGTGCATTTGTGAATCTTATTGACCCGATCCACTTTACCTTTGGACTTTGAATGATAGGCTGAAAAGAAGTCCAGCAACTTGAAGGTGACCCTCCAGAATCTGGACTTGAACTATGTATTACAGACAATATGGAGGGGTGAACTATGGAGGCGGAAGATATGTTGAATGAATTACTCCACAAGCATGGGGGCAGAGGGAAGACCGGGCAAAGAAGTGAAAGGGAGACCTGCATTGCATGCACGGACTCTGGGAACAGGAGGCAGTGACAGGAACTGCAGACTGTTCAGGAAGCTGAGCCGCCGATGTCTCCGCTGGGCGGAGGACATGGCACATTGCAGGGGCGCCAGCGTTACACCCAACCTGAATGATGTCTCTAAGGCCGGTTTCAGACGTCCGTGTTTAATCAGGTACCAGTCACATGCATGGCTATGGTCACACGTGTGTCATACGTATGTCATACGCGTGTCACACGTGTGGCACACATGTGACATCCATGTTTGCATACGTGTGACTTGTACTGGAGAAAACACGTGTCTGTGAAATAAAAAGATTTTCCATATTTATCTGTTATCTTCGGCCTTGCTGCCTCCCACTCCTGACTGCCGTTCATTATATTCATTGATTATTCACCGCACTCAGGACCTTGTAGCCAGAGCCTCGTGGGGACAGCGCTGGATACAGCACCGCCGAGGACAGCACTGCGGGGACAGGTGAGTTTTCTGCAAGCACAGTGACATCCAGGAGGTCATTGTAGTTCCCAATGAACTCTGATGACATCCTGATGACCCCCGCGACACCTGTGCCACAGCTTCAGGGGTTCATCAGAGTTCATTGGGAACCGTGATGAGTTCCCTTTGCTGTCCCCGCTTCCAGGTTCTCACTACACACACACACACACATACACACACACTCTGCTGTATACTTACCTAGCGATGCGGTCCCCGGCACTGAACTCCCCAGCGCTGCTCCTGCTTCCAGCTCCACAGGGCACTGAATATTCAGTAAGTATAATGAGCGGCGATAAGGAGTGGAAGGCAGCAGAGCCGGAGACAGCATCGCTGGAGAGAGGTAAATATAGAAATCTTTTTATTAAAAAGACCCGTGCTTTCTCCGTTACGTGTCAAACTGATGTCACACAGATGACATCAGTGTGCGATCCGTGTGATACCCGTGCTGCCGGAGAAAAAACAGACATGCCTGCGTGTGTGCATGCGGGGACATGAGAGGTTACACGGTCCGTGTGAAAACATAGACGTGTGATTAAAAGCAAATGATAATATAGGTACGTGTGGCATCCGTTTTAGAAAACGGATGTCACATATACCTGAAACATGGATGTCTGAAACCAGCCTAACTTTTTGGCCACCCATGTTTCAGTCACCTTTTAGTCAGTGACAGGAGGCAGACAACAGAAGGAAGGCCATAGAATGGTAACTGCAGGGCCCATCCTACTGTTCTGGGAATGCATTCAGTTTTAACTATGGATTTCTCTAATCTAGCAAAATAGTAATCTAGTAAAATCAGTATTAAAGCACCTTTCAATTCATGGCTTTAGTTTGGGGTATGAAATCTTAATGACAGGTTCTCTTTAAAGGGAACCTGTCACCAGTTTTCTACCCTATACACTGCGGCCACCACCAGTGGCTCTTATATACAACATTCTAACATGCTGTATATAAGAGCCCAGACCGTTGTGTAGAAAATAAAAAAACACTTTATAATACTTACCTAAACCAGTCACTGCTGTGGTTGTGGCATAGATGGGAGTCTTCGTCCTCCGGTGCCGGCGTCGCCTCTTTCAGCCATCTTCGTCCTCCTTCTGAAGCCGCGGTGCATGATGCATCTACATCATACACACTCGCCGGTCCCGCGCATGCGCACTTCAATGCTATGATCTGCCCTGCTCAGGACAGAACAAAGTGCGCCTGCTCAAGACCTGAATGCTGGCGAGTGTGCATGACGTTGGACGCGTCATGCACCGCGGCTTCAGAAGGACGACAGAGGCGGCGACAAAGATGGCCGAAAGAGGCGGCGCCGGCACCGGAGGACGAAGATGCCCAACTGAGCCACATCCACCGCAGTGACAAGTTTAGGTGAGTATTATAAAGTGTTTTTTATGTTGTACACAGTGGCCTGGGCTCTTATATACAGCATGTTAGAATGCTGTATATAAGAGCCAAATGGTGGTTGCCGCAGCTTAGAGGGCAAAAATCTGGTGACAGGTTCCCTTTAAAGAGAGCTATTGTCACGGCCGGGCGGTCGGGCAGACCCAGGAGGTGGATCCACTGGACCGAACTCTCTGAGATGGTGGGAGGGAGTCCGGCAGCTGAAGCACTGATGGGCAGTAGAACAGTCCGTGCAAGTGAAGGCAGCGGAGGAGTCCCAGGGACCACGGAGTCACAGAAGGTGGTCTTGGTGACGTAGCTCAGGTTCGGAGGCCGAGGTGATATCAGGCGGGGTCCGGAACCTCTGGAGCAAGATGACGGGTCACCGCAGGGATCCGGGATGGTACGGACTGTCAGATGGCAGACGGACAGCGTGCGGGGATCAGGACACGGCAGACTGGATGGCGAAGCAGGCACGGCTCTACAAAGAGAGATAGGTGAGTACGAGCACAGTAACACCAGGAGACCTGACTCCTAGCTCAGGGAACACGAAGATCAGGCCCCGCCCCCTTGGACAATGACCCCTTATATACCCTGTACCTGTGCAACCTCATTTCCTGTTAATGGACGCTGGCCCTTTAAGAAAGGGTCAGTGACCGCGCGCGCGCGCCTAATGCGCATGCGCGCCGCCCGGGTGCCAGAAGCCAGGGAAGGAGGCTGCGAGGAGGACGCAGGGGAGCCGGCCAGGTCCAGGGAAGCTGTCGGGCGCCGGGATCGGGGGCCCGGAGCCCTGGGACGGACGGAATCCGGTGACTGGGGAGCGGAGAGCGTGGCAGGTGAGCCGGGGAACGGGGGTGAGGACCCGGGGAGCGTGACAGTACCCCCCCCCCCCACGCCCCCCTCCCCGCAACCGGGACATGAAGGCACGGATAAGAGGAGTGCCCACGTTCTCCCTGGGCTCCCAAGACCTATCCTCAGGACCATACCCTTCCCAGTCCACCAGGAAGAACTGTCGACCTCGTACGGTCTTCATGGCCACGATATCCCTTACCGCATAGATGTCATCATCGGCAATAGGAGGAGGGGCCGGACTGGCAGCAGCGGAGAAGGGACCAAGGACAACCGGCTTGAGCAGAGAGACGTGGAAGGAGTTGGGTATCCTCATCGTGGCCGGGAGCTGTAGCTTGTAGGATACCTCATTGATCTTGCTGAGGACCTTAAACGGCCCGATGTAGCGAGGACCCAGCTTGTAGGAAGGTATCTTCAATCGGATGTACTGGGAAGCAAGCCAGACCAGGTCACCAGGAGAGAAACACGGAGGATCCAGACGTCTCTTGTCAGCGTGTTTCTTCATCCGCTGGGAAGCGCGCCCAAGGGACGCTTTGACAGAGTCCCAAATGGTAGCAAAGTCACGAACTGCAGTATCAGCAGCCGGAACATCCGATGAAGGGGATATAGGCAACGGGACGGAGGGTTGAAGTCCGTAAACTACATGGAAGGGAGATTTGGAGGACGACTCACTGATGTGGTGGTTATGTGAGAATTCAGCCCAAGGTAGAAGCGTGGACCAGTCGTCGTGATGGGCGTTGACGTAGTGACGTAAGAAGGAGGTCAAGATTTGATTGACCCTCTCCACTTGGCCATTAGACTGAGGATGGTAAGCAGAAGAAAAGTCCAGAGTCACACCCAGATGTTTGCAGAGCGCCCTCCAGAAGCGGGAGGTAAACTGAGTTCCTCGGTCGGACACGATGTGGGATGGGAAACCATGCAAGCGGAAGATGTGATGTATATAGGCTTCCGCGAGTTCCTGAGCAGAGGGCAGTCCAGCCATAGGGACGAAGTGAGCCATTTTGGAGAACCGGTCCACCACGACCCATATGACTGTGTGTCCAGAGGATAATGGCAAGTCCGTAATAAAATCCATCGCTATGTGTTGCCACGGAATTGTGGGTATCGGCAGAGGCAGAAGACGGCCATAGGGCAGGTGTTTGGGCGTCTTGTTCCTGGCACAAGAGGAGCAGGCAGAGACAAAAGCAGCGACGTCCGTGCGAAGGGATGGCCACCAATAATGGCGTACAATCGCACCCCATGTTCTCTTCTGGCCTGCATGACCGGCTGTTTTCGAGGCATGACCCCAGTGTAACACCTTTTGCCTGTCAGTCTCAGAGACATAGGTCTTTCCGGGCGGTATCTGGGCCAGGGTGACAGGGGCCACCGGAATAATCTTGCTAGGAGGGATGATAGGCTGGGTAGTCTCTTCCTCCTGCTCCATGGGCATGAAAGACCTAGACAAGGCATCCGCACGTACATTCTTGTCTGCGGGTCGGAAATGGAGCTGGAAGTCGAACCTGGCAAAGAATAAGGACCACCTGGCTTGCCGTGGGTTCAGTCGCTGAGCGGACCGTAGGTATTCCAGGTTCTTGTGGTCCGTGTAGATAATCACGGGGTACACTGCTCCTTCCAGGAGGTAGCGCCATTCCTCCAGAGCCAGTTTGACCGCCAATAGTTCTCGGTCACCGATGGTGTAATTACGTTCAGGTGCAGAGAAGCTCTTGGAGAAGAAACCGCATGTAACCATCTTCCCGGAGGAGGACTTTTGCATGAGCACTGCTCCGGCTCCCGAGGAGGAGGCATCCACCTCCAAGGTGAACTGGCGGTTTAACTCCGGACGGTGGAGTACAGGAGCGGAGGCAAATGCTCGCTTCAGTGAGCAAAACGCGGCGTCGGCCGCAGGTGACCAGTCCTTTGGATTAGCCTCCTTTTTGGTCAAAGCGGAGAGAGGAGCAGTCAGGGCAGAGAAGTGAGGGATGAACTGGCGGTAGTAGTTGGCAAATCCCAGGAACCGTTGGATTGCCTTTAGTCCAGAAGGGGGAGGCCAGTTGAGTATGGAGGACACCTTCTTAGGATCCATTTGCAGTCCAGTACCCGAGATGATGTATCCCAGGAAAGGGAGAGAAGACTGCTCAAAGACACACTTCTCATATTTGGCGTATAGACGATTCTCTCTCAGTCGTTGTAGGACCAGCTGGACGTTCTCTCTGTGGGTCTGGAGGTCCGGAGAGTAGATAAGGATGTCATCCAGATACACTACTACACAGACGTAGAGGAGGTCCCGGAAGATGTCGTTCACCAATTCTTGGAAGACTGCTGGTGCATTACATAGGCCGAAGGGCATCACGCAGTATTCATAGTGCCCATCGCGAGTATTAAACGCGGTCTTCCATTCGTCCCCAGAGCGGATACGAACTAGGTTGTAAGCACCCCGAAGATCCAGTTTGGTGAACACACGGGCTCCTCTGAGCCGGTCGAACAATTCGGGGATGAGCGGCAGAGGGTACTTGTTCTTTACGGTGATCTGATTCAGACCCCGGTAGTCGATGCAGGGGCGTAGGTCACCCTCTTTCTTCTTAACGAAGAAGAAGCCCGCTCCCGCAGGAGAGGAGGATCTCCGGATGAATCCCTTAGCCAGGCTCTCTGTGATGTAGGTAGACATGGCCCTGGTTTCGGCTGGGGACAACGGATATATCCGTCCTCGAGGTGGTGTTGTTCCTGGGAGCAGGTCGATGGCACAATCGTAGGGACGGTGTGGCGGAAGTACCTCAGACTCCTTCTTGTCGAAAACGTCTGCGAAGGACCAATAGGCCGAGGGCAGTTCCGGTAGGTTCTCTGGAACCGGAGGTCGTCGGATGTGTGGTATGGACTTCAGACACTTCTCATGACAAGAAGGGCCCCATCGGGTGATTTCGCCAGTACCCCAGCTGACTGAGGGTTCGTGTGTCCGCAACCAGGGAAGTCCCAGCAGGATTTGATGGGACATGTGTGGAAGGACGTAGAGAGAGATGTTCTCGGTGTGCAGGGCACCGATACGTAGTTCGACCGGTCTGGTGACCCAGGAGATGGTATCAGAGAGGGGTCTCCCATCCACAGAGGCTATCACGAGGGGTTTGTCAAGTGGAGTAACAGGCAGCTGGTACTTGTCCACCGTGGCCTGCTGAATGAAATTGCCTGCTGCCCCGGAATCGAGGTATGCCTCAGCCGTGAACCGTGTCTCTCCCGTTGACACTTGCACAGTCCACATAACCGGGTCTGAGAGAGTCCCAGCACCTAGGGTGGCCTCTCCTACCAACCCTAGGCTTTGGAGTTTCCCGGCCTCTCTGGACAGGCGCGTAGCAGGTGTGTGCCCTCTCCGCAGTAAAAGCAGAGGCCCTTGGCGAGCCGCTCTGCTCGACGCTGTTCAGACTGTCGTACTCGGTCAATCTGCATGGGCTCGTGGACGGGAATCCCAGCTGTTGATGACTGAGGTGCGGAGGGCTTCTGGGGAGGTGAGGAATGCCGTACCGGTCGTCTCTCACGAGACAGCTCTTTAGAGCGCTCCTGAAAACGAATGTCCACTCGAGTAGCCAGGGCAATCAGGGCATCTAGGGTGGAGGGCAAGTCACGACCCGCCAACTCATCTTTGATGCGACTCGAGAGTCCCTCCCAGAAGGCGGCTGTCAGGGCCTCATTATTCCACCCGAGTTCAGAAGCCAAAGTGCGGAAACGGATGGCGTATTGGCCCACCGTCAGTGTTCCTTGACGTAGGCGGAGAAGTGATGAAGCAGACGCGGAGGCGCGTCCCGGCTCGTCAAAGGTACTGCGAAAGGCCTGCAGGAACTCTCGAAGGTTCTTGGTCACAGGGTCCTCCTTCTCCCACAAGGGGTTCATCCACGCCAGTGCCTCGCCCTCTAGGTGGGACATTATAAAGGCGACCTTGGCTTGGTCGGAGGCGAATAGATGTGGCAGCTGCGTGAAATGAAGGGAACATTGGTTGATGAAGCCCCTGCAGGTCTTGGGATCTCCAGAATAACGAGGTGGTGAAGCCAACCGGAGTTGGGAAGCACCCGACGAGGCTGCCACTGGTGCGGGAGCCGTGGATTGTCCATTGGAGGACCTGGGTGCCGCAGGCGTCATGGATGCTTGTAACGTGTACAGGCGGGTGTCCACGGAGGTCATAAATTGCAGCATGCGGGTCTGGACTTCACGCTGGCGTTGGAGTTCCTCTTGCAGGGCCAATAGTGCTGCAGCGGGATCCATGGCCTGATCTTACTGTCACGGCCGGGCGGTCGGGCAGACCCAGGAGGTGGATCCACTGGACCGAACTCTCTGAGATGGTGGGAGGGAGTCCGGCAGCTGAAGCACTGATGGGCAGTAGAACAGTCCGTGCAAGTGAAGGCAGCGGAGGAGTCCCAGGGACCACGGAGTCACAGAAGGTGGTCTTGGTGACGTAGCTCAGGTTCGGAGGCCGAGGTGATATCAGGCGGGGTCCGGAACCTCTGGAGCAAGATGACGGGTCACCGCAGGGATCCGGGATGGTACGGACTGTCAGATGGCAGACGGACAGCGTGCGGGGATCAGGACACGGCAGACTGGATGGCGAAGCAGGCACGGCTCTACAAAGAGAGATAGGTGAGTACGAGCACAGTAACACCAGGAGACCTGACTCCTAGCTCAGGGAACACGAAGATCAGGCCCCGCCCCCTTGGACAATGACCCCTTATATACCCTGTACCTGTGCAACCTCATTTCCTGTTAATGGACGCTGGCCCTTTAAGAAAGGGTCAGTGACCGCGCGCGCGCGCCCTAATGCGCATGCGCGCCGCCCGGGTGCCAGAAGCCAGGGAAGGAGGCTGCGAGGAGGACGCAGGGGAGCCGGCCAGGTCCAGGGAAGCTGTCGGGCGCCGGGATCGGGGGCCCGGAGCCCTGGGACGGACGGAATCCGGTGACTGGGGAGCGGAGAGCGTGGCAGGTGAGCCGGGGAACGGGGGTGAGGACCCGGGGAGCGTGACAGCTATATGGGATAATTGAATGTATGCATCGGAAACAGATTTCTTAACAGTAAGCATAGAGTGTCCAACCCCTTTAATGATGGTGCTAATATTTCTTGTATTAATAACAGCAAGAGGTTTTCTGCTTTGGAAATTTATCTTTTAACTCCTTAAAGGAAACCAGTGAGAAGCATCAGCTTCCCCAAAACATTTATATGGCTTGGCTGTGTAGCTAAACCAGTCAATCCCTTTATGACCCCAAAGCTCATCCAGTGAAAAATTGCATTATAAAGTACTAAACATATTCCAACAGAATTTGTTGTACATGACATCCTGAAAAGCTCACGTTATATAGGGATGTCTTGTGTCTGTTCTTCAGAGTATCTCTCCCAGACCATAGGGCACCTGACCTTCTCCCGCTAAGCTGCCTGCTTTACATTTATGATGGTCCAGGTTTGAAACACTGTTCATTTTTGGTATATGGTCAACAGCTTTATAGAAAATAGTTTGGCCACTTGCTCGAAACGTGTAAACTTAGACTATTATTTTACTTTGTTTTTATATATTGATTCCTGTGGATTTGTGGAAGATGTTAACCAACTTCATGCATATATGATAATCAGTCAGCCACTACAATAGGTCGTGTATTAACTTCACATAAATATGTTACCAAATATAGTAGAATTCATTTAGGTTGATGTATAAATGACAACACACTTTACCCAATTGCAATGAGTAACAGATTTTTTGCAGTCGGCCTTTGATGACGGATGTGTGCATTGTTATACAGACATAAAGCTTCACCATATTATATTGTTTTGTTAAATGTCATTTACCAAAGCTTTTCCATGTGCTGGTGGGATGATGAAGTGAAGGATTTCTCTGTATTGTAAGATGCAATTATAATAAAAAAAAACAAATATATGACTTTATACATACTTTTCTTTGTATTTCTTTTCATAGCTAAGTATTATAGCATCTTTGTCTTTAAACTGGATTTAAAAAAAAATAGCAAGTGCATTCAAGAGTATATTTTGTCCTTTTATCACAGCATGGGCAATATTATTCCTTATGTAGTTTACTGCTTCTGGTGGCAATAAATAGAAAATGTCTCACCATGGAAACTTTAATTCATTCAAGCTTGTTGAGAATTTGAACAGCTTGATTTACTTTTTCAAGTTGCAGCTCAAAGCAATGTCTCATAGTTATTGTGCAATTTCTCATCAAGATAGGCCATGAACAATCATTTACTTTCTTCACAAGTCTTTAAGAGAAGCTTATTTGTGTCTCATTTTGGAGAAAGTTGCCAAAAATGATAGGTTAGAGTTTAGTAGCACACTTGATTATGGTGCAAACAGCACATGAAAAGTAGTATAACATTCGCTTATTATTGCTTTATTGTATTCCTGTCCAGGTAAAACCCAGGTCATGGGTGAAATCAAAATTGCCCTGAAAAAAGAAATGAAGACAGATGGAGAGCAGCTGATTGTGGAGATTCTGCAATGCAGAAATATTACATACAAATTTAAGTCTCCAGATCATCTGCCAGGTAAGGTGAAGAAGTACTAAAATTGTTGTTCCCTTTTTTAGCTTCGGTAGCTTTAGAAAAATGAGTATTTCTTACCCTCTACTGGTCCAGTTCAAAACTCCCTGTTACAGCCTCGGTCTCTGTTGTTTGTCTGAAGAAGTGACTATAAGGCTATGTGCCCACGTGTGTGCGCTCTGCACCGCAGCGTTAAACTCACTGCATGTTCGCTTCAGAGCGCAGCTGAAAAGCTCCATTCTGAAACTTTTGTGACTGCAGAATTCATGCGCTCTGGATGCTGCCTCTCCCTATAGACAGAATGGAGACAGCATGCAAAGCGCACGAAAGAAGTGACATGTTTCTTTTTAGAATGCAGCAATTTGGCAGCATGCAAATCGCTGCGTTCTAAAACGCAACGTGGGCATGGATTATGCACAATCTTCATAGATTGTGCAGGGGACGCAAGACGCATGCAGTTATGCTGCAGTGCAATAGGCAGCGTAACTGCATGCAAATACGCAATGTGGGCACTAGAGATAAGCGATGTTCGAGGCTCGAGGTTCGCCAATTTCATTTTCGAGTGATTTTGGGGGGTGTTTGAGAGGCTCTACGAACTCGAGCCTTTTGCTAAAAGCTCGACAGTTCGAGTAGCGTTCGAGAACGGTTCGATCAACAAAAAGCCTAGCTAGTTACTGGCTGGCTTTTCACTGTAATAGTGTGAGTGACTGTGAATCACGCTATTATCAAAATTCAGCATTTAGTGTGCGGGGGGGACAGGGTTTAGATCAGTGCTGCTGCTGAGTAATGAGACAATGCCGATCGACATTTTTTTTTCCCCTAATCGCGCGTACAGTGGGGCAGGCCAGGCTGTCAGCAAATCACAGAGATACACACTGCAAAGTTGATTTTTGCCAGACAAGCAAGGGCATGTGGCATAGGCTGTGCATGTCACATGTCCTTGCCTTATAAGATACGGCCATTTTCCACGTCGCCGTCATTATCTGTCTGCTGCGTATGGGTGACAGTCACTGCTCCCGCTGCTGCTGTGTGCTCTATAGAGATACAGTGCAATTTACCCAGCGCTTTAGGGAATAGGGACTACTGGTTATTTCAGCCCTTTTCAGGGCTGATTTACAGGCATTCATAGCCATAGCTGCTAGGCAGGTCCGTGCAAATGCTGTGTAGGACTTTAGATCACAGCGTCTGACTACCTCAGCTCAGGCAATTCCTTGCTGCATTTTTTGATTAGCAGGGATAGAAAGTGAAGCTTCCTTTGCTGCCCACTGACCCACAGCACCCGTGCATTCTACCCACCTGCCCATTTTTGCCACACTATTTTATTTCCCCAAAGAGCTGACACTTTTTGTGCCATCCTAAAAGTGTCTGGAATACTAACTTAGTATTCTTTTGCTGTCCACTGACCCACAGCACCCGTGCATTCTACCCACCTGCCCATTTTTGCCACGCTATTTTATTTCCCCAAAGACCTGACACTTTTTCTGCCATCCTAAAAGTGTCTGGAATACTAACTTAGTGTTCCTTTGCTGTCCACTGACCCACAGCACCCGTGTATTCTACCCACCTGCCCATTTTTGCCACGCTATTCTAATTGCAAACTGTGCTGCCACTGTTAGGGGCATACTAAAATTTACTGGGATACTACCTTAGTGTTGCCTTGCTGGCAATCACGGTACATCACCTGTGCATGGTACACACCTGTCCAATTTTGCTACGCAAATCTAATTGCAAACTGTGCTGCCACTGTTAGGGGCATAATAAAATTGACTGGGATACTCAGTGTTGGTTATTCAGCTGTCAATAAAGCTAGACCACCTCTGCATTGTACACACCTGTCCATCTTTGCTACGCAATTCTAATTGCAAACTGAGCTGCCACTGTTAGGGGCATACTAAAATTCACTGGGATACTACCTTAGTGTTGCCTTGCTGGCAATCACGGTACATCACCTGTGCATGGTACACACCTGTCCATTTTTGATACGCAATTCTAATTGCAAACTGTGCTGCCACTGTTAGGGGCATACTAAAATTTACTGGGATACTACCTTAGTGTTTCTTTGCTGGCAATCACGGTACAGCACCTGTGCATGGTACACACCTGTCCAATTTTGCTACGCAAATCTAATTGCAAACTGTGCTGCCACTGTTAGGGGCATAATAAAATTGACTGGGATACTCAGTGTTGGTTCTTCAGCTGTCAATAAGGCTAGACCACCTCTGCAATCTACACCACCTCTCCATTTTTGCTACCACATTTTAAGTGTCCAATCTTGTTGCTAACAAAATGAGTGGCAAAAGGACAGATGCTGGTGGAAAGGGGAACAGACGTGTTGGAAAAGGAAAAAAAGTTTGTGTCCGTGGGGTAGGTGGGAAAGCTACATTAAAATCTGCTGAAGAAAGGCCATCTTCCAGAAAAAGTAAGATGTCTACTACTTTCCATGGACAATCGGATGTGCTACCTTTTTTACGGAACCGAACAACTGTAACAAAAAAAGAACATGCTAGAATGGATCTCAAGTGCTCCAACAAGTGCCCTCTCCTCTACCTCAACTTCAACATCCAAAAAACAACAGTCCTCTGAGTTGTCACCCCAATCGCACTTGCTTTCTCCCAGCTCTTAAGTCTCCACCCGCCCTGCAGAGTATGGTGTGACAGAGATGGCTGAGTCTGCATAGCTGTTCAGTCACACTATACCCTGGGAATCAGAGGTCTGCTCCCAAGCTACAGTGAGTACAGACCAGGAAATGGTCTGCAGTTATGCCCAAAAGCTTTGTGACTCAGATTCAGGCCCTGATGACCAAGTTTCTGAGCATAATGTAGACCCTCATTCCCAAACTGTAACACCTGTGGGTGGAGACAATGAAGAACATACTGATGATGATGAGACGCAGATACCTGATTGGGATGACAACTTAACTATTCAGTCAGGGCAGGAAGAGATTAGGTCTGAGGGCGAGGGGAGTGCAAACACAACTTTTGATGATGAAGTTATAGATTGTACTTACTGTCAACCCACAGTCAGGCACTCGAGGAGGTCACCAGAGGCGGTGGAGGAGGATGCTACTGACGACGAAGTAACCTTGCGCCTTCCTGGACAGAGTCGGAGTACTGGAAGCACGTCAACAACTGCTTCCTCAGCCACAACTCTGCCTCTGAGCACAAGTCGGGGTGGCTCTGCAGGTCGCATGGGCTCTAAGCCTTGCCTAGCCTAGCCTGGTCCTTTTTTGACATCGCAAAGGATCTCCCAAATCATGTGATCTGTAAGATTTTTCACCAATCTATAAGTAGAGGCCAAAACCTCACCAGTTTGACAACTTCTTCCATGAATCGTCACATGAATAAAAAGCATAAGTCCCCATGGGAAGCTCACCGTGATACAATGCGGGCTAGCGGAGAGGGCCAACCACCGTCTGCCCCTTCCAGTGCATCCGTGCGCTCTTCATCCTCTATGACTGTGGGGACAGCTGTCACACATGTTTTTCCACGCAGACCTTCCACCTCTTTAACCGCAACAGGCAGTTTGCTTGGCAGGTCGTCAGTTGTTTTGGAAGGGGAAACAAGTGCTGGTGTAGAGCTCTCTCAGTCATCAAGAGCACCAAGTTTGGATGAAGGCAACATCATGTCTCCGCCTGCACTTTCCTTACAGACCTGCAGTTTGCCAGGGACACCCTACTCCACACCATCTCCAAACACCAGCCAGGTCTCAGTCCCTCAGATGTGGACCAATAAAAGGCCATTTCCTCCGAGCCATGACAAAGCTAAGAGGTTGACTTTCACCCTCTGTAAGCTCTTGGCTACCAAAATGCTGCCTTTCCGCCTGGTGGACACAGAGAGTTTTTGAGACCTTATTTCAGTTGCAGTGCCCCAGTACCAGATGCCCAGTCGCCACTACTTCTCCAAGAAAGGTGTGGCTGCGCTACACCAGCATGTCGCACACAACATCACCGCTTCCTTGAGCAACTCAGTGTCTGACAGGGTGCATTTCACCACCAATACTTGGACCAGTAAGCATGGACAGGGGCGTTACATGTCGCTGACTGGGCACTGGGTAACTATGGTGAGAGATGGAGAAGCATCTGCTGAACAAGTCTTGCCGTCCCCACGAGTTGTGAGTTAATCCTCTGTATGTAGAAGTTCCTCCACTGCTTCTGCCTCCTCAACCTCGTCTGGGTCCTCCACCTCTGCCCCAAGCCTGCCTGGTCAGGCCACCTGCGTTGTAATGGCGCACAAGGAATCCTACACACCTCCTTACTATGCTGGCAGCAGAGCTCAACTGCATCAGGCGGTCTTTACCTTGAAACGTCTTGGAAATAAGAGTCACACAGCTGAGGAGTTGTGGTCAGCTCTTGCGAGCGAGTTTCTTAAATGGTTGTCTCCACTCAACTTGCAGCCAGGGAAGGCCGTGTGCGACAATACTGCAAACCTGGGTGCGGCCATTCACCGGGGCAAGGTGACACACGTGCCTTGTATGGCTCACGTGTTGAACCTTGTTGTCCAACAATTTTTAACCCACTATCCCGGCCTAGATGGGCTTCTGCACAAGGCACAGTCACTCTATGCTCACTTCCACCGTTCAACCGCCGCAGCTGACCGACTTGCATCGCTATAGAAGTCTTTGGCCTGCCGGTTCATCGCCTGAAATGCGATGTGCCGACATGCTGGAATTCGACTCTCCACATGTTGCATTGACTGTGGCAGCACCGCCGAGCCCTGGTGCAATACATTATGACGTATATCCTGGGCCAACGAGATGCATAGGTGGGGCAGATCACACTGCTGGAGTGGTCTCAGATCAAGGACCTATGCAACCTTCTGCACAGTTTCGACATGGCGACGAATATGTTTAGCGCTGAAAATGCCATTATCAGCATGACAATTCCAGTCATTTACATTCTGGAGCACACGCTAAACAGTATTCGGAGTCAGGTGGTGGGACAAGAGGAAAGGGAGGACATACAGGAGGATTCATATGCACAAGGGATACCAACATCTACAAGGTCCAGACGTTCAGCTTCACCAAGGCGGCAGGCATGGGACTAACAAGGGTGTCATCCTGGGGAGAGTAAAGGCTGGCGTATTTTGGAATGTGCTTGATGCAAATCTTCCTGTCAAGTTTGCAACTGGGGCACAAGTGATGCTCCTGAAGGGGTGTCTGTGGGGCCCAATTTTTGGAAAAAGGGAGATTCTGCTTGGAGTCCGCTTGCTGTGTTTTTAAAAACGAGACAAGATGAACAAGTCTTGGTTCAGCAAAGACTTTGCTACCTACCCCGGTGTCATCCTGGGGACAGTTAAGGCTGGCGTATTTTGAAATGTGCTTCATGCGAATCTACCTGGCAAGTTTGCAACTGGGGCAAAAGTGATGCCACTGAAGGGGTGTCTGTGGGGCCCAATTTTTGGAAAAAAGGGAGACTCTGTTTGGAGTCCCCTTGCTGTGTTTTTAAAAACGAGCCAAGATGAACAAGTCATGGTTCAGAAAAGACTTTGCTACCTGCCCTGGTGTCATCCTGGGGACAGTTAAGGCTGGTGTATTTTGGAATGTGCTTGATGCAAATCTACCTGTCAAGTTTGCAACTGGGGCACAAGTGATGCCACTGAAGGGGTGTCTGTGGGCCCCAATTTTTGGAAAAAAGGGAGACTCTGTTTGGTGTCCCCTTGCTGTGTTTTTAAAAACGAGCCAAGATGAACAAGTCATGGTTCAGAAAAGACTTTGCTACCTGCCCTGGTGTCATCCTGGGGAGAGTTAAGGCTGGCGTATTTTGGAATGTGCTTGATGCAAATCTACCTGTCAAGTTTGCAACTGAGGCAAAAGTGATGCCACTGAAGGGGTGTCTGTGGGGCCCAATTTTTGGAAAAAAGGGAGACTCTGCTTGGAGTCCCCTTGCTGTGTTTTACATGATTTTAGAAGGGCATGACATGCCTATATATGTGTCTCCTCTTTTAACTCATCCAGCTGTTTTGTTTTCGCCTGAGTATATGTCCTTGTCACTTTCCCATGTGTTTGTGGTGTCTTGGGAGTTGTTTGTCACCTTTTGGACACCTTTGAAGGTGTTTTCTATGTGTTTTTATGTGTTTGTGTTTGCCTCCCATTGTTTTCAATGGGGTTCGAGAGGTTCGTCGAACGGTTCGTCGAGCTGAACTCGAACGCGGCCTTTGTTCGACGAACCAAACCGAACTCAAGCCTTTAGAAGCTCGCTCATCTCTAGTGGGCACATAGCCTTAAAATGATACAGCTAATCATTGAGCTCAGTAGCCCCTAAAAAGTTCCAAAAAGCTGGCTCTGGATCAAGAATGGTAAGTAATATTAGGTTGTTTTTATAGCTACTGTAGCCTATAAATGTCACAAGGGACTATGTGGATATCAGGAAAAAGGGGCCTCTAAGCTGACCTGCCGGCTAGGGGGCCCTGGCTATCCCTATTCTCAGAAATACCCCTACTGCTGGGGATGTCTGAGTCTCCATCCTGGCTCGGCTCCTGACCAGCTCTGATCTTATACCCCTATCCTCTGAGGGGCTGGGACAGGACTGTGATTTAACTCACAGAAATAGACAAACAGGGGAAATCAAATTTCTGTCACACAGCACACACACACAGAGGTATAAGACAACAAGAGATAAGGAGGAAAACAAGAGTGGAAACAACAGGATGACGAGTAACTCCACAACAACACCAAGCACAAAGCAACTCTTTGTTCAGCAAGTCTGGGATACCACAACACAGACCAACACAGCAGAAACTATAGTTTGCGTAGGTAGAAGTTTTCCTCCAGCCTAAAAATGAGAGGAGCAAAAGTGATTGGCTTCCATACAACATGTGATCAAATAAAGAATTAATATGAACACTTAAAACCGGATCAAAGCAAGATATTACATGCACCTGATACGGTAGGCCAAATATATCCACAAAGGATGTCTCTCTGTTTACAACATATCAATGAGAACATCATGGCATCCCATCCCCTGAAGAAGATTAAAATACCTTCATCGAAATGTACGTCGGGCTATTTTGGGGCCTTCCTTCCGGATCAAAGTTATACCTCAGCACCTGTTGTCGGACGCTGGCTTGCCGAGTAAAGGGTATGATTTCTGCCCAGGCGTGATTTTCACATTACGTTTGTAAAAATTCTAGACTCACTATGAACTACAACAATATAGTGATATGACCTGACTGCATATCCATGGACCTGCCACTGGCCCTGATACAGTCACTATCTATTTGTGGTTTTCAAATGTTCCCTCTGTATTATATATGAATACAATTCTGTATGTTCTCATTGATATGTTGTAAACAGAGGGACATCCTTTGACGATATATTGGGCCTACCGTATCAGGTGCATGGACTTGCCACTGGCCCTGATACAGTCACTATCCATTTGTGGTTTTTAGAGATGAGCGAACCGGTCCCGGTTCGGCTCGAGGTCAGTTCGCCGAACAGAGGTCCCGTTCGAGTTCGGCTCGTCGAACGTTCGACGAACCAAACTCGAACTGCATAGGAAACAATGGCAGGCAATCACAAACACATAAAAACACCTAGAAAACACCCTCAAAGGTGTCCAAAAGGTGACAAACAACTCAAACACATGGGAAAGTGACAAGGACATATGCTCATGCGAAAACAAAACAGCTGGACAAGGAAAAAGAGGAGGACACACAGATATATGAGTATATGCAAGGAAACATCGATTCCATTATTGTGCAACTTGAGCCCTGCTCATTTTAGGCTTCCAATCTTGATAAATTGCCTGAGCTCGCCACGTATGCCTTGGGGATCTTGTCGTGTCCTGCAGCCAGCGTTCTCTCGGAACCTGTCTTCAGTGCTGCTGGGGGTCTGCTGGCAGATAAGCACACGTGTCTGTCCACTGACAATGTGGACATGGCTCTCAGAGGACTTTTCTTCCCCTGGGTCAGCCAGGGGACGGGAAAGGCAAGCGTATTTTTGAGAGTGCTTCATGCAAAGCATCTTTTTCTTTTTCAAAAGGGGGCTCAACCGATGCCAGGCAAGTGGGGTGTGTGTGGCCCAGTTAGTGGAAACGAGGGAGACTGTGGTTGGAGTCCCCTTGCTGTGTTTCTAAAAGAACCAAGATGAACAAGTCATGGCTCTCAGAGGACTTTTCTTCCCCTGGGTCAGCCAGGGGACGGGAAAGGCACGCGTATTTTTGAGAGTGCTTCATGCAAAGCATCTTTTTCTTTTTCAAAAGGGGGCTCAACCGATGCCAGTCAAGTGGGGTGTGTGTGGCCCAGTTAGTGGAAACGAGGGAGACTGTGGTTGGAGTCCCCGCGCTGTGTTTCTAAAAGAACCAAGATGAACAAGTCATGGCTCTCAGAGGACTTTTCTTCCCCTGGGTCAGCCAGGGGACGGGAAAGGCACGCGTATTTTTGAGAGTGCTTCATGCAAAGCATCTTTTTCTTTTTCAAAAGGGGGCTCAACCGATGCCAGTCAAGTGGGGTGTGTGTGGCCCAGTTAGTGGAAACGAGGGAGACTGTGGTTGGAGTCCCCGCGCTGTGTTTCTAAAAGAACCAAGATGAACAAGTCATGGCTCTCAGAGGACTGTTCTTCCCCTGGATCAGCCAGGGGACGGGAAAGGCACGCGTATTTTTGAGAGTGCTTCATGCAAAGCATCTTTTTCTTTTTCAAAAGGGGGCTCAACCGATGCCAGACAAGTGGGGTGTGTGTGGCCCAGTTAGTGGAAACGAGGGAGACTGTGGTTGGAGTCCCCGCGCTGTGTTTTACATGCTTTTAGAAGGGCATGACATGGCTTAGAGGTTGACTTTCAGCATCTGGAAACTGTTGGCTACCAAAATGCAGCCTTTCCAACCTTTTTAACCGAGGATTTTCGAGACCTTATGTCCATCGCAGTGCCCCAAGAGCCGATGCCCAGGCGCCACTCCTTCTCCAACAAAGGCGTGCACGCGCTACACCAGCATGTCGCACTAAACATCACTGATTCCTTGAGAAACTCTGTGTGACAGGGTGCTTTTCACCACAGATAATTGGCCCAGTAAGCATGGACAGGGGCGTTACATGTTGCTGACTGGGCAATGGGTTACTGTGGGGAGAGATGGAGAAGGGTCTGCTGTACAAGTCTTGCCGTCCCCACGAGTTGTTTCAATCCTTCTTCTGTATGTAGAAGTTAATACACTGCTTCTGCCTCTTCAACCTCGTGTGGGTCCTCCACCTTGGCGCAAACACTGTGTGGTCAGGCCACCCTTCCTTGTAACTGCGCACAAGGACTACCACACACCTCCTTACTATGCTGGCAGCAGAGCTCAATGCCATCAGGCGGTCAAAGTTTTACTTTGAAATGTATGGGAAATGTGAGTCACACCGCTGAGAAGTTGTGGACGGTTAGCTCTGGAGACCGAGTTTCATCAATGGTTGTCTCCACTCAACCAGCAGCCAGGGAAGGCCGGGTGCGACAATGATGCAAACATGGGTGCGGCCCTTCGCTGTGACAATGTGACACACGTGCCTTGTGTGGTTCACGTGTTGAACCTGGTTGTCCAGCAATTTTTAAAGCACTATCCTGGCCCACATGGCCTTCTGCAGAGAGCACGGTGTAACGCCTTCCTTGATCCACACACTCAGATGGGCTGTAAATGATAGGCTAGAGGGAAGCCACTCACCAAGCAGGACCCCTAGAACCCTGAATCCCTTTAACCCCTATACAGGGATTAGGAATTGCACAGGGCCCAAGGTGATTAATACCTGTGGAAGGCTGCAGTTCCAGAGAATAGTAGTCAGGCAGGGTCAAAACATTAATTGAGGAACAGGAACAGAATGGGACGGCCAGGACTTAATCAGAAAACAAGCAGAGGTAAAATGCGGATCGGCCAACAAGGTACATAAACAGCAAGCAGGAAAAGTAGTCAGGTAACAAGCACACAAAATCATAAAACTGAACTGGGGGTAAAAGCAGAGCTATGTCTGGCAGTGGTCTGCAGACAGGATTGGCATAAAAAAGGGTGTGGTGTCTTCCCATTGGTTGTAGCTGAATGATGGTATTTCATCTGTGAGATACCCACCAGCTACATTCAGCCAGAGATTCTGCATCTGTCAAGGTAATGCAGCCCAGTGGGTGAGCATAACCTGCGTCCACCTGCGCCGCTGGCATCGACTCCTCTCCCATCATCAGCACTATTCATGAAAGGAACACGTTGTCACCTGGCGACCAGAGTACAAATTGACGGACCGGACTCCGTTGGTGACTTAACAGCCGTGTGCGGCAATGATGCAAACCTGGCTGCGGGCCATCGTCAGGGCAATGTGACACACGTGCCTTGTATGGCTCACGTGTTGAACCTAATTCTCCAGCAATTTTTAAAACACCATCACGGCCTACATGGCCTTGTGCAGCGTGCACGCTCGCTATGTGCTCACTTCCATCGTGCGCACACAGCAGCTCAACAACTTTTGTCACTACAGAAGTCTTTAGGTCTGGTGGTTAAACGCCTGAAATGCGATGTGCCCACACGCAGGAATTTGAATCTGCACATGTTGCAGCGTTTGTGGCAGCACCGCCGAACCCTGCTGCAATACGTTATGACATATAGCCTGGGATAACTTGATCCAGAGGTGGTGCAGATCACGCTGCTGGAGTGGTGTCAGATCAAGGACCTATGCACCCTGCTACACAGTTTACAAATGTCGACGAAGATGTTTAGCACTGGCAATGTCATTCTCAGCGTGACAATTCTGGTCATCTACATGATGGAGCACACTGTAATTATTATTCGGAGTCAGGTGTTGGGACAAGAGGAAGGGGAGGAAGTACAGGAGGAGTCATATGCGGAAGGGATAACAAGATCTACGAGGTCCAGATGGTCAGCGGCACCTATGCGGCAGTCATGGTGAGGGAGAGGGATTAACAAGGGCGCATAGTATCAGCAAAAAGTGTTGAGGAAGGTGCAGGAGCCCATGAAGAAATGGAGGACGAACTGGCGATGGGCATGTAAGACTCAGCAGATGAGTGAGAGCTTGCTCACATTTCGGTTGTGCGAGGTTGTGGGGAGAGGGCAGAGGAAGGAGGCACGATTCTCACCTCTCTGCCACCAACACACCAAGGACTTGGTCCTCCTGGATGCACAAGACACATGAGCGCCTTCTTGCTGCACTATCTACAACATGACCCTCGGATTGTACGAATTCAAAGTAATCCAGAATACTGGGTTGCCACACTGTTAGATCCCCGGTACAAGACAAAATTTGGCAAAATAATTCCTGCCATAGAAATGGACGCACGTATACAGGAGTATCTGCAGAATGTGGTACGCAATCTTAGATCTACTTTTCCACTAAACACCAGTGCTGCACAGAGTGAATCTCAACGCTTTGTCATGGATAGGAGGAAATGGTCTTTTACTTGTCCACATCTGAGGGACCGAGGGCTGGCTGCTGTGCTGAGATGGCGTTGAGTACGGTGTCCCTGCAGAGTTGCACTTTTGGTCATATACCAAAATGAGTTGAAAAAGGACAGATGCTGGTGGAAAGGGGAACAGGTGTGTTGGAAAGGGGAAAAAAGTTTTGGTCCGTGGATTTGGTGGTTAAGCAACAGTAACATTTGCTGAAGAAACATCATCTGTTACAGTGGGACTGGCAGATTTGGATAAAGTGGTATATACTATGTTACCGCTATATAACGAAAATTAATAAGAAAAGAAAGAGAAAGGTATATATCCCCATCAGCAGTCAGTGTCCACCGTGCTCCCAGTTGGAAAAGGAGAGGTTGGCAACTAGAAGGTTTGGTGGAGGATACAGAGCTGTGTGGCTATGAAACTAATAGTAGCCTGAACCGAGTTAGACGCCATTTGGATCTGGAGACTGTGAGCACTGTTAGCGTCACAGGGTCCACATGCCCACCCAGCCCAGGAACTCCCTGTTAACAACACAGGGGCCATTGAGTACGCTGACCGTGTGCATAGGGGCACACCTGTGGACAGCAGGCGCATCAGCAGCAGCAGGCCTGTTAATGCCACTGGGCTGCACAAGCAGGACTGGTAGGACAGGAGCTGGTCTTAACCGTTCTGCGTTACCAACTGTGGTGGTGGCCTGCATCGACACCCTATCCTTGCCTACCTCTGGCCTAAAGCCGCAATGGGTTCAACACATGGAGGTGTGCTCTTTCGGAGCATAATAGAAGACTGCGCACCTCCTTGTTGGCTCCAGCCCCTTTTATAACCTGGGTCCGCCCCAAACCAGGGTGAACCACAATGCACCTCCTGGAGACAAAAGTAGAGTGACACGTCATGAGTGGCATAACTAGCGTCCTATTTGGAACCGCAACTTCAATGATGACCTCATGGCTGCCATGACCCAAACACCTCACCAGTCATCGTCTGACCATCAATAATGCGGTGACAAGTCATAGGGGTGGGCCTCTGCAAGCCATTTGGGAGGACACCTGATGCCCTGTGGTCTATATGGGACCCCCACATCAGGGGCAGGGCCAAAGAGTTCATTACCGGACCTAGTCTCTGATGCAGTAAGTGCCTGAGCATGCTCAGTAGCATGAAATACAGTCTCTGAAAAAAGACTATCAGCTTTAGCATGGTGTCTAGGCACAAAACAGGACTTAGACCCGGCACGGAATGCAAGCACCTGTGCAAAGAGGCTTTTCACACTTAGTGTGGGAGCATGCGCTGTATCCCGAAATGAAGACTTAGCGTCAGGAATAGCACAGTCAGGCTGAGCATACTCACTAGGCGAAACACTGTAATTAGGCTGCAGCTGGGGTAAATCGGCACACGCATGCACACTAGCTGCCTCTCCACACTTAGAGGTGGAGGGGAAATTGCTCTTGGAGATGCTGTCTATGAACAGAAGGAAAAGCTAAAGGAAGCCTGACTTTCTATCCCTCCGAATTATCAAATGCAGCAATGAATTCCATGAGTTTGCTATAACATTAGCGTAGCAAAATGTGCATGAAGGTGTCATGTAGAGGTGCTATAAATAGCTTGGCACCAGTGGGGCACTAATGGAATACAACAGCCAGTTCTATGATGCCACTAAATGGCAGTATTTTTTGCTATCATTATAGCTTATTAAAAACAGCAGGAGGGTGTCCTGCACAGGTGCTAGAAATAGCTTGGCAGCAGTGGGGCACTAATGGAATACAACAGCCAGTTCTATGATGCCACTAAATGGCAGTATTTTTTGCTATCATTATAGCTTATTAAAAACAGAGCAGGAGGGTGTCCTGCACAGGTGCTAGAAATAGCTTGGCACCAGTGGGGCACTAATGGAATACAACAGCCAGTTCTATGATGCCACTAAATGGCAGTATTTTTTGCTATCATTATAGCTTATTAAAAACAGAGCAGGAGGGTGTCCTGCACAGGTGCTAGAAATAGCTTTGCACCAGTGGGGCACTAATGGAATACAACAGCCAGTTCTATGATGCCACTAAATGGCAGTATTTTTTGCTATCATTATAGCTTATTAAAAACAGAGCAGGAGGGTGTCCTGCACAGGTGCTGCACATAGATTTGCACCAGTGGGGCACTAATGGAGTACAACAGCCACTTCTTGTATGCCACTAGGTACACTGACTGTTTGCTAGTATAATGGCTTAGTTAAAAAGAGTTTGAGTGTGCAATGCAGGCAGAGGTGCTGCAAATATCTTTACAATAGTGTGAATAGACAAAAGTACAATAGCCACGTTTAGGATGCCACTAGGTACACTGACTGTTTGCTAGTATAATGGCTTAGTTAAAAAGAGTTTGAGTGTGCAATGCAGGCAGTGGTGCTGCAAATATCTTTACAATAGTGTGAATAGACAAAAGTACAATAGCCACATTTAGGATGCCACTAGGTACACTGACTGTTTGTTAGTATAATGGCTTAGTTAAAAAGAGTTTGAGTGTGCAATGCAGGCAGAGGTGCTGCAAATATCTTTACAATAGTGTGAATAGACAAAAGTACAATAGCCACGTTTAGGATGCCACTAGGTACACTGACTGTTTGCTACTATAATGGCTTAGTTAAAAAGAGTTTGAGTGTGCAATGCAGGCAGAGGTGCTGCAAATATCTTTACAATAGTGTGAATAGACAAAAGTACAATAGCCACGTTTAGGATGCCACTAGGTACACTGACTGTTTGCTAGTATAATGGCTTAGTTAAAAAAAGTTTGAGTGTGCAATGCAGGCAGAGGTGCTGCAAATATCTTTACAATAGTGTGAATAGACAAAAGTACAATAGCCACGTTTAGGATGCCACTAGGTACACTGACTGTTTGCTAGTATAATGGCTTAGTTAAAAAGAGTTTGAATGTGCAATGCAGGCAGAGGTGCTGCAAATATCTTTACAATAGTGTGAATAGACAAAAGTACAATAGCCACGTTTAGGATGCCACTAGGTACACTGACTGTTTGCTAGTATAATGGCTTAGTTAAAAAAAGTTTGAGTGTGCAATGCAGGCAGAGGTGCTGCAAATATCTTTGCAATAGTGTGAATAGACAAAAGTACAATAGCCACGTTTAGGATGCCACTAGGTACACTGACTGTTTGCTAGTATAATGGCTTAGTTAAAAAGAGTTTGAGTGTGCAATGCAGGCAGAGGTGCTGCAAATATCTTTACAATAGTGTGAATAGACAAAAGTACAATAGCCACGTTTAGGATGCCACTAGGTACACTGACTGTTTGCTAGTATAATGGCTTAGTTAAAAAGAGTTTGAGTGTGCAATGCAGGCAGAGGTGCTGCAAATATCTTTACAATAGTGTGAATAGACAAAAGTACAATAGCCACGTTTAGGATGCCACTAGGTACACTGACTGTTTGCTAGTATAATGGCTTAGTTAAAAAAAGTTTGAGTGTGCAATGCAGGCAGAGGTGCTGCAAATATCTTTGCAATAGTGTGAATAGACAAAAGTACAATAGCCACGTTTAGGATGCCACTAGGTACACTGACTGTTTGCTAGTATAATGGCTTAGTTAAAAAGAGTTTGAGTGTGCAATGCAGGCAGAGGTGCTGCAAATATCTTTACAATAGTGTGAATAGACAAAAGTACAATAGCCACGTTTAGGATGCCACTAGGTACACTGACTGTTTGCTAGTATAATGGCTTAGTTAAAAAGAGTTTGAGTGTGCAATGCAGGCAGAGGTGCTTCAAATATCTTTACAATAGTGTGAATAGACAAAAGTACAATAGCCACGTTTAGGATGCCACTAGGTACACTGACTGTTTGCTAGTATAATGGCTTAGTTAAAAAAAGTTTGAGTGTGCAATGCAGGCAGAGGTGCTGCAAATATCTTTGCAATAGTGTGAATAGACAAAAGTACAATAGCCACGTTTAGGATGCCACTAGGTACACTGACTGTTTGCTAGTATAATGGCTTAGTTAAAAAGAGTTTGAATGTGCAATGCAGGCAGAGGTGCTGCAAATATCTTTACAATAGTGTGAATAGACAAAAGTACAATAGCCACGTTTAGGATGCCACTAGGTACACTGACTGTTTGCTAGTATAATGGCTTAGTTAAAAAAAGTTTGAGTGTGCAATGCAGGCAGAGGTGCTGCAAATATCTTTGCAATAGTGTGAATAGACAAAAGTACAATAGCCACGTTTAGGATGCCACTAGGTACACTGACTGTTTGCTAGTATAATGGCTTAGTTAAAAAGAGTTTGAGTGTGCAATGCAGGCAGAGGTGCTGCAAATATCTTTACAATAGTGTGAATAGACAAAAGTACAATAGCCACGTTTAGGATGCCACTAGGTACACTGACTGTTTGCTAGTATAATGGCTTAGTTAAAAAGAGTTTGAGTGTGCAATGCAGGCAGAGGTGCTGCAAATATCTTTACAATAGTGTGAATAGACAAAAGTACAATAGCCACGTTTAGGATGCCACTAGGTACACTGACTGTTTGCTAGTATAATGGCTTAGTTAAAAAAAGTTTGAGTGTGCAATGCAGGCAGAGGTGCTGCAAATATCTTTGCAATAGTGTGAATAGACAAAAGTACAATAGCCACGTTTAGGATGCCACTAGGTACACTGACTGTTTGCTAGTATAATGGCTTAGTTAAAAAGAGTTTGAGTGTGCAATGCAGGCAGAGGTGCTGCAAATATCTTTACAATAGTGTGAATAGACAAAAGTACAATAGCCACGTTTAGGATGCCACTAGGTACACTGACTGTTTGCTAGTATAATGGCTTAGTTAAAAAGAGTTTGAGTGTGCAATGCAGGCAGAGGTGCTTCAAATATCTTTACAATAGTGTGAATAGACAAAAGTACAATAGCCACGTTTAGGATGCCACTAGGTACACTGACTGTTTGCTAGTATAATGGCTTAGTTAAAAAGAGTTTGAGTGTGCAATGCAGGCAGAGGTGCTGCAAATATCTTTACAATAGTGTGAATAGACAAAAGTACAATAGCCACGTTTAGGATGCCACTAGGTACACTGACTGTTTGCTAGTATAATGGCTTAGTTAAAAAGAGTTTGAGTGTGCAATGCAGGCAGAGGTGCTGCAAATATCTTTACAATAGTGTGAATAGACAAAAGTACAATAGCCACGTTTAGGATGCCACTAGGTACACTGACTGTTTGCTAGTATAATGGCTTAGTTAAAAAAAGTTTGAGTGTGCAATGCAGGCAGAGGTGCTGCAAATATCTTTGCAATAGTGTGAATAGACAAAAGTACAATAGCCACGTTTAGGATGCCACTAGGTACACTGACTGTTTGCTAGTATAATGGCTTAGTTAAAAAAAGTTTGAGTGTGCAATGCAGGCAGAGGTGCTGCAAATATCTTGGCTATAGTGTGAATAGACAAAAGTACAATAGCCACGTTTAGGATGCCACTAGGTACACTGACTGTTTGCTAGTATAATGGCTTAGTTAAAAAGAGTTTGAGTGTGCAATGCAGGCAGAGGTGCTGCAAATATCTTTACACTAGTGTGACTACACAAAAGTACAATAGCCACGTTTAGGATGCCACTAGGTACACTGACTGTTTGCTAATATAATGGCTTAGTTAAAAAGAGTTTGAGTGTGCAATGCAGGCAGAGGTGCTGCAAATATCTTTCCACTAGTGTGACTACACAAAAGTCCAATAGCCACGTTTAGGATGCCACTAGGTACACTGACTGTTTGCTAGTATAATGGCTTAGTTAAAAAGAGTTTGAGTGTGCAATGCAGGCAGAGGTGCTGCAAATATCTTTGCACTAGTGTGACTAGACAAAAGTACAATAGCCACGTTTAGGATGCCACTAGGTACACTGACTGTTTGCTAGTATAATGGCTTAGTTAAAAAGAGTTTGAGTGTGCAATGCAGGCAGAGGTGCTGCAAATATCTTTGCAATAGTGTGACTAGACAAAAGTACAATAGCCACGTTTAGGATGCCACTAGGTACACTGACTGTTTGCTAGTATAATGGCTTAATTAAAAAAGTTTGAGTGTGCAATGCAGGCAGAGGTGCTGCAAATATCTTTGCAATAGTGTGAATAGACAAAAGTACAACAGCCACGTTTAGGATGCCACTAGGTACACTGACTGTTTGCTAGTATAATGGCTTAGTTAAAAAGAGTTTGAGTGTGCAATGCAGGCAGAGGTGCTTCAAATATCTTTACAATAGTGTGAATAGACAAAAGTACAATAGCCACGTTTAGGATGCCACTAGGTACACTGACTGTTTGCTTGTATAATGGCTTAGTTAAAAAGAGTTTGAGTGTGCAATGCAGGCAGAGGTGCTTCAAATATCTTTACAATAGTGTGAATAGACAAAAGTACAATAGCCACGTTTAGGATGCCACTAGGTACACTGACTGTTTGCTAGTATAATGGCTTAATTAAAAAAGTTTGAGTGTGCAATGCAGGCAGAGGTGCTGCAAATATCTTTGCAATAGTGTGAATAGACAAAAGTACAATAGCCACGTTTAGGATGCCACTAGGTACACTGACTGTTTGCTAGTATAATGGCTTAGTTAAAAAGAGTTTGAGTGTGCAATGCAGGCAGAGGTGCTTCAAATATCTTTACAATAGTGTGAATAGACAAAAGTACAATAGCCACGTTTAGGATGCCACTAGGTACACTGACTGTTTGCTTGTATAATGGCTTAGTTAAAAAGAGTTTGAGTGTGCAATGCAGGCAGAGGTGCTGCAAATATCTTTACAATAGTGTGAATAGACAAAAGTACAATAGCCACGTTTAGGATGCCACTAGGTACACTGACTGTTTGCTAGTATAATGGCTTAGTTAAAAAGAGTTTGAGTGTGCAATGCAGGCAGAGGTGCTGCAAATATCTTTACAATAGTGTGAATAGACAAAAGTACAATAGCCACGTTTAGGATGCCACTAGGTACACTGACTGTTTGCTAGTATAATGGCTTAGTTAAAAAGAGTTTCAGTGTGCAATGCAGGCAGAGGTGCTGCAAATATCTTTACAATAGTGTGAATAGACAAAAGTACAATAGCCACGTTTAGGATGCCACTAGGTACACTGACTGTTTGCTAGTATAATGGCTTAGTTAAAAAAAGTTTGAGTGTGCAATGCAGGCAGAGGTGCTGCAAATATCTTTACAATAGTGTGAATAGACAAAAGTACAATAGCCACGTTTAGGATGCCACTAGGTACACTGACTGTTTGCTAGTATAATGGCTTAGTTAAAAAAAGTTTGAGTGTGCAATGCAGGCAGAGGTGCTGCAAATATCTTTGCAATAGTGTGAATAGGCAAAAGTACAATAGCCACGTTTAGGATGCCACTAGGTACACTGACTGTTTGCTAGTATAATGGCTTAGTTAAAAAAAGTTTGAGTGTGCAATGCAGGCAGAGGTGCTGCAAATATCTTTGCAATAGTGTGAATAGACAAAAGTACAATAGCCACGTTTAGGATGCCACTAGGTACACTGACTGTTTGCTAGTATAATGGCTTAGTTAAAAAGAGTTTGAGTGTGCAATGCAGGCAGAGGTGCTGCAAATATCTTTCCACTAGTGTGACTACACAAAAGTACAATAGCCACGTTTAGGATGCCACTAGGTACACTGACTGTTTGCTAGTATAATGGCTTAGTTAAAAAGAGTTTGAGTGTGCAATGCAGGCAGAGGTGCTGCAAATATCTTTCCACTAGTGTGACTACACAAAAGTCCAATAGCCACGTTTAGGATGCCACTAAGTACACTGACTGTTTGCTAGTATAATGGCTTAGTTAAAAAGAGTTTGAGTGTGCAATGCAGGCAGAGGTGCTGCAAATATCTTTGCACTAGTGTGACTAGACAAAAGTACAATAGCCACGTTTAGGATGCCACTAGGTACACTGACTGTTTGCTAGTATAATGGCTTAGTTAAAAAGAGTTTGAGTGTGCAATGCAGGCAGAGGTGCTGCAAATATCTTTGCAATAGTGTGACTAGACAAAAGTACAATAGCCACGTTTAGGATGCCACTAGGTACACTGACTGTTTGCTAGTATAATGGCTTAGTTAAAAAAAGTTTGAGTGTGCAATGCAGGCAGACATGCTGCAAATATCTTTGCACTAGTGGGACTAGACAAAAGTACAATAGCCACGTTTAGGATGCCACTAGGTACACTGACTGTTTGCTAGCATAATGGCTTAGTTAAAAAGAGTTGGAGTGTGCAGAGGACAGGAGGGTACAGTGCCAGGATTGTGGGGCTCTGGGTAGAGGAATGGAAGCCTGCCTTTTTATTCCCTCCTAATGGTGAAATGCAGCGACGAAATCCCTGACCTTGGCTACACAGATGCTGTCTCTGTTTTCAGGACCTGTCACCTATGGTTTTGACCCTACCGGTTTGAGCCCTTAAAAGGACTGATAGAAAGTGCTCTCCCTAAGCTGTCTAACGCTGTGTATGGAGCGCATACAGCTGTATCGGCGATAGGACAAAGGACGGAGCTGCGACAGTGATATCTGACACCAAAGACGCAGAAGAGATAATGGCGTCCTGGAGGAAAATGTCCGGTTTTATAATGCAGGGACATGTGACATGCAGATCCTATCACACATGCCGTTGCTTCTCTGGCTAAAAGTCCACTTAGCTGTGTGTGTGTCTGGGATTGGCTCACATGCTGGCCCGCCCCACAAGACGCGCGCGCTTAGGGAAGGAAGACAAGGAAAAAAAAAAAAAAATGGCGATCGCCATTATAGAAACAGCAGTGATCTGAAGGCGCTGTTCCCGCACACTATACACTGAAATGTCATAATAGTGTGATTCACAGAGTGACTTACACTATTACAGCGGAAACCAAGCTAGGAATTAGCTGTTTTTTTGCTGCTAGAACCGTTCTCGAACGTTTCTAGAACTATCGAGCTTTTGCAAAAAGCTCGAGTTCTAGTTCGATCTAGAACAGGCCCCAAAATCACTCGAGCCTAGAACTGGAGAACCTCGAACCGCGAACCGCGCTCAACTCTAGTGGTTTTCAAATGTTCCCTCTGTATTATATATGAATACAATTTTGTATGTTCTCATTGATATGTTGTAAACAGAGGGACATCCTTTGTGGATATATTGGGCCTACCGTATCAGGTGCATGTAATATCTTGCTTTGATCCGGTTTTAAGTGTTCATATTAATTCTTTCAAGTCCTTGTCACCATAATCACTAATAAATTATGTATTGCTTGCACTATAAAAACTCGCATTTTCTCCTTTCCTGGATATGATTAGGAGTTTGTGCTACCTGTGTGGTCCCTGGGCTCACAGGGACGCCGGGTATATTCTTAGTATGGTTTTCTGGAAATCTGTTATTATATGTGATCAAAGACGCCTAACGAGCGGGCTGAAGCAGATTAGGAACAAAGTTGATGTGGAACTGTTACTGCGCTGCTGAACATATAACATAAATCCAGGAAAGTTAAATGAAGGTGTTCTATTCATGATAAATAATTGAATAAAACCACCTTTATTCAACTTTCCTGGATTTTTGGCATAGCTTCAGCAGCGCAGTAACAGTTCCACATTTACTTTGTTCCTGATCTGCATCGGCTTTTTTTGCACTGGGACTCTGCAGCAGCTGATTACATGTTTTAACTCTGGTTGTGTAAAGCAGACTTTCCACGCATCAATTTATCGGGAGATATGTTGTCGGGGTCACGGATTCCGTGACGCACATCCGGCATCGTTTGCGACGTCGTTGCGTGTGACACCTCCGAGCGACTCTGAACGATCGCACATAGGATAAATTTGTGGATCATTGACACGTCGTTCATTTTTAAAAAATTGTTCATTTTGGGGAATCAGACGACATATTGCTCCGTTTGACACCCTGCCAACATCGAACAACATTCAAACGACCGCCTGGGTCCAACAATATATCGTTGATCGCTGATGCATTGCTTTTGAGATTGTTACGTGTGACATCAAATAAACGACCGATAAGCGATACCGGCACATCGTTAATATGACCTGGGCGTGTCACATCGCTAACGAGATCGCATACAAAATCGTAGCGTGTAAAGCAGCCTTTACACACAACCCCAAAAGGTGAGCATATTCCCTTATTACTCTTATATGTCTGTTGGGTAAGACCCTATTGCGCTTTTTCCCTTCAGCTTTAAATGAGCAGGCTAGCAGAGGTTAACTCTTGCCAGCCTATCTAGGATAACTGTAATTAATGACTATTCTAATTACTTACAAATGATATATCTGTCCATTGTATACTCCTGTGAAAGGCTTTGTTTGTGGTCACCTTGTAGCTCTAAAAATGGCTACCATGGACAGGCTTAGTGCTAACATTTTCACTTACCATATCCCATGGATTGCCCTTCATTGTTTAAGCTCTATTTAAGAATCTACATCTACACAGAGGCCTTTGGGTTGGGGGCCATGGAGTAGGCTGCTGGCTGGTGGTCGAGGCTGTCAGGAATAGTAACGTCTATTCCAGGAAGGCAGAAAAGTGACAAAATTGTTCTATAGTAAAATAGTCTGCAAATGGCCTGAGGTCCAAAACAGGAGTAACCAGAAGAGCCGCAGGAGCTGAGCACTTGGATGTGACCAGATACAGAGCATTTATAACTGACAGTGATTGTCTCAGGCTTTAATTAGAGGGCAGCCCTGCAGCGAGGTCGTTCAGGAGGTAAGTACGTGTGACGGGGGTTACCGACTTTGTGCCACACGGGCAACAAATTGCCCGTAACGCACAAACGATGGGGGCGGGTGCAATCGCACATGCGAATGCACGATAAATTGTAGCGTGTAAAGCGGCCTTATGACTAGCCCTCCTATTACATTTTGGAGAGGAGGGATTGCAAAATATTGACTCATCAGAAGTCATTTTGTCCCCCATGTCCTCAAGAAAGTTGACTAGGTAGAAAGCTTTTTTGTTGCTTCAAATTCCATATTTGTGAGCAACACATTTTTGAGTGCAACTACAGGGCATTCTTAGCTGATACAAAACTCTACTGTAAATTTATTGGGGTAATCAATTTAGCAATTTGTCCCTGTCCCAATAAATATAAACAGAAAGCTTTTAGAGAGCATATTGGGGATAATAACAATTGTAAAGAGATGCCTATTGCTAGGCACATGTGGGCTGTCCATAAGGAACAGTAAGATTTTATTAAATTATGTGGTATTGAATTAGTGAGACCAAATCTAAGAGCTGAGAATTGTAACAGACCTCTACTCCAAAATAAATCAAAGGAATCTTTAAGATTGGATCTCTACAACCTAAGGGCATTAATGAAACTTTGACGTATACTTGCTTTATGATTTCAATTTTGTATTTTTTCTTTCTGTAAAATTTACCTGAGGCTCTATCATTGTCTTATATGTATATCTCCCCTTTCATATTTTCAATTCCTGCCAAACGTAACACTTTTTGATACCTATTTTGTTATGACTTTTTGGCCTTATACTACATCTATTTCTTAGTTGCAGTAATAAAGGGGGTAATTTTATGATATACATAGATTAGTTTTTTTATGGATAGAATGGACGCTATTGTACAGTCAGTTCGTTATATTTGGTTGCTTAGTTTGCAGCATTACAGCTGACTCCTGCGGGCATCAACTCTGACTGATTTCTAAACTGATTGGGGCCAATAAATCCCTTAAATGCCGAAGTATCTAAGTGGTTGAAATGAGGTTAAAAGACCCCATTGGCAGGATCAGCCCCCTGCGATCATAATCGTGAGTGCAGATCATTGTCATGGTACCCAATGTCATGTGATGACTTTAGGGTATGGTGGCCTGTTAGATCTTGCTAAGAGCAGGGTCTGACAGGCACAGTCATGCGTTACTGACAGGTCTCCAGCACTGTGGTAGTGGAGTACTGCAGTGCAGGAGACCAATGATCAAAGTAAAAAATATTCATGTCCAGGGTCGGTCTGGCCCACCGGGGTAGCGGGGAATCCCCCGGTAGGCCCCGGGTCCTCAGTGGGCCCCGTGCCTTATATACAGTAATGCGGGGTGGCTGTACAGGGCAGCAGGGCACCCTGTTTCTCAGGGCGGCCGATTATTGGTGGGCAGACTGAGCAGCTCATCCAGGGCCCCCACACTCTAAGGGACCCCATGCCTTTCAATTGTAAACTTCAGTGATCATACAAGTTCTGTACGATCACTGAAGTTTCCGCAGTTGCAGGACCTTTAGTAACATCATGTGTGTCATGTGACTTACCAAAGGTCCTAGCGGTGTACTGCGGGAGTCCCCAAGCCTGCACCGATAAGGTGTTCAGGATTTGGAGACCGTGCCGGTATTCAAATGTATGCGCTTCTTTGAGGCGCGCATACATTTGTACAGTGTGGCCGGTGACAGGAGGCAGAGCAGTGCTGCTCAGCCCCGCATTACGACGTCATCACCGGGGCTGCAGAGGAGGAGGACGCGGCAGGACTGAGGCAGAGGAGCGCGCCTCAGTCCTGCACCGACATGACATTATTACCAGGTCCGCAGCTGCAGAGATGAAGAGGAGGACGCGCAGGCACAGGTAAGCACTCCAGAGGAGCTGAAGAGAACAAGTAATTTTACATGAGGGGCTGCGGTGGGGGAGGGACGGTGTTATTTTACAAGGGGCATTAAGAAGCGGTGGGGGAGTTTATAGAGCATATTATGGGTCAGTGGGGGACAATATAGGGCAGCGGGGGACATTACAGGGTAGTGGGGGACATTATAAGACGTTGGGGGACATTATAGGGCAGTGGAAGACATTATAAGGCAGTGGGGCACATTATAAGGCAGTGGGGAACATAATAGGGCAGTGGAGACATTATAGGGCAGTGGGGGAGATTATAGGGCAGTGGGGGACATTATAGGGCAGTGGGGAACATAATAGGGCTGTGGGGGACATTATAAGGCAGTGGGGGACATTATAGGGCAGTGGGGAACATAATAGGGCAGTGGGGAACATAATAGGGAAGTGGGGGACATTAATGGGCAGTGGGGGACATTATAGGGCAGTGGGGAACATAATAGGACTGTGGGGGACATTATAAGGCAGTGGGGACATTATAAGGCAGTGGAAGACATAAGGTAGTGGAGGACTTTATAGGGCAGTGGGGAACATTATAAGGCAGTGGGGGACATTAAAAGGAAGTGAGGGACATTATAAGGCAGTGGAGACATTATAAAGCAGTGGGGGACATTATATGGCAGTGGAAGACATTATAAGGCAGTGGGGGACATTATAGGATAATGGGGGGACATTATGAAGCAAATTGGGGCATTATAGGTCAGTGGGGGACGTTATGAAAGAAATTGGGACACTATAGGGCAATGGGGGACATTATGAGGCATCAAAGATTGTAGAAGGCAGCATAGTATAATAAGCAGTGGGGGGGATTTATACAGGGATGTAGTTGGGGGAGATATTATAGAAAGGGCAAATTTTTGGGGGACATTTTGGAAAGGGACACTTTGTGGGGCTATTTTGGAGAGGAGCATGGTGTGGATGATATTTTGTGTAGGAAGCAATTAAGAACCCCTTCTCATTCCACTTGTTTCCCCAGACATTATTAAATAAAAGGGGTCAGGGTAAGGGACATAATTACTATATGGGGCCAGAATAAGGGACATACATTATTGGTTTATGGAGGCACGTGGGGCATAATTACTGTAGGGGCAAATTAGGGGACATTATTACTGATGAAATATAACTTAATTTTGAGGATACTGTCTCCAATGGGGGAACAAGAGTCTGACAAATTGGGGAAATAGTGAGGCATGTGCTCTGGGAGCGATCGGCTATAGGTGACTGTTATTTTCTGCAGAGTCGCGTCATGGCAGGAAGAAGTGATGGAGGTCAGTGCCGGATGAAGAAAAAATGTGAAGATGAATAAAGTCAGCTATAGACATCACTGGTAAGTCAGTGTATTAAATATACACACACACTATACACTGTATACATAACTCCTGTGTATAAAGTCACTGGTGAGCACTGTATTACCTATACACTATATACAGAGCTCATGTGCATTATGGAACTGATGATAATATTAGTGTTATTAGCATTGTAGTTTTTATTATTGATCATTATTGTAGTATTATATGTCCTTGTGTGGTAGTAATATGTTCTCTAGTCATGTTGTACTGATATTTGTCTCATGTATGGTATTATTTGGTCATTATATGGTGTGGTTATAGTGTTGCGGTATTTCTCCCTTGTATGTGGTATTATTCAGCCACTTTGTGGTCTGGGCACAGTGTGGTGGTATTTCCCCCTTGTATGGGGCTGTATTTGGTCATTGTTTGGTGGTAATATGTGGTCTGGTCATGGTGTGGCGGTATTTCTCCCTTGTATGCAGTTTTATTCGGTCACTTTGCGGCCTGGTCATGGTGTGGTGGTATTTCTACCTTGTAAGTGGCTGTATTTGGTCACTGCGGGCGGGGAGGACGCCGTCGCTGCTGCGCTCACGCTAACGCTCAGGTCCGGCGCTGCTGCGGCTGCTGCTCGGTAGCTCGAGCGGTGGGCCGGATCCGGGGACTCGAGCGGCGCTCCTCGCCAGTGAGTGAAATGGGTGGTTGGTTTGGGGGATTTAGTCCGTGACGCCACCCACGGGTTGTGGTGAAGATAGGCACCACTGCTGCTGATGACGGGTAAGGAGCAGCTGGTATGTTGTTTTCCACCTCCATGGGTAGGGGTCGGTGGTCCCGGGGTCCGGTGATGTTGTGATGGGGAGGCAGGGTTGGCGAGGTGCAGGGTTGCAGGGACAGTGCGGCGCGGTGCCGGATGGTACGGGTGTACTCACTCAGCAAGAAAGGTACAAAGTCCTCCGTAAACCAAACGGCTGGATGGACGGGTCCCGCAGCCGGCTGCAGTGTTTCTCCCCGGACAGGTGATGGCGGCTGTCTTTCCCTGCACCTTGATGTTCTCATTCTGGCTACTATGGATTCCCAACGGTAGTTCGCTCCCCGGTGTATGGGTACCAGAGGAGCCCGTTTGCCCGCAGGCGCAGGCCCTTGGGTCTCTAGCCTTAGGCGGTAGCTGTATACCCTCACGGTGTGGGCGGTTGCCTTCAATCGGGACTTTTGCTGTTGTGAAACCCCTGGGGTTCCAGTCACATTTGGATCTGACTATTGACGGCGGCTCCAAGCCTGGTAGGGGTCGATGGCCCTGCCTGTGTGTGCTGGCTTCACTTCGCTCCCCGGTCGGTACCGGCAGGCCATCGTCCGACCTCGGTCCTACGGTTCCGCGTTGCTCCACCACTACTGCAGACAGCCACCACCGTCTGCCAACCTTGCTGTCAGTGCCTGGGCCACAAACCCAGACACCCAAGTGCTTGCTCCTCACTCCTCGAACTCCAACACTAAACTGTCACTTTTCCCGCCTCCAGGTCTGTGAACTCCTCGGTGGGTGGGGCCAACCGCTTGGCTCCGCCCCACCTGGTGTGGACATCAGACACTGGAGGGAGGCAACAAGGATTTTTGTTTGGCTGGTGTCCCTGTCTAATGGGGGTGGGGGTGTATGAGTGTTATCTGTGACGACCTGGCTAGGCCAGGGCGCCACAATAACTTATTCATCAGTGGGGTCTGATTGCTAGGACCTGCACCGATCGTGCAACTTTTATCCCCCATTGCACTGGAGCTCGTGTCTGACTTGACCCCTGATCCATTCATTCCATCAGTGGCTGCGAGCGCTGTGCTTGTTTTTATCTGGCTGCTCCACAGAGGGTGGAATGGAGCTGTGGTCATACATCCCACCCCACAGAGGATGACTGCAGCTGTGGTCACACATCCCACCCCACAGAGGATGAATGGAGCTGTGGTCACACATCCCACCCCACAGAGGATGAATGGAGCTGTGGTCACACACCCCACCCAACAGAGGATGAATGGAGCTGCGGTGACACACCCCACCTGCAAAAAGTTCCCCAATCTTCCGATCGGTGCGGTTTCTACTGGTCTGGTTCCACCGATCAATAAGTTATCACCTACCTAACCTGTGGATCGGTGATAACTTTTTTTCCCCCATCACTCCATTACTGCAAACTACTGTAATTGTACATCCAGTTATGGTGCACAATATAGATGTGCAGGAGACGGCTGTGCTTTACAGTCAAAGCAACACAATAATGGGGATTAGCTAATGGGAGTATATAGGGCCTCTGGAGTCAATTCCCCTGGTGGGCCCCAGACACCCCAGTCCGACCCTGTTCATGTCCCATACTGGGACTAAGAGAAAAAGTAAAAAAGGTTACATAAAATATGTAATAAAACACACAAAAAAGCGCACAGGCATCCCAAAAATCCATTTTGCAATTAAAAACATAACTTTTGTATTAAAGCAAAAATAAACAAAAAAGTACACATAATTGGTATACTATTAGGAGAGCACCATCATACTGTATGTGGGCAATTGTACAGTGTGGAGGGTTATGTGGTGGCCATCTTACTGTGTTGAGATTTGTGTAGAGGTCATCATACAATGTAAAGGTGTGTTGAGGCCATTATACTATATGGAGAGCTATTATACTTTATGGAGGTCTATGTGGCGGCTATAATAATGTGTGGAGGGTTGTGTCTAGGCCATCATTTTGTGTTGGAGCTACTATAGGGACATCCTACATTGTGGAGAGGGGGCACCGTAGTGTCATCATAATCTGTGTATGGAAGGTACAGTGGAGGAATTTACTGTAATGGTATCATAGTATGTTTGGAGGGTAATTTTGTTGGCATCATACTTTGCGTGGGCCATGAAAGGGGTACCTTAATGCGTGGGAACACTAAGGGACTTCAATAGGAGGAAAACTCACGTTAGGGCTGCAAAGTTGTGTGATATACTCTTCTGTGATCCCGCAGAATTATTTTTTTGTGGCGGACCCAATTTGGACTTCTGCTATGGAGCACCATGATTTCTATGTACGCCCCTGGTCACTTGCCTATTTCAATGCAGGTCCTCCTATTACTTTTTGATCTAAATGTGATATAACTAAAGGTATATACAAGTAAAATATATCTTTGTACCGTGTTAGCCAGTAGAGATAAAAAAATTGTTTAAAAGAACAGAGTCCTCAGTGGTTGATACCTTTTAATGGCTAACTGAAAAGATGGTAATAATTGCAAGCTTTCGAGACTACTCAGGTCTCTTCATCAGGCATGGTATAACACAAAATCTGAAGAGTCACATATTTATACACAACAGGACTTAGAATAGTGCAGTAAAAAAAAAAACAAAAAAAAAAAACAAGTTATATGAAACAGAACTATCACTATGGCAGGGGGGCAAACTGTTGTGGGGCCATAAATACTGCTGCAGTTCAGTGTGAAAGTTTTATTGTCCTTTGATAAGGGTCTGGTCCGGGCTGTGACACGCTCAGATGGTCAGAGGAGCACATCTTTTAACTGATGTAAAAAGACATGAATCCATGAGACACATTCATTCCTTATGAATGTGTCTCATGGATTTTTCTATGTAATCTGAGGACAGCATGCTGTATATGTTAAAAGACAGAATTCAACTATGTGTCACATTCCACATTGTGTGCTGTTGTTTACTTATCTCCTTCACAACATATGACATATACTTGCAGTATCATGTCATGTCCATTGATTTGATGCATGCTTGCATGTCGAGCCCGCATCTTTCCCCACAAGTAACAGTTGGTTTGATGAGCTCTCATGTGCCTTTAACAGCCAGAGATCCACTTGTGGGTGTTAACCAGTTAAAGCATGACAGTTATGGTTCATCTGATGACCCCTGTGTCTGTTACGGTCTATTACGATCCTCCTGTGAATGCTGGCTGAGACAGTATTCATAGAAGATTGTGATTTCAGCTACACAGAGCACAAGCCTAAACAATGGAGCTCCCCCACAAGTGACACCATTTTGGAAACTAGACCCCTCATGGAATTTATCTAGATGTTTAGTGAACACTTTGAACCCCTGGAGGCTTCACAAAAGTTTAGAATGTTCAGCCGTGAAAATATATATATTTTTTTTACCACGAAATTGTTATTTCAGCCAGGTAGCTTTTTTTTCCACAAGGGTATCAGGAACAAATGCATAATAAAATGTATTGTGCGATTTATCCTGAATACAAAGATACCTCATATGTGGTGGAAAGTAATTGTTTGGGCACACGGCAGGGCTCAGAAGAGAAGGAGCGCCCTTTCACCCCAAAATTGGTTGGAATTATTAGCGGATGCCATGTTGCGTTTGGAGACCCCCTGAGGTGCCAAAACAATGTAGCGCCCCCAAAAGTTACCTCATTTTGGAAACTAGACCCCCAATGGCATAAATCTAGATGGGTAATGAGCACTTTGAACCATCACGTGCTTCATAAATTGAGCCATAAAAACAAAACAGTACTTTTTTTGCCCCAAAATGTTATTTTAGGCTCAATTTTTTAATTTTTACAGGGGTAACAGGATAAAATGAACTGCAAAATTTGATGGGCAATTTGTCATGAGTACGCTGATATCTCATATGTGGCAGAAAACTACTGTTTGGGCGCATGGCAGAGCTCCAAAGGGAAGGAGCATCATTTGACTTTTTAAATGGAAAATTAGCTGGAATCGTTAGCCGCACCATGTTGCGATTGGAGATGCCACTGATGTGCCGAAACAGTGGAGCTCCCCCACATGTTTCCCCATTTTGAAAACTAGACCCCCCCATACAAAAAATATTAGTTTGGCGAAATAAAAAATATGGACGTCAGTAAAAAATAAATAAAAAAATGAGCGCCTGCAACTGACACTAAGGCAAGTGCCACACGTGAGAGTGATGAATGAATCTCGCATCGCATCATCCGGCACAGCCACAAACTCCTGTCTGGAGAAAGCGACCATGCCGGATGATGCGATGCGAGACTCGTGCATCGCTCTCTTATGTGGCACTGGGCTGACCCTTACAATATTCAGTAAAAAATACTGTAGTTGACGATTACTACAGTATCATTTTACTGGCCCTAAACTAAGTTTATTTGCACAGAGCCTACAAGTAGTATTCAACCCCCTGCAGATTTAGCAGGTTTACACATTCGGAATTAACTTGGCATTGTGACATTTGGACTGTAGATCAGCCTGGAAGTGTTAAATGCACTGCAGCAAAAAAGAATGTTATTTCTTTTTTTATTTTTTTTTTTAAATTGTGAAAAGTTTATTCAGAGGGTCATTTATTATTCAACCCCCCAAACCACAAGAATTCTATTTGGTTCCCCTAAAGTATTAAGAAGTATTTCAGGCACAAAGAAGAATGAGCTTCACATGTTTGGATTAATTATCTCTTTTTCCAGCCTTTTCTGACTAATTAGGACCCTCCCCAAACTTGTGAACAGCACTCATACTTGGTCAACATGGGAAAGACAAAGGAGTATTCCAAGGCCATCAGAGACAAGATCGTGGAGGGTCACAAGGCTGGCAAGGGGTACAAAACCCTTTCCAAGGAGTTGGGCCTACCTGTCTCCACTGTTGGGAGCATCATCCGGAAGTGGAAGGCTTATGGAACTACTGTTAGCCTTCCACGGCCTGGACAGCTTTTGAAAGTTTCCACCCGTGCCGAGGCCAGGCTTGTCCGAAGAGTCAAGGCTAACCCAAGGACAACAAGGAAGGAGCTCCGGGAAGATCTCATGGCAGTGGGGACATTGGTTTCAGTCAATACCATAAGTAACGTACTCCACCGCAATGGTTTCCGTTCCAGACGAGCCCGTAAGGTACCTTTACTTTCAAAGCGTCATGTCAAGGCTCGTCTACAATTTGCTCATGATCACTTGGAGGACTCTGAGACAGACTGGTTCAAGGTTCTCTGGTCTGATGAGACCAAGATCGAGATCTTTGGTGCCAACCACACACGTGACGTTTGGAGACTGGATGGCACTGCATACGACCCCAAGAATACCATCCCTACAGTCAAGCATGGTGGTGGCAGCATCATGCTGTGGGGCTGTTTCTCAGCCAAGGGGCCTGGCCATCTGGTCCGCATCCATGGGAAGATGGATAGCACAGCCTACCTGGAGATTTTGGCCAAGAACCTACGCTCCTCCATCTTAAGATGGGTCGTCATTTCATCTTCCAACAAGACAACGACCCAAAGCACACAGCCAAGAAAACCAAGGCCTGGTTCAAGAGGGAAAAAATCAAGGTGTTGCAGTGGCCTAGTCAGTCTCCTGACCTTAACCCAATTGAAAACTTGTGGAAGGAGCAAAAGATTAAAGTCCACATGAAACACCCAAAGAACCTAGATAACTTGGAGAAGATCTGCATGGAGGAGTGGGCCAAGATAACTCCAGAGACCTGTGTCGGCCTGATCAGGTCTTATAAAAGATGATTATTAGCTGTAATTGCAAACAAGGGTTATTCCACAAAATATTAAACCTAGGGGTTAAATAATAATTGACCCACACTTTTATGTTGAAAGTTTATTAAAATTTAACTGAGCAACATAACTTGTTGGTTTGTAAGATTTATGCATCTGTTAATAAATCCTGCTCTTGTTTGAAGTTTGCAGGCTCTAACTTATTTGCATCTTATCAAACCTGCTAAATCTGCAGGGGGTTGAATACTACTTGTAGGAACTGTATTTCTTTCTTAGTTTACAGAAAAAAAATCAGGACGCACGCACGGATGTGCTGCAAAAGGGGGGGGACTAGGTTGGATGGAAAAAAGGATGGCTGGAGGATGGGAGAGGGCGCGGCAGATGGAGGAGTGGCGGAGGATAAGAGAGGGTGCGGTGGATGGAGGAGTGGCGGAGGATGGGAGAGGGCGCGGCGGATGGAGGAGCCGCGGAGGATGGGAGAGGGCACGGTGGATGAAGGAGCGGTGGAGGATGGGAGAGGGCACGGCAGATGGAGGAGCAGAGGATGGGAGAGGGCATGGCAGATGGAAGAGCGGCGGAGGATGGGAGAGGGCACAATGGATGCAGGAGCGGCGGAGGATGGGGGGAGGGTGGAAGGGGATTGGGAGGTGATATTGGGAATAGCTACCTTACAGGATGGATCTAGGCAACAGGATCACAGCAGATGAAAGAGGCAACAGATGGAGGAGGCAGCAGATCCGAGAGGGGAAGAGGTGGGAGAGGGGTCAGCAGGTGAAGAGGATGAAGGAGGGCGGGCAGCAGATTGGGGAGGGCACAGCGGCTGATGGAGTGTTGCGGAAGATGCAGGGGGGCAGTGGCTGATGCAGGGGGGCAGTGGCTGATGCAGGGGGGCATTGGCTGATGCAGGGGTGCAGTGGCAGATGTAGGGGGGCAGTCACTGATGCAGGGGGGCAGTGGCAGATGCAGGGGGCAGTGGCAGATGCATGGGGCCAGTGGCTGAGGCAGGGGGGCAGTGGCTGATGCAGGGGGGCAGTGGCAGATGCAGGAGGGGCGGTGACAGATGCAGGGGGGCGACGACAGGTGCAGCGGGGATGGCAGCAGATGCAGGGGGTGATGGCAGATGCAGGGGGGGCAGCAGCAAATGTAGGGGGGGGTGACGGCAGATGCAGGGGGCAGCAGAAGGAGCAGAGCAGTGGCGTCACATGCAGGGGCGGAGCAGAGCTGCGGTGATGCAGGGGCGGAGCAGATGGAGGGCAGCGGATGATTTGGGGCAGTGGTTGCGGCGGTGGATGATCGGGACAGCGGATGATCTGGGGCTGTGACTCACAGAGGGTCACTAGCAGGGATTGTTCTCCTCAGCTTCACAGATGGAGAAGCTGAGGAGTGTGATTACCTACAGATCACCGGTCCCAGATCCACGGTGATTGGAAAGATCCGTCACAAGGCCGATCAATCCAATCAGAGCTAGGAGAAGGCTCAGCAAAGGTCACCAATCTCCAGCCAATGATCAGTGCTATAACTGCACTGATCATAGCTGGATTTCAATGTTTCAACCATTTTCAATGTTTTTCAGCCATTTTCAATTCAGCCTCTGTAGGTCCGGGGAGGAGACACCACCCCTCCTGAGGTCAGGTACAGATTCCTCTCCTTCCCAAATCTACAGGTTTTGAAAACTGATTGCTGTCACCGGGGCTCCGGGGCCGCGATTTTGCCATGACGGATATATCCGTCATGGGTCTTTAAGTACCAGGACACCATGACGGATGTTTCCGTCAAAAGTCATGAAGGGGTTAATAGTGTACTATATTAATTGTGTCCAGTAATTACTAAAAAATCAAAAGGCTTCAGCCAAAAACAGAGTAAGTATGTTTTTATCTGTATCGCTCGCACGTCAGTCAATAACACACGTTTTTCACTGACGTGTTAAAAATGCCGTGATTTTGGCACACGTGTGTTTTCTGTGTACTATCTGTGATAGCACACAGAGATCAGGCACTCCTATACTCACTTGTCCCCGTAGCTGCTCTCCGTGGTGCTGTGTCCGGCTCTCCTGTCTCCGGCTGCCGTTTTCTCTCATCTGCTGTTACTTTCGGGTTGCGGTGCAGTGAATATTCATGAGCATAATTAGCCAGCCTGGAAGCAGGAGACAGTAGTGGCCAGAGACAGCATCACTGGTGACAGGTGAACATGAAAATCATTTTATTCCAAAAATACGTATTTTCTCTGGTATGTGTCCAACAGATCAAACCATAGTGTGGTCCATGTGATATCAGTGAAGCTAGAGAAAAAAGGACTTGTCTCTGTGCGGAACACATAGACACACATGTACGCTGCACGGAGACACAGTCAGTGAGAAATCACTGAAGTGTTCAGAGACCCATTGATTATAATGGGTCTGTGTATGTCCGTGATTATGGTACGAATAAAAACAGCAACATATTGTACATACTAGCATCACTGACGTGTAAAGGGGGCCTAAAGGGTGCTTTACACGTTGCAACATCGCTAATGATATATCGTCAGCGTCACGTCGTAAGTAGAGATGAGCGAACCGGTCCCGGTTCGGCTCGAGGCCGGTTCGCCGAACGGGGGTCCCGTTCGAGTTCGGTTCGTCGAACGTTCGACGAACCGAACTCGAACGTATAGGCTATAATGGGAGGCAATCACAAACACATAAAAATGCATTATAAATGTACACAAACAGTTAATAAACATTGCCATAACACTTACCGGTCCTCGCGATCCCTTCTGCACTCTGTCTCCTGCCGCTTTTCCATCCGATGATCACTGAATCCTCCCGGTGACGGCACTGCCAGCAGAGATGCAGGACCTATCGTGACGTGAAAATAGCCATGTGACCAGTCACGTGGCTATTATCTCATTGGCTACAGACTGGTCACATGACTATGACGCGTCATGTAGGACCTGCGAGTGCATCTCTCCGGTACACGGTGCACATATGTGTATCGCCGTGTACCAGCGACATGCTCTAGCACACGGTCGACTCCCCGTTCCGTTAGGGACCGGCTGACACAGCCGGTCATTAACGGAGATCACCGTTGCCATAGCAACGCAGTTAGCGGTGATGTCACCGCTAACCGCGGCTCCGAGACCACCGTTGCTATGGTAACGCGTCTGTCAGCGTTACCGCTGTTACCGCTGACAGCCAGCACTAATCACTCACGGAGTGAAGGCTGCACGCTGCTTCCCGATTGTAGTGAGGATTGTAGTGAGGATGAGGTTCCCCAGCCCCAAGTGATGAGCTGGTGAACCTCATCCTTCCTCACTACAATCGTCAGTACTACTACACTAGAAAGAAAGAAGACAGAAGAGCAGGATCGTGGAGGGCTGACAGGGGGTAATAAAGATGGAGTCTCTAATGTGTCTGTGTATTTATTTCTATTAAAGTATTTTTTCTCTGTGTGGTGTTTTTTTTTAACCCTTTATTGGAGATTCTTAATGGCCGGGTCAAACGTGCCTGACATTAAGAATCTCTGGCTTAATACTGGCTAGTAAAACAAAGCCAGTATTAACTCATGATTACCCAACAAGCCACCCGGCTCCAGGGCTGTTGGAAGAGTTGGATACAGCGCCAGATGATGGTGCTTCTATGAGAGCGCCATTTTCTGTGACGGCTGCGGACTGAAATCCGCAGCAGAGGCGCCCACAAACCTCGGGCTAACCTGTGCTGTGGATTCCAATCCCCAGCTGCCTAGTTGTACCCGGCTGGACACAAAAATGGGGCGAAGCCCACATCATTTGTTTTTTAATTATTTCATGAAATAAGTGAAATAATTAAAAAAAAACGGGCTTCCCTATATTTTTGGTTCCCAGCCAGGTACAAATAGGCAACTGGGGGTTGGAGGCAGCCCGTGGCTGCCAGCTGTACCTGGCTAGCATACAAAAATATGGCGAAGCCCACGTCATTTTTTTGGTGGGCAAAAAAATTCTGCATACAGTCCTGGATGGAGTATGCTGAGCCTTGTAGTTCTGCAGCTGCTGTCTGCTCTTCTCCATACAGACAGACAGCAGCTGCAGAACTACAAGGCTCAGCATACTCCATCCAGGACTGTATGCAGAAGTTTTTTTCCCCCTGAAAAAATTATGTGGGCTTCACCATATTTTTGTATGCTAGGCAGGTACGGCTGCCCCCAACCCCCAGTTGCCTATTTGTACCCGGCTGGGAACCAAAAATAAAGGGAAGCCCTTTTTTTATTATTTCATGAATTTCATGAAATAATTAGAAAACAAATGACGTAGGCTTCGCCCCATTTTTGTGTCCAGCCAGGTACAACTAGGCAGCTGGGGATTGGAATCCGCAGCACAGGTTGGCCTAAGCTTTCTGGGCCCCACTGCTGCGAATTTCAGTCTGTAGCCGTCTCAGAAAATGGAATTTTCATAGAAGCGCCATCTTCTGGCGCTGTATCCAACTCTTCCACCACCTGCCTGCTATACCTGGCTAGCATACAAAAATATGGCGAAGCTCACGTCCTTTTTTTGTAGTTTTTTGGCAAAAAAAATAAAAAATGCTTCCCTGGATTTTCCATTGCCAGTGAAGGTAACACCAAGCAGTGGGGGTTAGCAGCCAGTAGCTGCTTGGATTACCCTTAGCTAGCAATACAAAAAATGCAGCGGGAGCCCATATATATTTTTTTTAATTATTTATTTAAATAACTAAAAATAAAATGGGCTTCCCTGTATTTTGATTGCTGGACATCACAGTGCTGTAAAAAATAAATCTTTAAAAAAATGACGTAGCGCTCCGCGGTATTTTTGATTCTCAGCGCAGATAAAGCAGACAGCTATGGGTTGCCACCCCCATCTGCCTGCCGTTACCTTGGTTGGCAATCAAAATACAGGGAAGCCCATTAATTTTTTCTATTTAAAAAATAGTTAAAAAAAAAAATGACGTTGGGTCCCCCCATTTTTGATAGCCAGCTAGGGTAAAGCAGACGGCTGTAGCCTGAAAACCACAGCTGGCAGCTTTACCGTGGTTGGGGATCCAATGTGGAGGTCCCCTCAGGCTCTTTTTTATAATTATTTTATAAATATTAATAATTACACAATAAAAGTAGGGTCCCCCCCAAATTGGATCACCAGCCAAGGTAAAGCGGACAGCTGTGGTCTGGTATTCTCAGGGTGGGAAGGTCCATAGTTATTGGGCCTTCACAGCCTAAAAATAGCAGGCCGCAGGCACCCCAGACGTGGCGCATCCACTAAATGCGCCAATCCTGGCGCTTCACCCCAGCTCATCCCGTGCCCTGGTGCAGTGGCAAACGGGGTAATAAATCGGGTTGATACTAGCTGTAAAGTAACCTGAGATCAAGCCCAGCAGTTTGTGATGTCATGGCGTCTATTAGATACTCAACATCATAAACTGTCAGTACTAACAAAAAAAAAAAAAATCGACAAAAGAAATTTATTTGAAAAAACAGGCCCCAAAACATTTCCTCTTTCACCAATTTATTGTAAGAAAAAAAATAAAGGGGTCCCACGACGACTCTGGACCGTCTAGAATATGGGGGGGAGACACTCAGGGAACGTATCCCCCATTTTCTAGGAGTGCGGACCCTTCATGTGAGGAGTGTGGGTGCAATGAATCTGCACTCACTCTCCCCGGGTCCACAGCAGCAGAGTCCATGTCGTAATGGTTGCTACCAAAGCTGCAATGCCCTGCTCATGAGGTAAGGGCATGCCTAATCAGGAGAACTCCTGTAGAGGAAGCTCTGCTCACTGGTATATAGGTGCTCAGAGGTAATAATAGATAAAATTAGTGAGTTACCTCGGCACTCTAAATCTCCCAGACTAAGTCAGTAAGTCACAACGGATAGTAATGCAAAATCACTCTTTATTGGTCCGTATTAAGAAAAAATTTTTTTTCATAAGCATATATGTTTTTGTCTAAAACAAGTTACAAATGACGTTTCGGCCTGAGCCTTCGTCAGATTGGACTTATCTGCATGTAATCATGAAAAATGACAATAATCAGTATCACATAAGAGTGAGAGAACAATAACATAAACTCGAACAATGTAGAGGTACAATTGGGATGCAGCAAAAAAATTGCAACACAGCAAGAAATGAAACACATGATACAAATGTCATAATACAGTACAAGGACAATATAGTAATGACAAATATGGGGTCAGAGTAGGCTTAGATAGCTCTGGTACGAAAGAGATGTCAATCATAAAGTAACATGTGCAGTAGGAGTAGAGCTACACTATGCATGGCAGAGCTAATGGGTAGACCGACCATAGAAAAAGAACGGAGAAAAAGTGGAGAAAAAGTGGAGAAAAAGTGGAGAAAAAATGGAGAAAAAGTGGAGAAAAAGTGGAGAAAAAGTGGAGAAAAAGTGAAGAAAAAGTGGAGAAAAAGTGGAGAAAAAGTGGAGAAAAAAATGGAGAAAAAGTGGAGAAAAAAATGGAGAAAAAGTGGAGAAAAAGTGGAGAAAAAAATGGAGAAAAAGTGGAGAAAAAGTGGAGAAAAAAATGGAGAAAAAGTGGAGAAAAAGTGGAGAAAAAGTGGAGAAAAAGTAGAGAAAAAGTAGAGAAAAAATGGAGAAAAAGTGGAGAAAAAATGGAGAAAAAAATGCAGAAAAAGTGGAGAAAAAGTGGAGAAAAAGTGGAGAATATATTGGAGAAAAAGTGGAGAATAAATGGAGAAAAAGTGGAGAATAAAATGGAGAAAAAGTGGAGAATAAAATGGAGAAAAAGTGGAGAATAAGTGGAGAAAAAGTGGAGAATAAAATGGAGAAAAAGTGGAGAATAAAATGGAGAAAAAGTGGAGAATAAGTGGAGAAAAAGTGGAGAATAAAATGGAGAAAAAGTGGAGAAAAAGTGGAGAAAAAGTGGAGAAAAAAATGGAGAAAAAGTGGAGAAAAAGTGGAGAAAAAGTGGAGAAAAAGTGGAGAAAAAAATGGAGAAAAAGTGGAGAAAAAGTGGAGAAAAAGTGGAGAAAAAGTGGAGAAAAAAATGGAGAAAAAGTGGAGAAAAAGTGGAGAAAAAATGGAGAAAAAGTGGAGCACCCTTTGGTGCCTTTCATGTGGCACTAAGGGGTGCTTAGCTTTGTATTTAGCCAAAAAAATGAAAAGAAAAAATGACGTAGGGTTCCCCCTAGTTTTGTAGCCAGCTAGGGTAAAGCAGACGGCTGCAGCCTGCAGACCACAGCTGGCAACCTCACCTTAGCTGGTAATCCAAAACTGAGGGCACCCCACGCTGTTATTTTAAATTAAATAAATAATTAAAAAAAAAAAAACACGTAGGGGTCCCCCAAAATTGGATCACCAGCCAAGGTAAAGCAGACAGCTGGGGCCTGATATTCTCAGACTAGGGAGGTCCATGGTTATTGGACTCTCCCCAGCCTAAAAATAGCAGGCCGCAGCCGCCCCAGAAGTGGCGCATCCATTAGATGCGCCAATCCTGGTGCTTCGCCCCAGCTCATCCCGCGCCCTGGTGCGGTGGCAAATGGGGTAATATATGGGGTTAATACCAGATGTGTAATGTCACCTGGCATCAAGCCCTGGGGTTGGTGAGGTCAGGCGTCTATCAGATACCCGACATCACCAACCCAGTCAGTAATAAAAAAAATAGACGACAAACACATTTTTATTTGAAAAAACACTCCCCAAAACATTCCCTCTTTAACCAATTTATTAGAATGAAAAGCAAATCCAGGTCTGCTGTAGTCCAAGGGGTTCCCATGACGATCCACACTGTCCCAGTCAATGAAGAGCAGGATGTTCCCCATTGGCTGGGAGAGCAGTGCAGTGACCTGAGCTAACATCAATGGGTCAGCCCAGGTCACTGCTGGGGATGACAAGTGCTGCTGTCAGCGAGGTACATTACCTGCGCTGATCTCCAGCACACTGACAGCCCCTGTCACTGAGTTCAATGACCGCCGCCTTCACAGCCAAATATCACGAGAGGTCCATGACGTCACCGCTAGTCAGTCTCGAGTCGGAAGCGAGAGGTGATGTGACAAGCGGCGGCCATGGAGGACAGTGACAGCGCTGAGGTCGGGATGGCGGGACTTCATCACCGCAGGTAAGCCGAGCGGGACCACGTGTGTGTGTGTGTGTGTGTGTATGTATGTGTACATGCCGCGGGCAGGAGGGGGCGGAGCGAGCTGAGCGGGGAAGTGTGAGCTTCCTGCACGTAACTAAGATAAACATCGGGTTACTAACCAAAGCGCTTTGCTTGGATACCCGATGTTTATCTTGGTTACCAGCTTGTGGCAGGCTGCCAGCGATGGCTCCTGCACACTGTAGCTGTTAAAAGCCCTGCTTTTTGCTGCTAGAACCGTTCTCGAACGTATCTAGAACTATCGAGCTTTTGCAAAAAGCTCGAGTTCTAGTTCGATCTCGAACAGCCCCCAAAATCACTCGAGCTTAGAACTGGAGAACCGCGAACCGCGCTCAACTCTAGTCATAAGTGACGCACATCCGGCGCCATTAGCGATATCGCAGCATGTGACACCAAGTAGCGACGATAAACGATCGCAAAAACGTCAAAAATCGTTAATCGTTGACACATCGTTCCTATTCATAATATCGTTGGGGGTGCATGCCGCTGGTTGTTCGTAGTTCCTGCGGCGTCACACATCGCTATGTGTGACGCCGCAGGAACGACTAACATCTCCTTATGTGTGTCCACCGCCAATGAGGAAGGAAGGAGGTGGGTGGCATGTTACGGCCTCTCATCTCTGCCCCTCCTCTGCTATTGGGCGGCCGCTTAGTGACGCCACAGTGACGTCGTTATGACGCCAAACGCACCTCCCCCTTGAAGGAGGGATTGTTCGGTGGTCACAGTGACGTCGCTGATAAGGGATGTGCGTGTGACGCTGCCGTAGTGATAATGTTTGCTACGGCAGCGATCACCAAATGTCGCACGAACGACGGGGGCGGGTGCTATCGCGCACGACATCGCTAGCTATCGCTAGCGATGTCGCAGCGTGTAAAGCACCCTTATGATTGTTTGCTCCTTATTATGCCCTAACAGTGTAATCCTAGGATTTGTACTGTCAAATCACATGATTTTATTTTTAAGCCTCTAAGGAGATTATGGAGCAAATTAATTCAAACATCTCATATTTCTATAGGAATGAGACAGGGGTTTTCCACCTTCTAATTGTTCTCATTGGTTCTTTAACTTTTCTTTTGTTATATTCAACTTTAAGCAACTATTTTAACCACGGAAAAGGTGCCAGCATATATAGACAGTGCAGATGTTTTTAATTATAAATGCAATCATTTAGTTACACATACTGTATTTGAATTTACAATCAATCCAAAATGTAAACAATAGGTAGCATTTTCCACCTTTCATAAGTCTCTGCGCTACTTCTTTGACAAAATGTCAAGGAATTCTAGAAAACAATACTTTATTTAGATAGTTATTTTAAAAGAACCATTTAATTTACAGTTTTATCCAAAACAGAAACTGAATTCCTACTAATGTAGATGATTCACATTATTTTACAGATCTGTATGTGAAGCTCTACGTCATTAACATAGCAACACAGAAGCGAATAATAAAGAAGAAGACCAGGGTTTGTAGGCATGATCGGGAACCCTCATTCAATGAGACATTTCGATTTAGTATGAGTCCTGCTGGACACTCTTTGCAAGTAAGTATATGTTAAATGCCTTAACCACTATAGAATAACTTAATATCCATTGATTTCATTTTGTTATACTATTTTCTTCATTATATCTTTTGTCAAAAAAGTTAAAAATTGTAATTTTGCCTTGAGTATACTCAAATATCTTATACCCAAAAGTATATACCGTATTTTTCGCTTTATAAGACGCACCTGATTATAAGACGCACCCCCAAATTTGGTGAAGGAAAAGAGAATTTTTTTTTTTTTAATGTTAAATGGGGTCCATCTTATAATGCCAGTGTCCCACTAACAAATCATATAGGGTATATGTCCCTCATAGCCCCCCCATCCTAAAATTACCCCCCCTTCATCTGGATATGGCCCCCTTATATTGAATATAGCCCCCTTGTGATGGCACACGTTCCCCTGTGCTGCCCATGGCCCCTATAGATCGCACAAGTCCCCCTGTGTTAAATATCGCCCCATAGTGCTGCCCATGGCCCCTATATAGATCGCACAAGTACCCCTGTGTTAGATATCGCCCCTTGGTGCTGCCCATGGCCCCTATATAGATCGCACAAGTCCCCCTGTGTTAGATATCGCCCCCATAGTGCTGCCCTTGGCCCCTATATAGATCACACAAGTCCCCCTGTGTTAGATATCGCCCCCAAGCTGCTGCCCATAGTAAAATAAAACACTCTTTCCTTACCTCCTGCAGCACTGAGCTCCCTCCTGTCTCCCTCCGTGCTTCTCTTCCTCTACTTCCTGGTTCTAGTGCCGGTCATGTGATCGGCACAGCAGACTGAGATCTCTGCGTGCCTGATCACAGTGGAAGCAGGGACACTGGGGAGAAGCGCTGCAGGGGGTAAGTAAAGCTTTTTTATTTTAGAATGAGTAGCAGCACGGGGGCCATATCTAACACAGGGGGGGCATGTGCGATCAAAGGGGGGCGCAGAGACATATAATATGCACCGCTCCCCCAGCCCATCACTGCGGTGCGATTTCCGCACCACCGGAGATGGACAGCGGCTGTGCATATTATATGAGCGGGAGCAGGAGATCAAACGCTGCCGCCGCAGCGTTCACCTGCCCCCAGCAGCGCCCCCACCTCCCCTGGACCCTGCAGTGTATATATATATACAGTGCCTACAAGTAGTATTCAACCCCCTGCAGATTTAGCAGGTTTACACATTCGGAATTAACTTGGCATTGTGACATTTGGACTGTAGATCAGCCTGGAAGTGTTAAATGCACTGCAGCAAAAAAGAATGTTAATTCTTTTTTTTTTTTTTTTTTTTTTAAATTGTGAAAAGTTTATTCAGAGGGTCATTTATTATTCAACCCCTCAAACCACCAGAATTCTGTTTGGTTCCCCTAAAGTATTAAGAAGTATTTCAGGCACAAAGAACAAGGAGCTTCACATGTTTGGATTAATTATCTCTTTTTCCAGCCTTTTCTGACTAATTAAGACCCTCCCCAAACTTGTGAACAGCATTCATACTTGGTCAACATGGGAAAGACAAAGGAGTATTCCAAGGCCATCAGAGACAAGATCGTGGAGGGTCACAAGGCTGGCAAGGGGTACAAAACCCTTTCCAAGGAGTTGGGCCTACCTGTCTCCACTGTTGGGAGCATCATCCGGAAGGGGAAGGCTTATGGAACTACTGTTAGCCTTCCACGGCCAGGACAGCCTTTGAAAGTTTCCACCCGTGCCGAGGCCAGGCTTGTCCGAAGAGTCAAGGCGAACCCAAGGACAACAAGGAAGGAGCTCCGGGAAGATCTCATGGCAGTGGGGACATTGGTTTCAGTCAATACCATAAGTAACATACTCCACCGCAATGGTCTCCGTTCCAGACGAGCCCGTAAGGTACCTTTACTTTCAAAGCGTCATGTCAAGGCTCGTCTACAGTTTGCTCATGATCACTTGGAGGTTTCTGAGACAGACTGGTTCAAGGTTCTCTGGTCTCATGAGACCAAGATCGAGATCTTTGGTGCCAACCACACACGTGACGTTTGGAGACTGGATGGCACTGCATACGACCCCAAGAATACCATCCCTACAGTCAAGCATGGTGGTGGCAGCATCATGCTGTGGGGCTGTTTCTCAGCCAAGGGGCCTGGCCATCTGGTCCGCATCCATGGGAAGATGGATAGCACCGGCTACCTGGAGATTTTGGCCAAGAACCTCCGCTCCTCCATCAAGGATCTTAAGATGGGTCGTCATTTCATCTTCCAACAAGACAACAACCCAAAGCACACAGCCAAGAAAACCAAGGCCTGGTTCAAGAGGGAAAAAAATCAAGGTGTTGCAGTGGCCTAGTCAGTCTCCTGACCTTAACCCAGTTGAAAACTTGTGGAAGGAGCTCAAGATTAAAGTCCACATGAGACACCCAAAGAACCTAGATAACTTTGAGAAGATCTGCATGGAGGAGTGGGCCAAGATAACTCCAGAGACCTGTACCGGCCTGATCAGGTCTTATAAAAGATGATTATTAGCTGTAATTGCAAACAAGAGTTATTCCACAAAATATTAAACCTAGGGGTTGAATAATAATTGACCCACACTTTTATGTTGAAAATTTATTAAAATTTAACTGAGCAACATAACTTGTTGGTTTGTAAGATTTATGCATCTGTTAATAAATCCTGCTCTTGTTTGAAGTTTGCAGGCTCTAACTTATTTGCATCTTATCAAACCTGCTAAATCTGCAGGTGCTTGAATACTACTTGTAGGCACTGTATATATACCCCCCCGTATATTCGGCTTATAAGACGCACCCCCTACTTTCCCCCAAAATTTGGGGGAACAAAAGTTTTTACATGTGTAATTAAATGATTTCTTTATAGGAAATAAAACAATCATTTGCAGTCATATGAAAATGTTTGGGCACCCCTATTAATGTTAACCTTTTTTCTTTATAACAATTTGGGTTTTTGCAACAGCTATTTCAGTTTCATATATCTAATAACTGATGGACTGAGTAATATTTCTGGATTGAAATGAGGTTTATTGTACTAACAGAAAATGTGCAATCCGCATTTAAACAAAATTTGACCGGTGCAAAAGTATGGGCACCGCAACATAAAAGTGACATTAATATTTTGTAGATCCTCCTTTTGCAAAAACAACAGCCTTTAGTCGCTTCCTGTAGCTTTTAATGAGTTCCTGGATCCTGGATGAAGGTATATTTGACCATTCCTGTTTACAAAACAATTCCAGTTCAGTTGCGTTTGATGGTCGCCGAGCGTGGACAGCACGCTTCAAATCATCCCACAGATTTTCAATGATATTCAGGTCTGGGGACTGGGATGGCCATTCCAGAACATTGTAATTGTTCCTCTGCATGAATGCCTGAGTAGATTTGAAGCGGTGTTTTGGATCATTGTCTTGCTGAAATATCCATCCCCTGCGTAACTTTAACTTCGTCACTGATTCTTGCAAATTATTGTCAAGAATCTTCTGATACTGAGTGGAATGCATGCGACCCTCAACTTTAACAAGATTCCCGGTGCCGGCATTGGCGACACAGCCCCAAAGCAGGATGGAACCTCCACTAAATTTTACTGTGGGTAGCAAGTGCTTTTCTTGGAATGCCATGTTTTTTTGCCTCCATGCAGAACGCTTTTTTGTATGACCAAACAACTCAATCTTTGTTTCATCAGTCCACAGGACCTTCTTCCAAAATGTAACTGGCTTGTCCAAATGTGCTTTTGCATACCTCAGGCGACTCTGTTTGTGGCGTGCCTGCTTTCGCATCACTCTCACATACATCTTCTCCTTGTGCAAGGTGCGCTGTATTGTTGACCGATGCACATTGACACCATCTGCAGCAAGATGAAGCTGCAGGTCTTTGGAGGTGGTCTGTGGATTGTCCTTGACTGTTCTCACCATTCTTCTCTGCCTTTCTGATATTTTTCTTGGCCTGCCACTTCTGGGCTTAACAAGAACTGTACCTGTGTTCTTCCATTTCCTTGCTATGTTCCTCACAATGGAAACTGACAGTTTAACTCTCTGAGACAACTTTTTGTATCCTTTCCCTGAACAACTATGTTGAACAATCTTTGTTTTTAGATTATTTGAGAGTTGTTTTGAGGAGCCCATGATGCCACTCTTCATAGGAGATTCAAATAGGAGAACAACTTGTGGCCACCTTAAATACCTTTTCTCATGATTAGATACACCTGCCTATGAATTCAAAGCTCAATGAGGTTACAAAACCAATTTAGTGCTTTAGTAAATCAGTAAAAAGTAGTTAGGAGTGTTCAAATTAAAAAAGTGATAAGGGTGCACCGGTCAAATTTTGTTTAAATGTGGATTGCACATTTTCTGTTAGTACAATAAACCTCATTTCAATCCAGAAATATTACTCAGTCCATCAGTTATTAGATATATGAAACTGAAATAGCTGTTGCAAAAACCCAAATTGTTATAAAGAAAAAAGAAAAAATGGCCATCCCAGTCCCCAGACCTGAATATCATTGAAAATCTGTGGGATGATTTGAAGCGTGCTGTCCACGCTCGGCGACCATCAAACGCAACTGAACTGGAATTGTTTTGTAAACAGGAATGGTCAAATATACCTTCATCCAGGATCCAGGAACTCATTAAAAGCTACAGGAAGCGACTAGAGGCTGTTGTTTTTGCAAAAGGAGGATCTACAAAATATTAATGTCACTTTTATGTTGCGGTGCCCATACTTTTGCACCGGTCAAATTTTGTTTAAATGCGGATTGCACATTTTCTGTTAGTACAATAAACCTCATTTCAATCCAGAAATATTACTCAGTCCATCAGTTATTAGATATATGAAACTGAAATAGCTGTTGCAAAAACCCAAATTGTTATAAAGAAAAAAGGTTAACATTAATAGGGGTGCCCAAACTTTTTCATATGAATGTAGTTTGAATGATTGGATTCCCCTTATCCCAAGTATTGTCCACTTTTAGCCCCCAGTATGGAAAAGCATGTTTAATCTCTCCCCATTGATTGGGTTCTAAGGAGTAACCTTTCTCCTTGTGGAGAGTGACATGCCTTGGATATCAATATAAAGAGGCTTACAGTATATGCCATGCAATACTCTTCTGGGAAATTAAACATGCAAACTGCCTCTTCAGAGAGGAAGAGGACTTGAGGTCCAGTGCCATATATTGGCAGTAGCGATCCTTAAAGTGAATATTGTACTGCTCTTTAACCCCTTCACCCCCGGGTGATTTTCCATTTTAGTTTTTTGCTCCCCTTCTCCGAAGAGCCATAACATTTTTATTTTTCTGTCAATCTTGCCATATGAGGGCTTGTTTTTTGCGGGACATGTTGTACTTTTAAATTGAACCATAAGTTTTACCATACAGTGTACTAGAAAACAGCAAAAAAAATTCCAAGTGCGGAAAATTTTAAAAAAAGTGCAATTGCATGATTGTCAATGTACAACAAAGAGACCTACGGCACATTTTCATTAAAGTATAGGGCCAACCACACTATGACATAAAGGTGTTGAACCCATGACCTATTCCAAAAGTATTACAAACAGAAAAAGGACAATGGAGATTTATAGGTGAAAACATCAAAATGAAATTTTATTATAAATACACTTTAAAAATACATGATTATGTGCTGGTTTACATGACACGACATGATGGTACTTACAAGAATAAATATACAATAAATAGCAAAAAGAAGCACGGTGGGTGGGCATGAGATAGTGACTACCTACCGCCTGAGGAAATACACCGTCTCCTGGCGCAACCCAAATAACACAATCCCCAAACCTAAAAAAGGAGAGTAAATAGGAGCATTAGAGGCTAAGTATAAACATATTTCTTTGTCAAAAAAGATAAAAATTCACTCAATTAATACATATAATAAATAGAAAAAATGGAAAAAAAGTGCTAGCTGTCAAAACAGGATGACCACCCATATGCTTGCAAGGGAAAATGAAAGGTTAATAATTGATACAGGAAGTCTAAATGGGTGCAATATCCCTTAAAAAATGATGTATATCCTTATGAGTAAATAGCTGTAGCTATAGTAGGGAGGAAGAATAAATTAAAGAACCCACATAAAGTCACACAGGCAGGGCTCTATATATGTGCAGTCCCCCTATAGTGACTCATCAGTCTAGTACTAAAGCGATCACAAAAGGGGTCATAACAATCAAAAAATTGCTCAACAGCTTACCCATGAGTCAAAGGAAAATATTCAAATCCCTAGCAAAGAGAATAAACAACCCTCCTTTTTTAAGGGATATTGCGCCCATTCAGACTTCCTATATCAATTATTAACCTTTCATTTTCCCTTGCAAGCATATGGGTGGTCATCCTGTTTTGACATCTAGCATTTTTTTCTATTTATTATATGTATTAATTGTGTGAATTTTTATCTTTTTTTGACAAATAAAGAAATATTTTTTATATTTAGCCTCTAATGCTCCTATTTACTTTCCTTTTTTATGCTTCAAATGGAGTGGCTACAGTTTAGATATAATTTAATATACGAGATGTTTATTGGTCAATTTTTTGCGTATCTAATCCCCAAACCTAAAGCACAATGGCATTACACACTGAAAAGGAATTGGGAAGCAGCAGGATTATTACCTAAGGTGCCAGTACACACAGCGTGCCGATGGAGGGAGAGCTCCATGTGGAGGACCCAACGTACATTTCGCAAAGAACTATGGTCGCTTACCCATGAATAAGCAACCATAGTTCTTTGCGAAATGTATGTCGGGTCCTCCACATGGAGCTCTCCCTCCACCGGCACACTCTGTGTTCTGGCACCTTAGATAATAATCCTGCTGCTTCCTAATTCCTTTTCAGTGTGTAATGCCATTGTGCTTCTAGGTTTGGGGATTGTGTTATTTGGGTTGCCCACCTACCATGCTTCTTTTTGCTATTTATTGTATATTTATTCTTGAAATTATCAACATGTCGTGTCATATAAACCAGCACATAATCATGTATTTCTAAAGTGTAGTTATAATAAAATTGTATTTTGATGTTTTCACTTATAAAACTCCATTGTCCTTTTTCTGTATGTAATGATTGTCAATGTGATATCTCAGGCTGGTACAAGTTTGTAGATACTAAATATATATAGGTTTACTTTTATCTAAGGGGTTAAAAAAATTCAGAAGTTTGTCCCAAAAAAGTGGTGCACTTTTTGCACCATTTTCCGTGACCCATAGTGTTCTCATTTTTCAGTATATGGGACTCAGCTACGGCTTATTTTTTTGCATTTTGAGCTGATATTTTTAGAGACAAGGGCTTTCAAAGCTTAACCAGCAACATAGAGGAATACACAGACAAACAAAAAAGTCCACATTGTATGGACTTAAATTTTGCATAGTTACATCACTATATGGGTTGAGAAAAGACACAAGTTCATGAAAGGGAACCAATCACCAGGATTTTTGTATATAACCTAAAGCCAGTGCTATACTGGCACTATCAGGCTGATTCTCTGCACACCTTAAGTGGTCAGCTCGGATGTTTAGATTTTGAATTCCAAGAAAGTAAAGTTTCGAAAATCATCAGCTTCTTGAGTGACAGCAGCTGAGGATCAGATAATAGCTGGGGGGTATTCATAGTTATCCCCTCCCCCTGTTAGAATTAGCATAAGTATTATACCATCGATTTACTTTTTCACTAGCAGTACATGTGTGAGGTCATACCCATGTGACCAGAAGGGGTGGGGCCTCAGCCAACAGAAAAATGTTGCTTCCTGGCATCAGCTTTGTTGTCTGAGGCCCTGCCCCTTCTAGTCACATGGGTATGACCTTACACAGATCCTGCTAGTGAAAAAGTAAATTGATTGTATAACACTTATGCTAATTCTAACAGGGGGAGGCGATAACTACGAATACCCCCCTGCTATTATCTGATCCTTAGCTGCTGTCAATCAAGAACCTGGTGATTTTATAAAATTTACTTTTTTTGGATTTCAAAACCTAAAAATCCGAGCTGACCACTAAAGGTATGTATAGTCGCAGCCTGATAGTGCCAGTATAGCACTGGCTTTAGGTTATATACGAAAATCCTGGTGATTGGTTCCCTTTATGTTCATCCTTTCTCCACCAGTTGTACATTCGCCATCACTGTAGCATTGGGCTAATAAGGTTTCCACTATTTGCTTTTGAATTACCTAGAGTGCTACCTTTTTTCTGTAGATGAGATGAAGAGATAGATAAACAGATAGATAGACAGAAAAATAGATATATCTGTCACCACAACATGGATTTTTGTAGTACTGCTTTTTACTTCCTTTGGGGGACTATATGTGTGGATTAATGACCAAGGTCTAGAGTTTTTCACCCACATTTTCTCATCTCGTCACACAGCTGCCTCAATTTTTTTTTAGATGGATTGACATGTATGTAGATGAAATTAAATTGATTGAATTATGCATGCTACTGAATATACAGTTTTTGCTTTATATTTACCTAATATGTTTATTGCTATTAATTTATATTCGTCCTAGATCCTACTTGCCTCAAATGGAGGAAAATTTATGAAGAAAACCCTGATTGGTGAAGCTTACATCTGGCTGGACAAAGTGGACCTTAGAAAACGGATAGTAAATTGGCACAAACTTTTAGCCAGCTCTACTCAGACACATTGATCAACAGTGTTTGCTGGAGGCATAATATCAGGATAGAGTTTAAATGAAATTGAAGGTCATGCAGGAAGCAAAATATGTTTCAGACTACACTAAAGAAGGATTTCTTGACATGTTTTGCAGTCGATTGGAGAACAAGGAGTCTGCTAAAATGCATTCCAGGGGCTGAAGACAACATGGCCTCTAGTGTCTAGAAGAATGTTAACGATTCCCGTTTAGCATCTAGAAGTGTTTTTTCTTGATGTTTTTTTTTTTCATGGAGCAGCTTAGAATCATTATAAACTAAGGCAATATCAGGCACCACAGACCACAGCAAGAAAAAAGTATATTAGTACCACATCCTAATCAGTGTTCTCTAGTTTGCACCTTTGATGTTTCTCATCTATAGCTACTATAAATTACAGTTTAGTACTGTACGTCTATTGGATTATGGAATATTTATAACAGTATATTTGATTCCAATCAGTTGCAGGTAATGTTCTCACTACGACACATGTACAGTATCAGTACAGTAAACGTGTAGTGCCTATCCTTTCTTTTGTAAAACAAATAGAGAAAATGCTGATGACAAGTTAATACTTCCAAAAATGGCACATCTTGCAAATGCTGGTGTTTGCATTGATGACTTAACTTAGGTACATGTAAGAGTTAAAACATGAGTCCTACAATACAGACTGAGGCTTTCAGTAAGAGGTGATTTACACAAGATATGAAGCAAAGGTATGGGCTTGTCTGTCATGCCAACCTAGAATTAGGAGAAGCATTTGAAGAGCGATGATTGAGATGATGTTCTCTTAGAAACTCAGGTGAATGACTGAGATTATGGGTATGCTGAAAACGTATTGTCCCCGATAAATACTACAATCACTATGGACTATCATACGATGCAGTAAGTGGTTTTTCGCAAAATCAAGCAAATTCAATGTCAATTAAAATGGATAGAAATTTGTCTTGGGTTTCTGCATTTATTTTTTTTCTAACCGGTTTTTTCACAAGCTAAGTGAGTGAAAAGTGTGCATTTCTTCTTTAAACTGTAATTATTTTATGCTGCGACTTACTGTAAAAGACTGCAAAGCATGCGAATGGTTGCTATAGAAATGTCAAGTCAGAAAGATAGCACAAATACGATTCTTGCTAGGAAACCTCTAATCAGCACTAAATTAGCAGGGCTAACATTGGTTTGCCTTTGTTCTCGCAATACATTCCATGGATAGAACTGCATTATCGTTCCAAACGACCATAAACTATCTTCTTTCATTCTTTCTGGGTCATAAATTGTATATAGAAGCTGCAAGCAGTCATAAATCTATTTCCTTAGTGCAGACATTCTTAGAATTAGTACCTCTTGAACAAATGAAATCTTACAGATGCATTCTTCATCTGTCGTATAGAGTGAGTGACATCTTTTCCGGTGCATCTTTGACTTATTATTAGTGCACTATTTGCTTCCGAATTGTGCCAATGATGTATTAAACCAAATTCTTGAGTTATTATGGAAGTATTCTATGCAACATTGATGTCTCAATGCTTTTTCTGTAAGTGAAAATAATTAAAAAAAAGTCGTAAAACAAAAACTTTGAAAAAAAAATAAAGTATGTAAGAATCAATTATCAGTATTTTTCGTTGCACATATATTTAAACACAATAAGGGTGTTTATGACTTTTTGCTTCTCCTAGAAGTATCTACATAGTTCTAAATATATGTTAAATCCTTATTCATTAAGATTCATTTTATGTATAAAGAGCCAAGATAAAATCATTTATATTTATTTATATGCAAGTGAAGCAAATTTTACAATTCAGTTGAATCCATGGGAATTGAGAAGTTTGAGTAAAAAGCACAGTGTGGGTGTTTACATGTGAATGAGATTTATATTGTTCTTATTACTTTAAGTTCAGAAGTTTGGAAATGATGACTTTGAGTTAAATATATTAAGTTTGAGTCAACTTAATATTCAATGTCTGCCTGTAGAAGAGACGGTATCATTAATATTTTAAGGTTGGCAATAATTGAAATGTAGCTTTTGTTAAGCACACGTAACAATAAAGCGTAAAAAGCTATGTTCAAGAAGCCAACACCATGCTACAACTCAACGCAACATATACATTGCATGTAACCTCATAACCAAACTCTTCCTGGTCCTTAATGTTGCAGACGTTACTAGTGCCTGATGTTTTGTTAACATCCCAAATATGTTTAAGGTGCATAGCTCAGCTATTTTAAATACAATTGTTTCTTTTTTTCAATTTGAAAAGGGTAAAACATTTTATTTTACTCTTACATTGCAGGAAAAAACACCCTGCTATCATAAAATATGAAGCAAAACCGGCCATAAAAAGTGAATATTCTGTCTTTAACTATATATCATAATTACTGTTCAATGCTCTGCTAGTCTAATGAATTCTGAATGCAAAGGTCGTAAGAAGCAAGTTCCTTTATTTTGTTATTGTGTAAATAAGTATACATTTTGTAGATGAAATGAATTGACGGGTTCTACTTCCCTTAGGCATTCAGCATGTAAATGTGAGCATTCTGTTCAATTGTAACTCTAGAAGTGTTCTGTGATGTGGTCAGATGATAAACCAGCGGCGGCTGATCCGTGTGTTTGTCGACAACCATTGAGAATCTGTACAGAGAGTCTGATATATAAAAGATATAAAGAAAAGTGTAAAAAAAAAAAAACTATAATGGAATTACGTAAATTCTGTATTGTCCTACACTAAATGTTTTCATATTGAATGTTGCATGCATTAATGAAGGTCTGCTCTTTATTGTGTATTTTTTAATTTTATTTATTTTTTTCTTGTTTTAAATCCCTTTAAGATTATTTTGTTTAAAAAATTAAAGATGTAAAAAAAGTTAAATCAAGCTGTATAGAATATGCCTGTAAATCTGTTAATGTTTTCATTTTATGTAAAAATTCATGTCATAGTTTTTTTGTGGTTGTACACAGGATGTAAGTTGAGAATTTATGCAAATTGTGATGTACAAAAGGTTGTAATCCAGTTAAATTAATAAATATTTATAACATCCCTTTCTCTGTCAATTTAATACATGCAGGTCTGTCATTTATATAAATAAATATAGGGTTTAAAATAGGGTACCTAGTTGGCAATATTTGAATATGGATAGGCAGGGGACACAGGAAACTCTATGCAGACCTTAAAACTGGGGTCCCTGACCTCACCCTCACACCCGGAGGTACCCTTAAAGGTAGGGGGCTCCGGAACCCCAACCTGGCTCTGCCTCCTGTCCTAACCCTGATGATAAAGTCCCCACCATCCACACCACTCAGGAGTCCGACCAGGTCAGAGATCTCAAAAATCCCATCAACAATGAAGAACAGACAGAGGTAAAATAAAACCTAATACACACCTAAAACCGAACAATCAAGGATATACTGGAAGGAATAACAAGGGAAAGGAGGTAGCACAAAAACAAACACTTTCACACAGCAGACAGCAACAGCAGTAACCACCATGTCCTTTCTGCTCCCAGGCTAGGTCCTAACTGATTAGGAAAACCAGCAACAAGTCAAGGAAGCAGAGGGCTTATATTCAGGCCAGAAGTGATTAACAGCTGCCAGCTGAGCAAGTCTGCTGCTGCACAAGAGAAGGAATTAACCGTTAGTGTGCCCAAAGGAAAAAAAACTACATTTAAAGGGCATGGTCCCAGAAGGTAAGGTAACACTAGCCCTGAGCCTGTCCGTATATACGTGACACAAGTTAACCAGTTAGAGGTCTTGGGCAGGACCGGTTGTAGACAGCGTGGCTCTGGGAAAACATAAGAGTGGAGTCTCAAATGATAACATATTGCACAATAACAGAATTACATTAACCCCTTAACCCCCAAATCTGTTTTTAGCTTCCTGACCAGGCCAAATTTTACAATTCCGAACAGTGTCACTTTATAAGGTAATAACTCTGGAATGCTTCACAATGATTTTTGAGACTTTTTTTTTGCAAAACATTGTACTTCATGTTAGTGGCAAATTTTGTTTAATATGATTTGTGTTTATTCATGAAAGTATTGAAAATATGACAAAAAAACAGAAGAAAATAGCAAGTTATATCAAAGAAAATGATTAATAATAACATTTGCTACATGTCTACCTTACATAAGCACCATTTTTGTAATATATTTTTTTTGTTAAGAAGTTAGAAGGGTTAAAATTTTATCAGAAATCTCTAATTTTAACAACAAAATTTATAGTACCATTTTTAGGTACCACATCAAATTTGAAGTGACTTTGAGGGGCCTATATGACAGAAAATGCCCCAAAATAACACTGTTTTAAAAACTGTACCCCTCAAAGTGCTCAAAACCACAATCAAGATGTATATTACCCTTTAGGTGCTTCACATGAATTTAATGAAATGTTGGAGGAAACAAATTACAATTGTACTTTTTTCCCCAGAAATATTGCTTTAGCCCCAATTTCTTCATTTTAATGAGGGTACCATAAAAAGAAAAATGGACCATACAATTCATTGTACATTTTCTCCTAAATACAAGGATACCCCATATGTGTTGGTAACTACTGTTTGGGTGCACAGCAGGGCTCAGAAGGGAAAGAGGGCTAATTGAATTTGGGAGCGCAAAATTGGCTGGAATGGATAACAAACATCATGTCTTCTTTGTAGAGCTCTTGATGTGCCTAAATAGTGGAAATCCCCCACCTTGAACCCACAGGTGCTTCACAAAATTTTATAACGTTGAGTTGTGAAAACATACATTTTACCACAAAAACGTCATTTTAACCCCCAGATTTTTTTAATTTTCACAATAATAACATTGTAAAATGAACCATACAATTGTTTTGCAACAATCCCCATATGTGGTGGAAAACTACTGTTTGAGCACATAACAGGGTTCAGAAGGGAAGGAACGCTATTTAAATTTTGGAATGCAAATTTGTTTAGAATAGATAGCAGATGCCACGTTTCCTTTGCAGAGTTCCTGATGTGCCTAAATAGGGGAAAATTCCCCACAAGTCATTCTCTTTTGGAAACTACACCCCTCAAGGAATTTATCTAAAGTTGTAGTGAACACCTTGAACCAACAGGTGCTTCACAGAATTTTATATTGTTGAGTTGCGGAAATGAAAAAATACATGTTTGCCACAAAAATATTACCTTAATCCCATTTTTTTTCATTTTTACAAAAGTAGCAGGATAAAGTGGGTCATATAATTTGTTGTGCAATTTCTAAGTACAGAAATACCCCATATGCGGTGGAAAACTACTCTTTGTGCACTTGACGTGGCTCAGAAGGGAAGGAGTGCCGTTTGAATTTTGGAGCACAATTTTGGCTAGAATAGATTGTGGACTTCATGTCACATTTGAAGAGTCCCTGACATGTCAAAACAACAGAAACCCCCTACAAGTGAACCCATTCTGGAAAATACACTTTTCAAGGAATTCATCTAAGGGTGTAGTGAGCATATTATGTACATATGTATGTCAAGAAGGGTAAAGGGGCAAATAAAGCTTTTTTCAATGCAGCCGTACCTGCATGTTACTGTTTCCTGTACATATTAGTATCGCTAGCTGCATAGCGCCTAATGGCTTCTGCACAGGTCAGAATATCCTTAGCCAGAACACTAGAAACTCACAAATTATATCTGCCTTCCTAAAAGGCCATTGAGTTGCTCTTCATACCTCCTGAGCAACCAGCTAAGAGGTTGTCACACACTATAAACTAAGATAGGTAAAGCATGAAGAGATAGGTAGGAGCCCAAGGTAAGGAAACATAAAACACATTTTCAAGTGTAAACGGTAAAATAGCAACAACACCTAGGAAAGCTTCCTACAAACCTATCATCAAACAAGAGAAAAGTGTAGGTAAAATAATTGAGAAAGCACAATCAAAATACACATAACAGGCAACACTCCCTGGAACTCAGTGGAATTCACATAGGAATATAGTTAGCAGAGAAGTCTACTATTAAGAGAGTTTAAATAACCCCACCTGGGATGTGATAGGACAGAAAATGAGCAAATGAGAACAATTGATAACCCTATTGGACAGAGACTTACAAGTCTGTCATTCAGCATGGAAGGAAACTGACCATGCAGCACAATGTGAACGGATAGAGTCCAGAATCTGAGGCATGACAAAGCATTTTTAGCTCTCATGTGATTCAAAGAAATGTATAACATTGGGCTGGGAAAATAAAAAAATTACATTTTTTTTCCACTAAAATGTTGCTCTGGTCCAAAAGTTTTAAGTTTTAAAAAGGGTAATAGGAGAAAATGGACCATACAATTTGTTACACAATTTCTCCCACATTTACAAATGCCTCAAATGTAGTTGAAAACTACATTGCATCACAGTGCAAAGCTCAGAAGGATAGGAGCACCATATTGGAGTGACTATTAGTTGGAATGGTTTGAGAGTGCTATATCACATTGGCAGAGCCCCTGACATGCCAGTAAATCCTCCCCACATAAGTGACCTATTTTATAAAGTAATGAATTCATCAAGGGGTGCAGTGAGCATATTAACAATACAGGTGTGCCCCAGAATTTTATACCACTGGGCAGTGATGAAAGAATAATTACATTTTTTTAGCAACAAGTTTTTAATTTTTATAAGGGCTAACAAGAAAAAGTATGGACCACACAGTTTGTTGTGTAATTTGTCCTGAGTGTGCCTATAGCCTCCATGTAACTTGAGAACTACTTTTGAATTTGAAGAACTGTGCAAAGTTGAGAAAGGAAGGAGCTCCATATTGGACTTCAAAATTTGCTGGAATGGTTTGCTGGTGCCATGTCATACTGACAATGTTCCTGAGGTACCAGGATAGCAGACATCCTCCATAACTGACCCCATTACAAACTGCACCCCTCAATGATTTAATATAGGGGTGTAGTGAGCATATTGAAAGCACAGGTGTGTCACAGAATATTATACTATTGGGTGCTGTGTAAAAAATAATTACTATTTTACCACTAAAATGTTGTTTTAGCCCCATATTTCCAATTTTCACAAGGGGAATAGAAAAATAAGGCCCCATATTGTGTTACACATTTTCAACTGACTGTGGCAATACTCCATATATGATTGTACAGTACCATTTGGCCACACGGCATTTGACTTTTGGAGCACACATTTTCACAAAGTAACCTTTAAGTGCCAAAATAGCAGAATCCTCCCTTAACTGACTCAATTTTGGAAATTAAAACTTCTCTGGGAATTCATCTACAGGTCTAGTGAATATTTTTTCTATGGAGAAAACCCATGGGGCCAAACACAGTGAATGTTGCAGAACTAAAAATTGCAGATATGCCTTTATAGTGCTCATATATTGTAGTGACTATACATTGTGCCCAGCTCACGTTTCCGGAGATACATACCCCATAAATAAAGCCACATCACTACAAAAATGCCAAACATGTGGCTGTTAACTGTGACTTAAGGGGGCTTTAAATGCTGCGATATCGCTAACGATTTATCGTCGGGGTCACGGTGTTTGTGAAGCACATCCGGCGTCGTTAGAGATATCGCAGCGTGTAAGACGTATGAGCGACCTTAAGTGATCGCAAAAGAGACAAATATCGTTGGTTTTGGAGAGGTCATCCAAACACCAAAAATCATTGTCTCGTACGTAGCGATGTTGTTCCTCGTTCCTGCGGCACATCGCTATGTGTGACACCACAGGAGCAACAAATATCTCCTTACCTGCCTCCACCGGCAATGCAGAAGGAAGGAGGTGGGCGGGATGCTACATCCCGCTCATCTCCGCCCCTCAGCTTCTATTGGATGGCTGCCATGTGACGTCACTGTGACGCCGCACTACCTGCCCCCTTAGAAAGGAGGCGGATCACCAGCCAGAGCGATGTCGCAGGGCAGGTAAGTCCGTGTGACAGGTATTAGCGATGTTGTGTGCCACTGGCAGCGATATGCCCGTGATGCACAACCGACGGGGGCGGGTACGCTCGCTAGTGATATCGGTACCGATATTGCAGCGTGTAAAGCCCCCTTTAGGGTCATTGTGGTGCTCAGAAGGCATGGGGGCATTTGGATTTAGGAATGCAGATTTTGATGGATTTCTTATTGGGGGAGCCATAGTTCTTTTCCAGAGAGTTTGTTATCAGTAATATGGAAGCCCCCTATATTTCCATTAACAGATGATGGACCTGAGTAGGGACTTGTGCTTTTGTGCGTTGAATTGAATGCTATTATTGTCAATTTGGCTGTATAATATAGAATTACCTATATGTAAAAATTTGCGCTGAACCACAACAATGCATTGAGAAATAATGTTTTATTCTGTTTTATTCTCCACTCACACCAAAAAATATATAGAACCTCTACTAAAACATCACATAACATAAAAAACAAATATACAAGTACTTGATTATGATTTAAAACTACTGAATATAAGTCTCAAGAAAGGGTTTTATATGAGTCTTTACAAAATACACAAAAGCCCATAATATAGATGAATAATAATTTGTGTTACTACACCAGAGTCCTCAAATGTCACTTTGAGTCACGCACTTCACATAAGCTGCAGTTGCCTTTATAGGGTTAAATATTAACACCACATCTAGCGCATTAACGCCAGATGTGTCCAAAATGTAACAATTCAGCAGGCAATGAAAGTCTCTGCACTATATGTTTGTTTCTTCAGTGCAAGGCTCCAGCAGATTGAAGACAACTTATGCTCTGTGGATTTCAAAGTGTGCCTGAATACAAGTTTACAACGGGACACCACAGATTCTTCCTTTGCAGGCTCCTGGATTCCTAAAAAGCAGATAACACTTCAGTGTTTAAATAACAACTTAAATACACAGGCTAGATTAAAGGAATTTCTGCGCTGCCGGTTTTTAATTGTGCCTGATTGCAGGTCCACAGCAGGGCACTGTAAACTTCTCCTGTGCAGGCTCCTGGATTCCTAGAAAGCAGACACCGCTTGATTACCAACCACGGGACTCCAGGGTATGAATGCCTTCCCGGGTAAGAAGTTTGAATGAAGGACACAGTCCACTTATTCTGCCACGGGTAAATTAACACTTTGACAGGTAGACAAGTCTCTATATTGTGGGTTATTATTAAAGGTATCTGATCGCAGAATCTTCAGCGGGGGTGCAGTGATTCCTCCCCTATGTGAGCTCCTGCGTTCCTGTAGTGGAGATACCGCCAAGGCTTTTAGTTTGCAGCAGAGCTCCAAGGTACAAAATCCTTCTAGATTCCGAAGAATTGATTAGGGCATTCACTCTTTCCAGCAAAGTTAAACTTTGGAGGTTTGAATCCACACAACAACTTAAATACACAGGCTAGATTAAAGGAATTTCTGCGCTGCCGGTTTTTAATTGTGCCTGATTGCAGGTCCACAGCAGGGCACTGTAAACTTCTCCTGTGCAGGCTCCTGGATTCCTAGAAAGCAGACACCGCTTGATTACCAACCACGGGACTCCAGGGTATGAATGCCTTCCCGGGTAAGAAGTTTGAATGAAGGACACAGTCCACTTATTCTGCCACGGGTAAATTAACACTTTGACAGGTAGACAAGTCTCTATATTGTGGGTTATTATTAAAGGTATCTGATCGCAGAATCTTCAGCGGGGGTGCAGTGATTCCTCCCCTATGTGAGCTCCTGCGTTCCTGTAGTGGAGATACCGCCAAGGCTTTTAGTTTGCAGCAGAGCTCCAAGGTACAAAATCCTTCTAGATTCCGAAGAATTGATTAGGGCATTCACTCTTTCCAGCAAAGTTAAACTTTGGAGGTTTGAATCCACACACAATCCGGCTGTTCCGCCGTAGAAAGAAAGTAGGTGCAAATGAGCTTGATCCTTGCTGTGGACCTGCAATCAGGCACAATTAAAAACCGGCAGCGCAGAAATTCCTTTAATCTGCCGGAATATATCATTCACATAAAACCCTGGATGTATTCATTAACTAATTAGGCAGAATACTTACTGTTTAGCGGTGTCCTTCTTTTCATAGGTGGTCAATATTATTGTTAACCGCATTTTTGTACACCCCTAAAAAGACATAAACACTGCTGGCCCACAGGTCAAGCAAGAGTCCAAAATGACCCCTCTGTTTAAGTACAGTGATTTTTTCTGTGAAAATTTTCTATGAATCACACTTTTCAGAGAGTTACATGGAAACCCCAAAGTGTTTAGCGTAGAGCGCAGGATAAATATGAGCTGAACCTTACTGTGATAATTGGGGGGCAGAATGAACAAATCAACAGCAGTTAAAGAACTGGCTTTATTTTATTCTTTGTGCCTTTCACCTTGAAGTATGAAACATTAAGCAACTTTTTTCCTAAGTTCAGTACAATTACAGTGATATCAGAGTTATATAGGGATTTTTTAGGTTTTACTACTATGCTAAAAAAAAGCTTTTTTACAAAATAAAGACTTTTTTGAATCACCATATTTTGAAAACTATAGATTTTTATTTTTCTGCCGAAAGACTCATGTAGGGGCTTGTTTTTTTGCGAGATGAATTGGAGTTTTTATTGGTACTATTTTGGGGCACATGTTTTACATTACTTATAGGAATGATTGAATACTTCGATTATTTGGCTTTGCAAATATTTTCTGAATACCTCGCCGCTATTCGACTATTCAATGTGCAATGTAATTCTATGGGAAGCCCGAATAGTTCTGAATAGTTGTTATTCAGGTTTCCCATGACTTACATTGCTCATCGAATATTCGCAAAAAGTCGAATAGCGGCGAAGTATTCGGAAAATATTTGCAAAGCCGAATAATCGAAGTATTCAATCATCCCTAATCGCTTACTATTCTGATTTTTGGGAGGTAGAATGAACAAAAGCCAGTAATTCACTTTTTTTTTTTTGCACTGTTCAGTGAGGCAAAGGTGATAAGACTGATTTATTCTTCTGGTCAGTAATATTGCAACAATACCACATTTATTTATCTTCTTTTAAGTTTTAAAGTTTTGTCACTTTTAACATAATACAATAAAACACTTTTTGTTTGCATCGCTATATTCTGGGAGCTGTATCTTTTTTATTTCTCCATTGACAGAACTGTATGGAGGATTATTTGTTGGCGGACAAGATGACATTTTCAGTGATACCATTTGATTGTATTTTATTCCATTATCTTCGGCAGTATGCTGAAAAGCATAGTTTTTGCCATGTTCTTTTTTATGGTGTTCACTGAAGGGGTAAACTAGTGTGATAATTTTATATATATCATATCGTTCCTGACGTGGCAGTAACAAAAGTACTTTTTTTGTTTATGTTTGTTTTTGCATAAATAGATGTCTTTATTAGTATAATGTATTTTTCTTTAGTGTAGGGTTAGCTGCTGGAGAAGGGATAATGTATTAGAGGCATCTAGGCAGGGATTCTAGCCTTACAGACCTTGCTGCTGCAATGTTAATCCAAAAGTTCTTTTCAGGGCTAATTTAAGTTTCTTCTATTCTTTTATATTACCAGTTTTAGCGGCATTTAGTGCAGGGAGAGCTGGTAGAGAAGGGATCGTGTATTAGAGTAATCTAGGCAGGGATTCTAGTAAATCAGACCTTGCTGAGTTTATGATAATACAAAAGTCCTTTTCAAGAGTAATTAAAATTTTAAACTCTTTTCTAATAATACTGTTCTTAGCAGCAATTAGTGTAGGGCTAGCTGATGGAGAAGACATAGTGTATGAGAGACATGCAGAGAGCGATTCTAGCCTTATAGACCTTGCTGCTGCTACATAAATAATCTATGCTATTTTATAATAATACCTCTCTTATCTACATTTAGTGTAAGGCTAGGTGCTGGAGAAGGAATACTGTATTGGAGGCTGCTGTTATGTTAACCCAAAAGTCCTTTTAACCCCTTTAGCCCCCAGGCATTTTGCGGTTTTCCAGGTTTTTTTTCCTCTCCTTCTTCCGAGAGCCGTAACTTTTTTATTTTTCCATCAATCTTGCCATATGAGGGCTTGTTTTCTGCGGGACTATTCATAGTTTTAAATGAAACCATAAGTTTTACCATATAGTGTACTGGAAAACAGCAAAAAAATTCCATGTGCGGAAAAATTGCAAAAAAGTGTGATCGCACAATAGTTTTTGGGATATTTTATTCACTGTGTTCACTATATGGCAAAACTGGTGTTGGTGTGATGCCTCAGGTCGGTGCGAGTTTGTAGACACAAAAATGAATAGGTTCACTTGTATCTAAGGGGTTAAAAAAATTCACATGCTTGTGCAAAAAAGTGCGCACGTTTTGCGTCATTTTCCGAAACCCGTAGAATTCTCATTTTTCTGGCTCTATGGCTCAGTGATGGCTTATTATATGTGTCTCGAGCTGACTTTTTAACTGTACCATTTTTGCGCAGATGCTACATTTTGATTGCCTATTATTGCATTTTGCGCAAAATTTGCGGCGACCAAAAAAATGTAATTTTGGCGTTTGGAAGTTTTTTTCTACTACGCCATTTACCAATCAGATTAGTTGATTTTATATTTTGATCGGGCATTTCTGAACACGGCGATGCCAAATATGTGTATATTTTTTATTTTTTTAACCCTTTAATTTTCAATGAGGTGGAAGGGGGGTGATTTGAACTTTTAGGTTTTTTAATTTTTTTTTAATTTTTTAAAACTTTTTTTAACTTTTTTTTTTCTTTCACTAGTCCCCAAAGGGAGGTATCTCCAGATCACAGCTACAGAGCTAAGATCTGCAGATATGCTGCTTTACTTTCAATGCCGGCTGTATTCTGGCATTGAGAGGAAGGGACTCATGCTAGCTACAGGCGTCATCACATGACCCTGTGCTACCATGACAACCACCGGAAGTCATGTGATCATGTCATGTGACTTTTGATGGGGGCGGGGTAAGTCAGCATAATGGCAGCGAGCATATACATCTCGCTGCCAGATTCTGGCAGTGAGATAAAAGGGGTTAATAGTTGCGGGTGGAAGCGATTCCACTTGCGACTAGCAGGCACACATGTCAGCTGTTGAAATCAGCTGATATGTGTGTGGATCGCCGCAGCCTGCCCACGGCAGGGGGCAGGGATTAACCGCACATGATCCATAACGTACCCAGTACGTCATGGGTCGTTAAGGGGTTAAGGTATAATTCAAATCTATTCTTTTAATCTCTAATAATTCTGCTCTTAGCTGCAGTTAGTGTAGGGCTAGCTACCAGAGAAGTGATAGTGTATTAGAGACATGTAGGGAGGGATTCTGACCTTACAGACCTTGCTGCTTCTACGCTAACCCAAAAGTCCTTTTCAATGCTAATTCAAAATTATTCTAGTCTCTAATATTACTGCTCTTATCTGCAATTAGTGTAGGACAAGCTGCTAGAGAAAGGATAGTGTATTAGAGACGTGTAGGCAGGGATTGCTAGAGAAAGGATAGTTTATTAGAGACATGTAGGCAGGGATTATAGTCCTTGCTGCTGCAACCTAAAACCAAAACTCCTTTTCAGGTCTACAAATATTGTATTCTCTAATATTGCCGCTAACTGCTGGATGAGGGAAAGTTATGGATTACAGGAATATAGGCAGGATATATTGCTTTCCAGTCCTTCTACAGTATAGGCATACAGATCCATAGTGTAAAACATTCACAAAACACTAAGAATATAATGTGAACAAATCTCAAAAATACAGAAAGGTAATTTCTTTCATTAAAAACTAGAGTGCCTTGGGCGATAACCAAATCTTATTCATATGCGTGTTAACCAACATGGTAATTCAATTAATTTACAGTTGTGCTTAAAAGTTTAAATACCCCAGCAGATTTTTTGCTTTCTTGGTCTTTTTTTCAGAGAATATAATTGATAACACAAAATCTTTTTTCCCACTCATGGTTAGTGGTTGGGTGAAGCCATTTATTATCAAGCTACTGTGTTTTCTCTTTTTAAGTCATAATGACAGCCAAAAACATACAAATGACCATGATTAAAAGTTTACATACCCGAGTTCTTAATGCCATGTATTGCCCTCTCTAAAATCAATAACAGCTTGAAGTCTTTTGTGGTAGTTGTACCGGTACATAGATGACGTACCAATTGTCTGGTCCGGGACTAAACAGCAATTTTTTTTAATTTGTGGATTATTTAAATACTAAGAAAGATATGAATATGGTATTTACAGCGGCTTATGGTGGAAGCAGTTTGGATTTTTTTAGATGTGCATATTGAGATAGTAAACACCAGGGTGCATAATAAAATCTCTAGAAAAAACAAACGCATCTAATTCACTCTTGCACTATAATAGTGCCCACACACAGCATGTCAAAAAGTCGGTGCCTTACAGCCAGTTTATCCATTTGAAAAAATTAACAGCGAAAATTCAGGATTTGTGGAGCAGGCATCAGAACTACTTTCCAGATTTAAGAAAAGCGTATCCTGAATGAAGCTTTTGAAAGAGCAAATACAAGACGTCAACATGATTTACTATCAAGTAAAAATCAGTCAAAAAATAAGAGCAACACAAAATATTCATTGTTAGTTTTGACTTTAATATGATGGATAAGAAAATCAGGTCAGTGATTAGAAGCCAATGATATGTATTAGAAAGAAATCCAGATTTGCATGATACAGCAGCATTAGGACCTTTAATTTCATTAAGGCGTGGCTGGAGTTTGAAAGATGCATTGGTTAATAATAGAATTGTGAGTGATGTTTCCAATAGCAACTGACTGCACAAAGCTATTCCCAAAGATAATTTTAGATGCAATTCATGTACATTTTGTAGTCAGCATTTAACAACAAATCCTATTAGTTTGGGACATGTGACATATACAATGAATTATATCATCACCTGTAAAACTATATTTTTCGTATATGTGACCTTAAGTCCCTGCGGCTGTTTTTATATAGGAAAAACCATATGGTGAATATGTTTATACAATTTAGGGAACATTGCGCTCAATAACTACTGGCAACGGGGTCACCTAGATTAATTCAACATCTAAGAGAATTCCATAATTCAGATGCAGGAGTATTACAATTTATGGGGTTGGAAGAAATAAAACCTCTACAAGGAGGAGGTCATCGCCATAAAGAGTAACTGAAAAGGGAGGCTAAATGGATTATCAGGACAAAAGCACAGGGTCCACTTGGCTTAAATGATCATTTATCTGTGCTCATTTAATCTCTGACTGTTTTGTCTTTCGTCTCCATTTCTTTTCAATTTAAGCAGATTTTGTTGTGTTGCATTTTCTTTACTGAATTTTAGAGAAAAAAATGTATGTTCAGTATAAGTCATTGGGACTTGTTTTAATCAGTTGTAAATGCTGACCTATAGGGAGTGGTTATAACCTGGTTCTGACCAACCCTTGTTCACTCAGACCTGTAGAAGCGCAGTCGCGCAAAACGGTCCAGACGTTTGACCAAAACTGCACTTGTCTGCACTTTGTCCTCCCCTCCTCCCACTCCCCCTCTCCTGCTTTGGCCTGTATTGAGAAGGGAATTTTAATATGTCGCAATAAACTATTTTATTCACTGGAAGTGAATGCCGTGGATTTCCTTCAGTGCTGAAGTACCTTTGTTTCCCTGTACCTGAGGGCACTTTTCACTGAGCATCACTGTAATTCTAATTGGTTTTGTGCTGGATCCCCTGCTTGTGGCCTGCTGTCCACATGTGAAAAGTGCCAGGTGAGCATTTTTTCAACTACTGCCATCTCTTGCTCACAAAGCCTTGCTTACATATGTAATGTAGAGTTCCACCATGAGTTCACATTGCAAACCAGTCAGTGGACTGACACTTGAAAGCACTGCTGCAGAACTGCCAGAATGATGGTAGATGGAGCTGACTTGTGGAAATAAGCACCTTCACAAGTAGCTCAGGCAAATCTGTGTCGATTTTCAGAAAACGCTGAATTACTAAGTTGAGCATATGGTCCAGGTATGGTACATGTGGATGCTTGCCAAGATTCAGAGCTACCACCAGGTTATGGCCATTATTTCACATGACCATGCTTGGTTGTAGATTAAGTGGAGATTCAGAGACTCAAAGTTCTGTCTAGTCTGTTATAGCTTTCAACAGATGAGTGGCAGTTTGCTGTTTATCACCTAAACAAATTAGTTTCAGCAGAGTCTGTTGCCACATCACAAAGGCAGGGCTGCAGTGCTTATAGCTTGTGACTGATATAGATGAGGCATTCTGAGATGACAATTTGGAGATGGAGAATGATGAGGAGGAGGGGATGCAGCAACTTGTGTAAAAGTTGAAGAAACTCTCATGGAACTAGAGCCTCAATCCTTGGCGTCAATAGTACATGCATCGTCCCTGCTTCTGACTCTGACCTGGCCTCCACAAGGTTCACCCAGTGTGATGTTAGGCAAATGTAGTGACCCTGGCCACAAATACTTGTCCATGTGTCGGTCGTTAAATGGATCTTCTCAGTAACTGCATTGGTGAGAGCACAGGTGATGTTATGGGACATGTGTTGATGTATGGCGTGGACGGCCCACAGTGAAAAATAATGGCGGCTGGGGAACAAGTACTGATGGATGGCCCCCATCTTGAGTTTACAGAAAGCCTTAGTGTCCACAATCTAAAACGGCAACATTTCCAGGTGAAGAAGTATGGAAATGTACCCATTGTGTTTGGGCTTGTGTATGGATGGATGACTGGGTTTCTGCATTTGTGTTCCAAGGCCTGGGCTAGGAACAGCTGAACACTGCCCTGGGACAAAGACTTCGAGAACATTGTAGATGGTTTTTGCGAATGTGCAATGACAGAGGCATTCACACCTGCATCCTGGTCAGGGGAATGGCAAACATGTAGCACAGGAGAAGAGGCAGTGGTGTCACCCGCAGACACCGATTGTGGACACAGAAGTTCAGCTCACCAAGCCAGGTGCTTTGATAACATGTGCCTGAGCATGCTGGTGGTTGTCAGGCTGATAGTTGTCAGGCGCCTACTGATCTTGGTATGGCAAAGGTTACAAATGACAAATTATTTTATTATCTGCACTTCTTTAAAAAAGTGTCAGACAGGGGAACACTTAACCCTTGGTCTGGGAACTTTCCATGTATGGTTGCTCTGGGAAACAGTTTGCCCACCTCTCTCTCTGGCTTAACCACTGCCTGCCTCTGCCTGTTGTGGTGAGGCAAATCCCACTCTCTGAGATGCTGTCCATGCTCTGCATAGCACCTTGGCAGGTTGTGTCAATGACTTCATCTTCCACTACCTCGTTTTTCACTTCTGCACTCTGATCCGCCTCCTGTATTGTTGATTTTACAACATCTTTTGTTGGCAACTGTGTCGCATCATCATCATCATCATTAATCTCTTGAGACACAATTTGCCATTCCCTTCTTTGTCTTCTTCGTACCATGGCTGCTCAAATATTTGGCATCACTACACATGATCTCTTCATGTACCTCTTGAAACATGCAGGGTGAGAGGCAAGAATAATCAATAAATGAAGATGTAAAGCGCTCCTCGAAGTATCCGACTATGGGATCACTTGTCTCCTGGGACTCACCATGGAGGGAGGAAGGAGGATCAGGGTGATGATTATGTGCTCCAGACTTGGCTAGGGATACTGGACTGTGTGGAAAACAGGGTGGTTGCAGGAAACAGACTAGAAGCATTATCTGCCAACCGACCACCTGTTTGCATTGTTATGTCTTCAAGACTGTTGGCCCGCTCCCCCGTATAACGAACGACATGAAGCTCTTGGGTGAGCATGTTTTTTTTTTCTTTTTTTATAATTCTTTATTAAACAAGTTATAAAGTTGTAACAACTAGGGACAAAATATTCCTTGGTTACATTACAATCAACAATAGACAACAGAAAGGCACAGTCAGTAAATAGAAAAATAAAAGGTAGATAATCAAGACACAAATCTGGAAGCTAAGCTTGTACATGTAGACAAGACTGTCATGTTGTAGTGGATTTAGGTTTATTAAAAGTGGTGGGTCATCGTCAGCAGTTGTTAATTAAATAGGGTATAGAGAGTACCAGGGGGAATAGTTCAGGAGAAGAGTAGGAAGGCTTTAGTTGTATTTGTCAAACTTTCTGAATCATGTTGCCTAATTTAGCAGAAATACATGATGTGTATGTGATTTACAAATAAAAAGTTTTTTGAGTCTGCAAATCAAGTACATTTTTTTCTACCCATTCAGAAAAGTTAGAAGGTCTGGATTCTTTCTAGTGTATGAGGATTAATTGCTTAGCTTTTCCCACTAATAAAAGTAAGAGCTGATGTCTTTTTGTTTTAAAGTTCGTGGGAGGACAGGACAGAAGGACATCAGTCACTTTTAGGTCAGCTGCTATTATTCTAAGATATTTTAAGGTTATATCAATATCCCCTCAAAATTGATTTAATTTGGGGCAATGCCAAAAAATGGGGGATAAGTTTCCTGTTTGTGCACCGCATCTCCAACAGAGATTAGAGTCTGTTAGTCTTAAATGATAAATACCGAGAGAGATCAAGGGTAACAGCCGTGCACAACACCCAAGGGGAGGAAAAGACATACATCACCAATTCATAGTATACGGGTGTATGAGCTGAATGGATGTAATTAGACCTAAGAATATAGTGACATAGAAACACCAATAGGTAGAAATAAATTCTACAGAGAACCGATTAAAGGTCAGAAAATAAATCTTTTATTGATTAAAAAAGAGGGGGGGGAGAAGGTATTTGCCAAAAGGCAGGGTGACCAAAACAGAAGAACCAGCATCACATGCAGATAAAGACAAAGTGTGGGGGCAGGGACTCCATTTAAAAAACACACAATTCAAGCAGATGGAATTATGACCAAACCAATCTATTACAACATTACATGGGGGAGATGAGATGTAGGTGTGCAGAGGAACAGTGAAAAAGTAAAGCAGAAATGGATAGAGCACACTGCATCTCATTACCCACGTTGTAACTTGGTGTAAGTAGACATAGGAAAAAGTGAAAGGAGGTATGGATAGTAAAATTTACCTGATCGTGGAGGGAAGTGGAGAAACAACACGCACATGCGACGCCAAACCCCGACGCACACATTTCGGCGTCACCTTCATCAGGGGGTGTGGCCATCATAGCAGGGCAGGGTTTAAATAGGGCATTGATCAAAGGTGGCTCAGTAAATCACTAATGACAGCATTTGACGGCCAGCACGCCTAAACCGCAACATCCACCACCAACCGGAAGTGACGTATGCAGAGAGGGCGGGCGGTACCAGACGTACACAGCTACAGGGAATTAAAAAGAATGAAAAATAGAAAAAGCGCAAGTGTGCAAAGAAAATGAGGCATGCAGTAATCATTGGTGGTGCAATGGGGCCAAAAATGAGATGTATGCAGCATGCACGGGACAGGCACACCCACACATCACGTGCCACAACGTCACCTCCGAGGAGGATAACGTATGCGGAGGAGGGTGGGAGGGCCCGGACAGGCACAGTGCAAACGGGAGTCCAAAAATAGTACCGCGCATGCGTAGCATGCGCAATATGAGAGACAATAGGGATGCTTGTAATGTGACGTGGGCGCCGAAAAGAGGCCCCGGTCACGCCACTCTCAATACGTCAGCGGAGGCATCAGTCAGGAGGGGTCAGAGACACAGGGGAGGTGGTTTTATCGGTATAACGGTAGTTTGTGTTAAAATAAAAGACATTTTCAGTGCGTTTGTTGCTGTAATTCACATTGAGACGTCAGCACCATCCAGGGAAGGAATGGGAAGGGGAGAGGGAGGGGAGTGGGGAGTGAGGGCAGTTAAGGAGAGGGAAAAAGTGAGGAAGGGGTGCCGTGATGGGAGGTGGGGGTTAATTGGTGATTGGATGACGGTAACGTCTCAGTGTGAACAAAACAGCATCAAGAGTATATGTACAAAAGGGGGGGGAGTATGTAAACACAAAAGAAGGGATGAAAACAAAATATATATAGATGTGTATAAGAGAAATGGGTGAAGAAACAATGAAACCCAATATATTGCAATAAATATAAATATGTAAATGCAAATGAGCAGTAGATATATAAAAAAAATGTTAAAATATAAAAAATATATATGTAAATATATGTATGGGAGTGTAGGGAAAAGTGATAGCGTGAGGGGACAGAAGAATATATAAATATGATATACGTATGCATATACATAGAAAATTGTGTACAGTAATAAATATACATCATAAAACGGGTAATAAAAATTGGGGGAAACACACAGTAAGTGAATCAATATGGAAAATAAAAAAATATATGGAAATTTTTTTTTTTTTAAAATGCTGGAATACTGTAACAAAAAGCTTAATCATCTGGGATGGAGAAGGCCAGGAAAAGGGAGGGATTCCCTTAGGAGACGTCCGGGAGTCCAGTTGGAATCTCAGATAGGACCCGGTGTTGATGAAAAAGACATGTGACCGTAGATATGGTATAAGCCACAAGACAAGAAGTGGTAACGGACAGCCACAATAAAATGCCCTAAAGAAAATTAAAAACAAAAATGAGTAAAAAAGTAAAAACATATAGAAACCCATAAAAAATGGATAAAAGCAATTAAAAACAGATGACCAATGTGATTCACAAACAAGGCACGAAACTTAAGTTTTCATTGAGACCCAGGAGATGTAAAGTGTTAAGAGTCCAGATCCATTTGATTTCAATTTTAGCGAGCTGTTTTTTAATATCACCTCCTCTGATGTGAGGAATAAGATGATCAATTCCACGGACAGCCAGCTTGGTAGCATCACAGTTATGATATAATTTAAAATGTTTAGGTATAGTTTTAAGTGTAAATACATCAGTATTCTCTTTTGCAGCTAGAATTCCATTCACGTGTTCCGGTACACGGACCTTCAGTTGTCAGGAAGTGAGACCTAAATAAATGAGGTTACAGGGACATGTGGCATAATAAATGACTGATTTAGTGTTGCAGTTGATGGAATGAGTAATTTAGAAATTTTTAGTCCCACTTGAATTTGTGAATGTAGATGTAGAGATTATATTGGGACAAGCCACACATTTTCCACAAGGGGAACAACCCCATGGGCATGGATTTTGATTCAAGAATGTGGTTACTTTGTTAGTGTAATGGCTTTTCACTAAACAATCCCTGAGGTTACTAGATCTCCTATAAGTAATATTAGGTTTATCATTAAGATATTTAGAAAAGATGGGGTCAGCCAACAGTATGGGCCAATATCTGTCCAGACACTGCCACAAGTTGGCCGAATGAGAATGAAATTGAGTAATAAACCTAACTTTAGAAGGATAACATCTTGGTAAGTCTGAAGAATAAAGGGCACTTTGTCTAGACGTGTGTCTGGCGCTATTGTAAGCAAATTTGACAGATCTCCGGCTCTACCCTCATGCATAAAATCTGTCCTTCAGATTTTGGGCTTGTTTTTCAAAATCATCATTATTTGAGCAAATCCTTCTAAGTCATAAGAATTGCCGGATGGGGACAGAATGGATGGTTGCAGGGGAGTGGGATGAAGAGGCATGTAACACTGCATTGACGGCTGTCTCTTTGCGAAACAAATCTGTTTGTAGGGTGTTGTTAGAGTCCCTTTTAACAGTAACTTCCAAAAAGTCAACGTGGTTTGGATCGAAGTGATATGTAAGGTGTATATTGGGGTTATTGGTATTGAGTTGTGCCATTAAGTTGTGTAGGGATTCAACGGTATTTTGCCAAATGAAAAAAATATCATCAATGTACCGTGCCCAGAAGAGGACACAGTCCATTGATGACAGGTGATCAGATATAAAGAGGTCCCTCTCCCACAACCCCAGGAACAGATTAGTACCAAAGGTGCGAAAGACGCCCCCTTAGCTGTGCCCTGGCGTTGTAGGAAGAAGGAGCCCTTGAAAATAAAAAAGTTATGTGATAAGGAGAAATCAAGAAGTTGTAAAATGAAATTAGTCATCCTAGGTGTGAGTGAGGAAGTATTGAGAAAAAATTGGGTAGCCTGCACACCATCACTGTGTCTGATGTTGGTGTGCAGGGACTCAACGTGACAAGAAACAAGCAAGGATTCTGCGTCAATGTGTAAACCATCAACTTTTTTTAAAAAATCACTGGTGTCTTTGGTGTAAGAAGACAAGCATTCTACCAATGGTTGTAAATGGTAGTCAATGAATTTGCCAACCCTGTCAAGGTAGTTATTGTTGCCGGAAATGATGGGCCTGCCAGGAGGTATACTGATGTTTTTGTGAACTTTGGGAAGGAGGTATAGTGTCGGAATAGTGGGTTCGGTAACTAGTAAGGCCTGATATAGATCTATGGAGATGATATCATTATCTTTGGCCGTTTTTAAAAGTAAAAAAAGTTTGGTCTGAAATTTCATAAGAGGGTTAAATGTCAATTTTTTGTAACAGGTAGTGTTATTTAATTGTCTGCTTCAGATTCATACATAATTTTGGGCCAGAGTACTATGTTCCCTGCTTTGTCGGCTGGTTTTATGACTAAATCGGGAAGATTTTGTAGTCTCTTCAGGCTGCACCTCTCAGAAAAACTCAAGTTGTCATGTTTAATGCCAGGAGGGATAATATCTATCTCTCGGCTAACCATTTTCACAAATAAGTCTAAATTCGAATATGCCGACAAAGGGGGGAATTTCTTAGATTTTGATGTAATTGTTTTATGATGTATATTTATTACTGTACACAATTTTCTATGCATATGCATACATATATCATATGTATATATTCTTCTATCCCCTCACATTATCACTTTTCCCTACACTCCCATACATATATTTACATATATATATATATATATATATATATATATATATATATATATATTCACTCTTTTACACATTTTCTCCACATTTTTAATATATATTCTTATAAATATTTTAACATTTTTTATATATCCACTGCTCATTTGCATATTTATATTTATTGTAATATATTTCGTTTCATTGTTTCTTCACCCATTTCTCTTATACACATCTATATATATTTTGTTTTCATCCCTTCTTTTGTGTTTACATACTCCCCCCCTTTTGTACATATATTCTTCATGCTGTTTTGTTCACACTGAGACGTTACCGTCATCCGATCACCAATTAACCCCCCCTCCCATCACGGCACCCCTCCCTCACTTTTTCCCTCTCCTTACCTGCACTCCCCACTACCCCCCTCTTCCCTTTCCATTCCTTCCCCAGATGGTGCTGACGTCTCAGTGTGAATTATAGCAACAAACGCACTGAAAATGACTTTTATTTTAACACAAACCACCCTTATACTGCTAGCGCCGCCTCCCCTGTGTCTCTGACCCCTCCTGACTGATGCCTCCGCTGACATCTTGAGAGGGGCGTGACTGGGGCCTGTTTTCGGCGCCCACATCACATTACAAGCATCCCTATTGTCTCTCGTATTGCGCATGCTACGCATAAGTGGTACTATTTTTGGACTCCCGTCTGCACTGCGCCTGTCCGGGCCCTCCCACCCTCCTCTGCATACGTCATCCTCCTCGGAGGTGACGTTGTGGCACATGGTGTGTGGGTGTGCCTGACCCATGCATGCAGCGTGCGTCTCATTTTTGGCCCCACTGCACCGCCAATGATTACTGCATCCCTCACTTTCTTTGCACGCTTGCGCTTTTCCAATTTTCAATATTTTTAATTCCCTGTAGCTGTGTACATCTGGTACCTTTGATTTCAGCATCTGATTTAATATTAAGTTCTGTTTCCCAAGAAATAAAAAATAAAGGTTTGTAATTGGTTGTGTGGGAGATGAGGTGAGAATATATTCCAGAGCTCATCCTTGGAATGTGGAAAGGGAATTTTGTAAGAAGGTCAATCCAGGTCCAATCTTCAATGGTGGAAGATTTTAATCTGTTCAAAAATGCATTTCACATTTTTTTGTTGCAAGAAGTTGATGGCGTGTTTTTTTTAACTCTGATAGGCCATAAGTTTTCCATGGGGACTTTGGTGGCTTTTAGTTGGGAGATTGGGTATCTTAGCAAATAGGACCAAAAATCATTTATATCTATATATTTAGGGTCAAGAAGATATGGAACAGAACCAGTAAGAGTTTGTGGGGAGAGAGCCTTCGTCAGGTATCTTATAATATTTAGAATTGTGATGGTATTTCTAAGTAATTGTTCTTTGGAGGTATTGCAAGTAACCATAAATAGTCTCTGCCTAGTAACAAAAGTTCAAGGATATCTTTGAAGTCATGTTTTTGAAGGTGTGTTAATTTTAGCCACCTAATCATAGTATCATAGTTTTTAAGGTTGAAGGGAGACTCTAAGTCCATCTAGTTCAACCCGTAGCCTAACATGTTGATCCAGAGGAAGGCAAAAAAAACCCCAATGTGGCAAACAAGTTCCAATGGGGAAAAAATTTCCTTCCTGACTCCACATCCGGCAATCAGACTAGTTCCCTGGATCAATACCCTGTCATAAAATCTAATATACATAACTGGTAATATTAAATTTTTCAAGAAAGGCATCCAGGCTCTGCTTAAATGTTAGTAGTGAATCACTCATTACAACATCATGCGGCAGAGAGTTCCATAGTCTCACTGCTCGTACAGTAAAGAATCCTCGTCTGTGATTATGATTAAACCTTCTTTCCTCAAGACGTAGCGGATGCCCCCGTGTTCCAGTCGCAGGCCTAGGTGTAAAAAGAACTTTGGAACGGTCTCTGTACTGTCCCCCCATATATTTATACATTGTGATTAGATCCCCCCTAAGCCTTCGTTTTTCCAAACTAAATAACCCCAAGTTTAATAACCTGTCTTGGTATTGCAGCCCACCCATTCCTCTAATAATCTTGGTGGCTCTTCTCTGCACCCTCTCCAGTTCAGCTATGTCCTTCTTATATATCGGTGACCAGAATTGTACACAGTATTCTAAGTGCGGTCGCACTAGTGACTTGTACAGAGGTAGAACTATATTTTTTTCATAAACACTTATACCTCTTTTAATACATCCCATTATTTTATTAGCCCTGGCAGCAGTTGCCTGACACTGTCCACTAAAGTGAAGTTTACCATCCACCCACACACCTAAGTCTTTTTCTGTGTCTGTTTAATGAGGTGAATAACTATGTAATAGTAGTTGAGGTGCGGGAGTTCTAGATCTCTTGAGGTTTAGGGAAGGATAAGGAGCTTTCATGGCATCCTAGCATTTATTTCTTTCCAGATATAATTAGAGAAAATTTGATTAACCCCTTCACCCACGGCCGATTTCCGTTATTCGTTTGTTTGGTTTTTGATCCCTTTCTTCCTAGAGCTGTAACTTTTTTATTTTTCTGTCACTATTGCAATTATGGGATTAAATATGGGCTTGTTTTTTGTGGGACCAGTTGTACTTTTAAATGAAACCATAAGTTTTACCATATAGTGTACTGAAAAACTACAAAAAAAATTCCACGTGCGATTGCATGATTGTATTTGGGTATTTGGAATATTTTATTCACCATGTTCACCGTGATGTGTCGGTATGATTTCTTAGGTTGGTACTAGTTCGTAGATACAAAACACCTAAAGGTTTACTTTTATTTAAGGGGTTAAAAAAATCAGAAGTTTGTCCAAAAAAAGTGGCACACGTTTTGCACCATTTTCCATGATTAGTAGCGTTCTCATTTTTTGGGATCCATGGCTCAGTGATCACTTATTTTTTGCATCTCAAGCTGATATTTTTAACAGTACCATTTTTGTGCAGATGCTACGTTTTGATCGCCTGTTATTGCATTTCGTGCAAAATTTGTGGCAATCAAAAAACTTAATTTTGGCGTTTGGAATTGTTTTCCCGCTACGCCATTTACCAATCAGATTAATTGATTTTATAGTTGGATACATCAGACATTTTTGAAGGCGGTGATACTAAATGTGTGTATATTTTTTAATTTTTATACCTTTAATTTGCAATGGGGCGAATGGGTGTGATTTGAACTTTTAGGGTTTTTTTTATTTTTTTTAAAACTTTTTTTACTTTTCTTTTTTCTATTTTACTAGTTCCCCTAGGGGACTATAAGGATCAGCTACACAGCTGTGATCACCAGAAATACCTCTTGTTACAATCAGCACTCGGCCGGGTGAAACAGGAAGTGAGTCATGATAGCTACAGGAGTCATCACATGACCCTGTGCTGTCATGACAACCGTCGGCTCACAGTGATCATGTCACAGCGACACCGATGGGGCCAGGTAAGTGAAGATTTACCGTGGTGGCTATCTAAATTACGATGTCACATTTTGTCATCACGATTAAGGGGTTAACAGGTGTGGTTGGATCATGGATCCACTCGTGCTTGTGAGGCACACATATCAGCTGTTCAAATCAGCTGACATGTGTGTGGATCACCGGCAGCTACCGCCAGCAGCGGCTGGTGACTACACCTATATAGGTTAGGATGTACCTTTACTGCCTGCGGTTGTTAAGGGGTTAAAGGAAGAGAAAAAGGACATAGGGAGTCTAATAGGTAGCATGTTCAAAGTATATACATTTTTTGGAAGGATATAAGATTTAATTACGTTTACCCTGCCAATCCAAGACAAGGCAAGAGTTTTTATGTAGTTGAGTAAGGGGAAAAAATTGTATTTCTTTTGGGTTACTGGGAATTTAGACTCTTAAATATTTGATATTTCTAGAAGGTCATTTAAAAAGGTAGTTATTTTGAAGGACTGTAATATCTCTTTTTGGGGCTGAGATGTTATGAGCCTCTGATTTATCTAGATTTATTTTAAAGTGTGATAATTCACTGATGTGGTATATATCCAGCTGGTATGCTGGTATGACTAATTTGTGATAACATTAGCTCAGCGGTCTATCTGCATGTGGGTGTTCTACTATGTACACACTTGACAGAAGCATTCTTTACCCTTTGCTGCTTCCAGCATTATATCACACAACAATTTTTTTGGCGCAGGAGTGCTATCTACATTCTTTCTGAAAATGTAAAAAGCAGGCTCAGGGGAGAATTTGTTTTAAAAGTGAATGAAATAGACTGTAGAACTTTAGCGGAGTTATCGATCCCTTCCCTATCTTTCATGAAGCCAGCTTGGTCTGTGTGGATTAGTTTTTGCATGACAGCACTTATCCTTCTAGCTAAAAGTTTGGCCCATAATTTCGTGTCTGCGTTTTACTTGGAAATTGGATGAAAGCTGCTGCACAGCAATGGGTTTTTGCCTTCCTTGGGATGTATGGAGATAAAGGACTCTAGTGCTTGTATGGGAGGGGATAGACTAAAAAAAAAAAAGAATTGAATAAGGTCACTAAGTGAGGGAGTAGTGTTTTAATTATTTTTTTGTAGTATATGACAGGGAAGCAATCAGGGACTGCTGTCGTTTTACCATTAAAAATATTTTTTAATGTATCTAGTATTTCTTGAGATGCAATTTTACAGGATAGAAAGATACCGTTTTTTGGCTGAGGTTTGGAGAAGGACAAGGAACCTAAGAACGTTTTCATTTTATTAGAAGATTCTACATAATCTTTATTTGAGGGAGGGGTCTCAAGATTAAAGGTTTACATAGTGTAACACCCACACTGGCATCCCCACTCTGTCCTGTCCCTCTCCCCTGGCATGCTAGTCAGTTTATTCACCCATCTGTCCCTTCTGCGGTGTCTCTCAGAGGCTGCATTCTCATGGCAGACTTCCTGTTTCTGCTCTAGGGGATCACATTTGCCACGCCTCCTTTCTTATAGGGCCAGCGTACCCTTAACCAAGAAGTACCTTGCAGGTCATCTGAGAGGTTGCAGGTACTTAAGGCACCCCTGCACTATGGGAGATGCCTGGGCAACAAGTCTAATATATTGCTAGTTCTCAGGTCCCCTATCCCTGTGCTGCTGCCAGTGTTACATTGTTCTAGTTTTATTGCTAATATCTGTTTGTATTCCATTGTACTACTGCAATTAACCCTAACTTGCCTCTGCTGCTGTGAGCTGCCACACCGTCTGCCGAACACGATGCCCGCTGCCACAAAGTATCATCACTATTGCTGCTGCCAAATCCATCCATCCATCGCGGATGGAACCTCGACAGTGGCTGCTGCTTTAGTCTATCTGAAAGAATGTTGCTTCCGTATCATTGGGGCCAGTCGTCGCAGCATCAGTCTTCCTGAGTGGCGCCCAGACTCACACCTGCAGCATAACACCCTCACCATTTAAAGCTCTGGTGAAAACCAAGTCTGGGTTCTTAGTTAAGCCCCTCTGGGTTTTCTGTCTGCTGTAACCCAGTGGGTTTGCTAAAATCTCTGCTCACCTGACAAGCATAACACACAGTACTCTTTAAAAAGATTTGCTATGTCCTCCATTTTGCCTGCAAGTTTTTTTTTCTATTAGGATTTGCTTCATAACAGATTTTTCCATGAATTTTTTTTCATGATGAAGAGGTAAATTTACTTCCTTTGTTCCCATGCATATATAATTTGTGTTTGCATCTTTGGTAAAGTTTGGTTGATTTTAGACTTAGGATATCTGTAAGTTTATTTCTATGGATGGGGAGCTCGCACTGTGTACTATTCGTTAGCGATCTCTTGTGTTTGGTTTCTAGGGTGTTGATTTGATGTAAGACGGAGGTTATTTCTCTATCTCTTTTTTTTTCAGGTGGGAACTTAAGGCAATTAGTTCACCTCTTTGCACTGATTTGTGTACCTCACATATTCTAGGACTTTACGGACCTGAATCTTGTATTATTTTTTAAAGAAAACCTAGTGTATTTGATTGTTTGGTCATGTGCATTATCAATTAAAGTTTTGTTTAGCTTCCAGCTTAAATATGGCTGTGGTAGAATAGAGATAGTTATAGAAAAATGGGGGTGTGATGTGAGCCAATGTAACTAGTGAAAGCAAAAATAATAAAATCAAGTCTATAATAGAATTTGTATGGCGGTGATATAAAGGTATAATCTTTTACTGTAGGGTTGAGAATTTTCCACGAGATAATTAATTGAAGAGAGTTTAGTGCCGAACAGGAATTTTCAGCCTTTTTGGTATAAAACTTCTAAATATAAACCCTACTCTGAAAATAAGCCCTAGTTGTGGTTCAATAATGAAGTGTCCATGTAGCTAAACAATTTGAAGACTACTGCAGGACACTTCATTATAGAAAGTAGCCACCCCCAAAAGAGAGAAGAAAGAAGACCCCACAATCATACTCCCCATCCCCTAACCGAGAGGACTTGCTGGGGAACACACACAAACACACACACTCACACACACACACACACACACACTAACACATCAGATCACACACACACATCAGATCACACACACAGTCACACATTAAATCGCACACACAATCACACATCAGATTACATACGCACACATTTGGTAATACCTATTGCTTCCGGCCAGCAGGGCAACCTGAAATGCAGTGCAGCAGAGTGCAAGACCCTGTGGTTTAACACATGGAGGACCTGCAGTGGAACACATCAATGTGTTCCACAGCAGGTCCTCGCGCTCTACTGCACTGCGTCCAAGGTTCCCCTGCTGGCCAGAAACAATAGGTATCATCAGATTTTGTGTGACTGTGTGTGCGATCTATGTGTGATTGTGTGTGCAATCTAATGTGTTTGCAATCTGATGTGTTTGTGCGATCTAATGTGTGTGCATGCAATCTGATGTGTGTGTGAGTGCTGCCGGAAGCAGGGGAGGACCCCTGTGGAGCATACAGTGAAGGAAATAAATATTTGATCCATTGCTGATTTTGACAAAGACATAAACAGTGTATAATTTTAAGGGTACGTTAATGTTAACAGTGAGAGACAGAATATGCAAAATAAAATCCAGAAAATCACATTGTATAAATTATAATAATCTATTTGCATTTTGCAGAGAGAAATAAGTATTTCATCCCCTACCAACCATTAAGAGTTCTGGCTCCTACAGACCACTTAGATGCTCCTAATTAACTCGTTACCTGCATTAAAGATATCTGTTTTAAATTGTCACCTGTATAAAAGACTCCTGTCCACAGATTCAATTAATCAGTCAGACTCTAACCTCTACAACATGAGCAAGACCAAAGAGCTTTCTAAGGATGTCAGGGACAAGATCATAGACCTGCACAGGGCTGGAATGGGCTACAAAGCCATAAGTAAGACACTGGGTGAGAAGGAGACAACTGTTGGTGCAATAATAAGAAAATGGAAAAAATACAAACTGACTGTCAATCAAGATCGATCTGGGGCTACTTGCAAAATCTCACCTTGTGGGGAATCCAGGATCATGAGGAAGGTTAGAGATCAGCTTAAAACTACACGGAAGGAACTTGTTAATGATCTCAAGGCAGCTGGGACCACTTGTCACCAAGAAAACTATTGGTAACACATTACACCGAAATGGCTTAAAATCCTGCAATGCCTGCAAAGTCCCACTGTTTAAGAAAGTGTGATGCCCTGGCAAAACCAAGGTGTCACAGAGGTCTGCATTCATCTTTTTGGTGCAGATCTCACTCTCTCTTGGGGAGTTTCTAACACAGTGACACACAACACCAGTGGGCAGAGCAGGGAGGTCTGAAGTGTCTGGGAGGGAACTTGATAGGGAGTTTCCAGTTTTTACAGTGAAGTGGAGGAGTAGAGCAGTCAGTCTGCAGGAAGCGTAGAGCCTGGAAGGAGCTCCGGTGTGGAGCTTGGGAAGAGGGGCAGTAAGGGCCTCAAGAATAGGCCAGCCGCTGGTGGGGATCCGAAGTGGACCGGGAAAGGGTAGTGGCCCCCCGGTGCTGACTGTCGGGACCCGGTCCGGACCTGTGCACGGAGCAGACATAGACCTCAGGCAGGAGAAGAGCACCCGTATTACACCCCTGGGTGAGGGGCCCGTCCTCACAGCAGCCGAGGGCACCAGTTACCAGCAATTTGGTTTACAAAAGACTCTGTGTTTATTAAACTCACCACATCAGTGTTTACTGACCATCCACATCAATACAGCCTCATCCAGCACCAGGACAACTGAGCTGTGAGTGTACTATTCCCTGCAATCCCTGCCACCACCACAACTCCCAACTGGGCCCCGGGACTACAACTCCCGTACCCGTGGAGGGGATCCCACCATGCTGCCCCGCTCCATCAGTCCCGGGTACGGTCCCCAGAGGCACCACCATCTCATCACCGCAACCTACGGGTAGCGTAATAGACAATTGCCCTTGTAAATAACCCCTTTTTCACTTGTGGACGACGGACTGCTGCTCGAGCCCGGGTCCGGTATCCACTCGAGCCACAGTAAGGGTGGCTTTACATGCTGAGATATCCGGCCCGATATTGCTAGCATGCGACCCACCCCCATCGTTTGTGTGAAAGGCATATCGCTGCCCGTCGCGCACAAAATCTGGCACCCCCGTCACACATACTTACCTGCATAGCGACGTCACTGTGACCAGCGTACCGCCTCCTTTCTAAGGGGGCGGTCCGTTCGGCATCACAGCGACGTCACTAAGCGGCCACCCAATGAAAACGGAGGGGCGGAGATGAGCGGGACGTAACATCCCGCCCACCTCCTTCCTCCCGCATTGTGGCCGGAGGCAGGTAAGGAGATGTTCCTCGTTCCTGCGGCGTCACATGTAGCGATGTGCACTGCCGCAGGAACGAGGAACAACTTCGCCCCTGCGACAGCAGCGATAACTGGCAGCGGACCCCCATGTCAACGAGGAGCGATTTTGGACGTTTTTGCAACGATCCAAAATCGCTCCTAGGAGTCACACGCTACGACATCACTACAGCGGCCGGATGTGCGTCACAAAATCTGTAACCCCAACGAGATCGCTGTAGCGAAATCGTAGCGTGTAAAGCCCGCTTAAAGCCCCGGATTTGAGCATCCCCGAGCAGCCCCTTAGCTACGGTCTGGCCCCCACCCGCAACAAAAGCACATGGGCAAGCCCATCTGACGTTTGCCAATGAACAACTAGATGATTCTGAGAGTGATTGTGCTGTGGTCAGATGAGACAAAAAATTGAGCTCTTTGGCCTTAGCTCAACTTGCCGTGTTTGGAGGAAAAGAAATGCTGCCTATTACATAAAGAACACCATCCCCACTGTCAAAACATTATGTTTTGAGGATGTTTCTCTGCTAAGGGCACAGGACTACTTCACCACATCAATGGAACACTGGATTGAGCTATGTACTGTAAAATCCTGAGTGACAACCTCCTTCAGTCCGCCAGGACATTAAAAATGGGCTGTGACTGTGTCTTCCAGCATGACAATGAACCAAAACATACATCTAAGGCAACAAATGAGTGGCTCAAAATGAAGCACATTAAGGTCATGGAGTGGCCTAGCCAGTCTCCAGACCTTAATCCTATAGAAAACTTAAGGAGGGAGCTGAAGCTCTGAGTCACCAAGAGACAGCTTTAAAATCTTTATCATTTAAGGCTGCTTTACATGCAGCAACATCGATAGTGATGTCGCTGGTGAAAGCACCCGCCCCCGTCGGTTATGCGTCACGGGCAAATCGCTGCCTGTGGTGCACAATATCATTCTTCCCCGTCACACATACTTACCTACCTAGCGACGTCGCTGTGGCCGGTGAACTACCTCTTTTCTAAGGGGGCAGTTCATGCGGCATCACAGCGACGTCACACGGCAGCCGTCCAATAGAAGCGGAGGGGTGGAGAGCAGCCGAAAGAAAGACACGCCCACCTTGTTGCCGGAGGATGCAGGTACGAGGTTGTTCCTCGTTCCTGCGGTGTCACACATAGCGATGTGTGCTGCCTCAGGAACGACGAACAACCTGTGGCCTGCAACAGCAACGATATTTGGGATTAGAATGACGTGTCAACGATCAACAATTAGGTGAGTAATTTTGATCGTTAGCGGTCGTTCATGCGTTTCACATGCAACAACGTCGCTAACGAGGCCAGATGTGCGTCACGGATTCCGTGACCCCAACGACATGTCGTTAGCGATGTCATTGCGTGTAAAGTCCCCTTAAGAGAAGATCTGCAAAGAGGAGTGGACCAAAATTCCTCCTGACATATGCGCAAAGTTCATCATCAGCTACAAAATATGTCTGACTGCTGTGCTTGCCAACAAGGGTTTTGGCACCAAGTATTAAGTTTTGTTTGACAGAGGGATCAAATACTTATTTCCCTCTGCAAAATGCAAATAAATGAATATAATTTATACACTGTGATTTTCTGGAATTTATTTTGGATATTCTTTTTCTCATTGTTAAATTACCCTACCCTTAAAATTATAGACTGTTCATGTCTTTGTCAGTGGGCAAACTTACAAAATCAGCAAGGGATCAAATAATTATTTCCTTCACTGTACCTTCTGAGATCGGCCACCGATCATCGCATGAGAACCTGGAAGCTGCGCAGACATTTGGGGTCTGGTATGTATGAGTCTTCTGGGGGGAGGATTTCAGCCTTTTTTGGGGGTAAATGTACTCTTTAACCGTGTTTCCTGGAGAATAAGCACTACCCCAAAAATAAGCACTAGCACATTTTTTGGGGCAAAAAAATATAAGGCAACATCTTATTTTTTGGGGAAACACGGTATATATAATCAGCCTGCTCAGCTGCTCCTTCTCTATACCATGACATCCACAGATCTGACTGCATGTACAATATGACAGGTTCCCTTTAATTGAAAACTTCCCTGTTATGTCACAGCAGTCTACCTAGCAGAATGGCAGCTTTCAGGTCACAACAGCTTACTAGCCTGGAATCTCCTTGTGATGTCACAGTATCTAAGTTGGGCACCGTTGTGATGTCACTGTCTTGTGTAACAAATCCAGTTCTGATGTTACAGCAGAACATCTGACAAATATTTGTGCTATCACAGGAGCTTATATAGTGGCAAACATGAGCAAAAGAGGGCCACTGGGCATGAACAAAAATGCGCTTCTTTCTTTACAACTGCTAATTATGATAATATTATGTTATAGAATAAATGATTAACCACTTCAGGTCACATTATGAGTATGAGTATCATGAGTAGGCATGAACATAATTGCCAGGCTTGTTGCACTGACAAAACAAGCATTCCCGTGCAATTAGGAGAGGGTCATCAGTAGCAGTACACAAACGCAGACAGGTTATGGCAGGGTTTAGAAGAACCTCTGATCCCCATCTTGTAACCCTAGGTATATCTCATATGGCCAAATAACCAAAAATCCTTTGAAGGTCACCATGTTGATTGACAGATTTTATACTTATATGGTATAGATATTTCCTAATAACTTAGTACTACTACTACACAATCTAATGTAATGGCATATAAATTTACACCAGTATATTATACTATATGTAAAAAATGAAATAAAAAAAATTGTCTAACATACACAGTATAACATATGAGAGCATCAACCAGTTTTATAAATTAATAGTATCTTTTTCTATGTATCATTCATGATGTATGACAGTTAATAAAAAAATAAAAACTGCAGCATAAGCCATGCCAAAAGAGCAAAATATCCATGAAAAACACAAAAGGCAACATATAAATAGTAATATTTTACCTCTTATTTGTTCTAACTACTTTTGTCCACTAGATGGCCCTATTACCCTTTTTATATTACGAATAGGATCAACATTTCTAAGACTATGTTCATGCATTTATCTCTATTGCTTTTATGGGTCTTACTGATTTCTACAAATGAAAAATTCATCAGTTTATTCAAAATGTAAAGACAAAAAATCTCATCTGCTGGGAAACAGCAGACCCATAAAAACTGCTTAAGGCCTGCGCCACACATCCGTGTCTCCGGTACGTTTTTGGCATTTTTTACACGTACCGGAGACACGTGCTGATGTTGACACAGTATTTTTAATATAAAAAGCCTCACGTCAGTGTTTGCGCACGGAGCGTGTGTCCGTTCCGTGCGTACGTTTGAGCGTGCCGAAAAAGCGCTGACATGTCCGTTTTCCACCGGCATAACGTCCTCACGGATCCATTAAATCCTATGGGTCCGTGTTTACACGTACGTGATACGGATGGCCTCCGTATGCTATCCGTGTGGTCCGTGTCCGTGTTTTAATTAGAAAGGTTGTTACAATCTCAAATACTTTCAGGTGGCGTAGCTAACATATTTTTTTTGCACAAAACTAACTATGCATTTGCAGAAGGAGTGAGCAAGCAAGCAGTTGTAGTTCTGTGTATTGTAAGATATATTTTGAGCACAATTTCGGCTTCGAAATATAATAATGGCACCACGGGTGGACACGGAGAAACTGATAACAGCTGTCGAGACTCACCCACCATTATGGGATACACGTGTTGATGGTTACCATGACCGACTGACAGTTGACCGCCATTGGAATCAAGTAGCTGAGGAAGTGTACCCCAATAATGCATGGGCTAGATGTTCGCCTGCAAAGCGTGCTAAATATGGTAAGTTGTTGTATGTTTTTATATTTATTTATTTAATATATATATTAGGATTTTTCAAATAATTACAAACTGTGAATGTTTTGTTATAGTTATGTTGTCTTTTAGTTAAAAAATCTTTGTGAAGAATTGGTATATGTACTACTCTATATATTGAGTTCATGTTAAATTTTTTAAAAGTTAACCAAACATTTCATAACTTACAAAAATCAAAGTATACTTATTTTTGTAATCTGACTTTAAATTCTTCATGAAGTTAATTAATTAACTGATTAAACTGTCATGTGTTTTTAAATTCCCTGTTTTATTAGTCTAATTTTAGTATCACAATTTCAATTCATGTTTTGTTATTTTTAATATTTTTTTTTAATTTAGTTAAATAACATTTCAATATCATGACCTACATTAATTAAATAATATTTCTATTAATTTATTGCCAAATGATATTGCTAAAAAAAAAAAAAGGAAAATTTAAATATATATGACAATTACTTCAAAGATAATTTATCAGAAATATTATTTTGTTATGTGTGAATGTCTAAAAATGCTTTTGAATGAAGAATATATAAAAAAATGTTTTTTCCTCAAAAGTATTTGGCCAACATTATTTTGTTAAATTGTATATTACATTTAGCAAACATTATTTTAATTAATGTGTGCAGATTTATGGTGAATGTTGCAAGTGACATATTTTTTAAAATTACACAGTTGACTTGGTCAAAAGGCGTTGGCGTTCAGCACGTGATCAGTACCGAAGGGAGTACAACCCTATACCATCCTCATCCAGCCAAGGCCGCAAACGCAGATATGTTTATTATGAACAAATAAGCTTCCTAGCACCCATCTTAGAAGTAACACAGTAAGTTTTTTTTTTTTTTTTTTTAGAAAAAAAAAAATGCTACATTCATTTACTTCATGAAGATAAGATAATTGTACAAATATAAATGTTAAGATTGTAATATGTTGTCTCATTTCTTATAGAACGGAGGATAATCTAGACAATTCAGATGATCAACCAACAGCAGGTCCCTCTGCTACAGCCACCTCAGCATCAGAACAAGAACCTGGCAGAGAAGACAGTGAAAATCCAGAGATTCAACAAGATGCAGCAACTGAATCACATGAGGGTGGGACAGAGAGTGCACAAACCAACACCCAAGGCTCATCCACACAACAAACAACCACACCAGCTACACAATCAACACAAACAAATGTACTTCCACGTTTTGCACCACAACCTCTACGTGCAAGAAGAATCCACAGACCTGAGGAAATGAGATCCTTACCGGAAATAATTGACACACGCATTATTCACATAATGAACACTCTAATTCCAGAAACAGATGCCGAGCGCTTTTGTCGGTCTTTATCTTCTAGCTTAACCAAAATTCCATCCGATAGGCAGGAACGTGTACGTGCTGCTATGCTGACCCTACTTTCAGCTAGTCAGGCAGAACAGGAACCAGTGAGAGTATATGAGGCCATAGAAAATTGGCGTACCATTATGCAACAACATACAGTCCCAAACACAACAGACAATCAAAATACAATTTCAACACAAACAACAATGGCAACTGTAATAGTCAATAATCCAGTATTACAACAATCTGGTCAACCTTCAATTGCTTCAAGTACGTTATTCCCAACACCAATTAGACAAGGGTATGTTGCAACCAATACTGGTGCCTTAAGCACTGTACAAAGTGCTACCTCACAGCAACCCATAAACTATATGAATTTACAACCCACTCCAAGTACTAGTTACTTTACTCAACCCACAAATATTGGTGGTTTACCTAACTTGTTTCCTGGTTCAACATACCCACAATCATTCATGATGCCTCATTATCCAATCTCAACTATGTTACCTACACCACACTTACAAACATCAGTCAACTATCCTCAAGGTCAACAACATACACACACACAATACCCAATTACCCATGTAGATCCACAGGTGTACTCAACAACAGGCAATGTGTTGGGACAAACAAGCATGCAACAGACTGTTCCACACACTACTGTAGTTAGTAATAGGAATGTTGTTCAGCAAACAACTGCTTCCATTCCTGAAAATACCATTTCTGAGGCCACACAAAACAACATACTCAGCAACACTCAGGTTACTTCACTAGAAGATCTTGTTGACTTATGATACACATTTTTGGTAATCTTTACATTCAAACAACAAATATGATGAATGTGTCAAAATTTAAAAAAAGAGGGATTTCCAAAAATGTGTAAACTCTGAGTTTAAAAAAAAAAAAAAACATGTGTGATTATATTTAGTGACGGATCACATATATGTTTGATGGCATGGTTTTTTTTTTAATTTTAGGAACACATTTGTACCCAACCAATTTGATGGTTAGATTACTTCTTATATTCTCAAAACACAGTTTACATTTATTATGTCTATGTCAATGTCCAACATGAGACCAACTTAATTGGTCGACAATTTTACAACATTGTAAGCAATGCACACATTTTTGAAAATGTACTCTTGTAAGTAAAGTATATTTTTAATTTTAGAAAGAATACCATAAAAATTTACATTTTGTAAAATTTTACAGAAGATGAACAATATGTTCATGTTTTATTTTGATGTGAAAAAATAACATCATTACTTTATGGATTAATATGCTTATTATTAATAAAAAAATATGTTTGTGAAAAAAACTATCATGTTTATTATTTAAATTTATAAATAATATTGCATTTTTTCAATAGACGTTTAACATTATTAATGTTGTAAGTTTAAAATAACAAAAAAAACATGATAGTAACACAGAAATTTACAAAAACATACATACAACATTCAGAAATCCATGTTGTTAACAGAAATGTCAGTTGATGATTAACGCATTTTCACTTTAATACAAGTAAGATTTAAGCTCTTAGATGTTTAGAAAAAATTACACATTTTCGTATAAGAAAAAATAATAAATTTTTATCGAAATAAATCCATGCCAATCTTAACAAACATCACTATTATTATTATCATCAAAAAAATTAAAGTAATCAGTAAATAAATTTCTAATTTGTAAACCAGATGTCACGGAATTATGAGACATAGGTTCACCTGTTGGATTAACAACATGGTTTATCTGAAATTCATCATCCACATAAGTTCCTCCTTCATGTATCCGACAGAAATTGTGAAGCACTATGGTAGCCTTGAGGACAGATGTCACAAAGTTTGGCTGCAACTGAATAGTTGTCTGATAAATGCGCCATTTGTTAGCTAAAATACCAAATGCACACTCCACATAACGTCTTGCTTTAGTTAGCCGATTATTAAAGTACTGTTTCCTGTCATCAATGGATCTCCTTGGATATGGTCGCATAACATGTTTGGATAATGCAAATCCTGCATCTGCTACCATCACATATGATGCCAACGGTCCAGATGTACCAGGTAGGGCAACTGGTGGGGGGATCAATAATGCATTTTCTTGCAATCGTTGGGCTAATCTTGATGAACGGAAAATACGGGCATCTGAGGCACTACCATAGGCCCCAATGTCTGCATAAATAAAACGGTATTCTGTGTCAACCAATGCCAAAATAACAACGGAAAAAAACTTATGAAAATTGAAATAACGTGACCCAGAGTTTGGTGGCTTTTTAACTCTGAAATGCTTGCCATCCAAAGCTCCTATGCAGTTAGGAAAGTCAACAGAGTCCTTGAAGCCCTTAGAGATTTTCAACCAATCTTCTCTGTTTGGCTGAGGCATCATTTGTTCTTTTAAATGTTGCCATATCATGTCGCATGTGTGACGTACTATAACGGCAATGGTTGATCTCCCCAACAAAAAATCAAAATGTAAAGCACTAAAAGATTGACCAGTCGCCAAGAATCTATGAAAACAAGACAAACAATGATTTACAATTAACAATATGTTATTTTAAATTAAAGCAATCAAAAGAAAACACAAACATTGATTCAAAACAGATATTACATCAATAAAGATCAATTACACATTTCAATGTGAAAAATAACACATTTACAAAAAATTATAAAAAAAAAATATACCTCAGAGTCACCATAAATCTCTCCTCTGGGGAAATGGAAAGCCGCATCCAAGTGTCCTGATGTTGCAAATGAGGTCGTAAAATATTTAGTAAGTAATCAAAACTCTCAACTGACAAACGGCAGTATGAAAAAAACTTATCTGGGAAATTCCGTAACTCAAAAAATAAAGTATGGAAATGACCATGCATAGGCCGCATCATCATTAGTGGATGCACCCACAATCTGGTTCTTCTTACATTATCATATTGCAACATGTGCCGTCTAACGCCAAAACGACGAGATATAATCCAACATAAAAACACTAAGGCCTCCGTGGATAATGGCATTGCGAAAATTTTGTCACAACACATAGGTGCTCCAAGGCAAAATACAAGCAGGAAACAGTTTATAGTTAACTTATATTTATGTCCTAATCACATACACCTATGTGTCATTTAATTCCAAGTAATCACCATTATCTCAATGTGTGAAACATGTTAAACACGCACAAAAAACGGACTGCACACGGAACACACACTGACGTATTTCACGCACAGGAAAACGCACACACGTACACACGTATGACACACGATATGCATACGGACACTACACGGAGGGGAAAAACGGACTGCAAATACGGAACACGGACACAAAAAACGGACTACTGCAAACGTACGTTTTTTACACGTGAGTGTGGTAGAGGCCTAAGAGACTGCTCGAAATTGCCCTAATATTATATCAGATTAATTGTACAAAATCTACAGAAAGAAAGCAGAGTAACAAAGGCATAGTGTAAACCTACTTACACTTTGGCATAGTAATTGAAGGTGGTTTAAAACTGCTGTACACATGTAGGAGAGAATTTAGTATAACTTTTAGTCCATTTATCTGGCATATAAAAGTAACATATTTTTGTGAAAAGTTTACTCCTTTCTAACTAAAGACTATTATGACCACAGATGACACGTTAGCTATCTTGAGTGTTATGTGCACTTGCAGCCTTAACCATACACAGTTTTTGTCAAAGTAATTTTAATCATTTCAGCAAATCCCACTGTCCATTTAAACCCTTCAGCCCTGGGGCACTTTCCGTTTTTGCGTTTTTGTTTTTTGCTCCCCTTCTTCCGAGAGCCGTAACTTTTTTATTTTTCCGTAAATCTTGCCATATGAGGGCTTGTTTTTTGTGGGACAAGTTGTACTTTTAAATGAAACCATAAGTTTTACCATATGGTGTACTGGAAAACAACAAAAAAAATTCCAAATGCGGAAAAATTGCAAAAAAAGTGTGATGGCACAATAGTTTTTGGGATGTTCACTATATGGTAAAACTGATGTGTGGGTATGATGCCTGAGGTCGGTGCGAGTTTGTAGACACCAAACATGTATAGGTTTACTTGTATCTAAGGGGTTAAAAAAAATTCACAAGTTTGTCCAATAAAAGTGGTGCACGTTTTGCGCCATTTTCCGAAACACGTAGCGTTCTTATTTTTTGGGATCTATGGCTCAGTGACAGCTTATTTTTTGCGTCTTGAGCTGACGTTTCTAATGGTACCATTTTTGCGCAGATGCTATGTTTTGATCGCCTGTTATTGCATTTTGCGTAAAACTTGCGGCAACCAAAAAACGTAATTTTGGCATTTGAAATTTTTTTGCCGCTACACCGTTTACCAATCAGATTAATTGATTTTATATTTTGATAGATCGGGCATTTCTGAACGCGACGATACCAAATATGTGTATATTTATTTATTTTTTAACCCTTTAATTTTCAATGGGGGAAAGGTGGGTGATTTGAACTTTTAGGTTTTTTGTTTTTTTTTTATTTTTTAAAACTTTTTTTTTTACTTTTTTTTTATTTTACTAGTCCCCCTAGGGGGCTATAGCGATCAGCAATCCGATCGCTATTATCTATCTGCTGATCACAGCTATACAGCTGTAAACAGCAGATACAGTCACTTTCTTTCTCCCTCTGTTCCGTGCCGAGGGAAAACGAAAGTGAAACATCATAGCTGCAGGTGTCATCACATGACCCTGTGCTACGATGGCAACCACCGATAGTTACGAGATCACGCACGTGACTTCCGGTGGGGGCGGCGGTAAGTAAAAAACATGGTCGCGCGCATTTAGATCTTGCTGCCAGACTTTGGCAGCAAGATTTAAGGGGTTAATGGCCGCGGGTCGAAGCGATTCCACCCGCGGCTAGCAGGCACACATGTCAGCTGTTGAAAACAGCTGATATGTGTGCCAACCGCCGCCGCCTGCCCGCGGCAGGGGGCGGGCATAACGGGACACGCTCCATGACGGATATATCCGTCCATGGTCGTGAAGGGGTTACGCCATCTAGGGGTTGCGCATGCTAACTGAACCCCTAGATGGAGTCATTGAGGGGTACTGTTTGTACTTGTCTCTTGAGTCACTTGTGGGGTGTCTCTGCTGTTTTGGCTTGTCGGAGGCTCTTCAAAGGTGACATGGTATCCACAATCTATTCCAATCAAAATGGCAGTCCAAAATATTAATAGTACTCCTTTTCGAGCCCTGCCGTCCTCCCAAACAGTAGTTTTCAACCACATATGGGGTATTTGTGTACTCAGAAAAAATATCACAACAATTTTATGGCTATAGATAATTTCTTAGCTGATGGAAATTAGCCTTCATAACAGCCAGTCTCCTGATCATATGTTTCCCTGTAGTCCTAGAACAGGGGATTTGGCCATGCCCTACCATGCCCTTGTTCTTGGACAGAACAGAAGCAGATAATAGGGGCAGGCTGTTACCAGCAGCATCGAGCAGGCCACACCCCCGAAGACATAACAACTTTAGTGTCTAATATAAATTGTATGGTATAGAGTTTTATAGCAATATTATTAAGTATTGTAGTGTAAATGTAAGACAGCTAAGACTGCAATACTAGATATAGCCACAAGGTGCCACCACCTGTTGTCCACCCATATATTGAAGGGAGAGTAAGGGTTGTAGCTATAGAAAAGTAGCTGATATGTGTAATGGGAGCGGGTGTGAGTGGGGAGTGGACCCACTGGGCTGCAGTACAATCGAGAGGCGTGAGTTAAGTACACACCGGTTGTTCACCAGAGCCTCTGATGTTGACAGTGGGTTTGGCTGCCTGGGAGACACGGTGCCCAGGGGTAGAGATACTGACAGTATCTGATAAGGTAGGCGCAGCCGAGACATCTGATGCTCTGATGCGGCAGGCATGGCCATTATGGATAGATGAAGTGGAGGGTATGGCTGGTACAGCAGACTCAGCTAGTATGGAATAATGCAGAAGGAGTGGCCGGTACAGCAGGTTCAGCCGATATGGATTGATGCACCAGGAGCAGCTAGTACTACGAAACAGACAGGTGTAAGTAACACAGCAGTAGCACATAACTAAGGCACTTGAACAACTAGCAACGCATCTCTAAAATTAGACCACATTACCCAGGCACCACCCATAAGGGGAGGGGGCCTGAAATACCTAGTGCCTCTCAGCCATAGGCTGAGACGCACTTCCATGTTAGGGTCTAGGAGTGCTGAACGCCTATGGAGGAAAACCCACACACTAGAAAACTTCATCCACTACAAATTCATGTTAAGAGCCTGCAACGCTGCCCTTCACCTCGCCAAACACGCCTACTTCACCACCCTTATTTCTTCACTATCCAACAATCCAAAAAGATCTTTGACACTTTTCACTCCCTCCTAGTCCCAAAGTACAGACCCCTATCACAGACATTCATGCTGATGATCTGGCCTCGTATTTCACAGAGAAAATAGAAAACATCTGCCAAGAGATCAGCTCCCAGCCACAAAGTGTCGTGATTTCCATTCCTCTCCACATCCCATCCGGTTCACTCTCCACATTTGACCCAGTCACAGAGGAAGAAGTCTCCAGGCTCCTTTCCTCTTCTCGTCCTACCACTTGCCCTACTGATCCCTTCCCCTCACATCTCCAGTCTTTCTCTCCAGTCATCACTACTCACCTAACTAAAATCTTCAATCTCTCTCTCCTCTGGTATCTTCCCCTCCTCCCTTAAACACTCTATCATTACTCCATTATTACAAAAAACGACTCTTGATCCATCCTGCACAAGCAACTACAGACCAGTCTCTAATCTCCCCTTCATCTGCAAACTCTTTGAGCGCCTGGTCTATTCCCGCCTCACCCGCTATCTCTCCTCTCACTCTCTTGTAGATCCTTTACAGTCTAGCTTCTGCCCCCTACACTCAACAGAAACTGCCCTCATCAAAGTGACCAATGACCTATTGACAGCAAAACGTAATGGTGACCACTCTCTGCTTATCCTTCTTGACGTCTCTGCCACCTTCAACACTGTTGCCCATCATCTCCTTCTCTCTATGATCCATTCAATCGGCCTAAAGAACACTGTGCTTTCCTGGTTTTCTTCCTATCTTTCTGGCCGCTCATTCAGCATATCATTTGCTGGCTCCACATCTTCTCCTCTTCCTCTCACAGTTGGGGTCCCTCAAGGTTCAGTCCTCGGCCCTCTTCTTTTCTCCCTCTACACTGTCCCAATTGGACAGACTATCAGTAGATGTGGCTTCCTGTACCATCTTTATGCTGATGACACACAACTATACACCTCATCCCCTGAGCTCACTCCCGCTGTACTACAGAACACCAGTGACTGCCTGACTGCAGTTTGCAATGTCATGTCTGCTTTCTATCTGAAAGTTAACCTTTCCGAAATTGAACTACTTCTATTCCCTCCATCTTCTAACCTCCCTAAACCCAAAATCTCCCTCTCTGTGTGTGGCACCATGATAACTCCTAGGCAGCAGGCTCGCTGTCTGGGTGTTATACTTGACACTGATCTGTCCTTCACCTCCCACATACAATCTCTTGCCTGCTCCTGCCACTTGCACCTCAAGAACATGTCTAGAATCCGCCCCTTTCTCACAATGGAAACGACAAAAACCCTCACTGTGGCCCTCCCGCCTCGACTACTGTAATTCTCTATTAATTGGTCTCCCCCTAACTAGACTCTCTCCTCTACAGTCCATCCTTAATGCAGCAGCCAGGGTCACCTACCTGGCTAACTGCTACTCAGATGTTTCCGTTCGGTGCCAGTCACTGCACTGGCTGCCCATATATCACAGTATCCAATTCAAATTGCTTTTTCTCACCCACAAAGCTCTCCACAGTGCGGCACCCCCCTACATTTCCATTCTCCTCTCTGTCTGTCACCTCACTCGTTCCCTACTCTCTGCAAAAGACTTTTGACTAATGTCCCCACTAATCCGAACCTCCCACTCCACGTCTTCTCAGAATATAGCCCCACATCAAATTCCATGGCACCCAAATGCAAACTCAAGGTTCTGGCTAACTGGTCAAGGCAGCCATTATCTATCCCCCATTTCCTTGAGATGACTAATTCGTCATTATAAATAAGCACTTGTACCTTGTCCTCCCCCATCGCATTGTAGATTGTAAGCTCTCATGAGCAGGGTTGTCTTTTCCTTACTCCAATTATTGTATTTTCTATAACTGTTATTTGTTAGTATATGAACCTCCTGAATTGTAAAGTGCTGCGGAATATGTTGGCGCTATAGCAATAAAGATTTATTATTATTATAGGGTATGCTGGCCCATTAAGAATAGGTGTGCGCGTGCCCCAAGTTTCATCCCAGGAGATGTGTCCGGCATGCGCAGGCCCTGGGAGCCGGCAGCAGGGACCGGGGATGAAGCAGCCACTTCTGAGTGGCCGGGACAGTGGGTGTGCCGGCATCCCCACTGGGATAGGGAGGTATCACAGTGTGGGAACGCCAGTGGTGGCGTTACAGCGAAGGTGAAAGTTCGGAGCTTAGTAAAGAGAAAGGCAGTTTCTGGTTAGATTGAGTTAGAACCGAAATGTAGTGTGTGATGCAGCAAGGCAAGCATACTGAGAGAGAGAAGAGATAACAATTCACTAGGTGAAATAAGCAAGGTTATCACCAGAGAGGCAATGGAGAAAGGGGTCCCTACCAGCCACCATGAAATGTGCGAGACAGTGTGGGACCAACCAAAAATGTGGAACTTTGAGGAGAAAAGTGTTGCCCAGCTGCAAAACACTGACACGAGGGATTTAACTCTACGTGCCCCCTGAAAAGTGGCAATGCAGAATGGAGGTGACTAGCCATAGCATTAGACTTTGATTCATGTTGTTAGTTACTGGTATGCACAAGTAAAAAACCTGAAGTTTTACCAGTGTGTTGTGAACTGATTCTGAGTGGTACCAAAAATAATATCGCACAATGTGCAACTGTGACGCCCCTGGACTAATCAGGTCGTCACAGTGTACTGCACGCTCTTTCTCTCCAGTGCAGGATTCAAACCCTCATAGTTCTGGGTCTCCATCCTGCAGTACTGCCTCCACCAGCATTCACAAATCCTAGATACACCTCACACCACACCTGTCAGGCACACCAGTGGGCTGCTTAAGCAGGAATAGGGCCGCCCACCTAGGGGTCAGGCAGGGAGTTGGGAGGTGTTAAGTTAGTCGAGTGATAGCCCACAAGCTGTGAGGAGCTCTGAGGAAGCTGGGAGTTGTAGCTCCCAGGGGAGAACAGACTAGGTCGCAGACGGTGGTCTGGACCTAGAGGAGTCACACCCCCGGTCGCAGGCGATTGAGGCTAGGTGCATGGGTCCTGTCTTGGAGGATGGTCAGCAACCTGCTGATATCACCGGTCTGGGACCGAAGGCACGACAGGGTACACGGACCCTAGGTCGGGGAGAAGCTTCAGTTGACCCTGCAATTAACCTACAGAGGACAGGGCCTTTATGGACTGTTCCCACAAAGTTCAGAGATCGGGGGCACTAGCGCAACGAGGGGGATAGGGCTTTCCAAACAAACGGCCCACTGAAATCCCAAGCGTGAGCTCCTGAGATAGACTCCTTCACTTACTAAAAGTGGGGAGCCGGGCCCAGAAAGCTCCAAGCTGACGGGCCACAAAGGACACTATATTTTGTGCCAGGAGGCAGGTCACGGACCACCAGGCAGTGCTGCAGTGGACGGGACCCAGACGAGCTCCCCTCAAGAGGCAGCGGCAGTCAGAGACGTGGTTTGCCTTGTTGTCAGTGTCTGCTTTATTGCTGAGTGAGTACCTAATTAACCCCTGCAACCAGCGAGCCTGCGCTTCCCCTGTATGGCACCCCGTATCACCATTCAGAGTCGTTGGAGGTCAATGACACCTTGCTGCCCCACTGCATCACCCCAGGTACTTACAACGGCAGCGGCGGTACTCCCAATTACTGTACACCACGGGTGGCATCACAAACTATACCTCCCCTGTAAATACCCCCTTCTTCGTTTAGGTGTGACCCCTATACCCCAGGTCCGGAGACACTCGAGCCACGAGTAATCACCACCCCTGGATCCGAGCGGTTTGACCGCTGCAGGGGCAGCACACAACTGAGGAGCAGCAAGAGGCCTCCGGCCTGAAGGTACCCTCTAAGAGTAGATAGCTTACCTCAAACACACACCCAATGTCTGTAGTGTGCTGGGGTGAAGACTTTGAGGCCTTCACCCACGGCTGCCGCCCTGGGCACATTAGAAATGTGCACCTTGGGTGTTGGGTGTTCACCCTGTAATCCATCAACCTGATCTGCAATATATGAAAGTCAAGCACCAGGAAAGTAACATACCCTTGTAACAAAATCCCCTTCATCTGCCAAGTTAGCAAACTTGTTAGGCTAAGAACACACATCCATCTTTTCTGCTGTTTGTCGGATCCGGCGCGCTCCCGTAAATGTATACAGTACAGTGGCTGCACTGCAACTTCCTGGCCACATGCTCTGGTCACATGACAGCACGTGACCGGAGCTTGTCGTGCAGCCACTGTACTATATACACTGTATGGGAGCGCGCCGGATCCGACAAATGTCAGAAGAGACAGATGTGTGTTCTTAGCCTTAGGGGCACTTTGCACACTGCGACATCGCAGGTGCGATGTCGGTGGGGTCAAATTGAAAATGACGCACTTCCGGCATCGCATGCGACATCGCAGTGTGTAAAGGCTGGATGATATGATTAACGAGCGCAAAAGCGTCGTAATCGTATCATCGGTGCAGCGTCGGCGTAATCCATGATTACGCTGACGCGACGGTCCGATGTTGTTCCTCGCTCCTGCGGCAGCACACATCGCTGTGTGTGAAGTCGCAGGAGGAACGTCTCCTACCGGCCTCACTGCGGCTTCCGTAGGATATGCGGAAGGAAGGAGGTGGGCAGGATGTTTACATCCTGCTCATCTCCGCCCCTCCGCTCTGATTGGCCGCCTGCCGTGTGACGTCGCAGTGACGCCGCACGACCCGCCCCCTTAACAAGGAGGCGGGTCGCCGGCCACAGGGACGTCGCACGGCAGGTGAGTGTGTGTGTGAAGCTGGCGTAGCGATAACTTTCGCTACGCCAGCTATCACCACATATCGCTGCTGCGACGGGGGCGGGCACTATCGCACTCGGCATCGCAGCATCAGCCTGCGATGTCGTAGTGTGCAAAGTGCCCCTTAGGGGGGCTTTGCACACTACGATATCGCAGGTGCGATGTCGGTGGGGTCATGTCGAAAGTGACGCACTTCCTGCGTCGCTCTCGACATCGTAGTGTGTAAATCCAAGATGGCACTGGCCTAGAAGGCTCTGGCCTATTGGTCCAGGAAGCCATTATCTATCCCCCATTTCCTTGAGATGGCCGGATTGTTATTGTAAATAAGCACTTGTACCTTGTTCCCCCACATCTCTTTGTAGATTGTAAGCTCTCATGAGCAAGATTGCCTTTTTTCCCTTTAAATATTGTATCTTCTATAATTGTTACTTGTTTGTATATGATCCTCCTGAATTGTAAAGCGCTGCGGAATATGTTGGCGCTATAGAAATAAAGATTATTAGATGATACGATTAACGATCGCAAAAGCGTCGTAATCGTATCATCGGTGTAGCGTCGGCGAATTCCATAATTATGCTGACGCGACGGTCCGATGTTGTTCCTCGCTCCTGCGGCAGCACACATCGCTGTGTGTGAAGCCGCAGGAGCGAGGAACATCTCCTACCTGCGTCACCGCAGCTCCCGTCGGCTATGCGGAAGGACAGAGGTGGGCGGGATGTTTACATCCTGCTCATCTCCGCCCCTCCGCTCCTATTGGCCGCCTGTCGTGTGACATCGCAGTGACGCCGCACGTCCCGCCCCCTTAATAAGGAGGCGGTTCGCCGGCCACAGCGACGTCGTACGGCAGGTGAGTGCATGTGAAGCTGCCGTAGCGATAATATTCGCTACGGCAGCTATCACAAAGATATCGCAGCTGCGACGGGGGCGGGGACTATCGCGCTCGGCATCGCAGCATCGGCTTGCAATGTCGTAGTGTGCAAAGCCCGCCTTAGGGTGTGCCAAATCAGGAATAGTTTAACTGGCACTCTTCCCTCTACCCTGCCTTCTGTTAAACAGCTAGCTTCCTCGTTGTCCTGCAGCTCCATGCTACTGTACCCCCCATACACACATCTACCCAAGTGAGTAGCTACTCAGTGAACAGCAAACTCCTTTCCATATTGTCAGGGCATCTCAGTATCACAATCTGCTCATTTAGACCCTATACCTGAGCTTCCAAATGTTCAATACACACTCATCTAGCACAGCAGATTATACCCTCAAATGTCTCTTTAACCCCTTCAACTCCCGCCAATTTTCCGTTTGTTTTTTTTTAATCCCCTTTTTCTGAGAGCCATACCTTTGTCATTTTTACATCAACATAGCCGTAAGAGGGCTTGTTTTTTGCAGGACGAGTTGTACTTTTGAATGAAACCATTAATTTTACCATAAAGTGTATTGCAAAGTGGGCAAAAAAATGTCAATTGTGGTGAAACTGGAAAAAACTGCAATTCCAGAATGGTTTTTGGGGCTTTTTTAGTTACCATGTTCTGGTAAAAAATGATCTGGTAATATGATTCCCTAGGTCAGTATGAGTTCGTACATAGAAAACATGTATATATTTTTTTTTTAATTTAATTGGTGAAAAAAATATCAGAAATTTGTCAAAAAGAAATGGTGCTGTTGTCGCCATTTTCTGAGACCCGTAACATTCTCATTTTTCGGGACCTGGTGTAGTGTGAGGGTTTATTTTTTGTGCCCCGAGTTGACATTTTTACAAATACCATTTTTGGGTAGATATGATGCTTTGATTGACTCTTATTTCAATTTATTACAATGTTGCAGATGCCCAAAAAAACACAATTCTGGTATTTTTAATTTTTTTTGTTACACTCTCTACCGATCAGATTCATTTATTCTATATTTTGATAGATCGGGCATTTCTGGACATGCTGATAACAAATATATGTATTTTTTATTCTTTTGTTTTGTATGGGGCAAAAGGGTAGTGATTTGAACTTTTATGTGTTTTTTTAAGTTTTAAACTTTTTTTTTATTCTTTATTATTTTTACTAGTATTCTAAGGGTATTTGAAGTATTTGTACCCCGATGTGCTGTATAGAACGATGTTTTGCACTGCTCTGTACAGCAGAAATGCTGTGTTCATAAGAATGCCGGCGCTTAGTCGGCGTTCAAAGAAACTACCTCATGACAGGGGTCATCAGCTGACCCCAGGCTGTTGTGGCAACCTATCAGCATCCTGGGATCATTTCACGGGACTGCCGATGGGAGCGGGAAATGGTGTCATAGATCGTGAAGGGGTTAAAGCACTACTCCAGTGTTTGATTGTTTTGAGTACCGGAGGGGTGATTTTCATGTAAATCCCCTGCCTCCTGTCTTATACTTAACCTCAGGCATTGTCATCCTTTACAGCGTAATCCATCTGGTCTCACAGCACCATCTTGTCCTCATAACTTCTGATTTGCCATAAGTCAGAAGTTATGTCAATGCATCTTTATGGGAGGCAGAATGAGTATCTCACAGAGATGCATTGATTTGTGACCTCCGGATCACTCAAAGACACAACGGAGCTGCCAGCAGATCACAAATCACCAGAGACTGACCAGAGCGATGCTGGAAACAGATGAAGATGGTTGCATGTGAGTACAAGACAGAGGGCAGGGGACTTACATTTAAAGCAACACTGCAGTGGTGAGATAAAAAGAAAACAGTGGTGGTTTTAAGGGAATGTGTCAGAAGGTTTTTGCTACCTCATCTGAGAGCAGCATGATGTAGGCAAAGAAACCCTGAATCTACCAATGTAACACTTAGATTACTGGGTTCAGCCGTTGTGATATATTCAAAGATTTATTTTTTTGCATGCAGCAGAGCTGAACAAGCTGCCCCTGCTCACACCAGGCTCTTGGTGTACATTTCCATAGACAGAAGCTGCTAATCTCAGAAGGGGTCAGAGTCAGACTTCAGTTTACAGGCTTCTCAGTCAGGCTAATGCTAAAGCCAGGAAGCATAAGCTAACATTGCAGGTGAACAAAAACACACTTTGAGATAAGAGACACAGGGCTGTAATTTTAATCTTAACTCTTAAGCGGGCTTTACACGCTACGACATCGCTCAAGTGATCTCGTTGGGGCCACGGAATTTGTGACGCACATCCGGTCGCTTTAGCGATGTCATTGCATGTGACACCTATGAGCGATTTTGCATCGTCGCAAAAACGTGCAAAATCGCTCATCGGTGACATGGGGGTCCATTCTCAAATATCGTCATTGCAGCAGTAACGAAGTTGTTCCTTGTTCCTGCAGCAGCACACATCGCTCCGTGTGACACTGCAGGAATGAGGAACCTCACCTTACCTGCATCCCGGACACAATGCGGAAGGAAGGAGGTGGGCGGAATGTTACGTCCCGCTCATCTCCGCCCCTCCGCTTCTATTGGGCAGCGGTTCAGTGACACTGCTGTGACGTCGCTGTGACGCTGAACGAACTGCCCCCTTAGAAAGGAGGTGGCTCGCCGGAAAGGTAAGTCCATGTGTCGGGTACGGGCGATGTTGTGCGACACGGGCAGAGATTTACCCGTGTCGCACAACTGATGGGGGTGGATACGCACGCTGGCGATATCGGTACCGATATCGCAGTGTGTAAAGCGGCTTTTAGGCTGTGTTCACACAGGGTGTTTTTTCCACAGTTAGGCCCCCTTCACACGTCAGTGAAAAACACTGACGTTCTTCACTGACGTGTAAAACATGCACATGTCCCTCCGTGTTCCATGATTCACGGCACACGTAGGTTGTCCATGTGCAATCCGTGATCCGTGATTGCAAATGGACATTACTCACCTGCCTTCGCTCCTGCTGTCCATGGTGCTGAACTTATCGGCTCTGCAGCGTCCGCCCACCGCTCTCTGCAGCTACTTCCGGGTTGGCTGTTCCTGCTTTCATGAATATTCATGAGCTGGGCAGGAGCTGCAGAGAGCGGGGGCTGCACAGCGCATCGCTGGAAAGGTGAGTTGAAAATGTTTATTATTTTATATGTCAGTGTTTTTCTGGTACGTGTTTCACGGATCACACACGGATCACACCATAGTGTGGTCCGTGGGTCATCAGTGATGCCAGAAAAAAACGGACTTGTCTCCGTGCAGAATCACAGACATGCATGTACGCTGCACGGAGACACGTTCAGTGAAAAATCACTGATGTGTGAGCAGATCCATTGATTATAATGGGTTTGCGTATGTCAGTGGTTCTGGTACGTTTAACAAAAAGCACATACATACCAGAATCACTGACATGTGAAGGGGGCCTTAAACTGTAGCAAAAGTTCATCTCGTGGCAGGAAATAACCTGTGATTTTGGTTCAGTTTTTGTACAGTTTCTTCTGGCACTTTTTGCTGCCCTTTTACAGCGTCTTTGCATTTCCTTATTGCTTTGTATGGGTGAAAAAATGCAGCAAAAACTCTGAAAGAATTGACATGCTGCTTCTTTAAAAAATGCAGCAACAGCCAAGCAGGTTGACATTTCAGTCATGAAAAAAGCAAGTATTTGTGTGTATGCATGACATTTCTGGAATCTCATAGGCTTTGCTGATAAAAGCAGCGATTTTTTGGCATCTATTTCCATAAAACCAATATAATAACCATGCAAAAAATGCTGTAAAAACACCCTATGTGAACATAGCCTTACAGCTGTCTTCAGAATATATAGCAAAAACCTGTCGACAGATTTCCTTTAAGGATTGCATGCATGCAACAAGAAGTACACTAGATGGCATTGTCAAAAATGGAGTGCATTTTACTAATGGGAATTGCACAAACACAGAAATATAAAAAAGTAATTATACAGTGTCTCTTATCGCAAAGTCTTTTTTTGTTTACTTGCAATGTTAGTTTAAAGGCTGCTTTACACTCTGCAATTAATCATGCGATCGCATTTGCGATCACACTCGCCCCCATTGTTTGTGCGGCACGGGCAATTTGTTGCCCGTGTCGCATAATGTTGTAACCCCCGTCACACGTACTTACATTCCAAAAGACCTTGCTGTGGGCGGCGAACATCCACTTCCTGAAGGGGGAGGGACATTTGGCATCACAGCGACGTCACACAGCAGCCGGCCAATAGAAGCGGAGGGGCGGAGATGAGCGAGACGTAAACATCCCACCCACATCCTTCCTTCCGCATTGCCGGCGGCTGCAGGTATGCTGCAGTTCATCGTTCTCGGGGTGTCACACGGAGCGATGTGTGCTGCCTCGGGAACAATGAACAACCGGCGCGCAGAAAGATGTTCGATTTTATGAAAATGAGCGACGTGTCAACGAGCAACGATAAGGTATTTTTGCTCGTTCACAGTCGCTCGTAGCTGTCACACGCTACGATATGTCAAATAATGTGCGTCACGACGTGACCCCAATAACATATCGTTTGATATATCACAGCGTGTAAAGCCCGCTTTAGCCTCTTAGCTTTATCATTAGTGGGTCTGAGGAGAGCATGAGCTACAGTTCGACTCCACCCGCCTCTGTGATTAGCAGCTTCTGTCTATGGAAATGTACACTGAAAGCCTGGTGTGGGTGAAGGCAGCTCTCCCAGCACTGCTACATGCAAAATCTAAAATCTTTCACTGTGTCAGAATGGCTGCACCCAGTAATCTAAGTGATGCATCATTAGAATCGGAATCTCTTTGCCTACCTCATACTGGTCTGAGATGAGAGAGCAAAAATCTGCTGACAGATTTTCTTTAGCCCCTTCACATATGACCTAACTCTTCCTAATGATCAATTTCCTAATATACTTTTATTACCAGCCTTGCTCCTGTAAGCCTGTCAGTGTGGCTGTTTTATTACTCTGTTGTTCTAGCTCTACTGCTTCTGATCTGGGGACCAGAATCGGACGCACTGAACAGGGCACATCACTGGTGGGACTACCTTTCAGTGATTGACAGCAGACTGGGCACGCATGCTCAGATCAGACCTCACTCTAATTTTTGCCTCTTTCCTACTGATGATTTGAAGTGCTGTCTCTTCAGCTGGTAAGCATTGTGATATGCTGCTTCTTATTAGAAAGCATATCACAGGGCTTGACAGCAGAAGGTACGGCACTTCAAAGCTTCAGTATGATCGAGGGAGAAGAGGGTAAAGCCTGATCTGAGATCGTTCATTCATGCTGTAGACTAACTCCACTGAATTAATTGCCAATAGGGATGATCAAATACTTCGATTATCCGGCTTCGCGAATATTTTCCAAATACATTGCCGCTATTCGACTATTCGATGCGCAATGTAAGTCTATGGGAAGCCCAAATAGTTCCGAATAGTTGTTATTTAGGTTTCCCATAGACTTACATTGCGCATCGAATAATAGTCAAATAGTGGCGAGGCATTCGGAAAATATTCGTGAAGCCGGATAATCAAAGTATTCAATCATCCCTAATTTGCCATGCCTTCTGCTGTCAAGCACTGTGATATACATTCCAATGATCGCAGCGATTATCAGCTGAAGGGTCGGTACTTCAAATCATCGGCAGGATAGTGGCAAAAAGGAGAGTGAGGTCTCATCTAAGCAGGCATGCCCAAACTGCTGTCACTCAGTAAGAGGCAGCCGTGCCCCCACCAATGATGTGCGCTGTTCAATATGTCTAATTACAGTCCCCAGATCGGAATTAGCAATAATACATCACAACTTAGTACTAAAATAGCCACACTGACACAGGCTTACAGGAACAGGACAGGTAACAAAAATATGTTGGGAAATTGATTATTAGGAAGAGTTAGGTCCTTTGAGAATGGGTCAAATTAATAGTGGAAAACCTCATTAAATGTAGTTTATTGGGATTTTATCTGATGTACCAAAACAAAGAAGTGAGTATTTGTCAAGTGTGAAGCAAATGATACATGGTTTTCTAAAAATTTTAAAAACCTAATTTTGAGAATTCTGCCATGCATTTGTGTTCAACCCCTCTGAGTCAATACTTTGTAGGAGCACATTTTGCTGCAATTACTGTTGCAAATTTTGGGGGTTATGTCTCTACCATCTCTGCACATCTTAAGGTTGAAATAATTTCCATTCTTTTCTGCAATCTATTTCTTCTGTAGTTCCGTGAGATTGGATGGAGAGTGTCTGTGAACAGCAATTTTTAAGTCTTGCCACAGATTCTCAATAAGATTGAGGTCTGTACAGTGACTGGGCCACTCACACACATGAATTTGCTTTAATCTAAACAATCCATTTAAGCTCTGGCAGTTTGTTTGGGGTCATTACTCTGCTGGAAGGTGAACCTTCGCCCAAGTTTCAAGTCTTTTGCAGTCTCTAATACATTTTCCTCTAGGATTGTCCTTTATTAATCTCTATCCATTTTCCCATAAGCTCTGACCAGCTTACCTGTTGAAGAAAAGCATCCCCACAGCATTGAACTCACCACCATGTATGACAGTGGGGATGGTGTTTTCAGGGTGATGTGCATTGTTAGTTTTCCACCACATATAGCATTTATCTCAAAACGTTTTACTTTGGTTTCATCTCAGAAGTGCCCCTTCTTACACATGCTAGCTGTGTTCCCTACATGACTTTTTGTAAATGGGACTTTTATGACTTGCTTTCAAAATGGCTTTCTTTTTGACACTCTTCCACAAAGGCCAGATTTGTGAAGTATACAACTAGTATGAATATTGTACTGTGGACTCAATCTCCCACCTGAGCTGTGGATCTCTCCAGCCTATCCACTATGACCATGGGCCTCTTGGCTGCTTCTCTAGTTAACAAATATTACAAGAAAATCAAATAAAGTTAATGAATCTCATATATTTAGAAAAATATCAACAGATTGTATTGGTTAAAAACAGTTCAGTGAAGGGAACTGTCACGCTCAGGATGGTACTGCGGTGAGCTGATATTGACCCACAGGACCACAAGGAGACCCTGGGTTTACCCTTACGTGGGGTAGAGGCCAGGACTGTGGCAGATGACCCCCAGGACAGGGGTGGACACAGGAGCAGACAGGACTGAGTCTCAAGTGCAGATAGGTACCACCAGGGTGGTTCAAGCCCGACAACACAGGCAGCACTGACAGGCAGAGTCTCTAGCACCAACAGGGCAGGACAGAAAGACAAAGTCACTAGCAAGGCAGATGGCAGGGTTAGAACAGATAGGCTAAGTCTCTTGCACCAGCAGGGCTGGACAGGCAGGCAAAGTCACTAGTACCAACAAGGCAGGATGGACAGGCAGCAGATACGGGCAAGACAGGACTGGAACTATGTGCCAACAGGCAGGACGAGCTGGTAGCCAGGTATGGGCAGGACAGGAACAAGCAGGACAGGACATTACTAGACAGGATGGACAGGGTGACCTGACAATTGACTAGACAGAACTCAAGTGATTAAACAGAGGTGTTAAACAGGCGACTCCCCTTGTGAGAACTTGCCTTAAATATCTAGTGCCTCTCAGCGATAGGGTGAGGGGCACTTCTTAGGAGTGATGCGCTGGCCCTTTAAGAGGATGGCAGCAGCAAGCACGCACTCCCTAGGAACGCTCCCGGAGGTCCTGTGATGCATGCAGAGACTCCAGGAGGTGGGCGGAGGAGGAACCACATGAAGGAGTAAGCAAGAATGCCGGGCAGCGCAGAAGGAGCCCGCCATGGCAGTGAGTCAGAGTGCGTCCCTGAAGGAGGGGAGAGGAAGGGATGCGGCATTACAGGAATATAGCAATAACATGGTAACCCACTAATAGTTGGTGTAAATTTAGACTGCAGTCTAAAAATTAGACATATTTCTCAATTTGAATTATTTTAAATACAGTGGAACCTTGGTTTAAGAGTAACTTGGTTTGACAGCGTTTTGCAAGATAAGCAAAGCTTTTTACAAATTTGTAACTTGGTTTAAGAGCAATGCTTTGCAAGAAGAGCAAATACTCACCGTGCACACGTCTGGTTCTATCCTTTCACCACGCTCTGACCCACTTTGGAAGTAACTTTCTGTACATATGTACTATATACTGTATATAGTATACCATTGTACAGTACAGAAAAGGAAAAAAAGTTCAGCTCACCCAGTCTAATGGAGACTTCAATGGAGGACAGGTGCACGGGAAGAAAGCCGGTCAGGCTGAAGATTCCAAAGAGGGAAGAGAGATTCCAGCATCCACGTCCAAATGTTATAAAATGGTCTTTATTGAATAAACATTAAAAATAAGATGAAAAAAATCACATCCTGGGCATAAAAATCCCCATGGAGACAAGGATATGAAGATGGTACGCGTTTCGAGCGTTCACCGCTCTTAGTCCTAATCCCAATCCATGGGACTTAGGGGTACTTTGCATGCTGCGACATCGCAGGCCGATGCTGCAATGCCGAGCGCGATAGTCCCCGCCCCCGTCGCAGCAGCGATTTCCTTGTGATAGCTGCCGTAGCGAACATTATCGCTACGGCAGCTTCACATGGACTCACCTGTCCTGCGACCTTCGCTCTGGCCGGCGACCCGCCTCCTTGTTAAGGGGGCGGGTCATGCGGCGTCACTGTGACGTCACACGGCAGGCGGCCAATAGGAGCGGAGGGGCGGAGATGAGTGGGATGTATACATCCCGCCCACCTCCTTCCTTCCGCATATCCTACGGAAGCCGCAGTGACGCCTGTAGGAGATGTTCCTCGCTCCTGCGGCTTCACACACAGCGATGTGTGCTGCCACAGGAGCGAGGAACAACATCGGACAGTCGCGTCAGCGTAATTATGGATTACGCCGACGCTGCACCGATGATACGATTACGACGCTTTTGCGCTCGTTAATCGTATCATCAAGCCTTTACACACTACGATGTCGCATGCGATGCCGGAAGTGCGTCATTTTCAATTTGACCCCAACGACATCGCACCTGCGATGTCGTAGTGTGCAAAGCCCGCCTAAGAGCGGTGAATGCTCAAAACACGTACCATCTTCATATCCTTGTCTCCATGGGGATTTTTATGCCCAGGATGTGATTTTTTCATCTTCTTTTTAATGTTTATTCAATAAAGACCATTTTATAACATTTGAACATTGTACCGTACAGTATATACTATACAGCATGTCTATCAATTTGCATTTGTGGATACAGTACCGTACTTTCTTTCTGCAAACCAGTACAGCACATTGCTTATAATGTACCTCTCGCACACAAACAATTTTATTGTAAGCTAAAGTGTAGTTTAATTTGTTTTTGGGTTTTTTTCTGTACTGTACAGTATTTTGTATTAGTGTATTGTAATTTTATAAGAATACAGTACATTATTCTGTATTACTGTAATAAGTTTGTATAAATACAGCAAATATTTCTGGGTTGTGGAACGAATTGTCTGTGTTTCAATTATTTCCTATGGGAAAATTTGCTTTGATATACAGTGCTATGCAGAAGTTTGAGCACCACTGGTCAAAATTACTGTTATTGAGAACAGTTAATCAAGTTGAAAATGAAATGATCTCTAAAAGGCATAAAGTTAAAGATGACACATTTCCTTTATATTTTAGGTAAGAACAAAAAAAAAATATTTTCATCTTTAACATTTTAAAAACTACAAAAATGAAAATGGGCCAATGCAAAAGTTTGAACACCCTTGGAGATTTGTGTGCTCAGATAACTTTGACTATCATTTCAGACCTTAAGGTCCAGTCACACATAACGAGATCGTGAACGAGATCGCTACTACGTCACACTTTCTGGATCGTTTATGAGTCGTTGTTGAAATCGCATGTTGGGTGTCACACATAACGAGTTTATGAACGAGCATGCGTCCCGTATAACGATCTTTCAAATCGCTGGGACCCTGTCACACAGCTACTATGTTAACGATTCCAATCCCATTAGGGGCGTAGTAAAATGCAGTGAGTCACGTAGGCGTGCATTTGTGTCGCCTTTTCCGCTTTCATTGGCGGCCAATACTGCGTTCTGATTGGGCGGCCGGGCGGGCGTCGCCTTTTCCACCCCCTCCGCTCTGATTGATAAGGACCCTGTCACACAGCTACTATGTTAACGATTCCAATCCCATTATGCAGTGAGTCACGTAGGCGTGCATTTGCGTCGCCTTTTCCATACCCCCCTCCGCTTTCTTTGGCGGCCAATACTGCGTTCTGATTGGGCGGCCGGGCGGGCGTCGCCTTTTCCACCCCCTCCGCTCTGATTGATAAGGACCCTGTCACACAGCTACTATGTTAACGATTCCAATCCCATTATGCAGTGAGTCACGTAGGCGTGCATTTGCGTCGCCTTTTCCATACCCCCCTCCGCTTTCATTGGCGGCCAATACTGCGTTCTGATTGGGCATGCAGGGGGCGTATCTAGCGGTTAAATTTTGGATCGCGTCCACCCTTTGTCACTTCTTTTGCGCTTTGCTTTGAGATAGAACCTGCGTCTCCACCCTGATTCCTTCGTCCATTGTACCCGGTCGCTTTGTTGGTGTGTTTTTCGGATCGAAGCCGCAGTTGCACCTGGAGTATCCTTGCAGTGCTCTCGAGTGTCGGTGAGATCGTATTTGCGATTCCGCTTGGATTCTACATTGATATACACTTCTTTGAAAAGGTAGGTCTTTTTTTTTGTTGGGGGGGGGTGGGCTTTTTTTGGAATAATGTTCTTGCTGTTAGATATATGGTAATATTTATTATGTGAGTTGATTGCTGTTAGATATATGTTAATATTTATTATGTGAGTTAATTAAAGTTGCTGGCTTTTATCTGTGTGTGTATAATGCCTTTTAAAGAGGGGTCTCTCCATAGTGCTGTTTGTAATGTGTCCTATCCTAGCATTGCTGGCTCTTTTGTCTCTCATTAAATAAAATATAGAAATGTGGCACTCCTTCTATAGTCGCTGGTGCTTGGATAGGGTCCCACCCCAGATCAAAAAATGAAAAAAATCCAGCACTCAAAGCATTTAACTGAAATTGTTTTATATTTTATTCATGGATCTGTGTAATTATTAAAGATGTTTCGGTCATCCGACCTTCATCAGTTTACACAGAAAAGGTTCTGTAGAAATATATGAAAAAGCTGGACCAGAGGAAAAAGCTGCCCGTCCGGGTCTTCAGTCAATGTCACATACTGTCTACAGAACCTTTTCTGTGTAAACTGATGAAGGTCGGATGACCGAAACGTCTTTAATAATTACACAGATCCATGAATAAAATATAAAACAATTTCAGTTGAATGCTTTGAGTGCTGGATTTTTTTCATCTTTTGTCTCTCAGCTACAGCCGCCATTTTGTGTTTCTGCCACACATAGGGGCGGCCATTTTAGTCTCTGCCACACCATAACCAAAAATTGTGATCGGTTGATTGCAACTTCTTTTATGTTTACATATAAATTTTTCATTCTTTATTTCAGATGGCTTATTATAACAAAGAAGACTTTGTGCATGAGCTGCTGGATTTGTATCAATCACTGCCCTGCTTGTGGAGAATCAAATCCACAGAATATTCTGACAGAAAAAAAAACAAGCCGCCTATGCCCAACTGGTGGAGCTTTTTAAAAAACACAGTGGAGGTGAGGCGGTGGATGTCAAAGTAGTAAAAAAGAAGATACAAGGCTTGAGGACTGTATATAAGAAAGAAGCAAATAAGGTGGACAAATCAAAAAAGTCAGGGGCCGGCACTGACCAGGTATATGTTTCTCCCTTGTGGTATTTCAATCTCCTGGAATTCACAAGGGACCAGGAGCTACCACGAATGATGGAAAGCTCCTACCAAAGAAACATAGACCTGGAAGCAGACATTGAAAACGATGGCATCCCGATCGATGACAACACCTCCGCTGTTGTAGATGTAAGTACCTTATTTGCTTCACGGTACATAGCATTCAAACTTTATATGTACATGCCATTGAGGAACACAAAATAGTAACTTATTGTTACCATGATTTATTGTGCAGTTTGGAAAAGTTATCCCTTCCAGTTCAGATAAGTACACTCCAATACAATTTTGTCACACTTTAATTAAATTTACTAACTATTAAAGTATGACTTTTAATTAACATTTATTTTTCTGTTCCCGCAGAACCCTCAGACAGATATGGTGAGGCCCCAATTGAATGAGAACCCCACCACATCGAGCGAGCCTATTGTGGAGGATAATGAGGCACCTGCACCCTCTGCTGAAATGCGGCGAAGACAGTTACGCAAAAAGAAGGCCAACACCCCTGTGACATCCGCTGAATTTTATTCTTTGGCAACCCAACTGCTATCACAGCCAAAAAGCCCTCCAGTGGATAGCTTTGCCGCATTTGCATCGGACAGACTCTGCAAATTGGATTCCACACAGAGGGAGCAAGCCGAAAGACTAATGTTGGAAGTCCTAAGAAAGGCAGGCCGAGGAGAACTTGATGACAATGACACGATATGCAAGTTAAACCAGCCCCATCATTCTTCGACATGGATTCCTCGCCAGCCCCTGCAAAGTACACCAAACAGGATGCATCCACCACGCTTGCAGCTTGACCACCCCCCACAGTATCCCCCCCCACAGTTTCCCCCCCAACATTATCCCAGGTATTCAAATGATTCATTTTTAAGCCAACTGTCATCTCCCACCCGGCCTGAATATGTCAACCAATATGAAGACGGCCACTAAATTTTGTTATTGTTGTTGTTTTGTTATTTGAGATTAATTTTAATTGATTGTTATATTTTCATTGTAATAATAAATTTATGTTGGTTCAATCTTGCTGCCTGCGTTACTTAATTCAGCATATGGTTGTGATGCCCTGGCAAAACACGGTAGTTACAGAGATTGTACCATACTCCACCCTCATTGGCATACCACCACACAACCCCCACACTCATGTACAGCAAACAACCAGTAAAGCCTAGTCACCCCCTCGTGGATAATGGGATTGGTGCATCTATACAGATGCCTACATGTAATATGATGTTTGTGAGTGGTGAGTTTGTGAGTGGTGATAGCTGTTAACTTGCTTTATGCAATGAGACATACCAAACAGCAGATATCAATTTCAAATTTTTTATAACACATGTATATGTACACAATAACCAAAAAAAAAAAAAAACGTTAGTTGCTGCTGCCCTCCCCTTGTCCAGCCACATAACGTGCCAGCAGCGACGCATGCCGCTCCACTTTGGCCATCAGCCTCCTGTGGGCTGACATAATCCTTCTTTGGGAGGACATGATTTCGGCCAAAGTGGGTATGCCTATGGAGGGAATGGTAAAATTAATAAATCATAATTTTTATTTCTGCCTATTATTACAAAGTAGGAGATTCATGACTTACGGTTATCCCCCTCGTCCGATAAAGACTCACTTATGGAGCCTGGACTAGCATCTATGAAAACAAAAAACACTTTATAGTGCTCAACAGCTTTTTGTTTTGTACTTTATATGGCGTTAATGTTACATTAAAAAATTACCGGGGGCCGATCCAGCCGGTGGCCCCTGTGGGTGGTACTCCTCCTCCTCCTCCTCCTCTGGTGGCTGTAGATCCACCGGGGGCTCGGGCACATGCTCTCCCTCCTCTGCGGCCCCTTGCTCCTCTGGGGGTTCTTAAGAAAATATAAAGTTTAATGTGGTTGCGTTATGATACATATAGGACTGTGGGGGGTACATTGAAATATATGGCGGACTACGTAGCCTACCTTATACAAGGACTATGGGGGTGAATTTGAACACATTGTGGACTATGTGGTGCAGTATAATATATGGAGAACTCTGGGGTGAATGAAACTTCATGGAGAACTCTAGGAAATTCATTACAGTTCATGGAGGACTATGGGATGCATTCTAATATCTGAAGGGTTATGTGGAACCCTTTATACTATATGGAAGGCTATGTGGGGGCCAATATTGTATTTGGAGAACTAGATATGAGGGAGGACAAAAATACAAGCAGGAGATGGAATTTTTTTGTGCTGAGGGAAAAAGACCCACTACCCACAGCACCCGGCTTTGCCATGCTCTCTCTGATATGGGAAAAGCTGGGTGGTGAGGGAATGATGTTTTGCCAAGCATGGCGAAGCTGGGTGCCAAGGACAAGAGGTATATCAGAACATATGAAAACTGTGTGCTGATAGAGGGTTGTCAGTTCATGGGAAATCTTGGTGTAGAGAGCCTACTATCTGTGTAATTTCCCTGTGTCCCGAGTGTCATTGTAATTAGCCCGTACCACAAGTGTCGGTGTATCTATCGATCTATGCAATAGATCTCTATATATAGATCTGTTACATATTATATATATATATATATATATATATAATCTATATATATATTATATATATATATATAATCTATCTATCGTTCAAAGCAATAGATCTATATATATATATCTATTACATATTATATATATATAATCTATCTATCGATCTATTACATAGATCGATATATTATATAAATACTTTTAATGAATTAAAAGGAAAAAAAAAAAAAAAAAATATATATATATATATATATATATATAATAAATATATATACATTAAAATATATATATTTATTATTTAAATATTATCTGTATATATTTATTTTTATAATTATATATAGTTAATATATTATATATTTTTATAATTATATATAGATATATATATTATTTATATATATATTATATGTATATATTTATTTTTATTATTATATATATCTAAATATATTTTTAAAATTTTATCTATATATCTATATATATATATATATATATATATATATATTTTATATGTATTATATATATATATATATATATATAATCTATCGATCTATAAAATAGATTATATATATAATTTTAATTAAGTAAAAGGATATATATATCATAAATATATACATTTAAATCTATATATTTATTATTTATTATATATGTATATTTTCTTATATTTATATTTATATAAAATTAATATGAATTATATATATATATTTAATTTAAAAATATATATATATAGATATATATATATATTATTTATATATGTATTATATATTTATATATTTATTTTTATAATAAATATATATATATATATATAGATAGATAGATAGATAGATAGATATATATATAGATATATATATATATATATATATATATATATATATATATATATATATAGATATATATATATATATATATATATATATATATATATATATATAAATATATATATATATAAATAGATATATATTTAAGAACACCATTATACGTTGCCAAGGCACACTCATCTGCGCCTACCTTGGTTTTGTAACTCTGCTTGTATGGCAGAGATCCGGGCACTGGAGCGGTACCGCAGATCCGCTAATTTTTTGCGGATCTGGGCGCAGGTGCGCTCCAAATGAAATCTCCTCCTCAACCCACGTTGGATCCTGCGCAAGACCGCTTCCTTATGGAGAAGTGGATGCTCTTGCGCCTCACGGCAATCATAATCGCGAGCATCCACTTCTCTAATTAGGTAACGGACCTCCGCCTCTCCCCAAGCTGTTGCCCTCCTGCGTGCCGCCATTGTTCGCTGGTGTGTCTACGTAGCAAACGCAGTTGCGTCACCCGCGGTAACGCCTCTTCACATCTGATTCGACGGATAGCGTCACGTGAATGCTAGCTCCAATCAGATTGGGGTGGACATTGTTGATCCTGCTCCAGCCAATGGCCGCCGATATTACATCTTCGGCCATGGCTGGATTGTTGATTTGTGAAATATTACAATTGCTATGATTGAAGGTGAAAGTGCGACGCACTTTTAACAAATCAGAATGATCTTTGCTGCAGAAATGAGATCGCGCCATGACGCAAATGCTGTGTCAAGGGGTCGTGGTATCACACACTGCGAGCGCACATACAATTATAAAAAAAATCGAAAAAGAGATGTCGTTTGAAGGTTTCGGGGACGCACAAACGTCCCCGTTTAAAAACCCCAAATGAAAATATATATAAGGCTTCATATTCATAATTTGTGTTTTTTTTTTTAATTGCATTGGTACATGGAAATCAAAATTGTACAAGAGCCCTAAATGATGTATTCATCATACAGCTGGACGCCAAATTGAGGAAGTAAATAAACCTTTGCAGGGTTTTACCTAAAGAAAAGCAATGTTGAAGTTAAAAGTGAACATTTTACTTTTAAACCCAAAAACAAATTTTAGTCATACCATTGAGCATTTCTACTATGGTATCAAGATAAAATTCACCATAAAATATATTGTGCAATTTCTTCTTAGTGCACCCATATGTAATATGTGGTTGAAATCAACTGGTTTGGCACATATTTTGGCACGCTGTTGTTCGCTACGCTCACTCTCAATGTGCGATCCGGAGCAGGAGGCCCAATGATAGCGGTGATGACACCCGGTGCCGGGCCGGACTAGTCTGGGGGTCGTAAGTGGTTGCCGGAGTCATGGCTTCAGTGGGGGTGATTGTAGTTTATATTCGTGACGCCACCTTAATCCGCCGCTGCTGTATGGAGCCTCCGGGGGTGATGTAACGGCAGCAATGGTGGTACTGCTCCCCACAGTAGCCCTTAATAGTGAATGAATGACAAACAAATCTTGTGGAAAGTAAAAACAACTGTTTATTAAAGTAATCATTTTGCAAAAATGACATTTTAGTATAAATGTGATGAACATAACAATACAAGTAACCATATATTTTAAAATTAGTATAAATGTGATGAACATAATACAAGTAACCATATATTTTAAAATTAAGAAGGGAAGTTTCTAAAACAAATCAATACAAGAAAATAAAACTCAGCATAATAAATGTGCTCAATACAAGTTTATCTAATGCTGCCACGTAATTGCACCAGGACCATTAAAATATTGGCAGTACTTTTCTCGACAGGCCTTCGCATCATCGGTATTTCTGCCGGGCGCCAATGGTTGAAGTCCTGCGATTGCGGGATCTTCAGAATGCCATTCGCCAAGCACCACTTCGCCATTTAAGTCATCAGAGTCTACAAAGCCTGTTGGACAGTACGTAATAGCATCTCGCCGTCGAAGAAAGTTGTGAAGGGCGCAACAGGCCAAAACAACTGCGTCTATTGATGGTAGACTCAGGTTAATTGGTGTGTGGAAAACGCGGAAGCGATTTGCCATTATCCCAAAGGCATTTTCCACAACCCTGCGTGCCCTTGATAATCTGTAATTGAACCTTTGTCTTTCCGCCGTTAGACTTTTCTGGGGGAATGGTTTCATGAGATTGGGATGAAGTGGGAAGGCTTCATCGCCCACAAATACAAAGTTAAGGTTTGCGGTAGTGTCAGAGTTGGGGGGCAAGTGCAGTTCACCATTTTGCAAACGTTCACCAAAGCCTGTGTGTTCTAAAACCCCACCGTCAGAAACCCTGCCATTCATGCCAACATCAACAGCAATAAATTCGTAATTGGCATTCACAAGGGCCATTAGGATGATGCTGAAATAGCCCTTATAGTTATAAAAATAGGAGCCGCTGTTCAGTGGTTGAGTGATCCGCACATGTTTCCCGTCCAAAGCACCACCACAGTTTGGGAACTGCCAAAGGTGTTCAAAATCGGAGGCAATCTTCTGCCATTCCTCCACAGTTTTGGGGAACTCAATGTAGTTACGCAGACTGTGGAAAATTGCTCTACATGTCTCCGGAATAAGAACGCTGAGCAGGGACCTTGAAATTGCAGAAGAAAAATGTAAGTCTTGCAGGGAGCGTCCGGTGGCCAGGAAACGCAGCGTGACTGCCAATCTTTCATCTGCCGGGATGGCAGCACGCATCGCTGTATTCTTGCGCTGAATAATTGGCGTAAGTCTTTCGAGTAAAAGGCTAAATGATTCTTCTGACATCCGCAGAAAATTGCGGAAATCCTGAGGATTATTTTCCTGCAGCTCTCTTAGCAGTTGCATGTGGGAGTATTTGTACCTCTTCTGCAGCCACTCTCTGGTCCACATGCGGCGCTTTCATTTGGAACGCCTCTGTTCCACTTCATGTAGCCGACCGGCCTCAAACATCAATGCAGCACCCAGCACAACACGCTGCATGTCGTTCATGTTGTCCACACTGCAAAAAAACATGTAAAGATGAGAAAAGTTGCTATAAACCAATCACATTTTTTGGGGGGGTGTAAAAGAGACACTAAAATGGCCGCCCCCATAGAAGTGCACCAGTTCTAACTGTGTCAGAGAAACAAATGGCGGCTGTGACTGTGTCAGAGAAACAAAATGGCGGCTGTAACTGTGTCAGAGAAACAAAATGGCGGCTGTAACTGTGTCAGAGAAACAAAATGGCGGCTGTAACTGTGTCAGAGAAACAAAATGGCGGCTGTAACTGTGTCAGAGAAACAAAATGGCGGCTGTAACTGTGTCAGAGAAACAAAATGGCGGCTTTAACTGTGTCAGAGAAACAAAATGGCGGCTGTAACTGTGTCAGAGAAACAAAATGGCGGCTTTAACTGTGTCAGAGAAACAAAATGGCGGCTGTAACTGTCAGAGAAACAAAATGACGGCTGTAACTGTGTCAGAGAAACAAAATGGCGGCTGTAACTGTGTCAGAGAAACAAAATGGCGGCTGTAACTGTGTCAGAGAAACAAAATGGCGGCTGTAACTGTCAGAGAAACAAAATGACGGCTGTAACTGTGTCAGAGAAACAAAATGGCGGCTGTAACTGTGTCAGAGAAACAAAATGGCGGCTGTAACTGTGTCAGAGAAACAAAATGGCGGCTGTAGCAGAGAGACAAAATAACCAGCAATACTAGATAAGGACACATAAAAGGACGATGGACGCACAAAAGGCAATATGTATACAGATAACAACCAACCACTTTCATGATCCGCAAAAATAATTACTATCTATAAACACAAATACTTTCCATACTATAACAAAAACATGGAACAAGTAACATAAACTTTACGAAAATGACTTACCACGTCCAGAAAATGCAGCCGTCTATGCTATCTATTAATAATCGCAGTTTCGATCCTCACAGCGACACGCTCGGGAACGAATGAGGGATATACAAGTGCAGATGCGGCTTTGATCCGAAAACCAAGCAAGCGGGCACGAATGAATCTGTAATACAGCGACACGCTCGGGAACGAATGAGGGAAGATGCAGCTTTGATCCGAAAACCAAGCAAGCGGGAACAAAGCACGAATGAATCTGGGGTAAGTCACAGGTTTGCTCCTAGAAGACTCAAAAGGGAACAAAGCATGAAGCGATACCCAATCAGAGCGCAATAGTGTTCTCATTGCTAACCAATCGTTGCAGAGAGGGGGCGCGGAAATGGCGACGTAACTACACACTATTGTTCTCAGCGCCAACCAATGGGCGCAGAAGGGGCGTGGAAACGGGGACGCAACAACACGCCTTCGTGCATCTCATTCTAGGTCGTCAACAAAATCGTAAATAGGGTGTCAAACATACAGATTCATGCAGCCCAGCAGGACTCCAACGAGCCAAAAATGGCCCAAGCTGTTCGGCATCGATCAGCGATTTCGCAGCAGGGGGTGAATCGTTGGTACGTGTCAAACGTGACGAGATCGCAATTGAAGTCGTTCTTGCGTCACAGAAACTGTGACGTAGTAACGATCTCGTTGTACGATCTCGTTATGTGTGAAGTGGCCTTTAGCCTGTTAGGTTTGTGGCTTGTTCATTATCATAGTTAGGAAAGGGCAGGTGATGCAAATTTCACAGCTATATAAAAATCCAGCTTCCCTAACCTTGTGCAAATAAAACAACAGCCATCAGTTTTTCAAAGCTGCTGCCTAGCACTCTGAAAATCAAAATGGTGAAGGCCCACAAAGCAGAAGAAAGCTAGAAGAAAATAGCAAAGCGTTTTCAAGTTGCCCTTTCCTCAGTTCGAAAAGTAATTCAGAAATGGCACTTACAGAAACAGTGGAGGTCAAGATAAGGTCTGGAAAACCAAGCAAAATTTCTGTGAGAGCTGCTCATAGGATTGCTAGAGTGGCAAATCAGAACCTTCACTTCACTGCAAAAGTCCTTCAGGAAGATTTAACCGACTCTGGAGTTGTGGTACATTGTTCTACTGTTCAGAGACACCTACAGAAAAATGGCCTTCATGGAAGAGTCATCTGAAGAAAACATCTCCTGTGTCCTAACCATAAAATTTAGCATCAGAAGTATGCAAAATAACATCTAAACAAGACTGATTATTTTAGAAACAAGTCGTGTTAACTCATGAGGTTAAAACAGAACCCCTTGGCCACAATGATCAAACCAAATGTTTGGAAAAAAAAGGAGACAGAATGTCATGAAAAGAACATCTCGCCAACCATTAAGCATGGGGGTGGATTAATCATGCTTTGGGTTGTGTTCTATCCAATGGCACTGGGAACATTTCATGGGTAGAGGGAAGAATGGATTCAATTAAAGTTTAACAAATTCTTCAAGCAAACATAACACCATCTGTAAAAAAAGCTGAAGTTGAAAAGAGGATGATTTCTACAAATGGATAAGGATCCTAAACACAATTCAAAATCTACATTATCCTATGTCAAAAGGTACAAGCTGAAGGTTTTACAATGGCCCTCACAGTCCCCTGATCTGAACATCATTGAAAATCTGTGGCGAGACCGCAAAAGAGCAGTGCATGCAAGAGAACCCAGGAATCTTACAGAACAAGAAGACTTTTCCAAGGAAGAAAGCATGAAAATCTCTCAAACAAGAATTGAAAGACTCTTGGCTGGCTACAAAAAACATTTACAAGCTTTGATACTTGCCAAAGGGGGTGCTGCAGGGTACTAACCATGCAGGGTACCCAATATTTTGCATTGGCCAACTTTATTTTTTGTTGTGAATTTAAAAATGTAAAAAATATATATAGATTTTTTTTGTCTAAAATGCAGAGGATATGTGTTATCCTTAACTTTATGGCTTTTACAGATAATTTCATCTTCAACTTGCTTAATTGTTCAGAATATCAGTAAACTTGTGACTCACCCACCCAAGGGATTTGGGACACCCGGTGTCGAGCCGGACTAGTCCAACTCCATTACCCTGGCGGGGTCAACCAATATGGCAGTAGTGGGGGTGGTAACTTTAATTAAAGTTTGTAGAATTATATTTGTGACGCCACCTGTGGATTGTGGCTACGGAGCCGCCGCTGCTGGATAGGGCCTCCGGGGCTGATGTAATGGCAGCTGGGATGGTTCTGCTCCCCACAGGTGAAGCGGTACCCCGGGGCAACCGTTGGTGCTTATTAAAGTCTATGGTGCTTTGGAAATGGTGCAGGGCTAACTAGGTAGTGTAAGAACCAACACAAACAACAGTCTCTTTACCTTCTTTTCTTTTACTTTGTAACAGTCCAGTCCTGGGAGACCGTCACAGGTGGTGAAGGGGATCCGGTCGGCCTGGAAGTACCTGGGGTGATCTCCTTGGCCAGTCGAGTATTGAGGCCTACTCCCTGTTCTTCCTTTGCTTCTAGAGGACCCTGCACTCTGGGTTTAGCAATGGCCCTCTTGCTGCTGGGACTGGTGGTACGTCCCTTTCTCGTAGGATAGGCTGCGCAGGCCCTCTCTGATGCTTCCCTGCTGGGGTCCACACTGGGCCCTGGTGATCCAGCTGTACCTTTGGGTTGTTTTGGGGGCCAGGAGACCTACAGTCCTCGTTCCCTTTGGATTCGGTTACTGGGGGATCTAACGCCCTGGCAACCACAGACTCCGATGTCTAATTTTTAGTGTGTTCTTCTCAGGCGAACAGGTTCTGACCAGTTGTCCCCTAGAATCTTCTCTACATGCCTCGCTACAGCTCCTGCTTTTCCTGGGTTGAGCTAGCCTAGCTCCAAACACCAGCTCACAAGACTGTCTACTCTGCTCCTCTCTCCTTGAACTTTCCTAACAGACTACTTAACTCCTCCCTCAGGTCAGAGCTTAAGGAAGTGCTCCCTGGAACTCCAGGTTTAGAGCTCCCTCTGCTGGCCTGAGGGAGAAACGGTGTTGAATGCTAGCACTTACTGGCCAATAGACTTCCCCAATTACCTCCAGGCTCAGCATTAACCCTTTGGAGGGGCAACACTGTTGTGGCAACCAGATCCTGGGGCACCACACTTGACCAGAGGTGCTCAAACTTTTGCATGCCACTGTAAGAGTAGCTTGGTTTAAGAGCATACTCCTAGAACAAATTATACTCGTAATCCAAGGTTCCACTGTAGTTCTAAAAAGTTCCAAATTTATCAGTAAAAGTTTACACTGAGTAAGAATTAGACAGTTTTAATAAATATGCCCCATTGTTTGAAATTCAAAACCTTCTTTGATTGCGTCAAAAGTGACACAATCAAAGAAGGTTGAAATGTATAGTAAGCAACTTTGTTCAATGTAAAATACAAGTCAGAATATCGCACACTCTGATGCTCATTCTTCTGCTGTGTGTACAGTGCGAGTGCGAGCAAGTTGTGGAAGTTCTCCCACTTAAAAAAGATTAGAGAGGTCTGTACTGCACATCATAGGTAGACCAAAACTATGATAGACAAAATGAGAAAACAAATCCAGAAAATCACCTTATCTGATTTGGCAAGATTTTTTTTGCAAATTATGGTGAAAAATAAGTATTTAGACTTCCGGGAGGCGGAGCTATGAGGTAGCTGCTTTTATCATGAGCTCCTGCAGCAGCCTAGGCCAAAAACGTTATCCAGGCCCATCCTAACATCTCAAGGCTGCAGGGATAAGGCCAGGACAAGGGGCGCACATCAGGCCCGGCTCTCCTGATACTCCGGAGGTGAAAGGTGTATGCTGCACCACAAAGAAATGAGTGCTCTGACACAAAGCACCAGGCTGCAGGCTGTGGGCTGTGCTGCACAGAGGAACGCTGCCCATCCTCCCTGCTCCCCCTGCAGCTGTGCCACTGCAAACGGAAAGCACCCGCGACCTGGTAAGAGAGGGATTAAATATCGGGCACTAACATCCAGAAGGAGACAGAGAAGGGGACTGAAGTGCTTCCAGCGGCAGCCATAGTTTTCAGTGAACTCTCACACACTCCCCTCCCTGCCACAAAAGAAATAGTGAAACACTGAGCAGCAGCAAGCTCAGCAAACAGGACTGCACGCTGTGTTTACCTGTCACACAGAGCTCCGTGGACAGGCCCACCATCTGAGATACTGTGAGTGAGGAGGGAGCTGAGAGCCCCTGGAGACATTCGGCTGTGAGAGCAGGTCAGGAGATAAACAGGGGGCTGAGGAGGGGGCAGATACATCCCTGCAGGTCTCATCTTCACAAGGCCTGTAATCTGCAACAGTAAACAGAGGCAGATAAGCCTGAAGTGCATCACAGCTCAACTTGATTAACCCCTACCTCACCACTTCACCAGCACTGACAGTATAGAAGAGGGTGAAAAACAAAAAGAAGTGGGATCAGTCATCTGGCCTGCCTCCTACCCTTCTGACTGGTCTTTTTCAAGTAACATCTATACACTCTCATACACAGCGTGGAAATAATTGTGAAACAGCCAAGTTTACCACACAGATGTAATTAAGCTTATGTTATTGTGACGTCACCACAGTCTCTAAAGAAGCTCCATATTTACAGTTCTTACTATGGATAAATTTGTGGGTAAGAGCAATTCCACACAACCAAGTAAAGGAATTAGACCGCAAAGACGAAACCAAAATGCACCCCCATCACCAGGGGCTTCCCCTGAGGCAACTACAGACCCACCCCAGGCCACTGCTAAGGCCATCATGGATCTCTTGATGCCGGTGATTGATGGGCGGCTGGCAGCCTTCCAGTCTTCATTAGACGTTATAGTCACCCAAGTTAATGCCCAGGGTTCAAGGCTAACAGATGTGGAGCAGAGGGTCTCTGACATGGAGGACGCTGTAAAGGAAATTTCAGAGATGCTGGAGAGCAGGAATAAGGACATTGCTGTATTGCTGGACAAGGTAGATGATCTTGAAAACAGGTCCAGACGCAATAATTTAAGGTTGGTGGGCGTCCCTGAATCGGTTCGGCAAGCTGATCTACTGAAACTCACTTCAGAATGGCTACCAGGAGCTTTGAAATTGGATCTAAAGTCAGGGCCAATTGCTATTGAAAGGGCCCACAGAGTGGGCCCACCTCGAAATGATGGAGAGGTCAGACCCAGACAAGTAATTTTTAAGGTCCTGGACTTCCAAGACAAGATCAGATTGCTGACAGCATTTAGAAAAAATCGCTCACTTACCTACAATAACTCTAAACTGCTTTTGTTCCAAGATCATATAAAAGAGGACAAGAGTTTTTAAAGTGCAAAAGCATACAAAACTTTATTCAATACACTGCAAGGGTGAACATCCAAAAACGTCATAAAAACATGCTAAGAAAATAGACGAGCGACCCCCCATGTGTAATAGAAGGTAATACAGCCTGTGACATGTTGGCTCAAAACAATTCAATAAAAAACTGCAAGTCACAGGAAAAAGTACAGACATTGCCTGTCAAATAAGCTGCATTCATAAGCATATTAGCTTCTATATTGTGGCATAGCATTAAACATGGCCATAAATGCAATACATGTGGTATAATTACCCACAGTCCCATAGGGACCCCTGTACAGGCAGGCTGTAAAAAATAGCAGTAGAGCCAAACACATCAGCTGGTGAGAATAGGGGGGGAGGCTCCGTCAGAGAGGGGCCTCAGTGGAGCCTACGTACGTTTCAATTTGATAAAATCTTCATCAGGGAAGAGGCATCTCCTACCATTCTCCCCTGACACCAGGCTTTAAATAGCGGTAGAGTGTGTCCGGACCCGGAAGTCTCGTTATCAGCGCTCGCGTCAGGTGACCAGGGAAGTCGCGCGAGACGCCAGCCGTCGCGTCATACTCGCGCATGCGCGGGAGCGGGGACGCGTCACCTAGGCTCCCGCGCATGCGCGCGACGCTCAGACGGCGGCAGCTGCGAGCGAACAGCCCTGGGTCCGGCGCGTGCGCACCGAGACGACCGTATCATGCAGAGTAAAAGGATACCATGTTATGTCCCTATGTGTATAATGCTGTGAACCGAACAGTCCTACAATATCATATATTTATCACAGAAATACATCATATTAGGAAATCCATTCTTAGGTCTCTGTGTAGATCAGGAAGATGTTGTTGCTCGGATGTCAAATAAGGATTTTAATTTCTATATCCTATAATCAAAACATAGGGCATATAAACATTACATAAGCCTGGATACAAAGGGGAATGTAAGAATCATAAAAACTATTTTAAAATGTATAAAAATGTATAAAAAAGGGGAAAAAAAGGATGCAGGTAAGGGGGAAAGATGGCAAATCCACAGTATATTAATGAAGGACAATATCAAAAAAAGATACATATCTGAATAAATATGTATACTTATAAAGAATTTTTAATCACACAGGCTGGGTGTCATTAAGGGTCAATGGAACCACAGGAGAGGGGAATGTGGTCAGTCATTGATCATGTTTACAAAAATGGAGCGTAGCTCACTGACTCGTTTAGTCCTTTTGGGACCATTGTATCCAGAGTCACAATCCACTTGGTCTCACACTGCGCCAGGCGTTTCTTAAGATCACCACCCCTAATCCCTCCTGTTACCACATCAATCCCTCTTATTTTTAATTTAGAGGGATCACAGGAGTGGTGGGATCTGAAGTGCCTGGGCAGTGTCTTGAGTATTGTCGGATCCTCCTCTGTTTTGGCTGCAGAAATGTCCCTCACGTGCTCCCTGACCCTAATGCGGAGCTCCCGTGAAGTGAGTCCCACATAGGTCAGGGGGCACGTGCATGTAGCAAAATACACCACGTGTGTTGTACCACACGTGATGTAGTGCTTGATGTTATAATTTTTTTCCCCATCCGAGGAATAAAATGTATTGCTTCGAAGGACATTACTGCAAGCCACACAGTGGCCACAGGGAAAACAACCCTGTGGAGGTCCGCGAGACCCAAATGGATTCACTCTAGGAGGAATGTAGTGACTCTGGACCAAAAGGTCCCTCAAGTTCCTCGCTCTCCTGGAGACCATCAAAGGATTCGGGGCAAGTATTTCTGCTAATACCGGATCTGTCATTAATACCGGCCAGTGTTTCTTTAAAATGTGGCGCATGGTTTCCCATTCCTGGTTGTATGTTCCAATAAATCTCACCGCAACATTATGTTGTTCTTTCCTTTTTGGGGTATCAGTAAGCAGCTGTAGCCGGGGGGTCCTCTTTGCCCGATTGTAACCGGCCCGGATACTTCTGCCACTGTAGCCCCTCTCACGAAATCGATCCCTAAGATCAGCCGACTGAGCCTCAAAGTTCTTATTGGATGAGCAGATCCGTCTCATCTTTAAATATTGACCGGTCGGGATGGCGCGAATTGTTGATGGGTTGTGGGCGGATGAGGCATGCAGAAATGCGTTGACGGACGTCTCCTTGCGGAAAACGTCCGTCTGGATCGACCCCCTATGATCCACAGTAATCATAATATCAAGGAAGTCGATCCTGCATCTACTGCTTTTGTAGGTAAGTCTGATGTTAAAGTTATTAGTATTTAGCTGCCTCATGAACTCATCGAGCTGCTCAGCCGAGCCCTGCCACACAAATAGAATGTCGTCAATGTCGTCAATGTCGTCAATGTCGACAAGATCAGATTGCTGACAGCATTTAGAAAAAATCGCTCACTTACCTACAATAACTCTAAACTGCTTTTGTTCCAAGATTACTCAGCAGCCTTGACAACAAGACGCAAAGCCTTCAATCCAGTATGCAAACTATTGGCGGAAAAAAATATTCGCTTCAGTCTACTGTATCCTGCTGTTCTACGCTTCACTACAGGGGGAAAGAATTGGACTTTTGAATATCCTAAGTTGGCTTTAAATTACCTTCTTCAGGAAAATGGAGCTTCGCCAGCAGTCAACACAGACACTTAAATCGGAGACGTCACTGTGCTACAGTTCTGATGTTCATTCTGTTTTTCCTTTTTTTTTTCAGTGTCAGGACTGCCAGAGAGGCAGGTGACATTGCCATTAGATTAAGGTTTTTGTTTAGATGGGAAGGGGTTAGGGGGCTCTGCGTGCGTACCTTTAGTTTAGCTCTCATATGGGTTGTCGCGTTTACTCGCTGGGATGGACGAGGGAACCCAAATAGGTTGTTTATAATTTTACAATTAATTCCGCCTTCTGGAATAGGATAAATGACTAACACAGAGAGCACAAATGTGTCCACGATTAAATCGCTGTATTGGTGCTCCTGGAAGGTTAACGGGTTAAACTCTCCTATTAAGATGAAAAAAGTTTTAAATTATCTAAATCGTTTAAATTGCCATATTGTCTTCTTACAGGAAACACACCGGATGAAGGGCAATCACCCATTTCTTCACAGCAGAAAATATGCCGTATGCGCAGAAGCGTCATTTACAAGAAAACAAAGAGGGGTAGCTATATTGATCAATAAGCATATTAGTCATGAAGTTCTGGAGGTTTCAGAGGACCCTATGGGGAGATTATTATTGGTGAAAGTGAAGATAGAGGGCACTATCTACAACTTAGCAAACATATATGCACCAAATATTCCTGATCCACAGTTCAGAGCCAGATTGATCGAAAGTATCACAGGTTGGGATATGACTAATTTAATTGTAGGCGGAGATTTCAATGAAGCTCATGATGGAATTTTAGACAGGTCAAGTCCCCAGCCATCTCCTCTATTGGCGCTCCATAGTGGTTTGCAATATCTCGTCAATCAATTGGGACTAATAGACACATGGCGCATGCAGCACCCAATAGATAAAGATTATACATTTTATTCACATGTCCATGACTTACATACACGGATTGACTATTGGCTACTAAGCCCAGCACTGATGCCACATTTACTTTCCTCCAACATCCTAGACATCTGTATTTCGGATCATGCACCGGTTACTTTTAATTTGTTATTATCTACCACAATACTACGGGAAAGAAGGTGGAGGTTTCCTTCATATTTATATCAATCTGAGGATTTCAAAGCTTCTTTACAAAACTACTGGAGCTTTTATGAGAATGATAATCACGAGCATAGTGGGGACGCTGGTTTGTATTGGGCTGCCTCCAAGGCAGTAGTAAGAGGTCAGATAATATCATATGTCAGCCATAAGAGAAAAAAGCTCCTGGAACAAACTATATCAGCACAAAAACTTCTCACGCAGGCATATAAAGATTTTAAAAATAATAACACAGATGCGACAAAACAACATTTCTTAGAGGCCAAGGAGGCGGCGGACACCTTGGCCCATGAGATGGCACTTAGTAACCTGGACTACCAGAAACATAAATACTTTAAATGGGGCAACAAACCTGGGAAATTACTAGCTTCTTTAACCAAACCCTTTAGAACCACCACTAGAATCCACAAAATTAAAAAGAAAGATGGTACCATGGTAACAAAAGATGAGGAAATAGTGGAGGAGTTCAGGGCATTCTTTGGCTCGCTGTATGAGGCGGAACCGAGGGAGGTTGACGGGGAAGCTGATTTTATCCATGGTACTGTAGCGCCCATCTTGACAGAGGAACAAAGAGTAGTACTAAACGCCCCTATAAATGTTTCAGAAATAGTAAAAACTATTGGCACTCTTAAAATAGCCAAAAGCCCAGGGCCCGACGGATTTAGTAACGAATGTTATAAGATCTTGGGAGCCTCTATCGGTCCTCATCTATGTGCAGTGTATAATAAGATAGTCACTGATAGAATAATTCCCGACAGGTTCAATGAGGCAAACATTATAGTATTACCTAAGCCAGGAAAAGACCCACTACAGGTGGAGGGATACAGACCCATCTCATTACTCAACTCTGATTTTAAAATCTTTACTAAAATACTAGCTGGTAGATTACAACAAGTGATTCCAGATCTTATTCTGCCCTTCCAAACGGGATTCGTGCACGGGAAATCCATCACCTATAACATCAGGACGGCTATTGGGGCTATCTCTTATAGCAGGAAGCATAGATGTACCAAACATATAGTAGTTAGCCTTGATGCGGACAAGGCCTTTGACAAGGTCTCTTGGGCCTATTTACATAATCTTTTGGCATGTCGCCAGGTGGGATCCTGGTTTTGCGAAGCAGTCAAGATGATATACACAGAACCCAAATCCAGACTATCTATAAATAATACATTCTCTGAGCCATTTGAGGTACAGAGGGGAATGAAGCAGGGGTGTCCCTTGTCACCTTTATTGTTTAATTTGGCTCTGGACCCAATGTTGAGGACCCTACATAATTTAGCAATATTTCAGGGCATGAGAGTCGGTGGGACAACAATTAAACTTTTGGCTTTTGCCGATGATATTTTATTGTTTATTGCCAATCCCTCTCAAGCGATTCCAGAGATAATGAACACATTGAATAATTTTGGAAAGGCCTCAGGCTTCAGGGTAAATTACAAAAAAACTGAGGCATTGGCAATGTACAAATCGGGTAAAATTGATAACAACTTATTTCCCTTCCAGTGGTGTACCAGGTCCATTAAATATTTGGGGATTCAGCTCCCAGCAAACCCCTTGTTACTATATCAAATTAATTATAAGCCTCTTATAAATTCATTAATACATCTACTCCAATCTTGGAAACATCTGAAAATATCCTTTTCGGGCCGATGCCACTTAATTAAAATGGTAGCATTCCCCAAAATAATGTTCTTATTTCAGACTCTCCCGTTGCTTCTACGCAAATCAGATATTAAGCTACTAAATTCATCCTTTGGAAAATTCATTTGGGGGCACAAGGGGCGTACTAGGATCAGCTTAATCAAGCTTCAATTACCAAAAGGGGCAGGGGGCATAAATCTTCCAGATCTGGGCAGATATAATCTAGCAGCAAATTTTAGATATGTGGTGGACTGGGTGCGAGGAGTATCTCACTTTGCCAATGTACAATTGGAACAACAGCTATGTTCACAAGTCTCGTTAACAGCATTGCTGCATTTAGGGAACGAGGAAATACCGAGTGAGGTTAGGGATCATCCAACACTATGGCATACTATACAAACGTGGAGGAAGGTGAGGAAACTTGGTAAAATTAACACTTCAAGTTCCCCATTTCAACCGTTTATTGGAAATCCGAGATTCCTCCAGGGTCGCCCTCCGAGGATTTATGAAACATTGTCAATGCAGGGTTGTGCTTATGCTGCAGATCTAATGGAGCCTGATTGGTCGTTGCTTTCTTACGAGAAGGCGGCACACCGATTTCCAGCTTTTGTGGGTCAGCCTTTTCTTTTTCTTCAGGCGCGTAGCTTGGCACAAAAATATCTTGTTGACAAGCCAAAGGGAGATCTTGGAGGAAGTGTGGATAACTTTCTTAGGAGGGCAAGAAGCCAGGCGTCCTCGACTAGTCAGGTTTATTCAATGTTGCGTACAGTTTGGACATGGGAGGGGAAAACAACAGGTCCAGCAAAATGGAAGGTAGACATGCCAGAGTTCGAGGTAAAGGATTTTTTACAAGCCACGCTGTTGCAAGTAAATTTCTGTCGTCCAGTAGCTACACAGATATGGCCTTGATGATTCTACATAGAGCATATATTACTCCAAAAATTCAATCAAAAATGGACACAAATGCCTTATACTCTTGTTCTAAATGTGGCATAAGAGACACTGACCTGTTTCACCACTTATGGGACTGTGTTCAGATACAGGGAGTATGGAGAAGCGTTCACTCAGTCTTACAAAACACATACAATATTCAGTTTGCTCTGACACCACAGTGGGCGATTTTTAACATGTTGGAGGAGGCTCAACAAAGTCTTCCGAGAGGTACCAGGGCAATGTTAACTATTTGGGCCTCGGCCACTAGGAAAAGTATCCTACATCTCTGGGTAAATCCTGAAGCACCCTCTCTAGCGTTTATCCAAACAAAACTAATGTTCATATTCAAAATGGACTGGCTGGATGCACTGTCGAATAAGGAGAAGTTGACTAAGCGTTTCTTTGAAACATGGTCTTTATTTATACCTAACTTGGCTACAGTGCTTAAGGATAGACTTAAATCTCAGTTTGGACAGACCTCTTGGTACCTTCTTGAACTGCTCAATGGACACATACCAATTACATAAGTTACCATTTTAAGTTGCTTCTGGTTGCACTCAGAGCGGGGGGAGGGGTGGGCGGGACTGTTTTGATTATAATGTCATCAATGAAATGCTCTTTGTATAAGAGCAGATTGTAAAAGAAATTCGGTTAAAATTCAATAAAAAGATGTTTAAAAAAAAAAAATAAGTATTTAGTCATCTAAAACCATGCAAGATTTCTGGCTCTCACAGACCTTTAACTTCTTCTTTAAGAGTCTCCTCTGTCCTCCACTCATTACCTTTAGTATTGGCACCTGTTTGAATTTGTTATCAGTATAAAAGACACCTGTCCACAACCTCAAACAGTCACACTCCAAACTCCACTATGGTAAATAGCTGTCGAAGGACACCAGAAATAAAATTATAGCCCTGCGCCAGGCTGGGAAGACTGAATCTGCAATATGCAAGCAGCTTGGTGCGATGAAATCAACTGTGGTAGCAATAATAAGAAAATGAAAGACATACAAGACCACTGATAATCTTACCCAATCTGGGGCTCCATGCAAGATCTCACCCTGTGGGGTCAAAATGATCACAAGAACGGTGAGCAACTATCCCAGAACCACAGGAGGACCTAGTGAATGACCTGCAAAGAGCTGGGACCACCGTAACAAAGGCTACCATTAGTAACACACTATGCTGCCAGGGACTCAGATCCTGCAGTGCCAGACATGTTCCCCAGCTTAAGCCAGTACAAGTTTGCTAGAGAGTATTTGGATTATCCAGAAGAGTATTGGGAGAATGTCATATGGTCTGAAGAACTGTTTGGTAGAAACACAACTCGTTGTGTTTGGAGGAGACAGAATGCTGAGTTGCATCCAAAGAATATCATAGCTACTTTCAAGCATGGGTTGGCAGCATCATGCTTTGGGGCTATTTCTCTACAAAGGGACCAGGATGACTGATCAGTGTACATGAAAGAATGAATGGGGCATGGATCATGAGATTTTGAGTGTAAATCTCCTTCCATCAGCAAGGGCATTGAAGTTGAAACGTGGCTGGATCTTTCAGCATGATAAGGATCCCAAGCACACCGCCAGGACAATGAAGGAGTGGCTGCGTAAGAAGCATATGAAGGTCCTGGAGTGGCCTAGCCAATTTCCAGATCTCAACCCCATTGAAAACCTTTGGAGGAAGTTGAAAGTCCGTGTTTCTGAGCGACAGGCCGAAAACATCACTGCTCTAGAGGAGATCTGCATGGAGGAATGGGTCAACATACCACCAACATTGTGTGCCAACATTAGGAAGACTTACAGAAAACATTTTACCTCTGTCATTGCCAACAAAGTATATATAACAAAATATTGAGATGAACTTTTGTTATTGACCAAATACCAATTTTCCACCATAATTTGCCAAAAACAATTTTGCCAAATCAGACAAGGTGATTTTCTGGATTTGTTTTCTCATTTTGTCTCTCATAGTTGTGGTCTACCTATGATGTCAATTACAGGCCTCTCTCATCTTTTTAAGTGGGAGGATTTACACAATTGGTGGCTGACTAAATATTTTTTTTCCCCACGGTATGTGTATGGGGGATGTATGTGTATGGGGGATTCTTCATGGAGGCTGCTACTTTTAATGTTTCATAAAGGCGCAGATGATTAATCGATGTATTGAAGTTAGGAGAATTCTAAGTGCTATTCACCTTACATAGCTGTCATGGTTCTTCAGATGACATCTATTCACTCCAACCCCCTTGCACAAGTGTGCCGTCCCCGTGCTAGCAGCCGAGCTGCTCGCATCCGGGTTCTCAGTAGAGATGAGTGGTGTTCTAATCGAACTGTTTGCCAATCTCAAGTTCGACCTGTTTTTGGCGATGTTCGAGTCGTTCGATGAACTCGAACGATTAGTTTCACGTTCGACAGTTCGAGTTACCGTTCGATAACGGTTCAATCACCAAAAGTGTAGCTAGTTACTAGCTTGCTTTTCACAGTACTACTGTCATTCAATGTTAATAATAATATTATCCAAATTCAGCATATTGTGTGTGAGGGGGACGGGGTTTAGATCAGTGTTGCTGAGTGCTGAAAGAATGGCGATCGACATTTTTTTTTTCCTAACCGCGTGTCCAGTGGGGCGAGCCAGGTTGTCAGCCAATCACAGACACACACACAGCAAAGTGCATTTTTGGCAGACAAGCATGGGCATGTGTCATTGGCTGTGTATGTCACATGTCCTTGCCCTATAAGACACGGCGATTTTCCCCATCGCCGCCATTATCTCAGTGCTGCGGTTGTGTGTCAGTCACCGCTCCCGCTGCTGCTGCTACTGTGGGTGCTATAAAGGGGAATTGAGACATCGGTTTAGGGAGTAGGGACTAGTTGTAATTTCAGCCCTTTTCAGGGTAAGATTAGAGCAGTTCATATCAATTTTTGCTAGGCAGGTCTGTGCCAGCGCTGTGCAAGTGTTTTTCACAGCATCTGTGCAAATCATCTCAGGCAATTCCTTTGGGCATAGTATCAGTGTGTGATAGTGGCATAGCACTTCTGTCAAGAAAGCTATCCCACCTCTCCATCTGTAGTAGCCAATTTTTAACTGCAGCTAGTCCAGGCAATCCCTTAAGCATAGTATCAGTGTGTGATAGTCAGTGGCGTAGCACTGCTGTCAAGAAAGCTACCCCACCTCTCCATCTGTAGTAGCCAATTTTTAACTGCAATAAACAGTTGCTAATTTGTTCACATACAAAAAGAGTGGCAAAAGGAAAGATGCTGGTGGAAAGGGGAACAGGCAGGTTGGAAAGGGAAAAAAAGTTTGTGTCCATGGGGTAGGTGGTAAAGCAACAGTAACATTTGCTGAAGAAAGACCATTTTCCAGCTAAAACAAGATGTCTACTTCTTTCCGTGGACAATTTGATATGATCCCTTTCTTACGGACACGACCATCGCTACCAAATGTAGATGAGGTACAAAAAGAGCAGGTGCTTGAATGGATCTTAAGTGCTCCATCAAGTGGCCTTTCCTCCACTTCAACTTCATCAACATCCCAAATACTCCAGTCCTCTGAGGTGTCACCCCAATCGCACTTGCTTCCTACCAGCTCTTAAGTCTCCATCCGCCCTGCTGAGTATGGGGAAACAGAGATGGTGGAATCTGCAGAGCTGTTCAGTCACACTATAGCCTGGGAATCAGAGGTCTGCTCCAAAGCTGCTGTGAGTCCAGACAAGGAAATGATCTGTACTGATGGCCAGAAGCTTTGTGTGTCAGATCCAGGCCCAGATGAAGAAGGTTCTGAGCATAATGTAGATCCTCATTCCAAAACTGTAACTCCTCTTGGTGTAGACTATGAGGAACAAGCTGATGAGACTCAGATACCTGATTGGAATGACAACTTAACTATTCGGTCAGGGCAGGAAGAGGTTGGCTCGGAGGACTAGGGGAGTGAGAACACACAGGGTGATGATGAGGTTGTAGATCCCACTTACTGTCAACCCACAGTCAGGCAGCCGATGAGGTCAGCAGAGGAGGTGGAGGAGGATGTTAGTGACGACGAGGTTAGGTTGCGCCTTCCTGGACAGAGACGGAGTACTGGAAGCACGTCAAAAACTGCACCCTCATCCACAACTCTGCCTCTGAGCAGAAGTGATGGTGGCTCTGCAGGTCACATGGGCTCTAAGCCTTGCCTAGCTTGGGCCTTATTTAACATCTCAAAGGATTACCCAACTCATGTCATCTGTAAGATTTGTCACTAATGTCTAAGTAGAGGCCAAAAACTCACCAGTTTGAGTACTTCATCCATGAACTGTCACATGGATATGAAGCATAAGTCGCAGTGGGAATCTCACTGTGCTACAATGCAACCTAGCAGGGCGGGCCAACCACCATCTGCCCCATCAAGTGCATTCACGCGCTCTTCATCCTCTGTGACTGTGGGGACAGCAGTCACACATGCTTTTCGACGCAGACCTTCCACCTCTTTACCCGCAACAGGCAGTGTGATTGGCAGGTCGTCAGTTGTTTTGGAAGTGGAAACAGCTGCTGGTGTTGAGCTCTCTCAGACAAAGAGAGCCCCACCTTTGGATGAAGGGAACATTCTATCTCCGTCTGTACCTTCCTCACAGACCAGTGGTTTGCCAGGGACACCCTCTTCAAAGCCGTCTCAGCACAGCAGCCAGCCCTTGGTCCCTCAGATGTGGACAAGTAAAAGACCATTTCCTCCTAGCCATGACAAAGCTAAGAGGTTGACTTTCAGCATCTGCAAGCTGTTGGCTACAGAAATGCTGCCTTTCCGCCTGATGGACACACAGGATTTTTGAGACCTTATGTCCGTCACAGTGCCCCAGTACCAGATGCCCAGTCGCCACAACTTCTCCTAGAAAGGTGTGCCTGCACTACACCAGCATGTCGCACACAACATCAGCGCTTCCTTGAGAAACTCTGTGTGTGACAGGGTGCATTTCACCACAGATACTTGGACCAGTAAGCATGGACAGGGGTGTTACATGTCACTGACTGGGCACTGGGTAACTATGGTGAGAGATGGAGAAGGGTCTGCTGTACAAGTCTTGCCATCCCCACGAGTTGTGCGTCAATCCTCTGTATGTAGAAGTTCCTGAACTGCTTCTGCCTCTTCCACCTCGTCTGGATCCTCCACCTCCACCCAAAGCCTGTCTGGTCAGGCAACCCACGTTGTATCTGCACACAAGGAATCCCGCACACCTCCTTACTATGCTGGCAGCAGAGCTCAACGGCATCAGGCGGTCTTTACGTTGAAATGTCTGGAAAATGTGAGTCACACAGCTGAGGAGTTGTGCTCAGCTCTGGAGACCGAGTTTCATCAATGGTTGTCTCCACTCAACCTGCAGCCAGGGAAGGTAGTGTGCGACAATGCTGCAAACCTGGGTGTGGCCCTTCGCTGGAGCAATGTGACACACGTGCCTTGTATGGCTCACGTGTTGAATTTTTAATCCATTTTTAACCCACTATCCCGGCCTAGATGGGCTTCTGCAGAGGGCACGGTCACTATGTGCTCACTTCCACCATTCACAACCCGCAGCTGAATGACTTGCATCGCTCCAGAAGTCTTTCAGCCTGCCGGTTCACCGGCTGAAATGCGATGTTCCGACACGCTGAAATTCGACTCTCCACATGTTGCAGCGACTGTGGCAGCACCACCGAGCCCTGGTGCAGTACGTTATGACATAAATCCTGGGCCAACGAGATCCAGAGATGGGGCAGATCATGCTGCTGGAGTGGTCTCAGATCAAAGACCTATGCACCCTTCTGCACAGTTTTGACATGGCGACGGAGATGTTTAGCACTGACGATGCCATTATCAGCATGACAATTCCTTTAGCATGACAATTCCTTCAGCATGACAATTATTCATGATTCCTTCAATTTTATGAAGTTTGCCAATGCTGTATGCTGAAAAACAGCCCAACAACATGATGTTCCCATGTCCAAAGTTCACTGTTAGTATGGCATTTTGGGGATTGTATGCAGTGCCTTTTGACCTCCAAACATGGTGTGTATTATGGCATTCACGGAGAATAATTTCACATACTTCTCAAAATATTGTTCAGGAAACTCTATTCATGCTCAGCAATGGAGTCTATGTGGTGAGCGTTCATATAGCGGTTGTGGAGACATGAAGGTAAGTGGTTGCTCTTATTCGCTGGCCTTGCTGTCTTTAGAAGGACTGCATGGAAAATGTCTCATTCCACTGAACGTCCTCATGGACAGAGCACTACACAAACAACACAGGGTGAAAGTACCAAGCACCGGTAAGATGTTTGGTCACCAGCACTAAACAGCATATAGTACATTCCCAGTAAGAACACAAGATCATAAAAGTGACAGAATTTCACCCTTGCACTGGCCTGTCAGGAATTAGAATCTTCGTTTCTTTGAAGCATCCAGGGCCACCTTTCCCAGCCAGTAGCATCCTGCTTTTGTTAGCACTCAGGAGAGCGATATCGGCAAGCTTAGGATGCTGACCAAGCACAGCAAGGTATGTAGCCAGGTGACCGGATAGTTCCAAACTTAAAGCAAATTTTTGGTCTCAGTATTGGGCAGTTCAGAAGAAGTGAAGTCCAGTGGATCACAGGCAAAGTAGATTAAAACCTTTTCTTTATTTTCATATTGTTAAAAACGGACAGACAGCAACGTAGTGTCGTTAGTTCTTATTCATGTATATATAACAATCAGTACAATACCCCTATATATAATACAAACAGTCTTCCCTTTTGCCTAGGGTCCATCCCACAATCAATTAGTTAATTAATTACTCTACATCTGTTGGATACCTGTGCTCAGGGAATAGAGAAAAACACCATAAAATGTGTACAAAAAGTGAAAAAAAACATATTGAAAACATGTAAACATGAACAATTATTTTTTTATGATCAATTATATTGTATGATCATATCTTGGCATATATTGAGCCCTGAAGGAATCCTAGTATTTAATTTGAACATCCAGAAGAATTCACGATTGAGAACTTTCCGCTGGAAATCTCCCCCTCTGTCTGATTTATTCACTTTTTCTATAGCCCTAAATCGAAAACTTCCTCAGTATTGGGCAGTGGAACAGTTCTGTAATCCTCTAGCTAGATCCATGATTTCTAACTTGTAAAATGACACTGGTCACAGGACTAAAGCGGGCTTTACATGCTGCGATGTCGCTAGCGAGATCGCAAGCGATCATACCCGCCTCCGTCGGTTTTGCCACACGGGTAAATCACTGCCCGTGCCGCACAACCTCGCTTAACCCCATCACACGGACTTACCTGCCCTGTTACGTCGCCCTGGCCGGCAAACTGCCTCCTTTCTAAGGGGGCGGTTCGTGCGGCGTCACAACGACGTCACACGGCAGGCGTCCAATAGAAGCGGAGGGGCGGAGATGAGCGGGACATAACATCCCGCCTACCTCCTTCCTTCCGCATTGCCGGTGGAGGCAGGTAAGGAGATATTCGTCGCTCCTGCGGTGTCACATACAGCGATGTGTGGTTCCGCAGGAACAACGAACAACATCGCTAATAAGCAGAACACGATTTTTTGTTTCAGGATGACCTCTCCACGGCAAATGATTTTGACCACTTTTGCGATCATTTAATGGTCACTCATAAGTAGAGTTGAGCAATGTTCGAGGCTCGAGATTCGCCAATTTCATGTTCGAGTGATTATGGGGGGTGTTCGAGAGGCTCGCCGAACTTGAGCTTTTTGCTAAAAGCTCGGCAGTTCGAGTTACGTTCTAGAACGGTTCGAGCACCAAAAAGCCAAGCTAGTTACTAGCTGGCTTTTTACTGTAATAGTGTGAGTCACTTTGAATCACGCTATTATCAAAATTCAGCGTATAGTGTGCGGGGGAACGGGATTTAGATCAGTGCTGCTGCTGAGTGCTGATAGAATGCCGATCGCCATTTTTTTTTTCTTTCCCTAACCATGTGTACAGTGGGGCGGGCCAGGCTGTCAGCAAATCACAGAGACACACACTGCACAGTGGATTTTCGCCAGACAAGCAAGGGCTTGTGTCATAGGCTGTGCATGTCACATGTCTTTGCTCTGTAAGACACGGCCATTTTCCCCGTCGCTGCCATTATCTGTCTGCTGCATGTGGGTGACAGTCACTGCTCCCGCTCCCACTGCTACTGCTGCTGTGTGCGCTATAGAGATACAGTGCAATCTACACATCACTTTAGGGATTAAGGACTACTGGTTATTTCAGCCCTTTTCAGGGCTGATTTACAGGCATTCATAGCCATAGCTGCTGGGCAGGTCCGTGCAAACGCCATGCTGGGCTTTGCTGTCCTGCTACCTACAGCACCTGTGCATTCTACCCACCTGGCCATTTTTTGCCACGCTATTTTATTTCCCCAAAGAGCTGACACTTTTTGTGGCATCCTAAAAGTGTCTGGAATACTAAGTTTGTGTTCCTTTGCTGTCCACTAACCCACAGCACCCGGACATTCTACTCACCTGGACATTTTTTGCCACGCTATTTTATTATCCCAAAGAGCTGACACTTTTTGTTCCATCCTAAAAGTGTCTGGGATACTACCTTATGGTTTCTTTGCTGTCAAGCAAGGTACACCACATGTGCATTCTACAATCCTCTCCATTTCTGCTACGCAATTTTAATTTACAAACGTGCTGCTACTGTTAGGAGCATACTCCAGTTGTCTGGGATACTACCTTAGGGTTTCTAAGAGACAGGATAAGTAACATAAATCCACCATTAGATGTAAGCAGACACTCCTACCTATTCCAGCACATTTTATCAAATTAGGTCATACAGTGGTGCAGTTAAGGTACCAATTTCTGGAGCACGTATCTCAACCTAGGAAAGGTGGGAATATGGTGCAAAAGCTGAAGGAGAGAGAGGCCTTTTGGATATACACACTGAAAACACTGTAACCTTTTGGCCTCAATCGAGAATACGAAGTCTTCTAATAATCCTATCCTCTGTTCCCATTTTTTCAATAGTTTAGTCCATATCTCTTTCTTTCATTTTTTTCATTTTTTTCATCTTTTTCATTATTTTCATTATTTTTTTCATTATTTTCATTTTTTATTCTTCTAGTGCTTTCTCTCTCTTTCCCTCCTCTTGTTCCCCGTATTCTCCCTCTCCTCTCTTCCATCTGTTCATTGTTCCTATAGAGGAAAAGTCATTTTCCTACAATTTCACACACAGCCCATGCCGGGTATAGTTTTTGAAGTTTTCATTTACGCCTCAGGTAATCATCACCCATTTCTCTGGATTTCCCACACTTGTGAATACATATTCATTCTGTTTATGACCATATAGGTATGTCTTCTTGTTTCATATGCAACTCTCTTTAGGGAGAGTTTTTCATCCTCTATTCTTTTGAGTTTAATACCTTCTTTGTATACAAATATTGAACGTATTGTTTCTCTTGTTTTCATCTGGTACTATGCATCAGTATTTATGTCTTGTTAATATTGTGTGACGTAGCGACCACCAACGTGGTAAATGGTCGCTATATGTCACAGTGGAGAAGGTATCTGCGATATCTAGACGAAAAAGGTTGCTATGGGACATGTAGTCCACAAAGGCTTCTTGCTACACATAAGGGTCAGGTTCCCTTTAATAATCCCAAGGTGCTCTGCAGGGCTGAGATTCACAGACCTCCACCTGTGGGTGTGGCTCGAGGGGTTAAAGCAATCCAGTTTCAGAACCTGGGTGGAGTGTGTCTAGGGCAGTCTAGATAGAGACTAGCTCTAGACTTCCAGCGTGTGTGCTGGGAGAGAGTGAGAGCGGAGCAGAGCCGAGAGCTCTGCATGGAGCAACTTGTGTGGCGGCTGAACACAGGGCTCCGATATTAAGTCTGAGCCGAGACTGAGGTGAGTGCAGCCAGACCAGGGCTGTAGGGCCGAACCTCTCCTTGAGGAGACACAGACCCGTGGTCTGCAGAGGGCCCTGGGGCTGAGAAGGAACCTCAGCTAAGAGGTGTCTGCTACCAGGTGCCTGAGAGTGAGGAAAGTGGTTAAACGTCCACTATGAACTTGTATTAGAGTCTGCTCTGTAAGCTGCAGAGCAGGAAGCCTGGAAAAGCTCCAGGCCTGCGTGGAGCGATTATAAGTCTGTGGATCCTCCTGGACCAGCTGAACGGGGCATCGTAAGACCGTCTCCTATGGCAAGGGGTGCCTGTGTGACCGGGACCCGTATGGTCGGTGCATAACCCGGCTGTGTTCCGGATGAATTTACATGTACAGCAAGGACAATAAAGCTGTTTGGATCGGACTATTTGAGTCACGGCGTCTTTGTAGTCCTGGGGGACCCCCACCCCGCTACAATTGATTGACTTTGGCTATTTACCGTATTTATCGCTTTATAAGACGCACTTTTGTTCCCCCAAATTTTGGGGGAAAGTAGGGGGTGCGTCTTAAAAAACGAATATACGTGGGGGGTGTATATATATATATATATATATATATATATATATATATATATATATATATAATTGCCTTATTCTGTCTGTCTGTCTGTCTATCTGTCTGTCTATCTGTCTGTCTATCTGTCTGTCATGCTCCGAAATTGTGTCCTTACGGTGACACAAAGCTGATTGGCCGCTGGGCTCGCCATGGCCCCGCCCCCCCACACAGATTGGCCTCTCGCCCCGGCTCTCTGCAGGCCCTGCCCCCCTCACGCAATGCACGCTCGCTCTGGCCCAACTGACACGGAGCTCCGATTCCCAGGTGAGTACACACACACATCAGATCACACTCACTCTCACACTCACTCTCACACACACATCACAACATGCTGGGATATCGCTTGCTTCTACACCGGCTCCGTCAGGATCCCGGCAGCGCCAGACATAACCTTGCGATGCTGGGATCTTGACGGAGGCCGTGAAAGCTGGTAACCATTATACACATCAGGTAACTAAGGTCCCTTAGTTACCCGATGTGTATCATAGTTACCAGTGTACACCGGCTCACACTCACTCTCACACACACCTCACACACACATCACATCGCATCCACATATCAAGGTCCTGCAGCTGCGGAACATACACACACATAACAGCACACACACACACACATACACACACAAATCAGATCACACTCACACACACCTCACACATCACATCGCATCCAAATACTCACAACATCCTGGGATATCGCTTGCTTCTCGGCGGCGATACTGTGCTGTTGTGAGCTTCCAGGACCTGCCGGGGGATCACATGGCCGGAAGCATGTGATATCCCCGGATGTTGTGAGTATCAGCGCGTATGTGCAATATCGTCAGTGTGTGTGTCTTTGTGTGTGAGTGTATGCGATCAGGTGTGTGTGAGTGTATGTGATCGGGTGGGTGTGAGTGTATGCGATCGGGTGGGGGTGTGTGGGTGTGTGTGAGTGTATGCGATCGGGTGTGTGTGAGTGTATGCGATCGGGTGTGTGTGAGTGTATGCGATCGGGTGTGTGTGAGTGTATGCGATCGGGTGGGTGTGTGTGGGTGTGTGTGAGTGTATGCGATCGGATCTGTGAGTGTCGGCAGAGGAGCACGGCGTGCTGGAGGAGGCTGAGAGGAGAGAGGCTGAACCTAGGAAAGGTTGGGATGGGGAGGCTGATGCTGGAGACGGAGAGGCTGATGCTGGCGCAGCATGGCGGAGGGAGCACCTTTGGGAGTGCGCAGCATGGCGGATGGAGCACGTCTGGGAGTGCGCAGCATGGCGGATGGAGCACGTTTGGGAGTGCGCAGCATGGCGGATGGAGCACGTTTGGGAGTGCGCAGCATGGCGGATGGAGCACGTTTGGGAGTGCGCAGCATGGCGGATGGAGCACGTTTGGAAATGCGCAGCATGGCGGATGGAGCACGTTTGGGAGTGCGCAGCATGGGGGATGCAGCATGATGGGGAGTGCGGAGTATGGCGGATGGAGCACGTTTGGGAGTGCGCAGCATGGAGGATGCAGCACGATGGGGAGTGCGGAGTATGGCGGATGGAGCACGTTTGGGAGTGCGCAGCATGGCGGATGGACCACGTTTGGGAGTGCGCAGAATGGCGGATGGAGCACGTTTGGGAGTGCGCAGCATGGGAGATGGAGCACGATGGGGAGTGCGCAGCATGGCGGATGGAGCACGTTAGGGAGTGCGCAGCATGGCGGATGGAGCACGTTTGGGAGTGCGCAGCATGGCGGATGGAGCACGTTTGGGAGTGCGCAGCATGGCGGATGGAGCACGTTTGGGAGTGCGCAGCATGGCGGATGGAGCACGTTTGGGAGTGCGCAGCATGGCGAATGGAGCACGTTTGGGAGTGCGCAGGATGGGAGATGGAGCACGATGGGGGGTGCGCAGCATAGGGGATGGAGCACGTTTGGGAGTGCGCAGCATGGCGGATGGAGCACGTTTGGGAGTGCGCAGCATGGGGGATGGAGCACGTTTGGGAGTGTGCAGCATGGCGGATGGAGCACGTTTGGGAGTGCGCAGCATGGGAGATGGAGCACGATGGGGAGTGCGCAGCATGGCGGATGGAGCACGTTTGGGAGTGCGCAGCATGGGGGATGGAGCACGATGGGGAGTGCGCTGCATGGCGGATGGAGCACGTTTGGGAGTGCGCAGCATGGCGGATGGAGCACGTTTGGGAGTGCGCAGGATGGGAGATGGAGCACGATGGGGGGTGCGCAGCATACGGGATGGAGCACGATGGGGGGTGCGCTGCATGGGGGATGGAGCACGATGGGAAGTGCACACCTCCCCCCAACACACACACACATACGCGCGCGCGCGCACTGCACAACACACCACACCACACACACTGGGAACCACAAACAACTGCCCTACACAGACACCCACACACACAGAAAACGCTGCACACACAAATATACGCACATACCGCACAACACGCACATTGCACAAAACATACCTCCCCCCAAAACACACCACACACACACAAACTGCGCAACACACACACAACGCTACAGACACACAGCGCTCCACAAACAACGCAACACACAAACAACACCGCTCTCACCCCCCATCACACCCAGACAACATCCAGAACATGTACAGCGCCCTACACAAACACTTGGTAACTACACACAACAATATCTATATATATATATATATAACAAAAATCATACATGAACTACACAATACGTAAATTCTAGAATACCCGATGCGTAGAATCGGGCCACCTTCTAGTATATATATATATATATATATATATATATATACTGCAGGGTCTGCTCTGGAGCACTGCTGGGGGCAGGGAAAGCTGTGAGAGGCAGCGTTAGATCTCCTGCTCCCGCTCATATAATATGCACAGCCGCTGTCCAGCAGCGTGGTGCTGAAGCTGCATCACGCTGAGGGGCTGGGGCAGCGGGGCATATTATATGTGCCTGCGCCCTCCTTTGATCGCACATGATCCCCCCTGTGTTAGATATGGCCCCCGTGCTGCTGCCCATAGTAAAATAAAAAAGCTTTACTCACCTCCTCCAGCGCTGATCTCCGGTCTCCTGCTGCTGTTGTCTGTGATAAGGCACGCAGAGATGATATCACTCTGCCGTGCCGATCACATGACCGGCAGCAAGGACCAGGAAGTAAGGAAGCCAGAGCTCAACTGCAAGGAGGGATACACGAGGGCGGACAGCACTGAGGAGGTAAGGAAAGAGTGTTTTATTTTATTATGGGCAGCAGCATGGGGGCATATCTAACACAGGGGAGATGTGCCATCTATAGGGGCCATGGGCAGCTGTATGGGGGCCATATCTAACAGGGGAGATGTGCCATCTATAGGGACCATGGGCAGCTGTATGGGGGCCATATCAAACACAGGGGAGATGTCCCATCTGTAGGGGCCATGGGCAGCTGTATGGGGGCCATATCAAACACAGGGAAGATGTCCCATCTATAAGGGCCATGGGCAGCTGTATGGGGGCCATATCAAACAAAGGGGAGGTGTACCATCTATAGGGGCCATGGGCAGCTGTATGGGGGCCATATCAAACACAGGGGAGATGTGCCATCTATAGTGGCCATGGGCAGCTGTATGGGGCCCATATCAAACACAGGGGAGATGTGCCATCTATAGGGGCCATGGGCAGCACAGAGGGACATGTCCCAGCACAAGGGGGCTATATTCAATATAAGGGGGCCATATCCAGATTAAGGGGGCTAATTTTAGGATGGGGGGCTATGAGGGACATATACCTTATATGATTTGTTAGACGGACACTGGCATTATAAGTTGGACCCCATTTAACAATAAAACAAAAAAAAAATCTCTTTTCCTTCACCAAATTTGGGGGTGCGTCTTATAATCAGGTGCGTCTTATAAAGCGGAAAATATGGTATGTACATTTTGTACTATGTATCTTGTATGAGATTGCTAACACATCTTTCTTTTCTGTATATCCCATTCTATAGTATCTCTGACGAAGGCCCAAATGTTAGGGCCGAAACGTTAGAACTGTTTTTTTGACCTTTGCACCAATAAAAACAAGCAAACTGAATTCAAGCATCACTTTGACTCTAATTTTCATTTTTTCCTGTGTGCCCGAGTTCATCTTTTTCTATACTGCCACTGTTAGGGGCATGCTCCAGTAGTCTGCGATACTACCTTAGGGTTTCTTTGCTGTCAAGCAAGGTACACCACATGTGCATTCTACACTCCTCTCCATTTCTGCTACACAATTTTAATTTACAAAAGTGCTGCCACTGTTAGGGGCATACTCCAGTTGTCTGGGATAGTACCTTAGGGTTTCTTTGCGGCCAAGCAAGGTACACCACATGTGCATTCTTCTACACTCCTCTCCATTTCTGCTACGCAATTTTAATTTACAAATGTACTGCCACTGTTAAGGGCATACTCCAGTTGTCTGGGATACTACCTTAGGGTTTCTTTGCTGTCAAGCAAGGTACACCACATGTGCATTCTATACTCCTCTCCATTTCTGCTACGCAATTTTTAACTGCAGGTAGTCTAGCCAATCTGTGATGAAGGTGCAGGCGTGGATATAATGTTGCCTTCATCCAAAGGTGGTTCTCTCGATGTCTGAGAGAGCTCAACACCACCAGCTGTTTCCACTTCCAAAACAACTGACGACATGACAATCACACTCCCTGTTGTGGGTAAAGGGGTGGAAGGTCAGCGTGAAAAAGCATGTGTGACTGCTGTCCCCACAAAAATAGAAGATGAAGAGCACGCAGATGCCATTGATGGGGCAGACGGTGGTTGCACCGCCCCGCTAGGCCGCATTGTAGCATAGTGACCTTTCCACTGCGACTTATGCTTCATTTCAAGTAGTGTACAGGGTGGGCTCCCCAGTATACAGCAAAACCACACACTGGGAAAAGGACTCTAGGCAGTTGGGTTGATAAATGATTCTTTAACTTTCCCAAAACAAACAATAAGAACCATGCATAAAACTGAAAGAATAGAACAATCTATTCACAATTCCAAAAGCCTACACCCCTGTGCTGCGTCACTCATAATGGCAATTTATACCCCCTGCTCACCAACTTTTGCCTAACCAAGGGACTGTCTAAATAGTTGCTTACTACCTGGTAATCCCTCTGCGTAGCAGGAGTAATTGTGTGTGTGTGTGCGTGTGTGTGTGTGTGAACACGACTTACCAGTGTCGCATCACAAGAGCTTACAACTTATCTACCTAAACATAGACAAAACCCATTAACACCCCTGAATACCCTTGTTAGCTGAAGCCTCACAGATAAGGCAGATGATAACAGTGTGAATGCAAACCACACAGCTCAGCAGCAGAGTCCTGGAAATCTTGTAAAGCAACAGTCAATGCAAAGGTGTTGCTGTCCCTCTATGATTTTAACTGTAAAGCTGGGTTTGCACACTGCAACATCGCAAAGGACATCGCTGTAACGTCACCGGTTTTGTGACGTAACAGCGACCTCCCTAAGTCTCTGCTAAGTCGCTGGTGAGCTGTCAAACAGGCAAACCTGGCCAACAACTCAACAGCGATCCGGACCTGCAGAGCGACCTAGCTGGTTGTTGGGGACGTTGATAAGCAGCCTTTTGAAAGGGAAGTTGCTAACAAAGTCGCTGCAAAGTCTTCACACACTGAAACTTCATGCTGCACAGCGGGAAACTTCATGCTGCACAGCGGGAAACAAAGGACCTAGGAATGGTCCTGAACGATTTGTAACGATTACAACTTCACAGCAGGGGCCGGGTCGCTGATAGGTTTCACACACTGCAACATCGCAAACAACATCGCTATTGCGTCACAAAACCGGTGACGTTACAGCGATGTCGTTTGAGATGTTGCAGTATGTAAACCCAGCTTAAGTGACAATTTGACAGTGCAGAGGCAGCAAGTCTTATTGTCTATATAGTCGGCCTAGCCAGAACAGATATGTGTTTTGCTAAGAAAACAAAGTGTTGCGTGCACGCATTACTGTCTGGGCCCAGCCTACCGTACACGAGTACTGTGGTGTCCAGTTGCCATAAATGCAGATTTATGCTCCACTCACGGTAAACAGTATAGACATCACCGGAAGAATGTCGGTCTGTGGCACAGGATGCTGCTCACAGGCGTTACGATCCTCCTCACCAAACTCAAACATGACTCCCCTCACAATTGACTGAAGTGTTTTCGCGGAGGCTCCTTGCTGTAACACACACCTTTAGCTTTTCCTTCTGTTCATAGACAGCATCTCCTCCGCTCTCCAAGTCCACAGCCGAAGACCGTTTTGCTATTGCTATATTGACCAAACGGTCAAAGGCTGATGGAAAAAAACAGCAGCCCCATGTGGTAGTCTGCAACAATGCATGCAGTGAACGACAAGTAAGCATGTTGCATTCACAGTGGATAAAGCTGATCAATACACCCTCATGTGACACTTGTGACACATGTGACACTTCATGGATGAAGTACTCTAAGTAGTGAGTTTTTAGCCTCTACTTAGAGATTGATGACAAATATTACAGATGACATGACTTGGGTGATCCTTTGCGATATCAAAAAGCCCCAGGCTAAACAAGGCTTACAGTCCATGCGACCTGCAGAGCCACTAGGACTTCTGCTCAGAGGCAGAGTTGTAGCTGAGGATTCAGTTGTTGACGTGCTTCCAATACTTTGTCTCTGTCCAGGAAGACGCAACGTAACCTTGTCGTCAGTAGCATCCTCCTCCATCTCCTCTGCTGACCTCATCAAATGGGTGACTTTGGTTTGACAGTAAGTGGGGTCTCCATCCTCATCATCACCCTGTGTTTTTTCACTCACCTCATCCTGAGTCCTCCGAGCCAACCTCTTCCTGCCCTGACCAAATAGTAAAGTTGTCGTTCCAATAAGGTATCTGAGTCTCATCAGCATGTTCCCCATTGTCTCCACCAGGAGGATTTACAGTTTGGGAATGAGGGTGTACATTATGCTCAGCACCTTCTTCATCGGGGCCTGTACCTGACTCACAAAGCTTCTGGTCATCAGTGCAGATCATTTCCTTGTCTGGACTCACAGCAGCTTTGGAGCAGACCTCTGATTCCCAGGCTATAGTGTGACTGAAGAGCTCTGCAGACTCATCCATTTCTGTTACCCCATACTCAGCAGGGCTGGTGGAAACTTGAGATCTGTTAGGAAGCAAGTGCAATTGGGTTGACATCACAGAGGAATGGAGTTTTTGGGATATTGAACTTGAGGTGGAGGAGAGGCCACTTTATGTAGCACTTGAGATCCATTGAAGCACCTGCTGTTTTGGTGCCTCATCTACATTTGGTAGCGATGGTCATGTCCGTGAAAAAAGGGATCATATCAGATTATCCACAAGAAGAAGTACACCTCTTATTTTGGCTGGTAGTTGGTGTTATGAATTGGTGCCGCCGTAGATGCTTGCAGCCTGCTGCGGTTCCAGTTGCGCCCAGGCGTCAGCTGCCATTTTTGGCCGGGCCTCGGGTTGTCCAGCTGGCTGCTTTCTCCTCCACGTCTAAGTGTGGAGAGGCGGCTAGTGCGTATGCGTGTGCCGATTTACCCCAGCCACAGCCTAAGTCCAGTGTTTCTCCTACTGAGTATGCTCAGCCTCACTGTGCCATTCCTGAGGCTAAGTCCTCAGTTTGGGCTGCAGCGCATGCTCCCACACTTAGTGGGAAAAGCCTCTTTGCACAGGTAGTTGGACTCCGTGCCGTGTCTAAGTCCAGTGTTGTGCCTAGAGAGAATGCTGAAGCTGATAGTCGTTTTTCTGATACTGTTGTTCAGGCTACTGAGCATGCTCAGGCACTTACTGCATCAGAGGCAAGGTCCGGTAATGAACTCTTTGGCCCTGTCCGTGACGTGGCAGGCTCAGATAGGGCACAGGGCATCAGGTGTCCTGATGATGTGGCCATGCCACTCCGGACTGGCTTGCAGAGGCCTGCCCCTATGACTTGTCACCTCTTTATTGTTTGTCAGATGATGACTGGTGAGGTGTTTGGGTCATAACTGCCAGGAGGTCATCAGTGAAGTGGCGGTTCCGAATAGGCCGCTGGTTATGCCACTGATGATGTGGCACTCTGCTTTTGGCTCCTGGAGGTGCATTGTGGTCCACCCGTGATTTGCAACTCAGCAGGGACACCCTACTCAATGCCGTCTCAGCATAGCAGACAGCCCTCGGTCCCTCAGATGTGGATAAGTATAAGACCATTTCCTCCTAGCTATGACAAAGCATTGAGATTCACTCTGTGCAGCACTGGTGTTTAGTGGAAAAGCCGAGCTAAGATTGCGTACCTGCTGCTGATACTCTTACATACGTGTGTCCCTTTATATGGCAGGATTTATTTCGCCAAGTTTTGTCTTGTACCGGGGATCTAACAGTGTGGCAACCCAGTAGTCAGCATTACTTTGCATTCGGACAATCCGAGGGTCATGTTCTAGGTAGTGCAGCAAGAAGGCGCTCATGTGTCTTGCGCATCTAGGAGGACCAAGTCCTTGCTGTGTTTGTGGTGGAGAGGTGAGAATCATGCCTCCTTCCTCTGCCCTCTCCCCCCAACCTTGCACAATTGAAATTTGAGCAAGCTCTCCCTCATCTGTTCAGTCTTCGATGCCCATCGAGAGTTCGTCCTCCATTTCTTACTGGGCTCCTGCATCTTCCTCAACAGTTAGGCTGATACTATGTGCCCTTGTTAATCCCTCTCCCCCACCGTCCCATGCCTGCCGCCTTTGTGCTGCTGACCGTCTGGACCTTGTAGATCTTGTTATCCCTTCAGCATATGACTCCTCCTGTACTTCCTCCCATTCCTCTTGTCCCACCACCTGACTATGAATGCTGTTTAGAGTGTGCTCCAGCATGTAGATCACCGGAATCGTCATGCCGCTAATGGCAACGTCAGCGCTAAACATCTTCGTCGCCATTTGTAAACTTCGAAGAAGGATATATGGGTCCTTGATCAGAGACCACTCCAGCAGCGTGATCTGCCCCACCTCTGGATCTCTTTAGCCAAGGCTATCCGTCATAACATATTGCATCAGGGCTCGACGGTGGTGCCACAGATGCTGCAACATGTGCAGAATCAAATTCCTGCGTGTCGGCACATCGCATTTCAGGCAATGAACCGCCAGACCGAAAGACTTCTGGAGCGATGCAAGTTGTTGAGCTGCTGGGTGTGAACGGTGGAAGTGAGCGTGGCCGCCGCAGAAGCCCTTGTAGGCTGGGATGGTGATTTAAAAATTGCTGGAAAACCAGGTTCAACACGTGAGCCATACAAGGCACGTGTGTCACATTGCCCTGACGAAGGGCTGCACCCAGGTTTGCATCATTGTCGCACACGGCTGTTAAGTCACCACCAGAGTACGCTCCAGCAACTTGTACTCCGATCGCCAGGTGACACCGTGTTCCTTTCGTACATAGTGCTGATGATGGGAGAGGAGTCAATGCCAGCGGCGCCGGTGGCCGCAGGTTCCGCACAGCCACTGGGCTGGGTTACCTTGAGATCTGCTGTACCACTGGATGACTGTAGGTGGTGGTTGTCTCACAGCGGAAGTACCATCATTCAGCTACAAAACCCTTTTTTAGGCCCCTCCTGTCTGCTGACCACTGCCAGACATAGTTCTAAACTTCGGGTTCCTGTTCCACCCAGTTCTGTTTTGTGATTTTGTGTGCTGACTACCGCTTGTTTCCTGACTACGTCTCCTGCCTGCTGTTTATGTACCTCGTTGCCCGATCCGCATTTGACCTCTGCTTGTTTTCTGATTAAGTCCTGGCCGTCCGATTCAGTTCATGTTCCTCAATTCATGATTTGACCCTGCCTGACTACTACTCTCTCGAACTGCAGCCTTCCACAGGTATTGATTACCTTGGGCCCTATGTAATTCCAAATCCCTGTATAGAGGTTAAAGGGTTTCAGGGTTCTGGGGGTTCTGCTTTGTGAGTGGCTTCCCTCTAGCCTATCCTTTACAGCCCGTATGAGTGTGTGGATCCAGGCAGGCGTTACACCGTACCCTCTGCAGAAGGCCATGTAGGCCGGGATAGTGGTTTAAAAATTGCTGGATAACCAGGTTCAACACGAGAGTCATACAAGGCACGTGTGTCACATTGTCACGGCGAAGAGCCGCACCCATGTTTGCATCATTGTCGCACCTGGCCTTCCCTGGCTGCTGGTTGAGTGGAGACAACCATTGATGAAACTCGGTCTCACTCTCCAGAGCTTACCGTCCACAACTCCTCAGCGGTGTAACTCACATTTCACAGACATTTCAAAGTAAAGAGTTGACCACCTGATGCAGTTGAGCTCTGCTGCCAGCATAGTAAGGAGGTGTGCGGGATTCCTTGGGCGCAGTTACAAGGAAGGGTGGCCTGACCACACAGGGTTTGGGCCGAGGTGGAGCACCCACACGAGGTTGACGAGGCAGAAGCAGTGGAGGAACTTGTACATCATTAAGAATAGTTCACCTCCGTACAAGAGGCCAGAGTTTTCTTATTAATTCTAAGTCATCACAGATGCGAATTACTTATTTTTTTCTTTTGTAACAATTGTTCCTGGTGATTCCAGATCTTTGTGTACCTCTCCACATGTGGTGCTTGGCTCAATACTTTTTCTATGTCTCATTCCTTATAATTACACATTACATAATTTATGGACATCTATGGTTTGAATTATTGTCAATAGCACCTTCAGAAATATATTTACTTAGAAAATTGGTGATGTGTTCAATACTTATTTCATCTGCTGTACATTTACAACACATATTGTAACTGGTTTAATTTATTTCTGTATGGAAATGAGAAAAGGTTCAATAAAATTAAAAAAGATGTACAGTATAATATGCATAAGGTATTGGTCCACATTTTAAGCAAAATAAGCAAGGTTGTAATCCACATCAATGGTCATCATTGTCTTGTGAGTTTGAATACTACAATCAAAGCAAAATACACAAATTATATACAAATAAATTAAAATAACAGAAAAAAGGCAGCTGTAGTTAGCTACACAGGTAACAAAACTAATAGAGATGGTATTTGCCTAATATTGTAAATATAAAGTTTGTATAGGGCACCAGTCACACAGATGTAGAGTGTCTGACTTATGCGGGCTTTACACGTTACGATCTATTGTGCGATTGCACGAGCCATCGTACCCGCCCCCATCGTTTGTGCGTCACGGGCAAATCGCTGCCCGTGTCGCACAAAGTCGTTAAACCGCCGTCACACGTACTTACCTGCTGAGCGACCTCGCTGTGGGCGGCAAACATCCTCTTCCTGACGGGGGTGGGACATTCGGCGTCACAGCGACGTCTACAGCCGCCGGCCAATAGAAGCGGAGGGGCGGAGATGAGCGGACGTAAACATCCCGCCCACCTTCTTCCTTCCGCATAGCCGGCGGGTGCCGCGGGACGCAGGTAAGCTGTGTTCATCATCCCCGGGGTGTCACACGGAGCAATGTGTGCTACCCCAGGTACGATGAACAACCGGCGGCATGTTAAATAAACAATTTTTAAAACTTAGCGACGAGTACACAACTCCCGATTTGTGAGCGATTCTGCGTCACTCGGAGGTGTCACACGAGACGACGTTGTGAACGATGCCGGATGTGCGTCACGAAAACCGTGACCCCGGCGATGCATCGCACGATAGCTCATCTCGTGTAAAGCCCGCATTACAGTCTATTGGTACGCTCACACGAGATGACTTAGACGAGAGCAATGCAAGAAAATCTTACATTGCACTGGGACCAATGTTACTCAATGAGGCATAGCAGATGGTTAGCTTTTTCTCATCCAGATTCTGGATGAGCAAAAAGTCGCAGCATGCTGCGATTGTAAGCAAGAAACATGTCACTCGCACCCTTACAAGGTTTTGGGTGCGAGTGAAACATCAGACTGCATTTGGAGATTAACCCCTTTCACAACCGGCCGATTTTGCGTTTTCCGTTTTTTTTTGCCATTCTTCTTCCGAGAGACGTAACTTTTTTATTTTTCAGTAAATATTGTCATGTGTCATGTGAGTGCTCATTTTTTGTGGACCGAGCTGTACTTTTAAATGAAAACAAGAGTTTTACCATATAGTGTACTGGAAAACGGCAAAAAAATTCCAAATGCGGAAAAATTGCAAAAAAAGTGCGATTGCACTATTGTTTTTGAGATATTTTATTCACAGTTTTCATAATATGGTAAAACTGATGTGTCACTGTGATGCTTTTGGTTGGTGTGAATTTGTAAACACCAAACATGAATAGGTATACTTTAATCTAAGGGGTTAAAAAAGTGGCATATATTTTGTACCATTTTCCGCAACCCGTAGCGTTCTCATTTTTCGGGATCTATGGCTCAGTGATGGCTTATTTTTTGCGTCTCAAGCTCACGTTTTTAACTGTACCATTTTTGCGCAGATGCTATGTTTTGATCGCCTCTTATTGCATTTTCCGCAAAATTTGTGTCGACCAAAAAACGTTATTTTGGTATTTGGAATTATTTTGCTGCTACGCCGTTTACCGATCAGATTAACTGATTTTATATTTTGATAGATCGGGTATTTCTGAACGAGTGATACCAAACGTGTGTATATTTTTTATTCTTTTAACCCTTTAATTTTCAATGGGGCAAAAGAGGGTGATTTGAACTTTTAGGGTTTTTTTATTTTTTTAAAACTTTTTTTAACTTTTTTTTTATTTTACTAAGTCCCCTAGGGGACTATATGGATCAGCAGTCTGATCACTCTTCCATTTCTCCTGATCAGAGCACCATCGCTCACTCCGAGAGAAATGGTCATCTCCTGTAACAGGTAGTACTCGGCAATTTATTTACAGGACCTTAGTCATTTGATCACGGGAGTCATCACATGACCCTGTGCTACCATGACAACCACCGGAAGTCATGTGATCACATCATGTGACTTCCGGTATCAGCCGGTAAGTACATTTTAAGTGTGATCGCGGTGATAATGGCGCTGTCACTTATTGACAGCGCCATTTAAGGGGTTAAAAGGCACAGGTGGATAACGATTCCGCTCATGCCTGGCAAGCACACATGTCAGATGTAGAAATCAGATGAGATGTGCGCCAATCTCCCCCAGCTGCTGACAGCAGCTGGGGGACATTAACAGTATGACTGCCAGGACATAATTTTACCGCCTGCATTTGTTAAGAGGTTAATCCCTCCCTCTCCCCCGCAGCTCCTGCCTTCTCTTCTGCAGCAATGATTTAATTACAGGATCGGATCACAGTTGCATGACACTTGGCTCACACTGGCAGCACAGAGGGAGCTGAGGGTCATTAGCGTATCACACTCGCATTGGATGTTGTACCATCATGTGAATCCAGCCTATTAGTGTCACCCATGCTAGTAGATCTGCTATATGAATGCCCACCACAGGGATAGATACCCTAATTCATCAGCCAACACTAAATGTGAAATAATGTAAAAAATGTATAATATGCATGGGGTATTGGTCAATATTTTGTAAAAAAAAACACAAGTCTGCAATCTATATCAAGAGTTCTTGTCTTGCAAATCTCTTCACTAAAAAACAAAACAAAACAAAAAGCAGAATCAGGCATATTTACCAACACCAGATCACAGAACTAATGTCTTATAGAATCTTATGTTTCTTTGTAAGAATTCATCTTCAACCCTTTCCTTTGTCCATGTGTTTTGTAAAAATATCTTTGCAACAAAGCTATTCCATAAAAAATACACACACACATATAAAATGCATTTTTGTTGATCGTTTTGAAAATAGAGCTTTAATTGTACCCTGAAAAATAAAGTACTTTTAATATGAAGTGATGAAAGAACATATTTAATGAGTTCCAGTGCTATTATTAGCAAATTAAATAAAATATCCATCAGATCACCAGAAGAGCTTGGTCTGTCAAGGTACATCTGCTTTCTGCAGCCGGTGCGTGCTGTTGTGAGGAAACTGTGTTTGTTGCTAAGAAACTGAGAGAAAGCCAAATCCCCGAGTGAGGTCAATGCATAGGCACACCTGCCTAAAGATCGGTTATTTACTTAACTGAAATATATCCTACATATGGATGATTAGACATCAATGGTATTTCACTAAATTGCATTAAAATATCTATATATTGTCAGAGTCTGGGAGAGTTATATACTATATGGGGCAGATAACATTCGATGCAGAACTGTAAACTGCAAAACAAAGAAATCTGTACAAAGACTAAAGGCCTCTTTATATGCTGCAATATCGTTACCGATATCGCTAGTGTGCATTAACGCCCCCGTCGGTTGTGCGTCACGGCCAAATCGCTGCCCATGGCGCACAACATCGCTTGGACCCGTCACACTACTTACCTGCCCAGCGACATCGCTGTGACCGGCGAACTGCCTCCTTTCTAAGGGGGCAGTTTGTTCGGCGTCACAGCGACGTCACTAAGCGGCCGCCCAATAGAAGTGGAGGGGGCGGAGATGAGCGGGACGAACATCCCACTTACCTCCTTCCTTCCTCATTGTGGGCAGCCGCAGGTACAATGTGGTTCCTCGTTCCTGCGGTGTCACACATAGCAATGTGTTCTGCCGCAGGAACGACGAACAACCTGCGTCCTGCAACAGCAACGATAATTGGGAACTGAACAGCGTGTTAACGATCAACGCTAAGGTGAGTATTTTTGAGATTCGTTAGCGGTCGCTCGTACGTGTCAGACGCAACAACGTTGCTAACGAGAACGGATGTGTATCACGAATTCCGTGACCCTAACGACATCGCGTTAGCGATGTCGTTGTGTGTAAAGCGGCCTTAAGGCTATGTGCACACGTTGCAGTTTTATAGTGTTTTGTGATGCGTTTTTCAAAGTTTCAAAGTTTGAGTGAGTTATGAGTGCAAGCCACTCAAGCGACCAGCGCCGTGCTTGGGTATGGTTAATGCTAAGCCCTGTGCAAGCCGTATGCACGGCTCACACTCGGCCAGCATGATCAGATGTAATATGCACACACAAAAAAAGTGAAAAACCCCATCCACTTTGTATAGACGAATACAAAGCAGTAACATCACTACTTATCCATGAGTAGCCTTCTTGCCATTCAATTTCCTGCATTACAGTAAGAACATGTTTAGAGTCCCTGATGTATGCTGGAGAGGACTTCATAAGGGGCTGGAGTCTCTCATCCAGCCATGTTCCGATGTTTTCAAACAGGGACCCTATTCCAGACACGATTGGCCTAAAGGGTGGTGGAAAGACACCCTTATGGGTCTTTGGAAGTGCATGGAATAAAGGGATCCTAGATGTTTCAGGCACCATATACTCCAATTGTTTCTCAGTTTTTTTTCTATATATTATGTGTTTCATTTGGATAACACATGTCTATGATTAAGGGCCACAATGGCCAGAAACGCGTAAGACGCTTTCTTTTTAAAGAAAATTTTTTGGATGTCATTCTGATGATTGGTATTTTAATAATTTTTCAATAAAATTAATTTTTAATTCACATCTATCTCGGACGTGTTGCTGGATTAGGAAAGGAATTTCCACTACTTGCTGCTTATGTGGAAGGCCCTATCCCCCTCGTTGCACTAGTGCCCCGATTCTGGAGCTAGTAGGAACAGTCCATGAAAGCTCCGTTCTCTGCAGGTTAATTGCCGGGTTGCCTGAAGATTCTTCCCGACCTAGGGTCCATGTACCCCGTCGTGCTTCGTTCCCGGACCGGTGATAGGACCAGGCTGCTGACCATTCTCTTTAACAGGTCCAGGCACCTAGCCTCAATCCCCTTCGACCAGAGTTATGACTCCTCTAGGTCCAGACCATCGTCTGCAACCTAGACAGCTTCTCCTGGGAGCCACTTTTCCCAGCCTCCTCCACTGTACTGGTCCACTTTACAACTCCTCTTTACTACTCTTCACTCCTCACTTCCCCTTACTGACCTGTAGGTGGGTGACCCTATTCCACTCAAGCCGCACACTGGTGTGCCTGGTGGGTGTGGTGCACGGTGTATCTAGGATTTGATTTGCTGCTGGAGGCAGCACTCTAAGATGGGGACCTAGAACCATGAGGGATTTGAATATTGCACTAAAGAGAAAGGGCGTGCAGTACCCTGTGACGACCTGATAGTCCAGGGGTGTCACATTCCCCCTTGGTTAAACGTAGCTTATTCTCAAGCTACAGGACATCCAGAGGTTTATTTTGTAACTATGAAAAAAAAGCAAAAAGAAATAACATTTTTATCAACAGGTTCACTTCCCTCACAGGGGAGTCACATCACTTAAACATTGCATTAACTCTTAGGGGCACTTTGCACACTACGACATCGCAAGCCGATACTGCGATGCCGAGCGCGATAGTTCCCGCCCCCGTCGCAGCTGCAATATCATGATGATAGCTGCCGTAGCGAACATTATCTCTACGGCAGCTTCACATGCACTCACCTGCCCTGCGACGTCGCTCTGGCCGGCGAACCGCCTCCTTCCTAAGGGGGCGGGTCGTGCGGCGTCATAGCGACGTCACATGGCAGGCGGCCAATAGAAGCGGAGGGGCGGAGATGAGCGGGGCGTAAACATCCCGCCCACCTCCTTCCTTCCGCATAGCTGGCCGGGACGCAGGTTGGAGATGTTCCTCGCTCCTGCGGCTTCACACACATCGATGTGTGCTGCCCCAGGAATGAGGAACAACATCGTAACATCGGTCTTTCCCAATTCATGGAAATGACCGACGCTACACCGATGATACGATTACGACTCTACCGGTTATGTTAGTAGCGGAAGCTCAACCTGCTCTGTTGCAGCCTCTTCCTGCAACAGACCAGTCCCAACATCCCAGATCCCATTAACCCGCCACCCAAACAAACCTGAACTCCACTGGTTCCTAATTGGTTCCGTGACAGGGTTAAAGTCCCGGATTTAAAAGGATGACTCTGGTAGGTAGGTACAGGAGATGCAACTTATTTATAATGAGCACAAGTCCGTGCTGGCCGCAACCAGTCCCACAGCCATGGTCCATTTTTACTACTAAAGATATATCTATGGAAAGAACGAAGTCCATGCACCTAGTGCAAACATTATATCAACTTTCTCAATCAGGTAAAGTACTCTGTTGATTAAAACAGGTAATCATCATTTTTCATATAAACACTACTTATTATTACTCAAGAAAAATAACAAGGTATGAAAAAGAATAAAAGAAAACACAGATGTCTAACATTTTTAACTTTAGATAGCCGGGTCCCGAGACCACGATTCCTTGTGATCACGCACCACGGATGCCGACTGGATCTTCTCATCAATCATCACATGTTTGGTCACATCTAGGGCATATCAGCATGCTGGGTGTATAAGACCAATGTCCCGTCTCCAGATTCCGCCCAGGATGCCGCCTAGGGAGGTGCTGTGCCACATCCCCCCGGGACACAAACACCCCAGCCGTGAAGCCCGCTTCCCGGATGAACCCCATCCTTGGTCAGGGTCAAAGTGCTCCACAAGACCACGGTACCACGGCCCTCGGACTCGGGAGGCTGCACTTCTCACACTCTCTTTTTTTCTTTGAGTTACGGGCAGTAATCTCCCGTTGTCGCTGATCTCTTGTGGTCACTTCTAATTGCAATTTCTGTAGTTGCTTTTCTCTTTCCCAGTAAGGGGTATCAGCGTCCGGCCTCACCTGCCTCACTGGTAGCTCTCAGAGATAGACTTCTGCCACCCCAGTAGCCGCTGGGATTTGCGTGACGGCGGAGCTGGCAGCTCCTCAGGTTCCGCCTCCGCCACAATGGGAAAAGGGACCGACTTCTCCGCAGCCGGGGGTGCAGAGTCCGGGTGCTCCGTATCAAGATACAAGCCCGGTGATGCGGCCGTGTCTGGTCAGGCCAATGATGGTGGAGCCGCTGTCCTGGCCTGGTTGGCTCGGAAACTCTGCAGCTTGTTCTTGGCAAATGGGGGCTGAAGGCTCCGCTGCCGATGTTGGGACTAGCAGCTTGGTGTCCGCCGAGGACGAGGGTGACGGTGGCATAGCACTTGCATCGGAGGAGGGTAGACCGGACCCCACAGCCATATAGGCCGGATCAACTGGGGCTGGGTAGCCGCTTACCCGCTCCTCGCGTGGGACTTCAATCTCACGGGCTCGCACAGCCATTGCCAGGCTCCTCATCTCTTCCCTCCAGTGGTTCAGAATAAAGAGGAACTGCGTCCGCATCCTCCTGCAGAGTTGTTCTGTCTCCTGCGCGATCCAGGTCGCAGGCCCAGGAGCAGCACACTCCGGTGACCAGTCTCAAGCAGCCTCCATCTTGTCTCTATGGTACCCAGGAACGTTATGGCAGAGTCCTCGCGTCCCTGCTCCACTTCCGCTGTTACAAGCCGTCACGTCCCCATGGTTTTCGCCAGCTACTCACTGCTGCGCTGGGGCCCTCTGAGAACTTCCGGTTCCGTGCAAACTCTCATGACGAGGGGCGGGGCTTCGGCTTCGCTCATTTATGGTTGAGAATACACGTTTTGATGCCAAAGATGGCGGAAAATGGCAGGAACAGGACTTTTGACAAAGCAGTTTTCAGATTTTAAGGACCCCTTGTTGCGCTAGTGCCCCGATTCTGGGGCTAGTGGGAACAGTCCATGAAGGCTCCGTTCTCCGCAGGTTAATTGCCGGGTTGCCTGAAGCTTCTTCCCGACCTAGGGTCCTTGTACCCTGCCGTACCTTTGGTCCCGGACCAGTGATAGGACCAGGCTGCTGACCATTCTCTTTAACAGGTCTAAGCACCTAGTTTCAATCCACTGCGACCGGGGGTCTGACTTCTCTAGGTCCAAACCACTGTCTGCAACCTAGACAGCTTCTCCTGGGAGCCACTACTCCCAGCCTCCTCCACTGTACTCCTCCACTTTACAACTCCTCTTTACTACTCTTCACTCCTCACCTCCCCTTCCTGACCCATAGGTGGGCGATCCTATTCCACTCAAGCCGCCCACTGGTGTGCCTGGTGGGTGTGGTGCAGGGTGTATCTAGGATTTGATTTGCTGTTGGAGGCAGCACTGTAGTATGGGGACCCAGAACCATGAGGGATTTGAATACTGCACTAAAGAGAAAGAGTGTGCAGTACCCTGTGACAACCTGATAGTGCCAGGGGCATCACACAGACACAGACAGACAGGGAAAGAGACAGGCAGAGAGAGACAGAGACAGAGGGAAAGAGATAGAGAGACAGGGAAAGAGACAGAGAGACAGAGGCAAGGAAAGAGACAGGGAAAGAGACAGAGACAAGTAAAGAGACGGAGAAAGAGACAGACAAGGAAAGAAACATACAGAGAGATACAGTCAGGGAAAGAGACAGAGAAACAGGGAAAGACACAGACAGAGAGACATAGACAAGGAAAGAGACAGGGAAAGAGACAAGGAAAGAGGAAGATAGGGAAAGAGACAAACAGAAAGACAGATAAGGAAAGAGACAGGGAAAAAGACAGAGACAAGTAAATATAGGGAGAAAGAAACAGAGACAGATGGGGAAAGAGACAGATGGGGAAAGAGACATACGGGTAAAGAGACAAGGAAAGAGACAGAGACAAAGGGGGAAAGAGACAGACAGGGAAAGAGACAGATGGGAAAGAGACAGACAGAGAAAGACAGACAAGGAAAGAGACAGAGAGACAGGGAAAGAGACAGGAAAAGAGAGAGACAAGTAAAGAGATAAAGAAAGAGACAGAGACAGACGGGGAAAGAGACATATGGGGAAAGAGACAGAGAAAAGGAAAGAGACAGAGACAAACAGGGAAAGAGACAGACGGGGAAAGAGACAGACCTGGAACGAGACTGATGGGGAAAGAGACAGACGAGGAAAGAGACAGACCTGGAATGAGACAGACTTGGAACGAGACAGACCGGGAAAGAGATAGACGGGGAAAGAGGCAGACGGGGAAAGAGGCAGACAGGGAAAGAGGCAGATGGGGAAAGAGACTGACAGACAGATAGAGAGAGACAGAGAGACAGACAGACACAGAGATAGCGAGAGACAGACAGAGAGACTGATACAGAGACAGACAAAGACACTGATACAGAGACAGACAGAGAGACTGATACAGACAAACAGAGACACAGAGACAGACATCAGAGACACACAGAGACTGGGAGAGAGACAGAGAGACTGTTACTGTCCCGGGCAGCGCCCGGGTACTACAGCTAGTCTGATATATAAAGCTGAGTGTATGTATGTGTGTGTGTGTGTATGTGTCTGCTAAAGGAATCCGCACCGTTGCATTTACAATCACGACATTTTGCACAGACGCCTCATGTGACCCATGGAACGTCAAAGACTATGTTTTGACAGCAAAATTTAACCCCGCGCTTTACAGTTACTCTCCAAAAAATCTGCCTCCATTAAAGTGAATGGAGGCTGGAACTACAGATTACTAATAGCAACTGTGATTGGTTGCAATAGGAACAAAGGACATTGTTAGTATAATAAGCTATAATAATAAGTGTGAGGTAATATGATGTTGGTGGGGAGACGGAGAGAGACGGAGAGAGAGACAGACAGGGAAAGACACAGACAGAGACAGTGAAAAAGACAGACAGAGACAGACGATGAAAGAGACAGACAGAGACAGACGGTGAAAGAGACAGACGGTGAAAGAGACAGACAGAGACAGACAGTGAAAGAGACAGACAGAGACAGACGGTGAAAGAGACAGAGACAGACGGTGAAAGAGACAGAGACAGATGGGGAAAGAGACAGAGAGAAAGACAATAGAAAAGATCTCCAGCTTCCAAATGCATAAAATGAATTTCTTTTATTCCAAAAATTAAAATCCAAAGTACAGGACTTGATCCAAAATAGTAAGAGCAATTAGAAATGCAGTGCATATATACAGTATATATATATATATATATATATATATATATATATATATATATATTAGTGCTCAATACTTTTTCCCTGTGTCATTTCTCATTAATACACTTAATTTATGACATTTTGTAAATTAATGAATATGATCATATAAGCATAAATAGATGAATTACTATATTTAACAAAATGTAATGGCACAGAAATGTCATGGCCGTCACAGAAATAAATCATCAAGGTCTTAAACATACTAGAAGGATCTGTTATGTCAGGAGCTATAGAAGTGCCTTCTACTTATCAAAGACCAGAAAAACATATTACTGAGTACCACTACTCCTGTCTCAGCAGCAAAATTAATGTTTGAAGTGCTAAGTGATCTTTCGACAATGTGTCAGATTAACTTACAATAAACATTGCAGACATGAAGAAGTAGAAGAGGTGTGGATGGACCCATGAGGATAATCCCTTATAGAAAATGTTTCAAAGATTTCTGCTAGAGACAACATTCACTCTCCCCTCTCTTTGTAATTTATCCAATGGGTAATATCACAATGGTTCACAATACATAACTATCTAATGTCCTTTGTTTTATTTTATTGATATACTAGACAAAGAACAGTTGATACTGCTTTCATGTAGTCTGCTCAATGTCAGTCCACCACTAAAATAATCACAAATATTGTATGGAGGCAATGGCACAATTTCAATATATTCCTCATCATGAATGGACAGTGATGTCCTTCCTAATGTCAACAATTAAACAGAAGCATTTTATCCGGTGCTTGTAAATAACTGTACTGCTAATTACAGTCTCCCAGGCGCATGTAAGTGATGGGCTGATATTTTTAGGTTGGGCCAAATAACCATAGTCCGTCTCAGCCTGATAATACCAGCCCACAGCTCTCTGCTTTACCTTGTCTGGTTATCAAAATAGGGAGCACCTCATGCTGTATTTTTAGATATTTATTTAATAGGTTAAACAAAGCTAAAAACACCCTTTATCGCCACATTAAAGGCACTATAGGGTGTCAGTGTACAAACTATGCTCTAATCTAAGTTCTGCCTTCTAGATTAACGCTCCTTGAACTGCTTCCAGAGGAGCGTGTGCCAAATGTTGCACCCCCGTGGCTAATATAAGACCTGATGACCGATGCAGCAGGCCATTTTCATTAATGCCAGTAGCTAATACGGCCATACCATTACTGTGTATGGCAGGAAATTCCTGCATGTTGATTGGTTGCCTAACAGCAGCAAAACATTCGGGGTTGGGACTCGAATATGACGCTCGAGCACCTGTGATACTTGGCCGAGCAACAAGCAAACCCGAGCACCCTGATGCTCGATTGAGTATCGAGCAGTACCTAGCATGGTCGCTCATCACTATTATTTATTATTATAAGTTATAACCTCTTTGTTTTAATTTATTGTGAACTATATGACATTGTTCAGAATAAACAGTAGAATTAGAACAAATGCTAATTGTACAAATAAATTCCTCATGTGGTATGGCAGAAATCGTATGTCAGATGGCAGCTATCTGCTTTTACGATGATTGCCTGCACAAGGATTCCCTGTGATTGTACAAAATTATTGGTACCAGTTGGTTAGTCTTACCTTGAAAAATCTGTGCTGCTTCAGGCCTTTATGTTCTGCAGCAAACTTTGTTGATGCCAAGGTGGCAAAGGATTCAGAATGTTTGCTGATGTATTTTCCTTGTCAAAATCTGAAGAATTACCCCCACAAAGAGATTGATTGTCAGACAGATGATTGTTCTCTAGACCTGGTACAAAGTCCTGTCTCCCCAAGGGTAAAATATATAACATTTGTGGTCCAGAAAATCAGGACATGAAAGATTGTATAGCAGACTGTGATGGTGGGTTATGTACCATTTTGTGTGGGTTAATGTTTAGGCGTGGTTCACTATCCATTATTTGTATTTCTTGTGTGTGTATATTGTATTGTCTGCAGGGTTATAACTGTCACGCTCCCCGGGTCCCCTGCGCTGCCCCCCGGCTCACCTGTCACGCTTCCCGGCTCCCCTGCCTCGCTTCCCGGTTCCTCGGTCCGGTCACCGCCGCTCCCCGCTCTCCAGCATCCATTGCCGGCGCGTCCCCGGCGTCCTGGTCCCCGCTCCCGGCGCCCGTCGGCTTCTCAGCCCCAGCCCGGCCCTGCTGCTTCCTCCTCTCAGCTTCCTGCCCTGGCTTCTGGCACTCGGGCCGCGCGCACGCGCATTAGGGCGCGCGCGCGGTCATTGACCCTTTCTTAAAGGGCCAGCATCTATTAACAGGAAATGATGCAAACAGGTACAGGGTATAAAGGGGTTTAATGTCCAAGTGGGCGGGGCCTGATCTTCGTGTTTCTCAAGCTAGGAGTCAGGTCTCCTTGTGTTCCTGAGATACTCACCTCTCTCTCTTCCTAGAGCCGAGCCTGCCTCGCCATCCGGTCCTGCCGAATCCCGAACCCCGAACTCTGCCTATCTGCCATCCTGACAGTCCGTACCATCTCGGATCCCTGCGGTGACCCGTCATCTGGCTCCAAAGGTTCCGGACCCCGCCTGACATTTCCTCGGCTTCCGAACCTGAACTCCGTCACCCGGACCACCATCAGTGACTCCGTGGTCCCAGGGACTTCTCCGTTATACTCTTGTGCACGGACTGTTCTGCTGCCTATAGTGCTCCAGCTACCGGACCCCTTACCATCATCAAGGAGTTCGGCCCAGTGGATCCACCTCCTGGGTCTGCCCGTCCACCTGGCCCTAACAGTAAGATCAGGCCATGGATCCTGCTGCAGCACTAGCAGCCGTAAAGGAGGAACTCCAACGCCAGCGTGAGACTCAGACCCGCATGCTGCAATTCATGTCTTCTGTGGACGCCCGCCTGAACACGCTACAAGCGGCAGTTACGTCTTCAGCATCCCGGGCTTCCACTAGTCAATCCACGGCTCCAGCTCCCGTGGCGACTTCTTCGGATGCTTCCAGACTTCGTTTGGCCTCACCACCCCAGTACGCCGGAGACCCCAAGACCTGCAGGGGATTCATAAACCAATGCTCCCTCCACTTCACGCAGCTGCCGCATTTGTTTGCCTCCGACCAAGCCAAGGTCGCCTTCATCATGTCGCACCTAGAGGGTGAGGCACTGGCGTGGATGAACCCCTTGTGGGAGAAGAGGGATCCTGTGACCACAAACATCCAGGAGTTCCTGCAGGCATTCCGTGGCACCTTTGACGAGCCCGGACGCGCCTCCGCGTCTGCTTCATCCCTCCTCCGGTTACGTCAGGGGACTCTGACGGTGGGTCAATACGCAATCCGGTTTCGCACCTTGGCTTCGGAACTCGGGTGGAACAACGAGGCCCTAACCGCCGCCTTCTGGGAAGGACTCTCGGGGCGAATTAAAGATGAGCTGGCGGGTCGCGACGTACCGTCCACCCTGGATGCCCTGATTACCCTAGCGACTCGAGTGGACATTCGCTTTCAGGAGCGATCCAAGGAAGTGTCCCGTGAGAGACGTCCGGTACGGCATTCCCCTCCTCCGCAGAAGCCCTCCGTACTGCAGTCAACCGCATCTGGGGCCCCCGTCCACGAGCCCATGCAGATCGACCGAGTGCGGCAGTCTGAACAACGTCGAGCCGAGCGGCTCGCCAAGGGCCTCTGCTTTTACTGCGGAGAAGGCACACACCTGCTACGCTCCTGTCCAGAGAGGCCGGGAAACTCCAAAGCCTAGGGTTGGTAGGAGAGGCCACCCTAGGTGCTGGGACTCTCTCAGACCCGGTTACGTGGACTGTACAAGTGACAACGGGAGAGACGCGGTTCACGGCTGAGGCGTACCTCGATTCTGGGGCCGCAGGCAATTTCATTTAGCAGGCCACGATGGACAAGTACCAGGTGCAGGTTACTCCACTCGACAAGCCCCTCGTGATTGCCTCTGTGGATGGGAGACCCCTCTCTGACACCATCCCCTGGATTACCAGGCCGGTCGAACTGCGTATCGGTGCCCTGCACACCGAGAACATCGCTCTCTACGTCCTTCCACACATGTCCCATCAAATCTTGCTAAGTGTAGACTGGAGGAAAAACGGGTTTAAAAACCGCGCTAGGAAACCACGAGCAAGGATGTAAATGAATATTTTTCTTTTATTTAGATAATTCCAACGCGTTTCGGAGACCCATCTGTCTCCTTCCTCAGGGAAAAAGAATCTTACAGTCAATGAGGAGTTGTCCTTATAAAACAACATACAGACAAAAGGAAAAAAAGGGGAAAAAAAAAAGGGAGGGGGGTGTAACCAATCTTGACGTCATCACTCCATGTGCTGCAGAGTGATGACTCATTTCCACGTAGAGAAAAGCTGCATCATGATGTAAACTTCACATATTAAAACAAATATTTAAAGTGCTCTAAATGTGAAAAGATAAATAAATGAGTATCTTATTTACCCAATAATTTGTCTGTGTCCTTTTTTTTTTTTTTTTTCATGAGAGGTATGTTGCTGTGTTTGCATGATAAACATACCAAAATTGCTGTGGATTCCACAGTAAAAATTACAGAACTGTATGAAAAGCTCACTTTGTTTATACTACACCCTGATTATAAGAACTTAAATTCTGCCTTAAATACTCGCCTGTTACAACTAGAACAGGACACAATCATTAGAAAATCCAAAAAAATCCAAAGAGATAGACAAGATCTGCACAGGGTCAAAACTGTCTCTCCTGATGAAGGACAGACTCTTCCCCCCAGGACAAATAGTCATAGGAGATACAGTTCCTCCATGAACAATAACTATAATAGTAAAAGAAGTTTTGTGAACAGCAGTTTTCACAAACAGCCAAAAGCCCGGTCGAACACCGTTACAGATCCCAACAGGAGCATATCTATCCCACAAACTTCAATCAGTTGTTCCAAACCAAATAATTCCATCCAAACACCAGATCAAATTGATCAGCTGGCCGATGAAGTCTTTTCACAGGCCAATATTTCCAGACAAAAAATCACTGAAACTACCTCCACCTTACATCCCTCTACTTCCAAAATTAATATTAATCCCCTTCCAACTAACTCTGCTTCCCTCAATCCAGAGGAAATACAAGCACACCTAGCGAAAATCAGGCTCCAAATAGAAAGGATCAGGAAAGAAAGGGCTCTATTAGAAGAAAATACTAATATGGAAGTTGCACAAGATAACGATTTCATTGATTTATTGGATCTGTCTGTCCATGATGATCTCGCCTCCCCTTTGAACACACGGATGCCAGTCGCTACGACAAATACATCGGGAATCACAGAGAAAATCGTGATAGACAACACAAACATGTCTCAACCCCTTGTTCCTTTTCTCCCGTCAGCTAAAAACCATAAGACAAATCTGATGACTGATTTTTTAGTCCTAAAATCCTCAACCAAAAAAAGAAAAAACACAGAGGAGTCAGAGCAGGATCCAAGCTCCAACAAAAGAGACAAAAAAATCTTTTAAAAAAACCTAAAAACCTGAATATAGGTGATAGTTTTTATAACAATAATGTTCAGAGTAATAACAACTTCACTAACAACATATTCAACTTATCTGATTATGTCCTAGATAATACAGAAATTCAGGTACTTAGCAAAGGTTTATCTTTTTGTCCATCATTCAGATCCAAGGATTTTGACCTTTTCCTAGATGTCCAGAGCTTCATCAGGAAACTGACACTCAAGAGACACTTTCTTCTAAAAGGAGATATCGTGCCAGCGATTATCTCTGAAGCAAGTCCTTTCTGTCACACGGCAGTAAAAGCTAAATCCAAATTTTACCCGTTAACGAGCCAAGGGCATTTTCTCAAAACGTTCTGTGACCTAGTGTTGTCTGATCTCAAAAGAGCTGTCACCCAAAAAAAACTCCTTAAACAAAATTTATCATTCAAGGAAAAAAGAGCTCTAGATGCACTCAGAAATAATGATGATATCGTAATCCGAGCAGCTGATAAGGGGGGGGAATTATCATACAAAATAAAAAAGATTATATCGATGAAGCCCTCAGGATTCTGTCAGATCCTCTATATTATGAGTCAGTAGACTATGAAAAATATAACACCGCTGTTGCAGCCTATAAATCCCTGATTCAGAGTGCAGTCGATTTAAATATACTCAGCTCATCCGAAAAGAAATTCTTACAATTGAAAAATCCAGCTATGGCCTTTTTTTATCATCTCCCAAAAATACACAAAAACCTCAAAAATCTACCTGGTAGACCCATCATTTTGGGCATAAATTCACTTACAGCGAATTTAGCCCACTATGTCGATTTATTAATGCAGCCGCAGGTTTTAAATCTTAATAGCTACCTCAGAGACTCAACTCACCTCATAGGATATTTGGAAAAAATCATGTGGAGAAAGTCATATATGTTTCTAACCATAGATGTAGCATCATTATATTCGAACATTCAACATCATCTTGGTCTCTTCTCCTTCTCCTTTTTCTTAGAAGGCGACATTAGGATCCCTCCCCCCCAAAAAAACTTTTTGTTTAAAAGCATGGACTTTATACTCAACAATAATTATTTTACTTTTCTTGACAAACTTTACCATCAGCGTATCGGCACAGCGATGGGGTCGAAAGCCGCATGCTCGTACGCTAACCTTTTTATGGGTTTATTTGAAATGTTGTTTATAGAAAATGGCAATTATGACAAGAGTTTAGTGCTATACAAAAGATTTATTGATGATTTATTTATTATCTGGGACTGTGGTATTTCTGATATCAGTATTTTTATGGATGATTTAAATAACAATGACTGGGGTTTGGTTTTTGCACCGACAATGCATAAGGAGGAGATCAATTTTTTGGATTTGACCATTTTTCACCATAACAGTGAAATCCTCACTAAAAATTATTTCAAAAAAGTTGATGCGAACTCATATATTCATTATGGAAGTGAGCATTATGAGAAGTGGCTGTCCAATATTCCCTCAAACCAGTACAAACGTATTAGACGAAATTGTACAAGAGACACTGATTTTAAAGAACAAGTAAAGATTCTTAGGGGACGTTTTGCAGAAAAGGGGTACCCGAAGTCTTTGGTTCGGAGAGCCTACCAGGAGACATCCAAGCTCAAACAATCCGATTTGATCAGGAAGCTTGGGGATCCCCCCACTTTGGGACAGCCCAGTGGGGAGAAACCCTTGATAACAAAAAGAAATGAGCAAGATTTTGCCCTGAATTTTATCACCACCTTTAGTGGAGACAATGGTACCATCAAGGATGTTCTCTCCAAACACTGGGACATTTTGTGCAATGATCCCATACTTAAACCCATCTTACCCTCTAAACCTAAAGTCACTTTCAGGCGGGCACCCACAATTAAGACTATTGTGGCCCCTAGCAGGCTGAGAACCAAAGCATTGGGTCCAAAACCAATAATCTCGGGCGGATCCTATAGATGCAACTCTAAAAACTGCCTTTGCTGTAAGAGCATCTGCCATGGAAGGATCCATTTTTGCTCTACAGGAAACTCTGAATCATATCAAATAAAAACTCGCTTGACATGTCAGTCCGACCATGTCATATATTTGGTGGACTGTTCATGCGGTAAGCAATATGTGGGTAGGACAAGTCAGGCACTTCATAACAGGTTAAATTCCCATCGTTACAACATAAAAACAGGCTTCCTGCAACATGGGTTATCCAAACACTGCACAATTTTCCATAATAAAAGTCTGGATTTTAAAATTACACCCATAGAACAGATTCCTATATATATCACTGACAGAGCAGAAGCCTTGAGCAGGAAAGAAACCTTTTGGATACATAGGTTAAATACCCTGAAACCCTTTGGCCTGAATGAAGTGACTGACTTGTTCTACTAAATCATCTGGTACAAGTTCTCCTGGTAATCTCTCAAAAACATTTTACAGTAGGGCATTTGCACTCTTGAATCATTTTTTACACTCAGTTTTTAATCTTCATATATTTTTATTCCCATCCCTGGGTTTTAATATGAGTCTCTGAGTTTTATTAGGTAGCAATTTTTTAATCCATCACCCAGGTTATCCTGCATTTTAGTTGTTTTTACAAAAAAAAAAAAATAATAATTTTTTTTATAAGTATTAAACTACTGTATTTGTATTCATTTATGTGTTTTAAATATTCCAACGTGGTTATATCCTTATTTAAAAACTGTTTTACCCTTCCTTTCAAAAAGATTTCCTTTTTTATATATGGACATTTTATATCTCATTATCCTTTTTAGTTTTTATTTTTATTTTCATTCCCTTAAAATTTCCATTTTCATATTGCATATTTTTCATTGTTTATAACTTCGCGCACACCTTCACATGTCAACGATATACTCCTCTAGAGGAACACTCCCTTTTTCCTTTCCCCTCCCCCTCTCTTTCAGCTTTCAATTTTTCTCATTCACACTTGTATTGTTCTTGTATTTCTTTGCGCTTTGCACTTGCGCACTACACCATTTCCCACGTTTTGAACTCTAATCACCCTCTGCAAAGAGGAATCTGCTTCTTACTAGTACCGCGTGCTTGCGCGGTAGAATTTCTTCCCACGGTCTGAACTCACATCACCTCTTCCTGACATAGTACTCGTTCCTTCAAACATGCGCACTACTTGCTCTTCTTTTTTCACTTCACCACCCCCTCTTTTTATGTTTTTATGTTTTTAAATACTTGCACATAGATGCCTGCTTTTCACCTTTCACGATCCCTCCAGCTTTTCTCACAAAGTCACTCCGACATAGTGAGAAATTCATTTTTTTTTTTTTTCCTCTCTATAGTTTTAAATCACACACCGCTATTTTCAATCGTATCACACATATTTACATACTTTTCTCTCTTCTTATATATATTACATGCTGCTATTTTCAGATCGCATCACACATTTTTATATGTTCACATCATATAGATTTTTTCATGGACACATACACACATTTTTTTAGTTGCTTTTTCCCTTTTCTTTTCTTTTTTTTTTTTTTTTTTGAGCTTTCACTCACACATCTAGCAGCCTAAATGTAGCAATGACAGAGCAACATCACACAAGTGCCCACACACAGACTCATTTACTTGCATACGTTCCAGATAGGGGACAGTAGTAAAATGATATTTTTGCACATAATTTATATATATACATACATGCACATTTTTAGTTTTCTCACTTTCCAAGAAAAAAAAAAAGGACACAGACAAATTATTGGGTAAATAAGATACTCATTTATTTATCTTTTCACATTTAGAGCACTTTAAATATTTGTTTTAATATGTGAAGTTTACATCATGATGCAGCTTTTCTCTACGTGGAAATGAGTCATCACTCTGCAGCACATGGAGTGATGACGTCAAGATTGGTTACACCCCCCTCCCTTTTTTTTTTTTCCCTTTTTTTCCTTTTGTCTGTATGTTGTTTTATAAGGACAACTCCTCATTGACTGTAAGATTCTTTTTCCCTGAGGAAGGAGACAGATGGGTCTCCGAAACGCGTTGGAATTATCTAAATAAAAGAAAAATATTCATTTACATCCTTGCTCGTGGTTTCCTAGCGCGGTTTTTAAACCCGTTTTTCCTCCAGTCTACACTTTGATATCCTTTGCTCAGACACGGGGCCGCTGCTGAACCACTAAAGCACTCATCCACGTTCTCTAAGGGGTTGTGACTGGCACAACCCAGCCAGGTGAGTGTGTTTTAACCCTTTTTCCCTCTGCCCTGTAAATCGGGTAAGACCCTATTGCGCCTTTTCTCTCCTACTACAGCTTCTATCAAATCTTGCTGGGACTTCCCTGGTTACGGACACACGAACCAGCAGTCAGCTGGGGCACTGGTGAAATCACCCGATGGGGATCTTCGTGCCATGATAAATGTCTGAAGACCATACAACCCATCCGACGACCGCCGGTTCCAGAGAACCTACCGGGACTGCCCTCGGCCTATTGGTCCTTCGCGGACGTCTTTGATAAGAAGGAATCTGAGGTTCTTCCGCCACATCGTCCTTACGATTGTGCCATCGACCTGCTCCCGGGAACAACACCACCTCGAGGACGGATATATCCATTGTCTCCAGCCGAAACAAGGGCCATGTCTACTTACATCACAGAGAGCCTGGCAAGGGGATTCATTCGGAGATCCTCCTCTCCTGCTGGAACAGGCTTCTTCTTCGTGAAGAAGAAAGAAGGCGACTTACGCCCATGTATAGACTACCGGGGATTGAACCAAATCACCGTGAAAAACAAGTACCCTCTGCCGCTCATCCCCGAATTGTTTGACCGGCTTAGAGGAGCTCGTGTGTTCACCAAGCTGGATCTTCGGGGTGCCTACAATCTAGTCCGCATCCGCTCTGGGGACGAGTGGAAGACCGCGTTCAATACTCGCGATGGGCACTATGAATACTGCGTGATGCCCTTCGGTCTGTGTAACGCACCAGCAGTCTTTCAAGAATTGGTGAACGACGTTTTCCGGGACCTTCTCTACGTCTGTGTGGTGGTGTATCTGGATGATATCCTTGTCTTCTCTCCGGACCTCCAGACCCACAGAGAGAACATGCAGCTGGTTCTGCAAAGACTGAGAGAGAATCGTCTGTACGCCAAGTACGAGAAGTGTGTCTTTGAGCAGTCTTCTCTCCCCTTTCTGGGTTACATCATCTCCAATACCGGACTGCAGATGGATCCAAAGAAGGTCTCCTCCATTCTCAACTGGCCTCCTCCTTCTGGACTGAAGGCAATCCAACGCTTCCTGGGGTTCGCCAACTACTATCGCCAGTTCATCCCTCACTTCTCTGCTCTGACTGCTCCTCTCTCCGCCTTGACCAAGAAGGAGGCTAATCCAAAGGACTGGTCACCTGCGGCCGATGCCGCGTTTGGCTCTCTGAAGCGGGCATTTGCCTCCTCTCCTGTGCTCCACCGTCCAGAGTTAAACCGCCAGTTCACCTTGGAGGTGGATGCCTCCTCTTCGGGAGCCGGAGCAGTGCTCATGCAGAAGTCCTCCTCCGGGAAGATGGTGACTTGCGGTTTCTTCTCCAAGAGCTTCTCAGCGCCTGAACGCAACTACACCATCGGTGACCGAGAGTTATTGGCAGTCAAACTGGCTCTGGAGGAATGGCGCTACCTTCTGGAAGGAGCAGTGTACCCCGTGATTATTTACACGGACCACAAGAATCTGGAATACCTGCGGTCCGCTCAGCGACTGAACCCACGGCAAGCCAGGTGGTCCTTATTCTTTGCCAGGTTTGACTTCCAGCTCCATTTCCGACCCGCGGACAAGAATGTACGCGCAGATGTCTTGTCCAGGTCATTCATGCCCATGGAGCAGGAGGAGGAGACTACCCAACCCATCATCTGTCCTAGCAAAATCATTCCGGTGGCCCCTGTCGCCCTGGCCCAGATACCGCCCGGGAAGACCTATGTCTCTGAGACTGACAGGCAAAAAGTGTTACACTGGGGACATGCCTCGAAAACAGCCGGTCATGCTGGTCAGAAGAGAACATGGGGTGCGATTGTACGTCATTACTGGTGGCCATCCCTTCGCACGGACGTCGCTGCTTTTGTCTCTGCCTGCTCCTCTTGTGCCAGGAACAAGACGCCCAAACACCTGCCATATGGCCGTCTTCTGCCTCTGCCGATACCCTCAGTTCCGTGGCAACACATAGCGATGGACTTTATTACGGACTTGCCATTGTCCTCCGGACACACAGTCATATGGGTCGTGGTGGATCGGTTCTCTAAAATGGCTCATTTCGTCCCTATGGCTGGATTGCCCTCTGCCCAGGAACTCGCGGACGCTTATATACATCACATCTTCCGCTTGCATGGCTTTCCATCACACATCGTATCCGACAGAGGAACTCAGTTCACCTCCCGCTTCTGAAGGCTCTATGCAAACATCTGGGAGTGACTCTGGACTTTTCTTCTGCCTACCATCCTCAGTCTAATGGCCAAGTGGAAAGGGTCAATCAAATCTTGACCTCCTTCTTACGTCACTACGTCAACGCCCATCACGACGACTGGTCCACGCTTCTTCCTTGGGCTGAATTCTCCCATAACCACCACATCAGTGAGTCGTCCTCCAGCTCTCCCTTCCATGTCGTTTACGGACTTCAGCCCTCCGTCCCATTGCCTGTATCCCCTTCTTCGGACGTCCCTGCTGCTGATACTGTAGCCCGTAACTTTGCAACCATTTGGGACTCTGTCAAGGCATCCCTTGGGCGTGCTTCCCTGCGGATGAAGAGACACGCAGACAAGAGACGTCTGGATCCTCCGTGTTTCTCTCCTGGAGATCTAGTCTGGCTTGCTTCCAAGTACATCCGATTGAAGATACCATCCTACAAGCTGGGTCCTCGCTACATCGGGCCATTTAAAGTCCTCAACAAGATCAATGAGGTCTCCTACAAGCTACAGCTCCCGGCCACGATGAGGATACCCAACTCATTTCACGTCTCCCTGCTCAAGCCGGTTGTCCTTGGTCCCTTCTCCGCTGCTGCCAGTTCGGCTCCTCCTCCTATTGCCGATGACGACATCTATGCGGTAAGAGATATCGTGGCCATGAAAACCGTACGGGGTCGACAGTTCTTCCTAGTGGACTGGGCAGGGTATGGTCCTGAGGATAGGTCCTGGGAGCCCCGGGAGAATGTGGGTACTCCGCTGATCCGTGCCTTCCTGTCCCGGTTGCGGGGAGGGGGGCGTGGGGGTGGGGTACTGTCACGCTCCCCGGGTCCCCTGCACTGCCCCCCGGCTCACCTGTCACGCTTCCCGGCTCCCCTGCCTCGCTTCCCGGTTCCTCGGTCCGGTCACCGCCGCTCCCCGCTCTCCAGCATCCATTGCCGGCGCATCCCCGGCGTCCTGGTCCCCGCTCCCGGCGCCCGTCGGCTTCTCAGCCCAAGCCCGGCCCTGCTGCTTCCTCCTCTCAGCTTCCTGCCCTGGCTTCTGGCACTCGGGCCGCGCGCATGCGCATTAGGGCGCGCGCGCGGTCATTGACCCTTTCTTAAAGGGCCAGCGTCCATTAACAGGAAATGATGCAAACAGGTACAGGGTATAAAGGGGTTTAATGTCCAAGTGGGCGGGGCCTGATCTTCGTGTTTCTCAAGCTAGGAGTCAGGTCTCCTTGTGTTCCTGAGATACTCACCTCTCTCTCTTCCTAGAGCCGAGCCTGCCTCGCCATCCGGTCCTGCCGAATCCCGAACCCCGAACTCTGCCTATCTGCCATCCTGACAGTCCGTACCATCTCGGATCCCTGCGGTGACCCGTCATCTGGCTCCAAAGGTTCCGGACCCCGCCTGACATCTTCTCGGCTTCCGAACCTGAGCTCCGTCACCCGGACCACCATCAGTGACTCCGTGGTCCCAGGGACTTCTCCGTTATACTCTTGTGCATGGACTGTTCTGCTGCCTATAGTGCTCCAGCTACTGGACCCCTTACCATCATCAAGGAGTTCGGCCCAGTGGATCCACCTCCTGGGTCTGCCCGTCCACCTGGCCCTAACAATAACTCCTTGAAGCGCTTCTGTCCCTAAGTGTGGGGGAGGGGGCCTACAATCCACCTAACTGTCTGTTTACCAGAGGAATTAGTGATTCAGTCTGTTTGGAGAACTTGAAGAATGAAGATTGATCCTCAGAGCTGAAGGTGCGGCTCCTCAAAGAGACCTGGACATTTATCGCTTACTGGACTATATTTGTGTTTTTTATCCTCTGTATGGTGGATTATGTTATGGACCATTTGATTTGCTTAGAATAAATGCTCTTTGGATTGTACAGCCATCTCTCGCTCTGTTGATTGTGTGATATGGGAGAAGGACCCAGTCACAACTAGTTTGCAAAAGGAGTCTATCAGACAAGTAATATTGTGGTCTCAAACAGGAAGTTAACACAATTACTATAAAAATTCAGTATTCTCTGCCACTCATCCCGGTTCTCTATAACCAGCTGTTGGGAGTCTGTTTGTTCATCTAACTTGATCTCAGGGGTGCAAATAACCTGATCTATATAAGAGAAGGAGATGAATGGAAGATGGCATTTAACACACCAGATGGTTTGGTGATGCCTTTTAGGCTAAGTAATGCTCAGGCTGTTTTTCAAAATGTTGTTAATGACATATTAAGAGATATTGGTGGTCAATATGTGGTTGTCTGTCTCGATGACATCTTGGATTATTCATCTGATAGTAATTCTCACATCCCACATGCATATACTGTACTCCAAAGATTCTGAGACAATTTATTATTTGCTAAACTTGAAAATCATGTTTTTGTAGTTCAAGAAGTTAATTTCCTTGGGTATATTTTGTCTGCTAAAGGTTTCATATGGACCCATCTAAGTTCCAATCTATTAAGGAGTGGGTGCAACCCAAGTCTCTGAAACACTTGAAGCATTTTCTTGGGTTTCCAAACTATTTTTTTAATTCTTTTTTTTTCTCTTTTATTACATTTTTTTTCTTCCAAGATAGCCAAACAACTTACTGACTTGACTAAAAAGGGTAGACACAATAGAAGAAGAAATTGGATATACGCCACACTATCACCATGGAATCCAATGTTAATGTTATTCCTTTATTCTTTGTACAGGTCGACACATTTCAGAGACATCAGTCTCCTTCATCAGGACATCAAAGAAACAGTATCAGTATAAAAAAATAAAGGAACAAAATTAACATTGGATTCCGTGGTGATAGCGCGGCATATACCCGATTACTTCTTCAATTGTGTCTACGACTAATCTAAGGTCTACGGCTGTTACAATCTCTGCACGTGTTTTTCAGGGGTTATGACTTTCACAACCGCAATAGGTAAGTGCGCCTAATTCTGTAATTTGTTCCCTTACAGGGTAAGACCCTATTGCACTTTTTTGCACCTCGGTGTTATCTCCTTGACTAAAAGGGGGCAGATATGGTTAGTTGAAAGATTGAGGCAATCCATTCCTTAACTGAGTTAAAAGGAATGTGTTAAATAAACGATAATGGTACAGTCCAATCTTGAGTGTCCTTTTATTGTGGAGGACAATACATGTGGGGTTGGAGTTGCAGCAGTGCTATCGCAAAGCACTCCTTCTCTCACTCAACTTGTGAATTCTTTTCATGAAAATTTTTATCTGCTGAGAATAACTATGACATTGGTAGTTCTGAAATGTTGTAAGTTAAGTGGGTCTTTGAAGAATGACGCCACTTCCTCTACGGTGCCAAACATAAAGTCACTGTTATTATGGATAATAAAAATCTTACTTATTTGGATTCAGCTCAAAGACTCCACCCCTGGAAAGCAAGATGGGTTTTGTTTTTTTCTAGATTTGATTTTGTTGTAACATTCAGACCTGGTACTAAGAAAATAATAGCCAATGCACTCTCTTGAAGTCTCTGTCCTTCTCAGTCTGAGGACTCTGAACCAGTTACTATTCTAGCTGAAGGTATAGTTGTATCATCTGTTTCTTTAAATCTAGTAGAATCTTGTAGAATAAATACCAAGAAACTCAATGTAACGCCCATACCGGCATCCCCACACTGTCTTGCTCCCGTCCTCCGGTGGGGACGTTGGCTCTCTCACCCATCTGGTCACTCCGTCCCCGGCCCATGATGTTGTTTCCCAGAGGCTGTGCACATATAACAGGCTTCCTGGTTCTGCCTGAAGGGTGCGTGCATGGCCATGCCCTTTTTCTTAAAGGGCCAGCATACAATAACCCGGATGTGCCTCTTAAGTCAGCTGAGAGGCCGCAGGTATTTAAGGCACCTTTCCCTTATGGGAAGTGCCTGGGCAATGAGTTAGGTACGTTGCTAGCTCTCAGGTCCTTTTGCCACTGCTGTTTGCAAAAGGACCTGTTTGGCTATTTGCCACTGCTGCTGTGCTGAGTGCTGCTGCTGAAATGATCTATATTTCAGTGCTATGCCAGTCTGCTGACCTGCTGCTGCCACTTCCTTCAAAGCCGGCTGGCTACCCTGATAACTGTCACTGCAACTATCCACGTCGGTCGCTGCTGCTATATCCATCCATCCTGAAAGGATCCATTACTCTACCTGCCACCGCTGATGTTTCTAACAGAGACTGTAGTGTGTCAGTGGTGCCAGCTGGCAGGGTACCACAGATCAACTGGGGCTGCCCTCTGCCGGCTGCTTACCAGCACATGTACCTGCTGCCACTTTCAGTGGCAGTAGTGAAGAATCGGTAGCTAGTCCAGTTCGCTCCCCCAGTGAACAGTATCTTTGGTCCAGTGGACCTACTAAACAAGCATAACACCCAAGACCAAGCTCCTAACATGACTCCTACGGAAAAACTATTTGCTCAACCCAGTATCACCTACGTATTCTTTAGGAGTCTTATGATTCTGTGATTGCAGGTCACCATTATTGAAAATACCATCCAACTGGTAAACACAAATTTTTGGTGGCCAACCATAATTAAATACATTATGGATTACGAAGTCACTTGTGAAACTTGTGTCTGTCCAAAGATGCCCAGAACCCTTCCTGACAGTTGTCTCCAGCCATTACCGATTCATCGGAGTCCTTGGACCCACCTCTCCATGGACTTCATTACAGACCTCCCACCCTCAGAAGGGAAGACTGTTATCTTAGTGGTGGTTGACAGGTTCTGTAAACAGTATTTTGTCCTTCTGTCTAAGTTGCCTAACTCTAAGGGTACCGTCACACTTTAGCGACGCAGCAGCGATCCAACCAGCGATTGGACCTGGTCAGGATCGCTGCTGCATCGCTACATGGTCGCTGGTGAGCTGTCAAACAGGCAGATATCACCAGCGACCAGTGACCAGCCAGCTGCGACGTGCAAGCGACGCTGCGCTTGCACGGAGTCGGCGTCTGGAAGATGCGGACACTGGTAACTAAGGTAAACATCGGGTATGGTTACCCGATGTTTACCTTAGTTACCAGAGCACACCGCTTAGCTTAGCGTGTGCAGGGAGCAGGAGCCGGCACTGGCAGCGTGAGAGCTGCGGAGGCTGGTAACGAAGATAAATATCGGGTAACCACCTTGGTTACCCGATGTTTACCTTGGTTACAGCTTACCCCAGGCTGTCAGACGCCGGCTCCTGCTCCCTGCACATTCAGGATTGTTGCTCTCTCGCTGTCACACACAGCGATGTGTGCTTATCAGCGGGAGAGCAACAATAAAAAAACAAACCAGGGCTGTGTGTAACGAGTAGCGATCTCACAGCAGGGGCCAGATCGCTGCTCAGTGTCAAACACAGCGAGATCGCTAATGAGGTCACTGCTGCGTCACAAAAACCGTGACTCAGCAGCGATCTCAGTAGCGATTTCGCTGTGTGTGAAGTACCCCTAAAACTCTAAGTAAGTTGTTCATTAATCATCTTATGCAGATATGTGGTGTTCCAGAAAATATAGTTTCTGATCAGAGGACTCAGTTAATTTCTAAATTTTGGAGGGCATTCTGTTAAAAGATCAATATTGAGTTGTCTTTTTCTTCTGCCTCCTTCCCAGAGACCAATGGTCAGACAGAACAAGTTAATCAACCACCCAAGCTGTACCTTCAGTTTTATATGTCTGATTATCAGTGTGCCTGGGTAAACAATTTTCTTTAGCTGAATTTGCTATCAACATCAAGAATCCATTAAGACATTTCCATTCTTTTGTAATCTTGGACTGCATCCTTATTTTGGATCCTTTTAATTCACCATGTTGAATACTCCAGAGGTAGAAAATGCTGAAGATAAATTAATGTTTATCTGGTCCAAAGTAAGAGAGAACTTGTAGAAGGCTCAGGACATTCAGCTAATAGGAGACATTGATTAAAAGGCCTAAGCTTTGGAGTTGGGGACAAGGTATGGTTGTCCACAAAAAAAAATCTCAAGATTAAGGCCCATTCTGCCAAACTGGGTCCCAGATTTTTTGGTCCTTATGAAATAATCGAGGTCATTAAGCCTGCAGCTGAAACGTCTTCTAAGGCCGCTTTCACACTTGCGTTGAACAGCATCCGTCACAATGCGTTGTGTAATGCATGTGACGGATGCGTTGTAAATAGTGTGATATAAAGGCAACGGATTCCTGTGAAATAACGCATTGAGTTAAGCGAAGAGAGAGAGAGCCCTCTCTTAACTGCACACACCCCGGCACTACCGCACTCATCATCATCACTGCACACACTCTGGCACTACCACACTCATCATCATCACCACCACACACCCCGGCACTACCGCTCCCATCATCACCACACACACGCAGGCACTACAGCACTCATCATCACCGCACACACCACCGGAACTACCGCACTCATCATCACTGCACACACGCAGGCACTACCGCCTCCATCATCACTGCACACACGCAGGCACTACCGCACTCATCATCACCGCACACACGCAGGCACTACTGCACTCATCATCACCGCACACACCCCGTCACTACCGCACCCATCATCCGTGCACATACACCGGCACTACCGCACTCATCATCACTGCACACTAGAGATGAGCGAACCGGTCGCGGTTCGGCTCGAGGTTGGTTCGCCGAACGGACCTCCCGTTCGAGTTCGGTTCGTCGAACGTTCGACGAACCGAACTCGAACTGCATAGGAAACAATGGCAGGCAATCACAAACACAGAAAAACACCTAGAAAACACCCTCAAAGGTGTCCTAAAGGTGACAAACAACTCAAACACATTGGAAAGTGACAAGGACATATACTCATGCGAAAACAAAACAGCTGGACAAGGAAAAAGAGGAGGACACACAGATATAGGCATGGCACGCCCTTCTAAAATCATGTAAAACACCGCAAGGTGACTCCAAGCGGAGTCTCCATTTTTTCCAAAAATTGGGCCACACACACACCCACCCCTTCAGTGGCAGCAGTTGTGCCCCAGTTGTACACTTCACAGCTACATTTGCATCAAGCACATTCAAAAATACGCCATTCTTATCCATCCCCAGGATGACACCGGGGTAGGTAGCAAAGTCTTTGCTGACCCATGACTTGTTCATCTTGGCTTCTTTTAAAAACAATGTAAGCAAGGGTTACTCCAAGCGGAGTCTCCCTTTTTTCCAAAAATTGGGCCACACAGACACCCACCCCATCAGTGGCAGCACTTGGGCCCTAGTTGCAAACAGGATGTTTTGATTTGCATCAAGCACATTCAAAAATACGCCATTCTTATCCGTCCCCAGGATGACACCGGGGTAGGTAGCAAAGTCTTTCCTGATCCCAGCTCTGTTCATCTTGGCTTCTTTTAAAAACACATCAAGCAAGGGTTACTCCAAGCGGAGTCTCCCTTTTTTTCCAAAAATTGGGCCACACAGACACCCACCCCATCAGTGGCAGCACTTGGGCCCTAGTTGTACACTTCACAGCTACATTTGCATCAATCACATTCAAAAATACCCCATAATTAACCGTCCCCAGGATGACACCGGGGTAGGTAGCAAAGTCTTTGCTGACCCATGACTTGTTCATCTTGGCTTCTTTTAAAAACAATGTAAGCAAGTGTTACTCCAAGCGGAGTCTCCCTTTTTTCCAAAAATTGGGCCACACAGACACCCACCCCATCAGTGGCAGCACTTGGGCCCTAGTTGCAAACAGGATGTTTTGATTTGCATCAAGCACATTCAAAAATACGCCATTCTTATCCGTCCCCAGGATGACACCGGGGTAGGTAGCAAAGTCTTTCCTGATCCCAGCTCTGTTCATCTTGGCTTCTTTTAAAAACACATCAAGCAAGGGTTACTCCAAGCGGAGTCTCCCTTTTTTTCCAAAAATTGGGCCACACAGACACCCACCCCATCAGTGGCAGCACTTGGGCCCTAGTTGCAAACAGGATGTTTTGATTTGCATCAAGCACATTCAAAAATACGCCATTCTTATCCGTCCCCAGGATGACACCGGGGTAGGTAGCAAAGTCTTTGCTGATCCCAGCTCTGTTCATCTTGGCTTCTTTTAAAAACACATCAAGCAAGGGTTACTCCAAGCGGAGTCTCCCTTTTTTTCCAAAAATTGGGCCACACAGACACCCACCCCATCAGTGGCAGCACTTGGGCCCTAGTTGCAAACAGGATGTTTTGATTTGCATCAAGCACATTCAAAAATACGCCATTCTTATCCGTCCCCAGGATGACACCGGGGTAGGTAGCAAAGTCTTTCCTGATCCCAGCTCTGTTCATCTTGGCTTCTTTTAAAAACACATCAAGCAAGGGTTACTCCAAGCGGAGTCTCCCTTTTTTTCCAAAAATTGGGCCACACAGACACCCACCCCATCAGTGGCAGCACTTGGGCCCTAGTTGCAAACAGGATGTTTTGATTTGCATCAAGCACATTCAAAAATACGCCATTCTTATCCGTCCCCAGGATGACACCGGGGTAGGTAGCAAAGTCTTTCCTGATCCCAGCTCTGCTCATCTTGGCTTCTTTTAAAAACACATCAAGCAAGGGTTACTCCAAGCGGAGTCTCCCTTTTTTTCCAAAAATTGGGCCACACAGACACCCACCCCATCAGTGGCAGCACTTGGGCCCTAGTTGTACACTTCACAGCTACATTTGCATCAATCACATTCAAAAATACCCCATAATTAACCATCCCCAGGATGACACCGGGGTAGGTAGCAAAGTCTTTGCTGACCCATGACTTGTTCATCTTGGCTTCTTTTAAAAACAATGTAAGCAAGGGTTACTCCAAGCGGAGTCTCCCTTTTTTCCAAAAATTGGGCCACACAGACACCCACCCCATCAGTGGCAGCACTTGGGCCCTAGTTGCAAACAGGATGTTTTGATTTGCATCAAGCACATTCAAAAATACGCCATTCTTATCCGTCCCCAGGATGACACCGGGGTAGGTAGCAAAGTCTTTGCTGACCCATGACTTGTTCATCTTGGCTTCTTTTAAAAACAATGTAAGCAAGGGTTACTCCAAGCGGAGTCTCCCTTTTTTCCAAAAATTGGGCCACACAGACACCCACCCCATCAGTGGCAGCACTTGGGCCCTAGTTGCAAACAGGATGTTTTGATTTGCATCAAGCACATTCAAAAATACGCCATTCTTATCCGTCCCCAGGATGACACCGGGGTAGGTAGCAAAGTCTTTCCTGATCCCAGCTCTGTTCATCTTGGCTTCTTTTAAAAACACATCAAGCAAGGGTTACTCCAAGCGGAGTCTCCCTTTTTTTCCAAAAATTGGGCCACACAGACACCCACCCCATCAGTGGCAGCACTTGGGCCCTAGTTGTACACTTCACAGCTACATTTGCATCAATCACATTCAAAAATACCCCATAATTAACCGTCCCCAGGATGACACCGGGGTAGGTAGCAAAGTCTTTGCTGACCCATGACTTGTTCATCTTGGCTTCTTTTAAAAACAATGTAAGCACGGGTTACTCCAAGCGGAGTCTCCCTTTTTTCCAAAAATTGGGCCACACAGACACCCACCCCATCAGTGGCAGCACTTGGGCCCTAGTTGCAAACAGGATGTTTTGATTTGCATCAAGCACATTCCAAATCCACAAGCATTTACTCTCCCCAGGATGACACAGGGGTAGTAAATTCCTTCTGGATCCATGACTTGTTCATTTTGATGAACGTCAGTCTGTCCACATTGTCACTGGACAGACGCGTGCGCTTATCTGTCAGCACACACCCAGCAGCACTGAATACACGTTCAGAGACAACGCTGGCAGCTGGACACGACAAAATCTCCAAGGCGTAACTGGAGAGCTCTGGCCATTTTTCTATGTTTGAAGCCCAAAAGGAGCAAGGCTCCAGTTGCACAGTCATGGCATCGATGTTCATTTGGAGATACTCCTGTATCATTCTCTCCAGCCGTTGAGTATGTGTCAGACTTGTTGTCTCTGGTGGCCTTGCAAAAGAGGGTCTAAAAAAATTATGAAAAGATTCCATAAAATTGCTGTTACCGGCACCAGATACGGTCCTACTGGTACGGGTAGACTGGTGAAGATGACGAGACCGTCCCATGTTTGTCAAGTTACAACTGGGAGATTCCCTCCCTGCACCTGCACGGTTGTTTGGTGGAAAAGCCGAGCTAAGATCGAGTAACAGCTTCTGCTGATACTCCTGCATACGTGCGTCCCTTTCTATGGCTGGAATTATGTCACAAAATTTGGACTTGTACCGGGGATCTAATAGTGTGGCAATCCAGTAGTCATCATCACTTCTAATTTTGACAATACGACTGTCATGTTGGAGGTAGTGCAACAAAAAGGCACTCATGTGTCTTGCGCAGCCATGCGGACCAAGTCCACGCTGTGTTTGTGGCATAGAGGTGCTACCCGTTCTTTCTTCCTCTGACATCTCCCCCCAACCTCTTTCAACTGAAATTTGACCAAGGTCTCCCTCATCCGCTGAGTCTTCCATGTCCATGGACAGTTCGTCCTCCATTTCTTCATGTTCTCCTGCACCTTGCTCAACATTTCGCCTGCTACTATGCGCCCTTGTCGATCCCTGTTCCCCATGGTCCCATGCCTGCTGCGTTGGTGATGATGAACGTCTGGACCTTGGTGATGTTGTTGTCCCTTGCACATATGAATCCTCCTGTAGTTCCTCCCCTTCATGTTGTCCCACCCCCTGACTCCGAATAGTGTTTAGCGTGTGCTCCAGCATGTAAATGACTGGAATCGTCATGCTGATAATGGCATTGTCAGAGCTAAACATATTCGTCGCCATGTCGAAACTGTGCAGAAGGGTGCATAGGTCCTTGATCTGAGACCACTCCATCAGGGTGATCTGCCCCACCTCTGCATCTCGTTGGCCCAGGCTATACGTCATGACGTATTGCACCAGGGCTCTGCGGTGCTGCCACAGTCGCTGTAACATGTGGAGAGTTGAATTCCAGCGTGTCGCCACATCGCATTTCAGGCGATGAACCAGCAGGCCGAAAGACTTCTGTAGCGATGCAAGTCGCTCAGCTGCGGCGCTTGAACGCCGGAAGTGAGCAGACAGTTTTCGTGCCCTGTTCAGAAGGCCATCTAGGCCGGGATAGTGTGTTAAAAATTGCTGCACGACAAGGTTCAACACGTGAGCCATACAAGGTACGTGTGTCACCTTGCCCAGGCGAAGGGCCGCACCCAGGTTTGCAGCATTGTCGCACACGGCCTTACCAGGCTGCAGGTTGAGTGGAGACAACCATTTATTAAACTCGGACCGCAGAGCTGACCACAACTCCTCAGCTGTGTGACTCTTATTACCAAGACATGTCAAGCTAAAGACCGCCTGATGCCGTTGCGCTCGGCTGCCAGCATAGTAATGAGGCGTGCGTGATTCCTTCTGCGCAGTGAGAACGCTGGTGGCCTGACCAGGCAGGCTTGGGGCGGAGGTGGAGGACCCAGATGAGGTGGAGGATGCAGAAGCTGTGGCGGAACTTGGACAGACAGAGGATTGACACACAAGTCGTGGGGACGGCAAGACTTGTGCAGCAGACCCTTCACCATCTATCACCATAGTTACCCAGTGCCCAGTCAGCGACATGTAACGTCCCTGTCCATGCTTACTGGTCCAAGTATCGGTGGTGAAATGCACCCGTTCACACACAGAGTTTCTCAAGGAAGCGGTGATGTTGTGTGCGACATGCTGGTGTAGCGCGGGCACACCTTTCTTAGAGAAGTAGTGGCGACTAGGCATCTGGTACTGGGGCACAGCGACAGACATAAGGTCTCTAAAATCCTGTGTGTCCACTAGGCGGAAAGGCAGCATTTCGGTAGCCAACAGCTTACAGAGGGATAGAGTCAACCTCTTAGCTTTGTCATGGGTCGGAGGAAGTGGCCTTTTATTTGACCACATCTGAGGGACAGAGATCTGGCTGCTGTATGTAGACGGTGTTGAGTAGGGTGTCCCTGGAAAAATGCAGGTTTGTGAGGAAAGTGCAGGCGGAGACATGATGTTGCCTTCATCCAACGTTGGTGCTATCGATGTCTGAGAGAGCTGTACACACTCACTTGTTTCCCCTTCCAAACCAACTGACGACCTTACAAGCAAACTGCCTGTTGCGGTTACAGTGGTGGAAGTTTTGCGTGGAAAAACAGGTGTGACAGCTGTCCCCACAGTCCTAGAAGATGAAGAGCGCGCGGATGCACTGGAAGGGGCGGGCGGTGGATGGTTCGCTCCGCTAGCCGGCATTGCAGCACGGTGAGCTTCCCACCGGGACTTATGATATTTATTCATGTGACGATTCATGGAAGAAGTTGTCAAACTGCTGAGGTTTTGACCTCTACTAACAGAATCATGACAAATGTTACATATCACATGAGTTGGGCGATCTTTTTCGATGTGAAAAAAGGCCCAGGCTAGGCAAGGCTTAGAGGCCATGCGACCTGTTGATCCACCCCGAATAATGCTCATAGGCAGAGTGGTGGCTGAGGATGCAGTTGTAGACGTGCTACCAGTGCTCCGACTCTGTCCAGGAAGGCGCAAGGTAACTTCGTCGTCGGTTGCATCCTCCTCCACCGCCTCTGTTGACCTCCTCGAGTGCCTGACTGGGGGTTGACAGTAGGTGGGATCTAGAACGTCATCATCAATTGTTGTGTTCGCACTCCCCTCCCCCTCAGACCGAGCCTCTTCTTGCCCTGACCGAATATTTAAGTTGTCATCCCAATCGGGTATCTGCGTCTCATCTTCATCAGTATGTTCCTCATTGTCTATAACCACAGGTGTTACAGTTTGTGACAAAGGGTCAACATTATGCTCAGAAACTTGGTCCTCACGGCCTGAATCTGAGTCACAAAGGTTCTGGGCATCACTGCAGACCATTTCCTGTTCTGTACTCACTGTAGCTTGGGAGCAGACCTCTGATTCCCAGGCTATAGTGTGACTGAACAGCTCTGCAGACTCAGCCATCTCAGTTCCACCATACTGTGCAGGGCTGATGGAGACTTCAGAGCTGGGAGAAATCAAGTGTGATTGGGATGACAACTCAGAGGAATGGTGTTTTTTGGATGCGGTACTTGAAGTGGCTGAGAGGGCACTTGTTGGACCACTTGAGATCCATTCAAGCATTTTCCTTTTTTGCCCATCATCTACCTTTGTTCCTCTTGTTCGTGTCCGTAAAAAAGGGAGCACATTGGATTGTCCACAATAAGTAGTAGACATCTTACTTTTGCTAGTAGATGGTCTATCTTCAGCAGATGATAATGGAGCTTTGGCACCTTCCCCACTGACAAAACCTTTTTTGCCTTTTCCACCACGCCTCTTCCCCTTTCCACCAGCATCTGTCATTTTGCCACTCATGTTGATTGCGACAAGATTGTGGACTGAAAATGTGGTAGTAAAAATTGAGAGGTGGTGAAGATTGCAGTGGTGGTCTAGCTTTATTAACAGCAGAATAATAAAGAATAAATATCCCTGACAATGTAACTTAGTTATAATTAGTTGGAGTGTGCAACGCAGGCAGACGTGCTGCAAATGTCTTGGCACTAGTGGGACTATAGCAAAGTCCAATAGCCACGTATAGGATGCCACTAGGTTCACTGAGTGTGTGCTAGTATAATGGCTTAGTTATAATTAGTTGGAGTGTGCAACGCAGGCAGATGCGCTCTGCAAATGTCTTGGCACTAGTAGGACTATAGCAAAGTCCAATAGCCACGTATAGGATGCCACTAGGTACACTGAGTGTGTGCTAGTATAATGGCTTAGTTATAATTAGTTGGAGTGTGCAACGCAGGCAGACGTGCTGCAAATGTCTTGGCACTAGTGGGACTATAGCAAAGTCCAATAGCCACGTATAGGATGCCACTAGGTACACTGAGTGTGTGCTAGTATAATGGCTTAGTTATAATTAGTTGGAGTGTGCAACGCAGGCAGACGTGCTGCAAATGTCTTGGCACTAGTGGGACTATAGCAAAGTCCAATAGCCACGTATAGGATGCCACTAGGTACACTGAGTGTGTGCTAGTATAATGGCTTAGTTATAATTAGTTGGAGTGTGCAACGCAGGCAGACGTGCTGCAAATGTCTTGGCACTAGTGGGACTATAGCAAAGTCCAATAGCCACGTATAGGATGCCACTAGGTACACTGAGTGTGTGCTAGTATAATGGCTTAGTTATAATTAGTTGGAGTGTGCAACGCAGGCAGACGTGCTGCAAATGTCTTGGCACTAGTGGGACTATAGCAAAGTCCAATAGCCACGTATAGGATGCCACTAGGTACACTGAGTGTGTGCTAGTATAATGGCTTAGTTATAATTAGTTGGAGTGTGCAACGCAGGCAGACGTGCTGCAAATGTCTTGGCACTAGTGGGACTATAGCAAAGTCCAATAGCCACGTATAGGATGCCACTAGGTACACTGAGTGTGTGCTAGTATAATGGCTTAGTTATAATTAGTTGGAGTGTGCAACGCAGGCAGACGTGCTGCAAATGTCTTGGCACTAGTGGGACTATAGCAAAGTCCAATAGCCACGTATAGGATGCCACTAGGTACACTGAGTGTGTGCTAGTATAATGGCTTAGTTATAATTAGATGGAGTGTGCAACGCAGGCAGACGTGCTGCAAATGTCTTGGCACTAGTGGGACTATAGCAAAGTCCAATAGCCACGTATAGGATGCCACTAGGTACACTGAGTGTGTGCTAGTATAATGGCTTAGTTATAATTAGTTGGAGTGTGCAACGCAGGCAGACGTGCTGCAAATGTCTTGGCACTAGTGGGACTATAGCAAAGTCCAATAGCCACGTATAGGATGCCACTAGGTACACTGAGTGTGTGCTAGTATAATGGCTTAGTTATAATTAGTTGGAGTGTGCAACGCAGGCAGACGTGCTGCAAATGTCTTGGCACTAGTGGGACTATAGCAAAGTCCAATAGCCACGTATAGGATGCCACTAGGTACACTGAGTGTGTGCTAGTATAATGGCTTAGTTATAATTAGTTGGAGTGTGCAACGCAGGCAAACGTGCTGCAAATGTCTTGGCACTAGTGGGACTATAGCAAAGTCCAATAGCCACGTATAGGATGCCACTAGGTACACTGAGTGTGTGCTAGTATAATGGCTTAGTTATAATTAGTTGGAGTGTGCAACGCAGGCAGACGTGCTGCAAATGTCTTGGCACTAGTGGGACTATAGCAAAGTCCAATAGCCACGTATAGGATGCCACTAGGTTCACTGAGTGTGTGCTAGTATAATGGCTTAGTTATAATTAGTTGGAGTGTGCAACGCAGGCAGATGCGCTCTGCAAATGTCTTGGCACTAGTAGGACTATAGCAAAGTCCAATAGCCACGTATAGGATGCCACTAAAAAACACTTAGTGTGTGCAAGTATAATGGCTTAGTTATAATTAGTTGGAGTGTGCAACGCAGGCAGATGCGCTCTGCAAATGTCTTGGCACTAGTGGGACTATAGCAAAGTCCAATAGCCACGTATAGGATGCCACTAGGTACACTGAGTGTTTGCTAGTAAAATTGCTTAGTTTAAAAAAGTTGTAGTGTGCAATGCAGGCAGACGTGCTCTGCAAATGTCTTTGCACTAGTGGGACTATAGCAAAGTCCAATAGCCACGTATAGGATGCCACTAGGTACACTGAGTGTTTGCTAGTAAAATTGCTTAGTTTAAAAAACTTGGAGTGTGCAATGCAGGCAGATGTGCTCTGCTAATGTCTTTGCACTAGTGGGACTATAGCAAAGTCCAATAGCCACGTATAGGATGCCACTAGGTACACTGAGTGTGTGCTAGTATAATGGCTTAGTTATAATTCGTTGGAGTGTGCAACGCAGGCAGATGCGCTCTGCAAATGTCTTGGCACTAGTGGGACTATAGCAAAGTCCAATAGCCACGTATAGGATGCCACTAGGTACACTGAGTGTTTGCTAGTAAAATTGCTTAGTTTAAAAAAGTTGTAGTGTGCAATGCAGGCAGATGTGCTCTGCAAATGTCTTTGCACTAGTGGGACTATAGCAAAGTCCAATAGCCACGTATAGGATGCCACTAGGTACACTGAATGTTTGCTAGTGTAATGGCTTACTTAGAATGAGTTGGAGTGTGCAGAGGACAAGAGGGTACAGTGGCAGGATTGTGGTGCTCTGGGTAGAGGAATGGAAGCCTGCCTTTCTATTCCCTCCTAATGGTGAAATGCAGGGAGGAAATCCCTGACCTGGGCTACACAGACGCTGTTGCTGTTTGCAGGACCTGTCACTTATGGCTCTCTGACCCTGCCGCTTTGAGCCCTTAAAAGGACTGCTAGAATGTGCTCTCCCTAAGCTGTCTAACGCTGTGTATGCAGCGCATACAGCTGTATCGGCTATAGGACTCAGGAGGACGGAGCTGCGACACTGATGTCTGACACCAAAGACGCAGAAGGCAGATAATGGCGTTCGTGAAGAAAATGTCCGGTTTTATAATGCAGGGACATGTGACATGCAGATCCTATCACACATGCCGTTGCTTCTCTGGCTCAAAGTCCACTTAGGTGTGTGTGTGTCTGTGATTGGCTGACATGCTGGCCCGCCCCACAAGACGCGCGCGCTTAGGGAAGGAAGACAAGAAAAAAAAAAAAATGGCGATCGCCATTATAGAAACAGCAGTGATCTGAAGGCGCTGTTCACGCACACTATACACTGAAATGTGATAATAGTTTGATTCACAGAGTGACTTACACTATTACAGCAGAAACCAAGCTAGGATTTAGCTGTTTTTTGGCTGCTAGAACCGTTCTCGAACGTTTCTAGAACTATCGAGCTTTTGCAAAAAGCTCGAGTTCTAGTTCGATCTAGAACATGCCCCAAAATCACTCGAGCCGCGAACTGGAGAACCACGAACCACGAACCGCGCTCAACTCTACTGCACACACCCCGGCACTACCGCACCCATCATCACTGCACATACACCGCCACTACCGCACTCATCATCACCGCACACACCCAGGCACTACCACCTCCATCATCACATCATCAACGCACACACGTAGGCACTACCACACTCATCATCACCGCATACACACCAGCACTACCGCTCCTATCATCACCGCACACACTAACTCAGTGACATCCCCGCTGACAGCGTGACTCACTTCAGTTGCTGCATGGAGCTGACAGAGAGCGGCAGTGTTCTACGGCCGCTCCTGTCAGCTTCATGTAGCAGAGCTGGATGCGTTGCGGGACCTCAGGTGGATTACGATGGACCTGGAGGGGTATTTGGGAATTAATAAAGTGGTGAAAGAGTGTGTTTTTTTATCTTTTATTCCAAATAAAGTATTTTTTCGGGTTTATGTGTTTATTTACCTTCACTTACAGGTTAATCATTGTGGGTGTCTCATACACGCCTGCCATGATTAACCTAGGACTTAGTGGCAGCTATGGGCTGCTGCCATTAACTCCTTATTACCTCAAGTGCGAAGGCACCAGGGAAATTTGGGATGAGCCGGGTAGAGTCCCGGGACAGTCGCATCTAATGGATGCGGCAATTCCGGGCGGCTGCTATTGTTAGGCTGGGGGCAGGGGGGCTCCCCATAACGTGAGGCTCCCCATTGTGAGAATACCAGCCTTTAGCCGTGTGGATTTACCTTGGCTGGTATCAAAATTAGGGGAGACCGCACAACGTTTTTTTTAAATTATTTATTTATTTATTATACTGCACGATATAGATCAATAGCTGTGATTGGTTGCAGTGAGACCTCTGTCACTCAGCGTGGGGGTGGGTCTGACTGCAACCAATCATAGGCGCCGGTGGGCAGGGGAAGAAGTGAATACTAGATGGAATAATGAGCGGCCGGCATTTTCAAAAGATTAAAAGCCGCCAGAGCTTTGTGACAACTGTGCAGCATCGCGCCCGTGATCGGTGAGTATGGGAGAGGGGGTGAGAGGGGGGAGAGAGACCAGGAGTGCTTTTAAATGATTTATATCGTTCTGTTGGACATGCTGAGCATGCTCAGTAGAACGTGATGGAATCCGTCAGCAGATTCCGCCGCTTAGCGCATAGCGGTGGAATCCACCACCATAAACAATCATTAGACACCTTGACGGATTCCAACGGAATCCGTCAAGGTGCGTTATTTTCCCGACCCAAAATACACTACATGTAGCGTTTCCTCCTCTCGACGCTGCATCAAAATAACGACGCAGCGTCGTCCAGCGGATGAAACGCAGACACTTACGTTACAGTGCGTCGTAAATACAAGTCTATGGAGAATAGCGCAGTGCGTTAACGGACTGCCCTATTCTCCATAGCAGCGGATTGCGCTGAACGCAAGTGTGAAAGCGGCCTAAGGCACTCAATGTGTTTCACAAGTCCCTCCTTAAATAATATTGTTCCCCAGCTCACCCAGTCATAAATCCTCCTCCACTTGTGGTAGTTAAAGGCAATTTGGAGTATGAGGTGCAGAGAATCCTGAATTCTTCTAAGGTTAGATATTTTCTGCAATATTTGGTGCATTAGAGGGGTTATGACCTAAAAGAGAGATCCTGGTTTCTGGCAAGTAATAGAAGCAAAAACATGATCAGGAAGTTTCATCTTTGTTTTCCAAATAAACCTGGTCAGAAGGGTCCAGACACCACTTGTAAAATAGGGGGTGCCCTCATCTCTACCAGGACCTTCTCCTGCGATGTCTGCTTCTGTCACCAGGCACCGTAACTTTGCGGGTGGCGCATGAGATAGAACAGATGTGGGAATGCAGGCTCTGTCCAGCCATGAAGATTAGAGTTTCTGGGACATGCAGTGCTGTCCAATCTGACAGTATAGGTGTGTGTGTTGTCCAGTTTGAGTTATGTGCTCCCTGCTAGAGCCAATTGGACAGCATGTTACCCTAATAAAACTTCCAGGTTATTGCTAGGACCTACCAGATATAGCTTTGTGCTTCCCTGGTTAGGGTCTGTGTTTTTTGCTGCTGTTAGTAATGGTGTTTTCCTGTTTTGACCATGACCTCTCAACATTTCTCCTGCCTGATGATTTTGTACATTTGCTGCCCTCTTGGGTTTTACCCAGCTACCTGACTGTCTTTCTTACCAGCTTGCACTAGCAAACACCAGCTACCTCTTTGACCCTTGTCGAGGGACCCATAAGTAAGTCTAGATCCATGTATAGGGGTTAAAGGGTGAAGACCAGTACACACACAGGGCTCTTGGAAATAGAATTGCTTGTACCAAGCCTGTTAATGGTTGCTACATTACCCGCTATTTCATAAGCATGGCTAGCAAAGTATAACCTAGCATGGGGCAATAGTCATGGGCAAGTGTTGTATATTTGGCATGCTACAGAAAAGTGAAAATTCTGGATATGTGTGTAAACTAACATTGCCACTATAAACACCTTTACATTCAGTCCAGTCTCATTCTACACATCACCAGGACCCTTTGTCCTCATGATAAGTACATATACAGTATATAGACATTTTAAACCTTTGTTAATTATTTTTTTAAGTAAACCAAATTCTTTATTACTGCATGTATCTAGCAATAACAGTATAAACAATTAAAAAATGATCCTCTTCCTCCAGACCCCAGGTGCCATAAGAAGAATACAACTTCTGATTACAGATAGAAAACACTTTATGCCTTGAATTGCACCATTATCTACTATGGATTCTGCAGAGTCTCCATTGTCATATTGCCCTTTTACTTGTACAGCTTTTTCTTAAAATAAAGTATTGCACAACCTCTTTTCAATGTCCCCCTAATGTGCCTAGTAGAATTTAAATAAATTATACGTACCTCCTGACTAGAGATGGGTGGACTCGCAGAAAACCTGAACTGGCGGGTCCCTACTAATTTTTTTTTTAAAAAATTGGTTCTGGACCAGAATCCGGTATCCATATAAGTCTATGGGAATCAGAATTTGGCAATTAAAAATTTTGGTGGAAGGGATAGAGGGATAGGAGTGCAAACGGTGTACTCACCGATCTTCCAGGTCACACATTCACTTTCAGACCTGCGTGCATCTAGATTGTGCACTAAAAATAAAGGTTACATAGTAACATAGGTTGAAAAAAGCCCTGGGTCCATCTAGTTCAACCTTCCTCCACCAATTCTACATTTTGTCCCTAAAGGCTACTTTACATGCTGCACCATCGCTAGCGATCTCATTAGCGATGTAAAATTCTAGATCGCAAGTGTGATATTTCGAGATCGCACATGCGCAAAATAACCTATGTGCGATCTCGAAAGATCACACTTGCGATCTAGAATTTCACATCGCTAATGAGATCGCTAGCGATGTCGCAGCATGTAAAGTACCCTTTAGTCACTTATAACCAACAATGTTTTGTGTACTGAGGAAATCATCCAGCTCTTTTTTAAAAGCTGTTATAGTATCTGCTATTACTACCTCTTGTGGTAGGGCATTCCACAGTCTGACTGCTCTAACTGTAAAGAACCCTTTCCTATTTAGCTGCCGGAACTGCTTTTCTTCCAGTGTATGCCCCCTGGTCCTTAGTACTGTCTTTGGAAGGAATAATTAATGTGCCAGTCCTTTATATTGACCACACATGCATTTATACATATAAATGAGATCTCCTCTGATATGTCCTTATTCGAAGCTAAACATATTTAACATTTTCAACCTGTCATCATATGGGAGGCCTTCCATTCCTTGTAGTAGTCTAGTTAGCCGCCTTTGAACTGACTCTAACTTCTGTATGTCCTTTTTAAAATGTGGAGCCCAAACTGGATCCCATATTCCAGATGTGGCCTTACAAGTGATTTATAGAGGGGTAACAATACGTTGGAATCACAGGATCTAATCTCTCTTTTTATACACCCTAAAATCTTGTTTGCTTTAGCAGCTACTGCCTGACATTGAGTACTGCCTGACATTGAGTGCTGCTGCTCAGCTTATTTTTAACAAGAATACCCAAGTCCTTCTCCTGTTCTGTAGAAGGTAGATGCTAGAATGTACGGGCTTCTTCCAGGTATGATGTATTTTGTCACGTGATGGAGGGCATGTTCAAAATGCAGCCCAGTTTAGAATAAACCGGGGTATGGAGTTGTTTATAATAGAAGCAAGGATCTGAGGGTAAAGGGTCACATCTCTGTGTCCGCAATATTGTGTCCTCCTCTGCTCATCCTGAGTCTCCTGCTTTATTCAAAAGGAGGCTCAGGATGAGCTGTGCCCATGATGATGTGTCCCCTCTGCTCATCTTGAGCCTCCTGCTGCATTCAGCAGGAGGCTAAGGGTGAGCTTCACCTGCGATGATGTGTCCTGTTTTGCTCATCTTGAGCCTCCTGCTGCATGCAGCAGAAGGCTCAAGATGAGCTGCACCAGCGATGTTTCCTCCTCTGCTCATCCTGAGCTTCCTCCTACATCATGAATCAAGATTCTGACCCGCAGACAGCGCCTGTGATTGGTAGCAGGCAGACGCTGTTGTGTCGCCTGGGGCTATGGGTACTTGGGGACGCTTTTTTAATGGGGAGCATTTACAGGGGAGATTGATGTCATTGGTGTGACGTCACCTGCGGGTTGTGGTTAAGATGGTGGAACTGCCGCTGCTGAGTTGGTTATCCCTAGAGCTGGATGTAATGGCAGCTGTAGTGGTAGGCCCTCCGCTAGTAGGGCGGAGCCCCGTGGGATGTATGGTGAAGACTTTCGCCGAAGAAGGGAGGCCACACCGTGGGTTGCAAGTTAACAGTCTTTACTCACAGTTGGACCCTTGGACGGTTGGTTCAGGTCTCTGTAGTTCCAGTGCTAGTTTGATGACTCGGTTGCTTTGTCCCCGGCACCCTAAGTGTGGTTGGGTCCCCATAGATTGGAGCTGGTTTGGGGGACGACTGTCCTTTGGCAGTCTCCTCATCCGCATGGCAGGCAGTGTGGACCCTGTAGGGCCGAACTGTGTTCCGAACCCTGATCCTCTCGTTACTGCTGATGCCAACAGATCTGTGGGTCAGTGAGGTCTGTGAAGGTCCCCTCACTGTGTAGGTATTTGCCAGGCCACATGAAGCTGGCGCCTGACCTAGGGCCCTGTGCCCCATTGGTGCTCTGGTCCCAGTGGTACTCGGATGTACCTACCCTGGCGATCACTCTCCTGTGCCCTCGGGTCACCGTTACACGATCTAGCTTTAGGCATGTCTCTCTACACTTCCACCCTCTTCACTTCACTCTACTCGCCTCTAGACTCTAAACTGTCCCCTCCCAGCAGCCTGTCTAGTCCCCTGGACTGGCTTCGCCCTCTAGGTGGCCATCCCTTTGATGTCTGACTAGCCAATTACCTCTGGTATGGATTGGAAACTGGGATTTTGGTGTGTGCAGATGTCACTGGCACTGGTGTTCCAGGTCCCTGGGGTAGGCCCTGCATCCTGGTGAGGATGCAGTACCAAGTAGTGCCCTGATTGGTTCAGGGGCGCTACACTGTCACACAGGCTGGGGGCACAAATGACTGCAACCAATCACAAACGCCAGGCCGGCCGGTGGATGGGGAAAGCAGGGAAAAGAGTGCATATGTATGAGCAATGATGAGTGGCCCAGGGAGGCTACAGGAGCAGCATAAAGCCGAGCGGGAGCAGTTTACAGCTGCGCCTCGGTAAGTATGAATCGCTCACTTCATTCTTATTTTCTTTATTTTTTCTTTGTTTTTTTTTTAATTTTTTGAGTGCCAGATCAAACACCCTGTCCGGCACCTGGGCACCTTTGAAACTGCACGGATCCAGACTTTACAGTCTGGGTCCACCCATCACTACTCCTGACATGGCACTGCTCCTGAGTTCGGAGCACTGTCTACTATGTCAGCAGCCAATGATTGGCTGCAGCCCTCTCCTGACAAAATATGAGCAGCAGCAGTCTGAGAGGTTAAGTGATGTTCAGTAGTGGAGTATCTGTAAAGCTATTCTCTATGTAAGAAGTAGGTGGCAGCAGTGCACAACACTGTTGTAGTCTTGTTTAGTGTTTAAATGGAATATTAAATAATATGCAAAACTAATTAAAAACCTGAGTGTAAAATTAATCACTGGGTTTTATTAATAGTAACCCTCTTTGATTTACAAAGAGAAGTGCTACCACAGAAGAGCATTAATCACTTTTTCACAAAGTTAACTTTCTGGTGTGTACTTTCAGTAGGAATAGACTTTTCAGGTTTGATATGGACGCAATGTGTGAGTCACATTATAAATAGAAAGTAGGTATGTATTTATTAAATTATTCTAAGCTAAGTTTAGACTGTGATCATAAGGCTCTGGTGTTGACAAGTATGCAATAAAAGAAGCTCATGAGTATAGATGGAACTGTGCCTATTGCATGTGTTTTTGGTTCAAGTGATTTCCGTCAAAAAATCTAATTGCACTCGGGCCACTGTTATTCAACAAGGCAGTGCACATGTCTGAATTTTTCGTGGACCGAGTTATCCATAAAAATACGCGGCATGCAAGATTTGCCTCTATGAATCATATACCACTTACCCATTCAAGTCTATGGGTCCGTGAACAAAATCGGGCAGCATTAAGATGATATCCGAGTGCAATATGATTTTCATGGACTGACCTAATAAAAACTGTGGCTGAAATTTTGTTTTCTCCATGTCCGAGGTAAGAGGATCCCACTCTGATCAAACTCTGATTAGCATAATTGGATTATGTAAAGTCTTAAACCCATCTATCATGAATGCCTTTCATAATGTAAGCAAACCCTATATAAAACTATACTATGCTTTGCTGAATAATACAGTACTTACACAATCATACTATAGATCCACAAATGAGTCAGTATTAGAGTTGAGCGCGGTTCGAGGTTCTCCAGTTCGCGGCTCGAGTAATTTTGGGGGCTGTTCTAGATCGAACTAGAACTCAAGCTTTTTGCTAAAGCTCGATAGTTCTAGATACGTTCGAGAACGGTTCTAGCAGCAAAAAGACCAGCTAATTACTATAACAAGCCATGGAGAAAAAGACATGGATCGCACATCCCAAAAATACATTGATCTAAAAGCCGCTAGGCAAAAATTTAAATAGAACATGAGGTTCTTAGTTACCATTCTGATCAGACTGTATTAAGCCCACTGCCACGTCACGGCGAACCTCTTGAGTGGGTCCCTAATCTAAAGCCTTTATGGTGCGGCACTGAGCGCCAACCACTGCCGCAGCGACAAAGCAACAGCAAGGCAGGCGACCTGGCGCCTCACAGCACCCATGCTGCAAGGCAAAGCCCCCAAGGCTCCAGGCCGCACTGCCCCACTGTCACGACATCACCACAACGGCGGCCACCGCACAGCACCAACACACAGTGAGAGAAGCTGCGCACTCACCTCCCACCGGCTCCCATGTGTAAACTGGGAGCAAAAAAGGCTGACCCCTCTTGCGGTCTCCTGCTGATTAAAAACACCTGTGCCAAATGGGGGGAGTGCAGATCCAAGCAAAAAACAGAGGGGGATAGACTGTTATATAACAAGCCATGGAGAAAAAGACATGGATCGCACATCCCAAAAATACATTGATCTAAAAGCCGCTAGGCAAAAATTTAAATAGAACATGAGGTTCTTAGTTACCATTCTGATCAGACTGTATTAAGCCCACTGCCACGTCACGGCGAACCTCTTGAGTGGGTCCCTAATCTAAAGCCTTTATGGTGCGGCACTGAGCGCCAACCACTGCCGCAGCGACAAAGCAACAGCAAGGCAGGCGACCTGGCGCCTCACAGCACCCATGCTGCAAGGCAAAGCCCCCAAGGCTCCAGGCCGCACTGCCCCACTGTCACGACATCACCACAACAGCGGCCACCGCACAGCACCAACACACAGTGAGAGAAGCTGCGCACTCACCTCCCACCGGCTCCCATGTGTAAACTGGGAGCAAAAAAGGCTGACCCCTCTTGCAGTCTCCTGCTGATTAAAAACACCTGTGCCAAATGGGGGGAGTGCAGATCCAAGCAAAAAACAGAGGGGGATAGACTGTTATATAACAAGCCATGGAGAAAAAGACATGGATCGCACATCCCAAAAATACATTGATCTAAAAGCCGCTAGGCAAAAATTTAAATAGAACATGAGGTTCTTAGTTACCATTCTGATCAGACTGTATTAAGCCCACTGCCACGTCACGGCGAACCTCTTGAGTGGGTCCCTAATCTAAAGCCTTTATGGTGCGGCACTGAGCGCCAACCACTGCCGCAGCGACAAAGCAACAGCAAGGCAGGCGACCTGGCGCCTCACAGCACCCATGCTGCAAGGCAAAGCCCCCAAGGCTCCACGCTGCATTGCCCCACTGTCACGACATCACCACAACAGCGGCCACCGCACAGCACCAACACACAGTGAGAGAAGCTGCGCACTCACCTCCCACCGGCTCCCATGTGTAAACTGGGAGCAAAAAAGGCTGACCCCTCTTGCAGTCTCCTGCTGATTAAAAACACCTGTGCCAAATGGGGGGAGTGCAGATCCAAGCAAAAATCATAATCAGCAGGAGACTGCAAGAGGGGTCAGCCTTCTTTTTGCTCCCAGTTCACATATGGGAGCCAGTGGGAGGTGAGTGCACAGCTCCTCTCACTGTGTGCTTGTGCTGTGTGGTGGCTGCTGTTGTGGTGGTGTGGTGTCAGTGGGGCGGCGCGGCCTGGAGCCTTGGGGGCTTTGCCTTGCAGCATGGGTGCTGTGAGGCACCAGGTCGCCCGCCCTGCTGGCGCTTTGTCGCTGCGGCGGTGGTCAGTGCACAGTGCCGCACAAAAAGGTCAGGTTAGGGACCCACTCAAGAGGTTTGCCGTGACGTGGCAGTGGGCTTAATACAATCTGATCAGAATGGTAACAAAAGAACCTCATGTTCTATTTAATTTTTTGCCTAGCGGCTTTAGATAATTGTATTTTTGGGATGTGCGATCCATGTCTTTTTCTTCATAGTATGATATATATCATTCTATCCCCCTCTTTACTTGGATCTGCACTCTCCCCATTTGGCACAGGCGATTTTAATCAGCAGGAGACTGCAAGAGGGGTCAGCCTTCTTTTTGCTCCCAGTTCACATATGGGAGCCAGTGGGAGGTGAGTGCACAGCTCCTCTCACTGTGTGCTTGTGCTGTGTGGTGGCTGCTGTTGTGGTGGTGTGGTGTCAGTGGGGCGGCGCGGCCTGGAGCCTTGGGGGCTTTGCCTTGCAGCATGGGTGCTGTGAGGCACCAGGTCGCCCGCCCTGCTGGCGCTTTGTCGCTGCGGCGGTGGTCAGTGCACAGTGCCGCACAAAAAGGTCAGGTTAGGGACCCACTCAAGAGGTTTGCCGTGACGTGGCAGTGGGCTTAATACAATCTGATCAGAATGGTAACAAAAGAACCTCATGTTCTATTTAATTTTTTGCCTAGCGGCTTTACATCATTGTATTTTTGGGATGTGCGATCCATGTCTTTTTCTTCATAGTATGCCAGCTAATTACTAGCTGGCTTTCCGCTGTAATAGTGTAAGTCACTCTGTGACTCACACTATTATGAAATTTCAGTGTATAGTGTGCGGGAACAGTGCATTCAGATCACTGCTGTATGGATAATGGCGATCACCATTTTTTTTCCCTTGTCTTCCATCCCTAAGCGCGCGCGTGTAGTGGGGCGGGCCAGCATGTCAGCCAATCCCAGACACACACACAGCTAAGTGGATTTTTAGCCAGAGAAGCAACGGCATGTATGATAGGATGTCCATGTCACATGTCCCTGCATTATAAAAATGGACATTTTCCTCCAGCACGCCATTATCTGCCTTCTGCGTCCTTGGTGTCAGTCACCGCTGGCGCAGCTCCAATCTCCGATACTGCTGTGTACGCTCTATACACAGCACTGTACAGAATAGGGATAGAAGTTTCTATTAGTCCTTTTAAGGTCTAATACCGGCAGGGTCAGAGCCATAGGTGACAGTCAGGGCCGTGAAAACAGAGTTTAACAGCTACACAAGATGACAGCGTCTGAGTAGCTAAGGTCACGGATTTCCTCGCTGCATTTCCCCATTAGGAGGGATAGAAAGGCAGGCTTCCTTTCCTCTAGCCAGACCCACAACCCTGCCACTGTACCCTTCTGCCCTTTGCACACTCAAACTCATTGTTACTAAGCCATTATACTAGCAAACACTGAGTGAACTTAGTGGCATCCTAAAAGTGGCTGTTGGACTTCTGTATCGTCCCACAAGTGCAAAGATATTTGCAGCACGTCTGCCTGCATTGCACACTCAAACTCATTGTTACTAAGCCATTATACTAGCAAACACTGAGTGAACTTAGTGGCATCCTAAAAGTGGCTGTTGGACGTCCATTAGTGCCCCACTGGTGCCAAGCTATTTCTAGCACCTCTGCATGACACCCTCCTGCTCTGTTTTTAATAACCTATAATAATAGCAAAAAATGCTGCCATTTAGTGGCATACAAGAACTGGCTGTTGTATTTCATTATTGTCCCACTGGTGCCAAGCTATTTCTAGCACCTCTGCATGATACCCTCCTGCTCTGTTTTTAATAAGCTATAATAATAGCAAAAAATGCTGCCATTTAGTGGCATACAAGAACTGGCTGTTTTATTTCATTAGTGTCCGACTGGTGCAAATCTATTTGCAGCACTTCTGCATGACACCCTCATGCACATTTTGCTACGCTAATTTTATAGCAAACTCAGGGAATTCCTTGCTGCATTTGATCATTCGGAGGGATAGAAAGTGAGGCTTCCTTTACTGTCCTGGTACCCACAGAACACAGCCACTGTACCCACCTGTCAACTTTTGCCACGCTATTTAATTTGCCCAAAGACCTGACTCTTTTTCTGCCTTCCTAAAATTGTCTGTAATACTAAGTTAGTGTTCCTTTGCTGCCAAGCAAGGTATAACACATGTGCATTCTACACTCATTTCCATTTCTGGAATGCAATTATTAAATGCAGGTAGTCCAGCCAATCTGTGACGAAGGTGCAGGTGTGGATATAATATAGCCTGCATCCAATGTTGGTTTTCTTGATGTCTGATAGCTCAACAATACCATCTGTTTCCACTTCCAAAACAAGTGATGACCTGCCAATAACACTCCCTGTTGCGTGTAAAGGGGTGGAAGTTCAGTGTGAAAAACCATGTGAGACTGCTGTCCCCAGTCACAGAGGATGAAGAGCATGCAGATACACTTAATGGGGCAGGCGGTGGTTGCACAGGCACGCTAGGCCGCATTGTAGCACAGTGAAATTCACATTGCGACTTATGCTTCATTTTAAGTCGTGTACAGGGTGGGCTCCCCAGTATGCAGCAAAACCAGGCAACAGGAAAAGGACTCTAGGCAGTTGGGTTGATAAATGATTGTTTAACTTTACCAAAACAAACAATAAGAACCATGCATATAATTTAAATAATTGAACAATCTATTCTGTTGCCTACTACCTGCTAATCCCTCTGCGTAGCAGTAATTGTGTGTTTGTGCGTGTGTGTTTGTGTGTGTGTGTGCGAACACGACTTACCAGTGGCGCATCACAAGAGCTTCCCAGTTATCTACGTAAACATAGACAAAACACATTACCCCCCCCTGAATACCCTTGTTACCTAAAGCCTCACAGATAAGGCAGATGTTAACAGTGTGAATGCAAACCACACAGCTCTGCAACACAGTCATGGAAATCTTGAAAATCAACAGTCAATGCAAACATGTGTCGCTGTCCCTCTATGATTTAAAGTGTACGTGACAATTTGACAGTGCAGAGGCAGCAAGTCTTATTGTCTATAAATAGTCGGCCTACCCAGAACAGATATGTGTTTTGCTAATAAAACAAAGTGTTGCATGCCCGCATTATTGTCTGGGCACAGCCTACCGTACCCGGGTACTGTGATGTCCAGTTGCCAGAAATACAGACTTTACGCTCCTCTCACGGTAAGCAGTATAGACAGCACCGTAAGAATGTTGGTCTGTGGCACAGGATGCTCACTCCAAAATGACTCCCCTCACAATTGAACGAAGTGTTTCCGCGGTGGCTACTTGCTGTAACACACACCTTTAGCTTTTCCTTCTGTTCATAGACAGCATCTCCAAGTCCACACCCGAAGAGCAATTTCTCCTCCATGTCTAAGTGTGGAGAGGCAGGTAGTGCGCATGCGTGTGCCGATTTACCCCAGCCGCAGCCTAACTACAGTGTTTTGCCTAGTGAGTATGCTCAGCCTGACTGTGCCATTCCTGAGGCTAAGTCTTCATTTCGGGATACAGCGCATGCTTCCACACTTAGTGCGAAAAGCCTCTTTGCGCAGGTACTTGCACTCCGTGCCGGGTCTAAGTCCTGTTTTGTGCCTAGACACCATGCTAAAGCTGATCTTTGTTCAGAGACTGTACTTCATGCTACTGAGCATGCTCAGACACTTACTGCATCAGAGACTAGGTCCGGAAATGAACTCTTTGGCCCTGCCCCTGATGTGGGGGGCCCATATACACCACAGGGCATCAGATGTCCTGACGATGTGGCCAGGCCACTCCCAAATGGCTTGCAGTGGCCCACCCCTATGACTTGTCACCTCATTATTGATGGTCAGACGATGACTGGTGAGGTGTTTGTGTCGTGGCAGCCATGAGGTCATTATTGAAGTTGCGGTTCCAAATAGGACGCTAGTTATGCCACTCATGACGTGTCACTCTGCTTTTGTCTCCAGGAGGTGCATTGTGGTCCACCCTGGTTTGGGGCGGAACCAGGTTATAAAACGGGCTGGAGCCAACAAGGAGGTGCGCAGTCTTCTATTATGCTCCAAAAGAGAACACCTCCATGTGTTGAACCCATTGCGGCTTTAGGCCAGAGGTAGGCAGGGATAGGGCGTCGATGCAGGCCGCCACCACAGTTGGTAACGCAGAACGGTTAAGACCAGCTCCTGTCCTACCAGTCCTGCTTGTGCAGCCCAGTGGCATTAACAGGCCTGCTGCTGCTGATGCGCCTGCTGTCCACAGGTGTGGCCCCAATGCACACGGTCAGCGTACTCAATGGCCCCTGTGATGTTAACAGGGAGTTCCTGGGCTGGGTGGGCGTGTTGACCCTGTGACGCTAACAGGGCTCCCAGTCTCCAGATCCGAGTGGCGTCTAACTCGGTTCAGGCTACTATTAGTTTCATAGCCACACAGCTCTGTATCCTCCACCTAACCTTCCAGTTGCCAACCTCTCCTTTTCCATCTGGGAGCACGGTGGACACTGACTGCTGATGGGGATATATACCTTTCTCTTTCTTTTCTTATTAATTTTCGTTATATAGCGGTAACATAGTATATACCACCTTATCCAAATCTGCCAGTCCCACCGTAACAGATGGTGTTTCTTCAGCAAATGTTACTTTTGCTTAACCACCAAACCCACGGACAAAAACTTTTTTCCCCTTTCCAACACACCTGTTCCCCTTTCCACCAGCATCTGTCCTTTTTCAACTCATTTTGTATATGACCAAAAGTGCAACTCTGCAGGGACACCGTACTCAACGCCGTCTCAGCACAGCAGCCAGCCCTCTGTTTCTCAGATGTGGACAAGTAAAAGACCATTTCCTCCTATCCATGACAAAGCGTTGAGATTCACTTTGTGCACCACTGGTGTTTAGTGGAAAAGCAGATCTAAGATTGCGTACCACCTTCTGCTGATACTCCTGCATACGTGCGTCCCTTTCTATGGCAGGAATTATTTCGCATAATTTTGTGTTGTACCGGGGATCTAACAGTGTGGCAACCCAGTAGTTAGCATTACTTCGAATTCATACAATCCGAGGGTCATGTTGTAGGTAGTGCAGCAAGAAGGCGCTCATGTGTCTTGTGCATCCAGGAGGACCAAGTCCTTGGTGTGTTGGTGGCAGAGAGGTGAGAATCGTGCCTCCTTCCTCTGCCCTCTCCCCCCAACCTCGCACAACCGAAATGTGAGCAAGCTCTCATTCATCTGCTGAGTCTTCCATGCCCATCGCCAGTTCGTCCCCTATTTCTTCATGGGCTCCTGCACCTTCCTCAACAATTTTTGCTGATACTATGCGCCCTTGTTAATCCCTCTCCCCCACCGTCCCTTGACTTCCGCCTAGGTGCCGCTCACCGTCTGGACCTTGTAGATCTTATTATCCCTTCTGCATATGACTCCTCCTGTACTTCCTCCCCTTCCTCTTGGACCAACACCTGACTCCGAAAAATGCTTACAGTGTGCTCCATCTTGTAGATGACCAGAATTGTCACGCTGAGAATGGCATCGCCAGTGCTAAAAATCTTCGTCGACATTTGTAAACTGTGTAGAAGGGTGCATAGGTCCTTGATCTGACACCACTCCAGCAGCATGATCTGCACCACCTCTGGATCAAGTTAGCCCAGGGTATACGTCATACCGTATTTCAGCAGGGCTCTGCAGTGCTGCCACAGACGCTGCAACATGTGCAGATTCCAATTCCCGCGTGTCGGAACATCGCATTTCAGGCGTTTAACCGCCAGACCCTAAGACTTCCGGAACGATGAAAGTTGTTGAGCTGCTGGGTGCGAAGGATGAAAGTGAGCACATAGCAGCGTGCCCGCTGCACAAGGCCATGTAGGCCGGGATGGTATTTTAAAAATTGCTGGAGAATCAGATTCAACACGTGAGCCATACAAGGCACGTGTGTCACATTGCCCTGATGAAGGGCCACAGACAGGTTTGCATCATTGCCGCACACGGCTGTTAAGTCACCAACGTAGTGAACTCAATCAATTTGTACTCCGGTCGCCAGGTGACAACGTGTTCCTTTCGTGCATAGTGCTGATGATGGGAAAGGAGTCGATGCCAGCAGCGCAGGTGGATGCAGGTTATGCCTACCCACTGGGCTGCGTTACCTTGACAGATGCAGTACCACAGACTGAATGTAGGTGGTGGGTATCTCACAGATGAAGTACCATCATTCAGCTACAACCAATGGGAATACACCACACAATTTTTTAGGCCCCTCCTGTCTGCAGACCACTGCCAGACAAAGCTATGAACCTCTTGTTACTGTTACCCCCAGTTCAGTTTTATGATTTTGTGTGCTTGTTACCTGACTACTTTTCCTGCTTGCTGTTTATGTACCTCATTGGCCGATCCGCATTTCACCTCTGCTTGTTTTCTGATTAAGTCCTGGCCATCCCATTCTGTTCCTCTTCCTCAATTAATGTTTTGACCCTGCGTGACTACTATTCTCTGGAACTGCAGCCTTCCACAGGTATTGATCAACTTGGGCCCTGTGTAATTCCAAATTACTGTATAGGGGTTAAAGGGTTTCAGGGTTCTGGGGGTCCAGCTTGGTGAGTGGCTTCCCTCTAGCCTATCCTTTACAGCCTATCTGAATGTGTCGATCCAGGCAGGCGTTACACCGTGCCCTCTGCAGAAGGCCATGTAGGACGGGATAGTGTTTTAAAAATTGCTGGACAACCAGGTTCAACACGTGAGCCATACAAAGCACGTGTGTCACATTGCCCTGAAGAAGGGTAGCAGACTGGTTTGCATCATTGTCGGACCCGGCCTTCCCTGGCTGCTGGTTGAGTGGAGACAACCATTGAACTCGGTCTCACTCTCCAGAGCTTACCATCCACAACTCATCAGCGGTTTGACTCACATTTCCCAGACATTTCTAAGTAAAGAGTCGACCGCATCATGCTGTTGAGCTCTGCTGCCAGCATAGTAAGGAGGTGTGTGGGATTCCTTGGGCGCAGTTACAAGGAAGGGTGGCCTGACCACACAGGGTTTGGGCCGAGGTGGAGCACCCACACGAGGTTGACGAGGCAGAAGCAGTGGAGGAACTTGTACATACAGAGAAATGATTGACACACAACTCGTGGGGACGGCAAGACTTGTACAGCAAACCCTTCTCCATCTCTCACCATAGTTACCCAGTGCCCAGTCAGCAACATGTAACTCCCCTGTCCATGCTTACTGGTCCAAGTATCTGTGGTGAAATGCACCCTGTCACACACAGAGTTTCTCAAGGAATCGGTGATGTTGTGTGCGACCTGCTGTGGTAGCGCGGGCACGCCTTTCTTGGTGAAGGAGTGGAGACTGGCCATTGGCTCTTGGGGCACTGCAATGGGCATAAGGTCTCGAAAATACTCGGTCTCAAAAGGGTGTAAAGGCAGCCTTTCTGTAGCCAACAAGTTGCAGATGCTGAAACTCAACCTCTTAGGCATGTCATGCCCTTCGGAAATCATGTAAAACACAGCGAGGGGACTTCAACCACAGTCTCCCTCATTTCCACTAATTGGGCCACACACACCCCACTTGACTGGAATCAGTTGACCCCCCTTTTCAAAATGAAAAAGATGCTTTGCATGAAGCACTCTCAAAAATACGCATGCCTTTCACCTCCCCTGGATGACCCAGGGGAAGAAAAGTCCTCTGAGAGCCATGACTTGTTCATCTTTGTTCTTTTTTCAAAAGCGAGGGGACTCCAGCCACAGTCTCCCTCGTTTCCATTAATTGGGCCACATACACCCCACTTGACTGGCATCAGTTGACCCCCCTTTTCAAAATGAAAAAGATGCTTTGCATGAAGCACTCTCAAAAATACGCATGCCTTTCACCTCCTGTCACAGTTCCAGGATTTCCAGTTTTCTTTTGAAGAATCTTGCCCTTTGTTAACATGGAGTTTTCTGTTCTGTTGCCCTACTTCCTGTTCATCTGTTTAAAAGCCCGCCCCTAAGCTTAGTCTAGTTGCCTGAGTATACTGCTTCCTGTGTACTCCTGCCCTGCTCCTCTCATCTCCTGATTGCTGTTTGGATCCGGTTGAAACACCTGACACCGGCTCTGGACTTCACCTCTCATCCAACTGTGCTCGGACTCTGTCTGCCGTCTCTGGTCGGCACTTCTGCCCGGTCCCTTCCGTTCATATCCACCCTAGGACTCACATCACGTACGGAAATTTTTTGGACTATATCTGTTGCCCTTTTTGTGTCCCGGCTGCTGTACATTTGGGCCTTCTGGGGTGATTGCCGGACAGCCCCTGTATAGGGGTTCGCTTCTGGCGGTCTCCCTAGAGGAGTCCAGTGCGCGGCCCTGGGAATTCCCCTTTGCTCTGAACCCGGCAGGTATTTACTGTGTTTATGTTCCACTGTGTATATTCTGTTCTGTGTACATATTGCGGTTACATATTACTGTGTATATTTTGTTCTGTTTACATATTGCGGTTACATATATTTGTGTATATTCTGTTCTGTGCACATATTGCGGTTACATATTATAAAACGTCTTTTGCACCAAGAACTCGTCTCTGGTTGTCATTGCCCTAACGCAATCGAAATCCTCAGTACATACAATAGTATTACACCTCCCCTGGATGACCCAGGGGAAGAAAAGTCCTCTGATAGCCATGACTTGTTCATCTTGGTTCTTTTAGAAACACAGCGAGGGGACTCCAACCACAGTCTCCCTCGTTGCCACTAATTGGGCCACACACATCCCACTTGACTGCCATCAGTTAACCCCCCTTTTCAAAATGAAAAAGATGCTTTGCATGAAACACTCTCAAAAATACGCATGCCTTTCACCTCCCCTGGATGACCCAGGGGAAGAAAAGTCCTCTGAGAGCCATGACTTGTTCATCTTGGTTCTTTTAGAAACACAGCAAGGGGACTCCAACCACAGTCTCCCTCGTTGCCACTAATTGGGCCACACACACCCCACTTGACTGGCATCAGTTGATCCCCCTTTTCAAAATGAAAAAGATGCTTTGCATGATGCACTCTCAAAAATACGTGTGCCTTTCGCGTCCCCTGGCTGACCCAGGAAAAGAAAAGTCCTCTGAGAGCCATGTCCACATTGTCAGTGGACAGACGCGTGTGCTTATCTGCCAGCAGACCCCCAGCAGCACTGAAGACAGGTTCCGAGAGAACGCTGGCTGCAGGACACGACAAGATCCCCAAGGCGTACGTGGCAAGCTCAGGCAATTTATCCAGATTGGAAGCCTAAAATGAGCAGGGCTCAAGTTGCACAGTAATGGCATCGATGTTTCCTTGAATATACTCATATATCTGTGTCTCCTCCTCTTTTTCCTTGTCCAGCTCTTTTGTTTTCGCATGAGTATATGTCCTTGTCACTTTCCCATGTGTTTGTGTTGTGTTGTTAGTTGTTTATCACCTTTTGGACACCTTTGAGGGTGTTTTCTAGGTGTTTTTCTGTGTTTGTGATTGCCTGCTATTGTTTCCTATGTGGTTCGAGTTCGGTTCGTCGAACGTTCGACGAACCGAACTCGAACGAAACCTCTGTTCGGCGAACCGAACTCGAGCCGAACCGGGACTGGTTCGCTCATCTCTAGTCAGTATACATGAAATAATGCTTTCGATGATCAGTTGACATTAATATCATTTCCCAAATACAAATGAAGTACTGTTTTAATCAAAAGTATTCCTGCAAGATGCACTGCAAAATCTGTATCAGAACATCTCACCTATTACATTCTATTTATATAGATTCTGGTGTTTTCGTATTTGAGTTTGTACATAACCAATGTTGAATAATGTGCTTCTCGCAACCCTTTTTCTAAGGGCTCTTTTCCACTTGCATATCGCTTGTGATGCGAGAGCATCGGAAGCTATATGCTAAAGACTTTCTCTGCGGGTGTCAGCTGAGGGTTATGTGACTGTGATGTGATCTTGCAATTGCATCACAGGTGTGGAGAAGATAGAGGGAACACTTTATCTCCATCTCCTCCGCTGTCTGTCTCTGCGTGCACCGCTTTGCAGTTGCATAACAAGCGAGTGCAGTGCGATGTTTCACACACTCCCATAGGCTTGTATGGGGGTGCGTGAGCTGAGACTCGATGCCAAACGCAGCATGCTGCGATTGCACCAAGACCACGATTCGTGTCAAAGAAAAATAAGCAAGAGGACACTACCTCACTGCTTAATAATAGGGCGAGTGCAATCCGATGTTTTATCGGATTGTACTTGCACATGAAAATCGGAAGTGGAAAAGAGCCCTACACTTGATTCTATGCAAGCTGAAACATTGAAGGGTTTTTCCCCTACTAATGTGACCCCCTTCATATGTCCTAACTCTTCCTAACTAAAGGCTACTTTACATGCTGCGACATCGCTAGCGATCTCATTAGCGAGGTCATTTGACGCATGTGCGATCTCAAAAGATCGCACTTGCTATCTAGAATTTCACATCGCTAATGAGATCGCTAGCGATGTCGCAGCATGTAAAGTAGCCTTTACACTTTCTTACTACTGATAAGTCTTTGGCTTTACCCAGAAAGAAACGAGGTTGGATGATAAAATTTTACATTTTTTTCACATACTCTCCACTGATGTCAAAACACTTCTTATATCGGTATTCCAAGTGCTGTAAACCTAGCAAAAAGAAGGATTTCGGTTGTGCCTCAAACCATGCATCCGTAGCAGCCATGACATCAGAAATGGTGTGGAATTTGATACCCTTGAGGTGTTTTATTCAGATTTGGAAACAGATGATAGTCGGAGGGAGCTGGATCTTGTAAATAAGGTGGGTCGTCAACTAGCTGGAAGCCCAGCTCTGCCAGTTTTGCTGTAGTCACTTGTAAAGTGTGAGCGGAGGCGTTGTCTTGCAGGAACAAGACTACTTTGGACAGCTTGCTGCGCCTTTTGGCTTTCAGAGCTGCCTTTAATTGGTCCAAAAGTTCAATATAATACCTTGCATTGATGGTGGAACCCTTTTGAAGGTAGTCTACTAGCAGCACGCCCTTCTTATCCCAGAACACAGATGCCATCACCTTAGTGGCTGTTTTTTGCACCTGAACTTCTTCATGCAAATAAATCCAGGTCTTCTCCATAGTGACCAGTCAATCCAGGAAGTTCTTATCAGTCCGGAAACCCTGACAAATGAGTCGAGAAGTTTTCACTCGCATGCTTCTCTGATCTGTTGTCAGACATTTGGGGACCCACTTTGCAGATAGCTTCCTCATATCCAAATGTTCATGGAGAATGACACAAACATGTTCACGGGAAATCCCCATGATGTCTGCTATTGTTGTAGCTGAAATTCTCCAGTATTAAGTTATGTACAGCATCGACGATCTCTGGAAGAGCAACCACTCGGTTGTCCAGGACGTTCCTTATCATTGGTGCTGAATTGGCCCATTTTAAATTTGGTAACCCAGTTCTTAACTGTGGAATATGAAGGGCACTGATCCCCACATGTCTGCGACATATCACCATAAATAACCTTCCCAGACTTTCCTTGCAGAAACAAGAATTTTATCACTCCTCTGCTCTCAGTTGCTGTGAATATCGCATTAGACTCTGCCATTTTGCTTTCCTGCGTGCGTAGAACATTGTTGCCATAAGCAACAAACACGACATTTTGAAAACATCTATTAGGCACATAAAGCTTCTATGTGATGTAACATTTGTTACCATAGAAACAAAAAAAATCACAAAGCCAAAGACTTAGTAGCAGCCCCTTGTATACTTCTGCTACATTCCCTGCTCCTGTAAACTGAACTCTGCGGCATGTATATTCCTATGTACATGTTTTAGATTTAATCCTTCTGGTCTGAAGACTGGATTCCGCCAAACTGAGCAGGGCGCGTCACTGGTGGGGGTAAGGTCACCTCTCTGAGTGACTGCAGTCCGGTTGCGCATGCCAATATCACACTTCACTCTCTTCTTAACTTGCTTTTCGGTGTGGTGCCAATCACTGTGATGTTCAGATTGTGCAATGTGATATATTATATAATGATCGTCACATCGCAGGACAGACTTCACTCTACTCTCTGCCTGATCTATAGTGCAATGCTTTCACATCGCACAATCTGCACATCGCAGCGCTTGGCACATCAAAGCACCGCACTGTAAAGCAAGCTGAGAGTAGAATGAATTGTGATCTGGGCATGCGTGACCAGACTGCTGTCACTCACAGAGAGGAAGCTTCCCTCCATTAGTGACGTGCAAGGTTCAGTTTGTCTGATTCCAGTCTCCATACCAAAAGGATTAAAGCTAAAACATCAATAAAGGTATATAGATGCCTTAGAGAGATCAGCTTACAGGAGCAGGGTAGGTAGAAGAAGTATATTAGAAAAGTGTTAGGACAAATCACAGGGGGTCAAATTAGTAGTGGAAACCTCTTTAAAGGCTTACAGGGTTGTGAAAAAAAGTATTTTCCCTTTTCCAAATTCCTCTATTTTTACATATTTGTCATTCTTGTATTTTTCAGATAATCAAGCTACTTATATTAAAGACAAAAGCCCCATTTATACGCAACGACATCGCTAAGGAGATGTCATTGGGGTCACGGATTTCGTGACGCACATCCGGCATCGTTAGCGATGTTGTTGCGTGTAACTGCTCTGAGCGAGTGTTAAGGATCAAAAATCTTTTCAGCCCTACCACTAACCACTAAGTAGTTATGGGAGTACTCGCAGATAACCGAGACCGGCAGACCTAACCGGATTTTTAAAAATAATCCGGTTCTAGCCCGGAACTGATCCTGGATATCTGGCCAGACGTTGGTCCCCATATAAGTCTATGGAGACCAGAATCCGGCAATTAAAAATGGTGGTAGAAGGGATAGGAAATAGGAACATGCGTGCTATATTACTAAGGCTCCAGCGCAACAATAACTGCTCCCGTGGCCGCCCATTAACTTCCAGGGCTGCTTAAAAAGCTCATACATATTCACTGCTTTCCTCGCCCATCGGCATCTGTGATAGGTTGCAGTCAGACGCGCCACCACTCTGAATTTCAGCGTGTCAGCTGACTGCTTCAAATCACAGATGATACGTGTGTCTATTATGGTATAAAAATAAATTAAAAAAAACCTGGCATAGTGTCCCCCCCATATTGATACCCAGCACATATGCAAATTTGGAATTGAAATGGGGTGCAGACATTTTAGCACCAAATTTGCACCTCCTGGAAGAAAACGTCACCAAAATGGCATCAAAATCGTTTCTGTGCATATTTTTGCTAAGAGACGCATATTTGGTGCGGAATTGTTTACACCTTATTACTGCACCTAATCTACACTTCCTGGCAAAAAAAGTATAATTATCTCTTCATGATGTGGTGTTTTTGTCAGGAGGTGTAGATTGGGTGCTGGAAGATGGTGTACAAATTTCAGCACTACATCTGCATCTCTTGGCAAAAAAAACTGCAGTTTTCTGCCAGGAGATGCAGTTCTGTCAACTCATTGAGTGTTCATTGAGGTCACCTGGGCTCAGGTTACCTGTAATCACAGGTGGAGGAACGTGGGAACCTTCAGCTCTGACCAAAACTAACCTGAGTGATGTCACTGCTCAATTCAATTCAGTCTCTCCCTGAACCTCACAGCGTTCATTCATGTTCCATGATTGTGCGCTGTGCGTTTAGTAATGTAGTAAAGCTGGAATTGTCATGGGACCCTGTGTGGATCATGGTGCACCTGCATGGGTGTTTTGGGGGTTAATAAAGTGGTGATAGAGGGTGTTTTTTGTCTTTTATTTCAAATAAAGTATTTTTTTGGAATTTATGTTTATTTACTTTTACTTACAGACTAGTAGTGGGGGTGTCTAATAGACCCTCCCCATTACCAATGTAGGTGGCAGCTGTGGGCTGTAATTAACCCCTTATTACCCCAATTGCCACCGCACCAGGGCAATTGGGAAGAACCGAGTAAAGTGCTTGGATTGTTCTATCTAATGGATGCGGCAATCCTAAGTGACTGCAAGCTGCTATTTTTAGGTTGGGGTTCTCAAAACCCATGAGTCTCCCCAGCTGTCGGGCTTTATCATGGCTGGGTATCAAATTTAGGGGGGACCACAAGCTGTTTTTTAAAAAAAAATGCAGCATGCGGTTCCTCTTATTTTGCTACACAGTCAAGATAAGCACACAGTTGGGGGCTGCAGCCTGTAGCAATCGGCTTTATCTGTGCTGGGTATCAATATGGGGGACCCTTCACCAATTTTTTAATTTATTTATTTATTTTTACTGTACGCTATACAGCCACCGACTGTGTGATTGGAAGCATTAGACACGCTGTCACTCAGGGTGGGGTCGTGTCTGACTGCAACCAATAACAGACGCCGATGAGCAGGGAAAGCAGTGCATATGCATGAGCCTAATAAGTGGCCCCAGAAGTGAATGGACAGCTGCAGGAGCAGTTAAAGCTGTGCCAGAATTATTTATTATTTATTATTAATTTTTTCTTTATTTTTCCTTTATTTTTTGTATTACCCAAGTGCTGGACCTGGATCATTAGCCAGAATTCCCTGAGAACTCCGCGCCCGGGACCAGGATCTAGATACTTTTGAAGCTGCACGGATCCGGACTTTTACAGTTTGGGTCTGCACATCATCACTACTACTAAGTCAACCATTGAAACAAATTCAATTGACCATTGAGGTTTTATTTTGCAAGTCACATCCAGTCATGATTACTGTCAGACCTGATGAATCAAAAAGCATCCAAACATAAGCCAGAAAGTCTCAAAATGGAGCACATGCTGTTACAAGCTAAAGAAATTCAATTACAGATGGAAAACAAAGTCATTAAAATGTACCACTCAGACTAGGGTTTACAAAGCCATTGGTAAGACTCTGGGACTCCAGTTAGCTACATTGTCATAAATCGAGTTCTAATTATACAGATTAAAGACTGAGGGCATTGGATCTCTGCCTGCACTCCTCGCTGTAAACAGGTAAATGTACCATATTATCTGATAGCCAGTAGACATGGAGTGTTATATAAAGTAATTATTAAGTAGCTGATAATTTTTGGCAGGTCAAACTTTGACTGCGTACATCCCAATTATTAAAGAGGTATGAATTAATACAAACTGAAGCTTCCTGCCGAAGGCAGACAGAACAGCTCCACATCAGAGGCCTCACATTTCAATAGAAGTACAAAATTTTCCATGCCATATTTATAAAATTCTAGTTTTACAGAATACATGGATATATCCATGATCAAGGGGGAAATTGCCAACGTTGTGGTAACTTGCAACCCACATGAATGTAATATCTCCCTGAATTATGGATATATCATATTCATGTGTGGTGTGTAAAAAATGCTTGAAGGACATTTGGTAAGATGATGGCCATATTGTTTCTCTAGGAGATTCTTGGAGGAAGAATGGCCTACCATGTAAATATGGCCCACAAACTGGATTAGAATGGAATCTAATCAGCCGTTCTCATCTTAACTGAGCAGGGTGAGGAATGAGGGGTCTGAAAAGATCCTTTTAACTAGTGTTGAGCGGATCCGAGTGGTTTCAGTGTCCGATCCGGGTCCGACCCGGACGCGGGAATCTGGCTGCACGATCCGGATCCGGGTTTTTTCTCTCTCTCTCTCTCCCCTCGTCCCAGATACGCTCCCCATTCACATACATGGGCCAAGATCGGATCCGGACTTATTTTCCAACCCGCGACGGATCCGCCGGACCCGGATTATTAGAAGTCCGCTCAACTCTATTTATAACATTTCAGCTTATGAATATTGATATCATTGTCAGACCCCAGAAGAAGCAAAGAGTACTGCAGATCTGTGCATATTTCCAGTGGTGTTGTCCTCCACCATAATCTCTCACGGATCCAATTCATAAAACTTATTTGGATTTTATCCCATTTATTTTATACTGTTTTTGCTGTATTTATGTCTTATGATTTGATTTTTTTGTATCTTTTTTAAGCGCTGTACTTCTTTTTCTCTATTAAATCTAAATTTGAATAAGTATGTTCCTTACTGCTTTAACATAACCATAAACCCTGGTGAGGGTAAGAATAGCTTGGTTGTATTACGCTGTGTATGTTAGTGTAAGAAGAGTGCCTATCAGATGATGAAGAAAGCTGGGTGGCTTGTGTGCTTGTGTGTGACTCAGTTCAGGTGTCTCGCTGGCCCATCAAAATGGCCAGTGGTGACAGCAAAAAGTGTAGTGTAAATGTTGGAACTGGCTGAAGTGTGCACTTAACTCACTGTCAACCTAATACGATAGGTGAGCAAATGAATGAGTGGAGGATGTGAAATCCCCTTTTAGAGTAGCATCCGAGGCACGAGTGTAGCGAGTGAGTGGTGTTTGTAATAAATTGCTGGCAGTGGTAATGGTTACCCTGACAAACATTGAAGGCTATTAGCCACAGAATACTTGGAACAGAGAAAAGCATTGCAGGAGTGGCTGAACTACAAAAAAAATTCATTTGAAGACTCGATGATTTATCATCATACTGTGTGTGTGGTGATCATGTGGGGGGATCATACTGTGTGTGTGATGGCTACATAGGGAGATCATACAATGTGTGTGGTGGGCATGTTGGGAGATCATACTATGTGTGGTGGGCACATAGGGAAATCATACTATGTGTGGTGGGCACAAGGGGAGATCATACTGTGTGTGTGGTGGGCATGTTGGGAGATCATACTGTGTGTATGACGGGCACGGGGGGAGATCATACTGTGTGTGTGGTTGGCACAAAGGGAGATCATACTGTGTGTGGTGGGCATGTGGGGAGATCATACTGTGTGTATGACGGGCACGGGGGGAGATCATACTGTGTGTGTCGTGAGCACATAGGCAGATCATACTGTGTGTGTGTGTGGTGGGCATGTGGGGAGATCATACTGTGTGTGTGGTAGTTGTCGCGGGCGCGGGCCCATCCCCCGTTGTGGGGGCTGCCCAGGGAGATCACGCTCGGGTCTGGTACCTTCTCCTTGGTGTCTCGAGTGGGCCAAACCCGGGGCTTGGGCAGCGCTCCTCGTCCACGAGTGAAAATGGGAATTGGGTTGGTGATCGGGTGGGTGCGCGGCCGGGGCCGCTATGGAGATCGTTCGTGACGCCACCCACGGGTCATGGTGATTGTTGGCACCACCGCTGCTGATGATGGTGGGGGCTCCCGGGTGGCGGTGTTGTGGCGCAGCTAGGTGTTGACCCCTCCGTGGGTAGGGGGTGTGAGTCCCGGGGCCCGCTGGGGTGATGACGATGGAGCTGCTGGAGGGGTGCAGGGCAGGGCGGCGTAGCACGGCACTGTGCCTGAGGGTACTGGTGTACTCACTATTCAGATTAAAGTCACACAGAGTCCTTATAGTGAACCAAGGCTGGATGCCGGTAGCCTCTGCAGGGGTGTGCTCGGGTCCCGCACACGGATGCACAGCAAGGGCCCTTACAGCCACCTAGTCTGGTAGTCCAGGGCCCCAACCCCCAGCTACCACTTTCTTCAGGGAGCTGCAAGCCTCCCCTGTCAGCTTTTCACTGACCTCCGCACAGACTGACTAAACTCTGCTCTAACACTTCCTCAGTGCTTTCCAATCCCTCCCATTTTCCTGAGGAGGGGGTGAGTAGGGACTGATTGGTTGGTGTGTATCTGTGTGAGGACTGTGTTGGTGCCAAGGAGGAGAATGGCCTGCACTTTGCTGGATTTCTGCAGGCTCTGTGACACCCTGATTTTGCTAGGTTGTCACACACCCCTTGGTAAAACAAAGCCCGTCCTCGGGCTGTCGGACACCGACATTTATTGTAACTGGACTGAAATAAAAGATAAAACAGATTTACAAGCATACTAACAATAAGACAATTGTATTAACCGGGAACGAGTCTTTCCGCTCACCCACCCAAGCAACCTGCTGCCGACGCAGCCTCTTCCAGTCACTTTCCCCTGTCCACCACAGGGCAGCACGGGTCCCCAATGCCACACTCACTCACTGCGGCACTGTCAATAAAGGCCCCGTCTTCCACTGCCTGCAGTGCGGGTACGGTGGACTGGGCTCCACTTGTAGAACTGTCCTCGCTCCTCTAACTCCCTGCCGTCCTCCACCATTGGCTCCGACCCCTGATGGCACCCACCAAGGTTCCGGCCCCGGCGGCGTTCAACAAGTCAGTGTGAAGACTGTGTTGGTGCCAAGGAGGAGAATGGCCTGCACTTTGCTGGATTTCTGCAGGCTCTGTGACACCCTGATTTTGCTAGGGCGTCACATGGACACGTGGGGAGATCATACTGTGTGTGTGGTGGGCATGTTGGGAGATCATACTGTGTGTGTGATGGGCACGTGGGGAGATTATACTGTGTGTGTGGTGGGCATGTGGGGAGATAATACTGTGAGTGGTATGTAGGGAGATCATACTGTGTGTGTGGTGGGCACGTAGGGAGATCATACTGTGTCTGTGGTAGGCACGTAGGGAGATCAAACTGTGTTTGTGGTAGGCATGTGGGGAGATCATACTGTGTTTGTTGTGGGCACATGGGGATATCATACTGTGTGTGTGGTGGGCACATGGGGAGATCATACTGCGTTTGTGTGGAGGAATGTGGCGAGATCATGCTGTGTGTGTGTGTGGTGGGCACGTTGAGAGATCATACTATGTGTGTGGGGAGGAACGTGGGGAGATCATACTATGTGTGTGTTGGGAGGAACGTGGGGAGATTATACTGTGTGTGGCTTGGGTACTTGAGACCCTAAAGCAGTACCATATTGTGTGGACATACTAGTGGCCTTCACTAGAAGCAATATTTCTATAGTGGTACATACACATCACACGGCGAGATTAGGGTACTAGCCTAGTGTAAAGGCCCCGTCACACTAAGCAACATCGCTAGCAACATCGCTGCTAACGAACAACTTTTGTGACGTTGCTAGTGATGTCGCTGTGTGTGACATCCAGCAACAACCTGGCCCCTGCTGTGAGGTCGTTGGTTGTTGCTGAATGTCCTGGGCCATTTTTTAGTTGTTGCTGTCCTGCTATGAAGCACAGATCGCTGTGTGTGACAGCGAGACAGCAACAACTAAATGTGCAGGCAGCAGTAGCCGGCTTCTGCGGAGGCTGGTAACCAATGTAAACATCGGGTAACCAAGAAGCCCTGTCCTTGGTTACCCGATATTTACCTTTGTTACCAGCCTCCGCCGCTCTCACTGTCAGTGCCGGCTCCTGCTCTGTGCACATTTAGCTGCAGCACACATCGGGTAATTAACCCGATGTGTGCTGTAACTAGGAAAGCAAGGAGCCAGCACTAAGCATTGTGCGCTGCTCCCTGCTCTGTGCACATTTAGCTGCAGCACACATCGGGTAATTAACCCGATGTGTGCTGTAACTAGGAGAGCAAGGAGCCAGCACTAAGCGGTGTGCGCTGCTCCCTGCTCTGTGCACATGTAGCTGCAGCACACATCGGGTAATTAACCCGATGTGTGCTGTAACTAGGAGAGCAGGGAGCCAGCGCTCAGTGTGCGCTGCTCCCTGCTCTCTGCACGTGTAGCTGCGTGAGCTGGTAACCAAGGTAAATATCGGGTTGGTTACCCGATATTTACCTTAGTTACCAAGCGCAGCATCTTCCACGCGGCGCTGGGGGCTGGTCACTGGTTGCTGGTGAGCTCACCAGCAACTCGTGTAGCGACGCTGCAGCGATCCCTGCCAGGTCAGGTTGCTGGTGGGATCGCTGGAGCGTCGCAGTGTGACATCTCACCAGCAACCTCCTAGCAACTTACCAGCGATCCCTATCGTTGTTGGGATCGCTGGTAAGTTGCTTAGTGTGACTGGACCTTAAAACAAAAATTGCAGTAGCTTGCTATTCATTCTGCAGTTTTGTATACCTGTTTACTTCATGTCCAAGTTGAGAGATACAAGTAAAGGGAATGATCATTTCAAAACATTTTGTGTTTCCTAGTGTTGTCTTTATCTTAAATTAAAATTAGTTGTATGATCTGAAACATTAAATTTCACGAATTAGCAAATATAAATATTTGGATAATTGATTAAAAAAAATTTTCAAAACATTATCCCTTTTATTTCTTTAGTTATATTGTGAAGTAAAAAGTAAAGCTAGAATATTCCTTTTGTATTTACTTAGTCCTAATTGAAATATCTCCTGGGTGAAGAATACCTTACAGAGTAATCGGTCTATAGGAAATATCACAGAGGAAAAATAATTTAGTACAAAAGGTTATAAACAAAGCAAAACTTCATATGTAATATGTGAAAGTTTCCATAGTTCCAGAAAGTCTGGTAGCCTTCATTTCTCGTTGCCATGACAACCCAATAAGAACATCTACGAAGGTTTTACCGATAGCTAAAAATAGAAGTGCAGATAATCAATGAACTGCAAACTGTAAGTAACATAAGTCTGCACCGTGTATTTTAAAAAGAAAAGGAGTCTAATTTACCATCTGCCATTAAGTGTAATAAATTTTCTGTATCTGATGGATGAGATAATTCTAGTGCAGCTGCGGGCTGTTTTTTTTTAGGGTCTCTTCTCGATTAGGTGGGTATTATGGTAATATTTTTTTATGTTGATTTCAGCTGTGTAATATCAGCTGGCTTTAAGCCCTGGTGGTAGTAATGGGGTGGCATCTATCAGAAACCCCCATTACCAACCCAGTAATAAAAAAAAACACACATAAAAAAATAGTTTATTTGAATAAAGACTTGCCCACACTATCCCTAATTCACAATTTATTATCAAAAATGTTCCCATGAAGCTCATCCGCCATAGCTCACGTTCCCTAAATGCAACTCCTGCGATTGTGAATAGCAGTAAAGTACAGTTATTCACAGGCCCTGGGTAGTGACAATAATGCTTATCAGCATTGCTGAGTCTTGCTGAGTGCAATATTGAACTGGCAACTCTGATGAGAGTTTGGGCCTTCCCAGGCTCATACCAGCCCCAGCTATCTGCTGTACCCTAACTGATTATCAAAATTAGGGGCAAAACTAAGCCGTTTTTTTTATTATTTATTTATTAGGTTAAAAAAGGCTAAAACCCTTTAGTACCATATTAAAGACACTAAAGGGTGGAAGATTATAATATACAGTACAGACCAAAAGTTTGGACACACCTTCTCATCTCTAGAACAAATGTTAAAAGGAGACTTTGTACAGCAGGCCTTCATGGTAAAATACCTGCTAGAAAACCACTGCTAAGGACAGGCAACAAGCAGAAGAGGCTTGTTTGGGCTAAAGAACACAAGGAATGGACATTAGACCAGTGGAAATCTGTGATTTCGTCTGATAAGTCCAAATTTGAGATCTTTGGATCCAACCACCGTGTCTTTGTAGAAAAGGTGAACGTATAGAATCTACATGCCTGGTTCCCACCGTGAAGGATGGAGGAGGAGGTGTGATGATGTGGGGTGCTTTGCTGGTGACACTGTTGGGGATTTATTCAAAATTGAAGGCATACTGAACCAGCATGCCTACCACAGCATCTTGCAGCGGCTTGCTATTCCATCCGGTTTGCGTTTAGTTGGACATTTATTTATTTTTCAACAGGACAATGACCCCAAACAGTCCTCCAGGCTGTGTAAGGGCTATTTGACTAAGAAGGAGAGTGATGGGGTGCTACACCAGATGACCTGGTCTCCACAGACACCAGACCTGAACCCAATCGAGATAGTTTGGGGTGAGCTGGACCGCAGAGTGAAGTCAAAAGGGCCAACAAGTTCAAAGCATCTCTGGGAATTCCTTTCACACATTTTTTAGTATTTCATTCCACATGTTTTAATTCAAAGCTTTGATGCCTCCAATGTGAATCTACAATTTTCAGAGTCATGAAAATAAAGAAAACTCTTTGAATGAGAAGGTGTGGCCAAACTTTTGGTCTGTACTGTACATTGTACTGCAATAGCAATTAAACCCTGCCTTAATGTCTGCTCTGATCTAAGCTCTCCCTCCTAGCTTCCTAGATCAACTCTTCCTGAACTGCTTCCAGAGAACTGTGTGCCAATCATTGCACCCCCGGGTCTCATATAAGACAGAATAATGCTGGCCAATCACAGTAATATTAACCCCTTCACGACCGCGGGCCGTAAAATTACGTCCTATTTTAACGTGACTTAACGACCAGGGACGTAATTTTACGGCCTAAACTTCATTTGATTGCCGTGGCCATAGCAACGGCTTTCAAATGATGTCCCCTGCTGTTTCTTACAGCAGGGGACCTTTGCTTGACCCCAGGGGGGGTGGCATCGCCACCCCCTATCGACGATCGATGTGATTGGCTGTTCAAATCTGAACCGCCAACCACATCGATCGCACTAATTTCGGCAAAAATAATGCCGAATTAGTGCGATCCTGTGAGATCCAGCTATGAGATGCCGCAGCTGCTGCAGCATATCATAGGTGGACCTCAAACATGCCGCCCCCAGCCCCTGCAGCACTGATTGGAGCGATCGTGCTATGACGCGCAATCGCTCCAATCAGTGTGCAGTGGGGCGGTCTGATCTGCCGGTGGCCGCCCTCCCCAGGCCTGTGCTGCTCTGGGGACCCTCCCCCAACATGGCTGCAGCGTGGAGTGGCTGGTACTTTTGGTACCACGCCACCGCTGCTGCCGCCGCAGACGCCGCCTCTGCTGTCACCGCGCCAGCTCCAAAGGTAAGTATTGCGCTCCGGCGATGGCCCCTGCGCGCTCCCGTGAAGGCCCCTGCGCGCTCCCGTGAAGGCCCCTGCCCGTGCCCCCCCCCCCGATCTGCCCCCCTACGCCCCGATCTGCCCCCCTACGCCCCGATCTGCCCCCCCCGGCATCCCGATCTGCTACCACCGCTGCTGCTGCAAAGTGAGTACTGTGCTCACTTTGCAGCCCGTGCGCGCTCCCGTGGTGCCCCTGCGCGCTGCCGTGATAGCCCCTGCCGTGCCCCCCCCGCGATCTGCTCCCCCCAACCACCCCCCCCCCCCGACATCCCGATCCGCTCCCCCTGCGATCTGACTGCCTCCCCCATTATTTCTATTCTGCTTCTGCAGCTCCCTCTCCGGTCTCCCCCTCTGCTCTCCCCCCCTCTCCCTCTGCTCTCCCCCCCTCCCCCTCTGCTCTCCCCCCCTCCCCCTCTGCTCTCCCCCTCTGCTCTCCCCCCTCCCCCTCTGCTCTCACCCCCCCCCCTCTGCTCTCACCCCCCCCTCTCCCCCTCTGCTCTCCCCCGACGTCCTCTTACCTGTCTTCACCGGCCTGATCACATCTGCGTCCATCGCTGGGTCCTTCCTGGGCATTCTGCTGATCTGCCTGCTGCTCCTGTAAAGCTGTCCATCTCTCTGCCATCTGTTCCTCTGCAGCTCTTCTGGTCAGTGATCCTCCTGCTAGTCCTCTGGGTACTGTGAGTATAACTTTTTTTTTTTTTTTCCGTATCCCCTGTCCATTTTTACACCTCATCCGTCCGTGCGTCCCGCCAAGCGCTGATCAGGGATGCAGATAACGGATCGGCATCCCTGCTCAATTTTTGGCGTGACTTTTTTTTCCGTATCCCCGACGCTTTTTGTATCTCATCCGTCCGTGCATCCCGCCAAGCGCTGATCAGGGATGCAGATAACGGATCGGCATCCATGGTCAATTTTTGGCGTGACTTTTTTTTCCGTATTCACGACGCTTTTTGTATCGCATCCGTCCGTGCGTCCCGCCGAGCGCTGATCAGGGATGCAGATAACGGATCGGCATCCCTGCTCAATTTTTGGCGTGACTTTTTTCCGTATTCGCGACGCTTTTTGTATCGCATCCGTCCGTGCGTCCCGCCAAGCGCTGATCAGGGATGCAGATAACGGATCGGCATCCCTGCTCAATTTTTGGCGTGACTTTTTTTTCCGTATCCCCGACGCTTTTTGTATCGCATCCGTCCGTGCGTCCCGCCGAGCGCTGATTAGGGATGCAGATAACGGATCGGCATCCATGGTCAATTTTTGGCGTGACTTTTTTTTCCGTATTCACGACGCTTTTTGTATCGCATCCGTCCGTGCGTCCCGCCGAGCGCTGATCAGGGATGCAGATAACGGATCGGCATCCCTGCTCAATTTTTAGCGTGACTTTTTTCCGTATTCGCGACGCTTTTTGTATCGCATCCGTCCGTGCGTCCCGCCAAGCGCTGATCAGGGATGCAGATAACGGATCGGCATCCCTGCTCAATTTTTGGCGTGACTTTTTTTTCCGTATCCCCGACGCTTTTTGTATCGCATCCGTCCGTGCGTCCCGCCGAGCGCTGATTAGGGATGCAGATAACGGATCGGCATCCCTGCTCAATTTTTGGCGTGACTTTTTTCCGTATCCCCGACGCTTTTTGTATCGCGTCCGTCCGTGCGTCCCGCCGAGCGCTGATCAGGGATGCAGATAACGGATCGGCATCCCTGCTCAATTTTTGGCGTGACTTTTTTCCGTATTCGCGACGCTTTTTGTATCGCATCCGTCCGTGCGTCCCGCCGAGCGCAGATCAGGGATGCAGATAACGGATAGGCATCCCTGCTCAATTTTTGGCGTGACTTTTTTTTCCGTATCCCCGACGCTTTTTGTATCGCATCCGTCCGTGCGTCCCGCCGAGCGCTGATTAGGGATGCAGATAACGGATCGGCATCCCTGCTCAATTTTTGGCGTGACTTTTTTCCGTATTTGCGACGCTTTTTGTATCGCATCCGTCCGTGCGTCCCGCCAAGCGCTGATCAGGGATGCACATAACGTATCTGCATCCATGGTCAATTTTTGGCGTGACTTTTTTTTTTTACGTATCCCCAACGCTTTTTTTTATCGCATCCGACCGTGCGTCCTGCAGCGGCCGATCAGTGCACTGCGTTTGAAAAGTCAAATGGCGCTCCTTCTCTTCTGAGCCCCGCCATGTGCTCAAACAATTACTTTCCACCACATATGAGGTATCTGCGTACTCAGGAGAAAATGCACAATACATTTTATGGTGCATTTTTTCCTGTTACCCTTGTGAAAAAAAAAGCTACCTAGTTGAAGCAACCATTTTGTGGTAAAAAAAAAAAAAAATTCTTTTCACGGCTCAACGCTATAAACTTCTGTGAAGCCCCCAGGTGTTCAAAGTGCTCACCAAACATCTAGAAAAAATATTTGAGGGCTCTAGTTTCCAAAATGGTGTCACTTGTGGGGGAGCTCCACTGTTTAGGCACCATAGGGGGTCTCCAAACGTGACATGGCGTCCGCTAATGATTCCAACCAATTTTGCTGTCAAATGGCGCTCCTTCTCTTCTGAGCCCCGCCATGCGCCCAAACAATTACTTTCCACCACATATGAGGTATCTGCGTACTCAGGAGAAAATGCACAATACATTTTATGGTGCATTTTTTCCTGATAGCCTTGTGAAAAAAAAAGCTACCTAGTTGAAGCAACCGTTTTGTGGTAAAAAATTTTTTTTTTCTTTTCACGGCTCAACGCTATAAACTTCTGTGAAGCCCCCAGGTGTTCAAAGTGCTCACCAAACATCTAGAAAAATTATTTGAGGGCTCTAGTTTCCAAAATGGTGTCACTTGTGGGGGAGCTCCACTGTTTAGGCACCATAGGGGGTCTCCAAACGTGACATGGTGTCCGCTAATGATTCCAACCAATTTTGCTGTCAAATGGCGCTCCTTCTCTTCTGAGCCCCGCCATGCGCCCAAACAATTACTTTCCACCACATATGAGGTATCTGCGTACTCAGGAGAAAATGCACAATACATTTTATGGTGCATTTTTTCCTGTTACCCTTGTGAAAAAAAAAGCTACCTAGTTGAAGCAACCGTTTTGTGGTAAAAAAAATTTTTTTTCTTTTCACGGCTCAACGCTATAAACTTTTGTGAAGCCCCCAGGGGTTCAAAGTGCTCACCAAACATCTAGAAAAATTATTTGAGGCCTCTAGTTTCCAAAATGGGGTCACTTGTGGGGGAGCTCCATTGTTTAGGCACCTCAGGGGGTCTTCAAACCCGACATGGCGTCCGCTAACAGGTGCAGCTAATTTTGCACTCAAAAATTCAAATGGCGCTCCTTGCCTTCCGAGCACTGCTGTGTGTCCAAACATTTGATTTCCACCACATATGAGGTATCTGCGTACTCAGGAGAAAATGCACAATACATTTTATGGTGCATTTTTTCCTGTTACCCTTGTGAAAAAAAAAGCTACCTAGTTGAAGCAACCGTTTTGTGGTAAAAAATTTTTTTTTTCTTTTCACGGCTCAACGCTATAAACTTTTGTGAAGCCCCCAGGGGTTCAAAGTGCTCACCAAACATCTAGAAAAATTATTTGAGGCCTCTAGTTTCCAAAATGGGGTCACTTATGGGGGAGCTCCATTGTTTAGGCACCTCAGGGGGTCTTCAAACCCGACATGGCGTCCGCTAATGAGTGCAGCTAATTTTGCGTTCAAAAATTCAAATGGCGCTCCTTCCCTTCCGAGCTCTGCCGTGCGCCCAAACAATTGATTTTTACCACATATGGGGTATCAGCGTACTCAGGAGAACATGCACAATAAATTGTATTGTGTACTTTCTCTTTTCTCCCTTGTAAAAATGAAAATTTTATGGCTAAAGTAACATTTTTGTGTTAAAAAGTAAAATTTTCATTTTTTCCTTCCACATTGCTTTGGTTCCTGTGAAGCACCTAAAGGGTTAATAAACTTATTGGATGTGGTTTTGAGCAGTGTGAGGGGTGTAGTTTTTAGAATGGGGTCACTTTTGGGTATTTTCTGTCACCTCGGCCTCTCAAAGTCACTTCAAATGTGATGTGGTCCCTAAAAAAATTATTTTGTAAATTTTGTTGGAAAAATGAGAATTTGCTGATGACCTTTGACCCCTTCTAACTTCCTAACGGAAAAAAAATTTGTTTCGAAAATTGCGCTGATGTAAAGTAGACATGTGGGAAATGTTATTTAGTAACTATTTTGTGTGACATATCTCTCAGATTTATGGGCATAAATTTTCAAAGTTTGAAATTTGCGAAATTTTCAAAATTTTCGCCAAATTTCCTAAATTTTCACAAATAAACGCAAAAAATATCGGCCTAAATTTACCACTGACATGAAGTACAATATGTCACGAAAAAACAATGTCAGAATCGCCAGGATCCGTTGAAGCGTTCCAGAGTTATAACCTGTCAAAGTGACACTGGTCAGAATTGCAAAAAATGGCCCGGTCATTAGGGTGTTTTAGTGGCCGGGGGTGAAGGGGTTAAAGATCAAAAAGAAATATTCCCATAAAAAATAACCTTTAATATATCATTTAAAAGGTATGAAATTTATCAAAGTGTAACACTCATCCTAATAGTGTAGATTATGTGAGCAAGGATGGTTGACCTTAGGGAGATCAACATCCACCACTGCGGAGACACCATCACGTGTTTCTCAACGCAGTGATTCTAGAGCAATGCCCCCTTAGGTCAACCATCCTTGCTCACATAGTCTTTTACTAGGCAATGTCCCACTAGCCAGATTCCTACTCCACACTGATGAGGGGCAAATACCCCGAAACGGCTGTCTGTGGATGGATACCATGTTTGGCATAGGTGGTCTCCTTGACTGGAGACTGCCCTTCCCGTGGTTGTTCCTTCCCGGTGAAAGACCTGGCTAGTTTCCTGCCAGCGTTGAGAAACATGTGATGGTGTCTCCGCGGGCCTTCTTGCTTTGAATATTTCCCAGGGGGCATTGCTCTAGAATCACTGCGTTGAGAAACACGTGATGGTGTCTCCGCAGTGGTGGATGTTGATCTCCCTAAGGTCAACCATCCTTGCTCACATAGTCTTTTACTAGGCAATGTCCCACTAGCCAGATTCCTACTCCACACTGATGAGGGGCAAATACCCCGAAACGGCTGTCTGTGGATGGATACCATGTTTGGCATAGGTGGTCTCCTTGACTGGAGACTGCCCTTCCCGTGGTTGTTCCTTCCCGGTGAAAGACCTGGCTAGTTTCCTGCCAGCGTTGAGAAACATGTGATGGTGTCTCCGCGGGCCTTCTTGCTTTGAATATTTCCCAGGGGGCATTGCTCTAGAATCACTGCGTTGAGAAACACGTGATGGTGTCTCCGCAGTGGTGGATGTTGATCTCCCTAAGGTCAACCATCCTTGCTCACATAGTCTTTTACTAGGCAATGTCCCACTAGCCAGATTCCTACTCCACACTGATGAGGGGCAAATACCCCGAAACGGCTGTCTGTGGATGGATACCATGTTTGGCATAGGTGGTCTCCTTGACTGGAGACTGCCCTTCCCGTGGTTGTTCCTTCCCGGTGAAAGACCTGGCTAGTTTCCTGCCAGCGTTGAGAAACATGTGATGGTGTCTCCGCGGGCCTTCTTGCTTTGAATATTTCCCAGGGGGCATTGCTCTAGAATCACTGCGTTGAGAAACACGTGATGGTGTCTCCGCAGTGGTGGATGTTGATCTCCCTAAGGTCAACCATCCTTGCTCACATAGTCTTTTACTAGGCAATGTCCCACTAGCCAGATTCCTACTCCACACTGATGAGGGGCAAATACCCCGAAACGGCTGTCTGTGGATGGATACCATGTTTGGCATAGGTGGTCTCCTTGACTGGAGACTGCCCTTCCCGTGGTTGTTCCTTCCCGGTGAAAGACCTGGCTAGTTTCCTGCCAGCGTTGAGAAACATGTGATGGTGTCTCCGCGGGCCTTCTTGCTTTGAATATTTCCCAGGGGGCATTGCTCTAGAATCACTGCGTTGAGAAACACGTGATGGTGTCTCCGCAGTGGTGGATGTTGATCTCCCTAAGGTCAACCATCCTTGCTCACATAGTCTTTTACTAGGCAATGTCCCACTAGCCAGATTCCTACTCCACACTGATGAGGGGCAAATACCCCGAAACGGCTGTCTGTGGATGGATACCATGTTTGGCATAGGTGGTCTCCTTGACTGGAGACTGCCCTTCCCGTGGTTGTTCCTTCCCGGTGAAAGACCTGGCTAGTTTCCTGCCAGCGTTGAGAAACATGTGATGGTGTCTCCGCGGGCCTTCTTGCTTTGAATATTTCCCAGGGGGCATTGCTCTAGAATCACTGCGTTGAGAAACACGTGATGGTGTCTCCGCAGTGGTGGATGTTGATCTCCCTAAGGTCAACCATCCTTGCTCACATAGTCTTTTACTAGGCAATGTCCCACTAGCCAGATTCCTACTCCACACTGATGAGGGGCAAATACCCCGAAACGGCTGTCTGTGGATGGATACCATGTTTGGCATAGGTGGTCTCCTTGACTGGAGACTGCCCTTCCCGTGGTTGTTCCTTCCCGGTGAAAGACCTGGCTAGTTTCCTGCCAGCGTTGAGAAACATGTGATGGTGTCTCCGCGGGCCTTCTTGCTTTGAATATTTCCCAGGGGGCATTGCTCTAGAATCACTGCGTTGAGAAACACGTGATGGTGTCTCCGCAGTGGTGGATGTTGATCTCCCTAAGGTCAACCATCCTTGCTCACATAGTCTTTTACTAGGCAATGTCCCACTAGCCAGATTCCTACTCCACACTGATGAGGGGCAAATACCCCGAAACGGCTGTCTGTGGATGGATACCATGTTTGGCATAGGTGGTCTCCTTGACTGGAGACTGCCCTTCCCGTGGTTGTTCCTTCCCGGTGAAAGACCTGGCTAGTTTCCTGCCAGCGTTGAGAAACATGTGATGGTGTCTCCGCGGGCCTTCTTGCGTTGAATATTTCCCAGGGGGCATTGCTCTAGAATCACTGCGTTGAGAAACATGTGATGGTGTCTCCGCAGTGGTGGATGTTGATCTCCCTAAGGTCAACCATCCTTGCTCACATAGTCTTTTACTAGGCAATGTCCCACTAGCCAGATTCCTACTCCACACTGATGAGGGGCAAATACCCCGAAACGGCTGTCTGTGGATGGATACCATGTTTGGCATAGGTGGTCTCCTTGACTGGAGACTGCCCTTCCCGTGGTTGTTCCTTCCCGGTGAAAGACCTGGCTAGTTTCCTGCCAGCGTTGAGAAACATGTGATGGTGTCTCCGCGGGCCTTCTTGCTTTGAATATTTCCCAGGGGGCATTGCTCTAGAATCACTGCATTGAGAAACACGTGATGGTGTCTCCGCAGTGGTGGATGTTGATCTCCCTAAGGTCAACCATCCTTGCTCACATAGTCTTTTACTAGGCAATGTCCCACTAGCCAGATTCCTACTCCCCACTGATGAGGGGCAAATACCCCGAAACGGCTGTCTGTGGATGGATACCATGTTTGGCATAGGTGGTCTCCTTGACTGGAGACTGCCCTTCCCGTGGTTGTTCCTTCCCGGTGAAAGACCTGGCTAGTTTCCTGCCAGCGTTGAGAAACATGTGATGGTGTCTCCGCGGGCCTTCTTGCTTTGAATATTTCCCAGGGGGCATTGCTCTAGAATCACTGCGTTGAGAAACACGTGATGGTGTCTCCGCAGTGGTGGATGTTGATCTCCCTAAGGTCAACCATCCTTGCTCACATAGTCTTTTACTAGGCAATGTCCCACTAGCCAGATTCCTACTCCACACTGATGAGGGGCAAATACCCCGAAACGGCTGTCTGTGGATGGATACCATGTTTGGCATAGGTGGTCTCCTTGACTGGAGACTGCCCTTCCCGTGGTTGTTCCTTCCCGGTGAAAGACCTGGCTAGTTTCCTGCCAGCGTTGAGAAACATGTGATGGTGTCTCCGCGGGCCTTCTTGCTTTGAATATTTCCCAGGGGGCATTGCTCTAGAATCACTGCGTTGAGAAACACGTGATGGTGTCTCCGCAGTGGTGGATGTTGATCTCCCTAAGGTCAACCATCCTTGCTCACATAGTCTTTTACTAGGCAATGTCCCACTAGCCAGATTCCTACTCCACACTGATGAGGGGCAAATACCCCGAAACGGCTGTCTGTGGATGGATACCATGTTTGGCATAGGTGGTCTCCTTGACTGGAGACTGCCCTTCCCGTGGTTGTTCCTTCCCGGTGAAAGACCTGGCTAGTTTCCTGCCAGCGTTGAGAAACATGTGATGGTGTCTCCGCGGGCCTTCTTGCTTTGAATATTTCCCAGGGGGCATTGCTCTAGAATCACTGCGTTGAGAAACACGTGATGGTGTCTCCGCAGTGGTGGATGTTGATCTCCCTAAGGTCAACCATCCTTGCTCACATAGTCTTTTACTAGGCAATGTCCCACTAGCCAGATTCCTACTCCACACTGATGAGGGGCAAATACCCCGAAACGGCTGTCTGTGGATGGATACCATGTTTGGCATAGGTGGTCTCCTTGACTGGAGACTGCCCTTCCCGTGGTTGTTCCTTCCCGGTGAAAGACCTGGCTAGTTTCCTGCCAGCGTTGAGAAACATGTGATGGTGTCTCCGCGGGCCTTCTTGCTTTGAATAGTGTAGATTAGTGATGAGCGAGTATGCTTGTTACTACTCGGTACTCGCACGAGTATCACTGTACTCGGGCTACTCGGCGGGGACCGAGTAATCTCGCGATACTCGTGCTGTACTCGTGGTCTTCATCCCTGCATGTTGGCGCTCTTTTGAGAGCCAGCCCTCATGCAGGGATTGGCTGGCAGACCACTGCAATGCCACAGCCCTGTTAGTTGTGAAATTGCAGTGATTGGCCGGCCCGCACAGCGTGACCGAGCCTTTATACCGGCGGGCGCGCTGTGCTCTGCACACAGCCATCCAGACAGTCAGTGTAGGGAGAGTGTTGATGCTTCAGGGAAAGGTTTGTGGCCCTTTATAGTTATTTCCGTAGCAGGGCTGCAAACAGTGTGACCAGAAGTCCTTCTCAGGACTATTATAGTTGTATACAGTCAGGCAGGGTATAGCCAGGTCGGAGTACAGTAGCAGAGTCCTTCTCATGACTATTGTTGCTGTATACAGGCAGGCAGGCAGGCAGGGTATATAGCCATTCCTAGTGGTGACCGTATACCAGCCTTCATCATATCTGGGGCTGGTGTACACAGTCTAAAACAGCCCTGATAGTGTCAGACTTCTCAGCAATTGTCGCTCCTAAAAACCTGTTAGGTTCTTAGTGCATCCGTGCTTGCATTTAAAAACCGCACGTGTGTGCCTGTCGGTGGCAGCGTACAGGTGCACGTTTTGCACAAAATATTATATAACGCACAAGTCTAGTGAATAATACACGTCAGTCAGCAGTGGCTGATAGTGTCAGACTTCTCAGTAATTGTCGCTCCTAAAAACCTGTTAGGTTCTTAGTGCGTCCGTGCTTGCATTTAAAAACCGCATGTGTGTGCCTGTCGGTGGCAGCGTACAGGTGCACTTGTGTGCATTTTTCACAAACTATTATATAACGCACAAGTCTAGTGAATAATACACGTCAGTCAGCAGTGTCAGATAGTGTCAGACTTCTCAGTAATTGTCGCTCCTAAAAACCTGTTAGGCTCTTAGTGCGTCCGTGCTTGCATTTAAAAACCGCACGTGTGTGCCTGTCGGTGGCAGCGTACAGGTGCACGTTTTGCACAAACTATTATATAACGCACAAGTCTAGTGTATAATACACGTCAGTCAGCAGTGTCTGATAGTGTCAGACTTCTCAGTAATTGTCGCTCCTAAAAACCTGTTAGGTTCTTAGTGCGTCCGTGCTTGCATTTAAAAACCGCACGTGTGTGCCTGTCGGTGGCAGCGTACAGGTGCACTTGTGTGCGTTTTGCACAAACTTGGATATAACGCACAAGTCTAGTGAATACACGTCAGCACAGCATTGCAAAATGCGCAAGGGCGTTGGCAGCGAACAAGGAAGTGGACGTGATGGTGGTGCAGGCAGAGGCCGAGGTCGTGGGCAAGCTCTAATTTCGCCACAACAAAGGGCCACATCTAGTCGCTCACACGTCCTGTCCCAAATTCTTGGGGACCGCAGCAGTACACCGCTCTTGAACCAAGACCAGTGTCAACAGGTTGTTAGTTGGATAGCGGATAATGCTTCCAGTCAGATTGGCACCACCACAAACACTCTGTCTTCCACATGGTCAAGTGTCAGTAGCCGTGATACTGCACCACACATTTCAGAACCTGATCCTCCTTCCTACCACAAGGCTGAGTAGACGTCCTCGGACATTACTGATCCCACACTTGGACACTCGGAAGAGCTGTTCACGTTTCCATTCGCACATTCTGGCCTCTCGCCAGCTCATGTTGAAGTGGGTCATGAGGAGATCGTATGTACAGATGCCCAAATATTTGAGCAGCCACATTCTCACGAAGTTGGCAACGTGTCTCAACAAGGGGTGGACGATGATGAGACACAATTGTCAGGAAGTCAGGAGGAGGAGCAGGGTGCGGAAGAGGAAGACGACGTGGTGGATGATCCAGTAACTGACCCAACCTGGCAGGAGGATATGCAGAGCGAGGACAGCAGTGCACAGGGGGAGGGAGGCATAGCATCCCAACAGGCAGTAAGAAGCAGGGTGGTAGCCCCAGGCAGAAGTCAGGCAACCGTTCCCCGGAACAACAACACGACACAAGGTGCCTGTACAAATGTTAGGTCTTCCCGAGTCTGGCAGTTTTTTAAGTTGGCTCCAGATGATTCTAAAAAGGCCATTTGCAACACCTGCCGTGCCAGCATCAGCAGGGGTACCAAAACTAGCAGCCTGACCACCACCAGCATGATCAGGCACATGTCAGCCAAGCACCCGACTTTGTGGGAAGTACAACAGAGTCGAGGAGCAGTGCTTGCTGATGTCACTGCTACGTCTTCGCTTGTTGTGCATGCGAGCCAATCCCCTGTCCATGCTGCCTGCGAACAAGCCTCCTCCGGTCCTGCACCTGCAGTTGCCTACGCAGAAATAACACCATCATCAAGCATGTCCTTGTCCCAGCGCAGCGTTCAGTTATCCATTCAGCAAACCTTTGAACGCAGGCGCAAATACACTGCCAACGCCCCACATGCCACAGTTCTAAATGCTAACATTTCGCGACTGCTTGCGCTGGAAATGTTGCCTTTTAGGCTGGTGGAGACAGAAGCATTCCGTGACCTGATGGCGGCAGCTGTCCCACGTTACTCGGTCCCCAGCCGCCACTATTTCTCCCGGTGTGCCGTCCCCGCATTGCATAACCACGTGTCACAAAACATCACACGTGCCCTGAACAACGCTGTTTCACCCAAAGTCCACCTAACCACAGACACGTGGACAAGTGCTTGTGGGCAAGGCCGCTACATCTCGTTGACGGCACACTGGGTTAATATTGTGGAAGCTGGGACCCAGTCTGAGCGAGGGACGGAACACGTCCTTCCCACACCAAGGTTTGCAGGCCCTACCTCAGTCAGGGTTTCACCCACACTCTACAGCTCCGGAATGTCATGCTCTTCAGCCTCCTCCTCCTCCTGCGCATCCTCATCCACTTTACCCTCCACACCAGTCCCAAGCTGGAAGCACTGCAGCACTGCCTCGGCGAAGCGGCAACAGGCTGTGCTGAAGCTAATCTGCATAGGTGACAAACCCCACAATGCAGAAGAGGTGTGGACAGCTCTGAAACAGCAGGCAGATCACTGGCTCACACCTCTGAACCTAAAGCCAGGAAAGGTCGTGTGTGACAATGGCCGGAACCTGGTGGCGGCTTTGAGGCGAGGCCAGCTGACACATGTTCCATGCGTGGTCCATGTGCTCAACCTCATGGTTCAGCGGTTTCTAAAGTCATACCCAGAGCTGTCTGATCTGCTGGTAAAAGTTCGCCGCCTGTCTGCACATTTTCGAATGTCACCTACTGCTTCAGCCGGCCTTGCCGGCTTTCAGCGCCGTTTTGCATCTTCCGGCTCACAAACTGGTGTGTGATGTCCCCACGCGTTGGAATTCAACTCTGCACATGTTGGTCAGGATATGTGAGCAGAAGAGGGCAGTTGTTGAGTACCTGCATCACCTAAGCCGTCGGGAAATGGGTGAAACTCCACACATAACACCTGAGGAGTGGAGATGGATGTCTGACCTATGTACCATCCTCCAAAACTTTGAGGACTCCACCAAGATGGTGAGTGGTGATGACGCCATTATTAGCGTCACCATACCGCTTCTCTGCCTTCTAAAACGGTCTCTGCTCAAAAACAAACATGATGCATTGCAGGCGGAGTGCGATGAGTTGGAGCAAGAAACATTAGTGGGTGTGGGTGATAACACACAGCCCAGCCTCGTCTCATCACAGCGTGCAGTGGAGGACTATGACGAGGAGGAGGATGAAGACATGGAGCAACTCTCCGGCCAAATTGAGGATATGACATGCACACCAGTCATATCCTCGGTTCAGCGTGGCTGGCCAGAGGACAGGGTAGATGAGGAGGAGGAGGAGGAGGAGGACAGCATGTTCAGTCATTGTGTTGGTCAGGATACTGAAGTATTGGCTGTTAAGAGTCTGGCGCACATGGCTGACTTTATGGTAAGCTGCCTGTCTCGTGACCCTCGCGTTAAGAATATCTTGGCCGACAATCATTACTGGTTGGTAACACTGGTAGACCCACGCTACAAGGAGAACTTTATGTCTCTTATTCCCGAGGCGGAGAGGTCAGCCAAAATGCAGCAGTTCCGGAAGGCCATAGTCACGGAAGTAGGCAAAGCATTCCCCTCACAAAACGCTAGCGGCATAGGTCAGGAATCAGTGGACAACCAAGGCGTACAGCCGAGAGGGGCAAAAGTCCAATCCGCCAGAGGTAGGGGAACAGTCTTTAAGATGTGGGACAGTTTTCTCAGCCCCTCACGTACCACAGCCCCTGAGGTGCGGGGTAGTGCCACAAGAAATCCTAAGTTTGCCCAGATGCTCAAGGAGTACCTTGCAGATCGAACAACTGTACTCTGACATTCCTCTGTGCCTTACAATTATTGGGTATCCAAGGTGGACACGTGGCATGAATTGGCTCTCTACGCCTTGGAAGTCCTGGCCTGCCCTGCCGCTAGCGTTTTGTCAGAGCGTGTTTTTAGTGCCGCAGGTGGAATCATTACAGATAAACGCACAAGATGAACAAGGGTTGGATTGGGCCAGACTTCATTACACCACCAGCAAATGAGAGCGGAATTTAAAGTTTGTAACGGGAATTTGCCATGTACCTCCACTCACCCATGGGTACACACTTCTGGACTTTGGATAATCGCTGGACTGCTCCTCCTTCTCCTCATGCGCCACCATGATGACCGTTACAATAGTTAGGCCTTTGTTTCAGGTATACCCCCAGTGGTAAATTTTTTCGCCCATTCTGTCAGAATGGACATTACAACGACAGGAGACCCGCTCCTTTGCAATGGGAACAATGTTTTGAGGCCCTCATGCACGTCTCTATCCAGGGACAATGTGGAGCCTCCCAATTTTTGGCTGCCCTGCCTAAGGGCTATACTACAATAGACCCACTTCCTGACAATAGACACTTCAGGTTTACAGGCCCTCATGCACGTCTCTATCCAGGGACAATGTGGAGCCTCCCAGTTTTTGGCTGCCCTGCCTAAGGGCTATACTACAATAGACCCACTTCCTGACAATGGACACTTCAGGTTTACAGGCCCTCATGCACGTCTCTATCCAGGGACAATGTGGAGCCTCCCAATTTTTGGCTGCCCTGCCTAAGGGCTATACTACAATAGACCCACTTCCTGACAATGGACACTTCAGGTTTACAGGCCCTCATGCACGTCTCTATCCAGGGACAATGTGGAGCCTCCCAATTTTTGGCTGCCCTGCCTAAGGGCTATACTACAATAGACCCACTTCCTGACAATGGACACTTCAGGTTTACAGGCCCTCATGCACGTCTCTATCCAGGGACAATGTGGAGCCTCCCAATTTTTGGCTGCCCTGTCTAAGGGCTATACTACAATAGACCCACTTCCTGACAATGGACACTTCAGGTTTACAGGCCCTCATGCACGTTTCTATCCAGGGACAACGTGGAGACTCCCAATTTTTGGCTGCCCTGCCAAAGGGCTATACTACAATAGACCCACTTCCTTACAATGGGCACTTCAGGGTTACAGGCCCTCATGCACGTCTCTATCCAGGGACAATGTGGAGCCTCCCAATTTTTGGCTGCCCTGCCAAAGGGCTATACTACAATAGACCCACTTCCTCAAAATGGGCACATTAGACTCAAGAGGCCTTCATGTACGTCTCTTCTCAGGGACATCGAAGTGCCACACAATGTTTTCACGTAAAATCTTTCATGTAATCTCCAAAAGTAACATACACTAGCTCTATCTCACTATTGGGTATGTGCCCTTTACATTTCTGCCATGAAAATTAATTTTGGTGTCATTTTGGAAGGTTTTCTGGTGAGTCCGTAAAAATGGTGTAAAACGCGAACAAAATTATTCACAGCTGTGACTTTTGAGTGATAAATGCTTCAAGGGGTCTTCCCCATGCTGTTGCCATGTCATTTGAGCACTCTTCTTAGACTTTTGTGACATTTTTAGGGTTTCTACATGCTGCCGGGGGTCATTTTATAAAAATACTCGGGTCTCCCATAGGATAACATTGGGCTCGGTGCTCGGGCCGAGTACACGAGTATCTTGGGATGCTCGGTCCGAGCCTCGAGCACCCAAGCTTTTTAGTACTCGCTCATCACTAGTGTAGATGCAATGAGACAGGTAAATACCAATAGGAGAGGGGGAATTTATCCCTAATTTACCCCTAATAAATATCCTACCTACCTATTCATCAGGGGACAGCTATAGATAGATTCCAGGACTAAAGATACAGGGATTTTCCCCACCTGGACTTTGGCTTCCACTGGGATGTATCTTTAGTCCTGGAATCTATCTATAGCTGTCCCCTGATGAACCCCGTGAAGCTAACAGGGAGAAATGCGTTGGTACGACATCTGATTATGAGGATCTGATGCACTTTTGCCAGGTAAGTCATACTATTATGCTGAAAACCTCTACTATCAGGTTTCCATTTTAAATTCACGTTTTGTGCACATATTAGTGTAGTGAAGAGCAATGTATGGTTACTCTAGGGTCTCCCGTCGGTGAATGGGGGCGCCACAACCCTAGGGCGTCATAACCTCTATTGATAGGTAGGGTATTTATTAGGAGTAAATTAGGGATAAATCCCCCCCTCCTTTTTTGGATTTGCCTGTCTTGTTGCCCTTACGCTATTAGGGTGAGTGATAAGCGGGTTTTACACGCTGCGACATCGATAGCCGATACTAGCGATGCCGAGCGCGATAGCACCCGCCCCCGTCGTATGGCCGATATGTGGTGCTCACTGCTGTAGCAAACATTATCGCTACGGCAGCGTCACACTCACTTACCTGCCCTGCGACGTCGCTGTGACCGGCGATCCGCCTCCTTTCTAAGGGGGCGGTTCGTTCAGCATCACAGCGACGTCACAGCAGCGTCACTGAACCGCTGCCCAATAGAAAAGGAGGGGCGGAGATGAGCGACCGGTATATGCCGCCCACCTCCTTCCTTCCTCCTTTTCCGGTGGAGGCAGGTAAGGAGATGTTTGTCGCTCCTGCAGTGTCACACACAGCGATGTGTGCTGCCGCAGGAAAGACAAATAACATCGTAACTGTCGCTGCAGCGATATTATGGAAATGAGCGACGTGACAACGAGCAATGATTTTTGATGTTTTTGTGCTCGTTGATCGTCGCTCATTTGCGTTACACGCTGCAATGTCGTTAACGGCACTGGATGTGCGTCACTAATGACGTGACCCCGACAATATCTCGTTGGCGATGTCGCAACGTGTAAAGCCCGCTTTACACTTTGGTAAATTTTATACCTTTTAAATTATATATTAAAGGTTATTTTTCATGGGAATTTTTCTTTTTGGTCCTTAACATATTGGTTCCCTTAAAGTTGGCTGCGGCTTTGGTTTATTCTTTTCAATCACAGTAATACCAGTAGTACCAACAGTACCAACAGTAATACCAGTAGTACCACAGTAATACCAACATGGCTATGGCATCATCGTGTATGGCAGAAAATCCCTGCATGTTTATTGGCTGTCTAACAGCCTCAAAATATGTGGGGTGGGGACTCGAGAATGGTGCTCGAGCAGCCCCAATACTCAATTGAGTAATGCTAGTACTCGAGCACCCTGATGCGCAATCGAGAATCGAGCATTAGTGAGCAAGCTCGTTTATCGCTAGTAACAATGTTTTGAACTTTTGAGTTTCAGAATCCATATCCCTCCATTCACTACAGCTTCAACATGGGACTACCTTCATTTAAAAGACAATCATCTTGGCTATCACATACATAAATTTCACTTGTAACTATTTAGCATATGTATAATTATGCAGATTCCTGTCATGTAACTGCATTGTTACAGAAATCTGATAACAGGTCTCTTCTGCACATTCCAAATAATGGTGCACACTGGTCAACCTATTTGGGTATGTATGCAGCCTTTTTTTTAACACTACCCAGAAATGTTTGATTGGGTTGAGGTCAGGGGATGTGCACCTATACTTTATCATCATTGAATGATTTATTCTCCAGTCTTGATGTGCTTTGGGTTGTTGTCCTGCTGGAACACTATGTCATCCTTTTCATACCCACACTACACAAGTGTACAAAGTAACACATTGTGCATGATACTCACATATAGGTCAGCACTGAGACCACCATCGATTCTGGTCAAGTATCCTACACATGTGGCTGTGAAATTACCTCATATCCACAGGCTCCCTCCACTGAACTTGACAGATCCTTCAATTTATTGGTCCAATATCCTCTTTTTCCCTGGTTTCTTTCAGACTCATTTGCACCCATCAAAGCCTAGTCTATTGACTTTTGTCTCCAATCTTTTACAGTCTATTTTTCGTAATTATTTGCAAACTCAAGCTTACGCTTCTTATGACGATATTGAAATCAAGGCTTCACCTTTTTTGGCCCACCATTCCAGACCTGTGTAATATGCATAGCAGAGTGTTTGCATAGATGTCTGCGATCTCACTATTATGAAGTATACGAGCCACCTTCACTGCCATGTTTGTCTTGGCAGAACTGATAGACCTTGTGATGAGCTGATTTATTGACTCCAATATTTTGCCTGGATGTCTACCTCTTGACTTTTGAATCGATGGACAGGAATACATTTCATATTCTAACAACTGTCATGGCACTCATATGATGTAGTTTGGTAATTTTCTTGTCTGAGAAACAGCTATTGATGAATTATTTGATGCTGTTTCTCTTTTCTTGGGAAATCTTCTTTCGCTTGCAAATCTGCCTAATAATAAATTGAGAAATTAGGGAATGTGAGAATAGGTTGTAATTTGTAGTATACAGTAAGAAAACAATAATTTAAACTCCAGGAGCAAAACAGTAACAATGCAGTGCCTTGACAGGAATCTGTATATCTAGTCATATGTTAAATAGTTGCAAGTCAAATTTATGTATGAGAGAGCTAAGATGATTCTCTATAAAATGAAAATAGTCTCATTCTCAAAGCTGTAGGGGATGGTGATATATGGACCCTGAAAGTCAATACTTCATTGTTAACCCTTACTCATCAGTGTCTATGGTTTGGGGTATATACATCACATAGGATATGCTGGGGCCAATGTACATACATTTGAAATGATATGTAGAGGCTAATGTATATACATTGGATATGATATGCTGTGACAGATTTTTATCCAATAAATGTGAAAGGACTGCAAGTAAAGATCCTTAAAAAAAACATAAGGAATGTGGTTTTGAATAAATGACAGTAAGAAAAATCTGAAAAATTGCAAGGAATGTCTTTGTACAAAAGGGTCAGATTTCTTTACTTTGTCCATACTCATTAGGTGGACTTGATCTACTCATTAGAAGCTTATTTTTGTCAATCAATCCCCTTATTAGAAAATTGGATGTGTTTCAGGCTTTCAGCATAACATTTTATACTAAATTGAATTATGAGAAGGAAACATGACATTAGAAATAAACACAAGTTTCTGATGCCAAATAGCCTTCTAAGTAGTGATGAGCGGACCAGGACTGTAAAAGTCCAGATCACGCCGGTTCAAAACAAAACCTGAGCACTAACCCCAGGTCAGGAGTTTTCAGGAAACTTTGGGTAACTATCTGAGTATGGCCACTGGGTAATAAAAAATCAAAGAAAAAAGGAATAGAATAAGAATAAAGCAAGAGCATTATACTTATGGGTCTCCACATGGCTGTAACTCTGCTTCCAAGCTACTCACTCTAATTCAGGGCCGTTCATTTTTCTTCATGCATATTAACTACTTCCCCCACCTTCCGGCAGTCCTGATGTCTCTGGTCGGTTGCACTCAGACAGCGCCCCCAGCCTGTGAGACAGTGTGTCTGACTGCAACCAATCAGAGGCACTGTGTCTGCATTTAGATTGATGTCGATGTTCATGAAGCTCACAACTTGTGGTCATGTTCTATGGCCGCACGCTTTCACTTCAGTTGTAGCAGAGCTGGAATCATTGTAGGACCTCGTGTGCATTATGTTGGACCTGCGTGTTTGGGGGGTTAAAAAAGGGTGAAAGAGGGTGTTTTTTTTGTATTTTATTTCAAAGAAAGGATTTGTTTTGGGATTTGTGTATATTTCTTTTCACTTACAGATTAGTAATAGAGGGTCTCAAAGACGCCTCCTATTACTAATCTAGGGCTTAGTGGCAGCTGTAAGCTGTTATTAACCCCTTATTACCCCTATTGTCACTGCAGCAGAGTAATCAGGAAGAGTCGGTAAAGTTTCGGGATTGTCGCTTCTAATAAATGCGATAATCCTGAGTGGCTGCAGGCTGCTATTTTCAGGCTGGGGAATCCAATAAGCATGGGCCTCCCCAGTATGAGAATACCAGCTCCCAACTGTCGTCTTGATAGTTGCTGGTATCAAAATTGGGGGGATCGCACGCCATTTTTTTTTTTGTTAAAAAAAAAATATGGTTTCTTTTATTTTGATACACAGCCAAGATAAGCACACGGATGGGGGCTGCAGACTGTAGCCATATACTTTATCTGTGCAGGGTATCATAATACAGGGGGAACCTATGCCAATGTTTTTATTTATTTTTGCATCAATCTAGACACACACATACAGCGCCTCTGATTGATTAGTCAGAAACGCTGTGACACACGCTGGGCGCTGGATGGAAAATGAATATGTCTGGCTCACTGTGTATATAGTAGGTGCACAGAAAAATAAAGTGATCAATTCAATAAAAATAGCTCTGGCACACTAAAAATTGATAACACGGAAAAATTCTTCAAAGGTTGGATATTCTTTATTAGTGCGAAAGGACAAATGATAAATCATCCGACGTTTCGACCATTTAGGTCTTTGTCAAGGATAATGTTATCTATGACAACAAAAATAAAAATAAAGATTTTTTAGTTACAGAAAAGAACACAAATTAATACATGATATCACATCATAAATGTCAAAAATATATCACTTCCACATCGTGCCATCGGTCAGTCGACCTTACAATGACGCACATAATAACAGAAAGAACAAGTTTTCATGTAATATTCTATATAATATTCACATAATATTCACCAATCTAAAGGACAGAATCCAGAGGAGATATACATGAGAACCATCATGAAGAGACAAAAAAATAAAGTCAAACAGACAGATACCCACCTATATGAGTATCAGGATAATGTGTTTTCAGTTGTACATGGTCATCACCAAAATGAGTGAAGTTATGAAAATGTAGTCCTATATCATAAACAAAATATATGAATATCAAATCACAAATCACATGAACATGCGTATGAGAGAAAACAACTCTTTCTATATTCTCCACTTATGCGCTACTGTAGTATGAACACAACCTAATATCTGTACCTTATGCACTTTGTCAGTAATAGTAAGAAGATGGCGGAGATCTACTCCAAAACTGGAGGCAGTAAATGACTGATTCTAGATATAAAATTCATATAAGAACATGTATCAACATCACATACGGATTATAGCGAGATGGACAATGAACAGGAATGAAATCCTCACCAAAATTAGTCAGAGAATGCTTTTTCAAAGCTTAAAAGGAAGTAATGCAGTTCCCTTGCTGTGGGGTTCAGGATTACCTCAGGATCCCTCAAAACTATAGACAGATGACATAGGGGTAAAGGACGTGTACATAAACAGGGAGAGAAACTATAATGATATATATGATGTTGGATGTACCATATCAATAACAATATTACCCTGAATTAAGTGAAGAAAATGTGATGTCCTCACTGAAGGGCTCTCAGTTGCCTCAAAATCAGGAAGGTACTATAAACAAATGATACCAGGATCAGTGATACTTATGTTAGGAGAATATCAACCATACAGGGTACATTTGTTATAAGCAATATAACATAAATGTTATACTGGGCTTTCAACCAGAAAAAAGGGGGCAAATACTACCTGAGTTCTTATGCGGCAATCAAATAGAAGTTTAAATGAAGAGGGGTAATTCCTTCACTGGAGGGTCACAACACGTTATGAGATCATATGAATGTACTATAGATAAATGATACCGGAATAGAGAATAATCATACATAGGGGAATAACACCAGTATAAGGCACATCCAATATATAACTTATCCCATCTGTATTACCTTCATAAAGTCTGAGAACATATCATATAGGCACTGATGCCATGAGCAGGGAAAGTGACTCGTCCCAATGGGGCTCTATATGGGACCCTGCAAAAAGCGAATAATCAGTCACCTTGTACCAAGTGCACAGATTGATTTAACCCACATGGGTAGGCTGACATACCTGATATGTAGTAGTGAAAATGTGGGGTCACATAATAGGAAAACACTGTGATGGGAGTCTAGTGAAAAACATAAAGGAGGATGATGAATGGTGATCTGCTATGAAGTCGGCAGGGACCAAGTGAATACACGTACCTCTCAATGGTGATTCAGGGTAAGGGCCCCAGGGAGAAGTGCGTCCTGTTGATGCGGTGGTATTATTTATATCCCATACCGTTGGGCGTGCACCGTCTGCCTTCCTGGACGGTGGAACGCAGTGTGGGGCTGGTGGAGCGCACGCCGCGCATGCGCAGTACCACTGCATGGACTGCGCAGGCGCGGGGAGCGCGACACCCGCACAATGACGCAAGATGCTGTGATTGGATGTCAGGGATCTGGGGGCGTGTGTGAACCCGATGAGTGAGACCATACTACCAACTGGGCTGTGAATTGTACGTGGCACGAGCGCCGTGCACAGCTATTTGCACGACGTATGAGCCAGGCACAGAACACAAGCCAGTGTGTAAAAGTAGTGATGATATGCAGTGAGATCCAAGATCAGTACAGTGAAGTAGTTAGCATGCCAGGTGAAAAACTTGTTTCAAGAGCGTGGCAAGTTGCTGATGAGTGGTCACGTCAGTGCAAGGTGGTGAAGGGATCAAGTGGAAGAAAGTGCCTAGAAATAAAAAGAAAATTGGTTAGAAAAGAGGAAAACCCCACTAGTCCTTATACTGGAGTTGTACAATCACATATATGGAGGAAATGCAATATCACTATGAAAAACATAAAATACCTTTATGACACATGTAGGTGGATCCCAAAAAAATCATAGATATTAGACCCTTTTAATGCCTCCGTAAACCATAAGAATAAAATCGACCATACAAACAAGCTACCCCTCCATGGGAGATATTATAAACACATGTCATGCTCCCTATTAAGGCCTCTGGGTTCCAGTGTATTCAGGGTGAAAATCCAATAGGATTCCCTTTCTTTAAGAGTACGTACTCGATTACCACCCCGTCGGGGAAGAGGGACATGTTCCAATACTTGATATTTTAACTGGGCAATTGTATGACCGTATGTAATAAAGTGGTATGGAATGGGTAATAAAACTTGCTTGCATCTTATTGTAGATTTGTGTTTACTAATACGGTCCCGGATATGTTGGGTAGTCTCCCCAACATATCCGAGACCGCAAGGACATTTGATCAGGTAAACAACAAATGAAGAATCACAAGTAAAAAACCCATGAATGGGAAAAACACGGCCTGACAAAGGGTGGGTGAAGGTGTCCCCCTTGGTAAGATTATTACACTGCACACAGTGGTGGCATGGGAAATTCCCCTTTTTTTGGAGTACCCAAGAAAGTCTGCCTCTGGATAGTTTTATTGGAACCAATATCCGCTCTAACTAGATGATCACGAAGGTTACGGGGTCTCTTGTTACAAAACAAAGGGAGTGAATTAAATTCACTCACTTCCGGATAGGCCCTGCTCAGGAGTGGCCAATGTCTGCAAATGATACTCCTAATCAGGGGAGAGAAAGGGTGATAGGTGTTAACACAAGGAATCCGTGGAGTATTGCTATCAACTGTGGTTCCTTGGGAGGATCTCTTATTGGCAATCTCAATTGGATATCCCCTTTGGAGGAATTTATTACTCATTTCCGAGCCTCTGATTTCGCGTTGTATTGGATCAGATACAATGCGTTCAACACGCTTATGCTGGGAGATAGGGAGTCCTTGTTTTGTATGACGGGGATGGCAACTTGTATAATGTAAGAGGCTATTACGGTCCGTAGGTTTGACATACAGATCAGTGCTCAAGGTACCAGCTGATAATATAACCATAGTATCCAAAAAATTAATTTTGTATGGATCGGAATGAATGGTGAAAGAAAGACCTTGTCTAAAGGAGTTTAAGTCAATGAAGAATTGAGATAGTGATACAGAATCACCCCGCCAGATCATGAAGATGTCATCAATGTATCTTTTCCAAGTGACAGAGTGCTCCAACCAAAGGGGATGGTTGTAAATGTGGGTCTCCTCGAAATGTGCCATGTATATATTAGCATACGGGGGTGCTAAATTCGAGCCCATCGCGGTCCCCCGTTTCTGCAAATAAAATTGGTCTTGGAATAAAAAGAAATTATTTTCCAAAACAAGTCGGAGAAGATCCAGACAGAACCCATTCTGTAGTGAAGAATAGGAACTGTGCTCGGTCAGGAACCAATCAACAGCCTGTATACCTTCATGGTGTTGGATGCTGGTATACAGACTGTTGACATCAAAAGATACAAGAATGCACCCCGAAGGTAATGTCTCTACAAGTTGTAACTGCGACAAAAAATCGGAGGTATCCTTAAGATAAGATCTAATCTTGGTTATTAGCGGAGTGAGAATTCGCTCAACTGTAATAGCCAGTGGAGATAGGATAGATTCCGTGGAAGCTACAATGGGGCGTCCAGGTGGCTGATTCAAGTTCTTGTGAACCTTCGGTAGTGTATAAAACACTGGTGTTTTATCGGTGAGATATTAGGCCAATTGAGTGACGTTAACACTTATCTTCCCATCCCACGAGACCCTACATCTCGGATACAGGGATTGATTAAGCATACTGTCGACCTTTATCTCACTAACAACACCATTGACCAGAAATTGGCTGAATATCTCATTAAGGTACACCCCGTAACACCAGTGTTTTATACACTACCGAAGGTTCACAAGAACTTGAATCAGCCACCTGGACGCCCCATTGTAGCTTCCACGGAATCTATCCTATCTCCACTGGCTATTACAGTTGAGCGAATTCTCACTCCGCTAATAACCAAGATTAGATCTTATCTTAAGGATACCTCCGATTTTTTGTCGCAGTTACAACTTGTAGAGACATTACCTTCGGGGTGCATTCTTGTATCTTTTGATGTCAACAGTCTGTATACCAGCATCCAACACCATGAAGGTATACAGGCTGTTGATTGGTTCCTGACCGAGCACAGTTCCTATTCTTCACTACAGAATGGGTTCTGTCTGGATCTTCTCCGACTTGTTTTGGAAAATAATTTCTTTTTATTCCAAGACCAATTTTATTTGCAGAAACGGGGGACCGCGATGGGCTCGAATTTAGCACCCCCGTATGCTAATATATACATGGCACATTTCGAGGAGACCCACATTTACAACCATCCCCTTTGGTTGGAGCACTCTGTCACTTGGAAAAGATACATTGATGACATCTTCATGATCTGGCGGGGTGATTCTGTATCACTATCTCAATTCTTCATTGACTTAAACTCCTTTAGACAAGGTCTTTCTTTCACCATTCATTCCGATCCATACAAAATTAATTTTTTGGATACTATGGTTATATTATCAGCTGGTACCTTGAGCACTGATCTGTATGTCAAACCTACGGACCGTAATAGCCTCTTACATTATACAAGTTGCCATCCCCGTCATACAAAACAAGGACTCCCTATCTCCCAGCATAAGCGTGTTGAACGCATTGTATCTGATCCAATACAACGCGAAATCAGAGGCTCGGAAATGAGTAATAAATTCCTCCAAAGGGGATATCCAATTGAGATTGCCAATAAGAGATCCTCCCAAGGAACCACAGTTGATAGCAATACTCCACGGATTCCTTGTGTTAACACCTATCACCCTTTCTCTCCCCTGATTAGGAGTATCATTTGCAGACATTGGCCACTCCTGAGCAGGGCCTATCCGGAAGTGAGTGAATTTAATTCACTCCCTTTGTTTTGTAACAAGAGACCCCGTAACCTTCGTGATCATCTAGTTAGAGCGGATATTGGTTCCAATAAAACTATCCAGAGGCAGACTTTCTTGGGTACTCCAAAAAAGGGGAATTTCCCATGCCACCACTGTGTGCAGTGTAATAATCTTACCAAGGGGGACACCTTCACCCACCCTTTGTCAGGCCGTGTTTTTCCCATTCATGGGTTTTTTACTTGTGATTCTTCATTTGTTGTTTACCTGATCAAATGTCCTTGCGGTCTCGGATATGTTGGGGAGACTACCCAACATATCCGGGACCGTATTAGTAAACACAAATCTACAATAAGATGCAAGCAAGTTTTATTACCCATTCCATACCACTTTATTACATACGGTCATACAATTGCCCAGTTAAAATATCAAGTATTGGAACATGTCCCTCTTCCCCGACGGGGTGGTAATCGAGTACGTACTCTTAAAGAAAGGGAATCCTATTGGATTTTCACCCTGAATACACTGGAACCCAGAGGCCTTAATAGGGAGCATGACATGTGTTTATAATATCTCCCATGGAGGGGTAGCTTGTTTGTATGGTCGATTTTATTCTTATGGTTTATGGAGGCATTAAAAGGGTCTAATATCTATGATTTTTTTGGGATCCACCTACATGTGTCATAAAGGTATTTTATGTTTTTCATAGTGATATTGCATTTCCTCCATATATGTGATTGTACAACTCCAGTATAAGGACTAGTGGGGTTTTCCTCTTTTCTAACCAATTTTCTTTTTATTTCTAGGCACTTTCTTCCACTTGATCCCTTCACCACCTTGCACTGACGTGACCACTCATCAGCAACTTGCCACGCTCTTGAAACAAGTTTTTCACCTGGCATGCTAACTACTTCACTGTACTGATCTTGGATCTCACTGCATATCATCACTACTTTTACACACTGGCTTGTGTTCTGTGCCTGGCTCATACGTCGTGCAAATAGCTGTGCACGGCGCTCGTGCCACGTACAATTCACAGCCCAGTTGGTAGTATGGTCTCACTCATCGGGTTCACACACGCCCCCAGATCCCTGACATCCAATCACAGCATCTTGCGTCATTGTGCGGGTGTCGCGCTCCCCGCGCCTGCGCAGTCCATGCAGTGGTACTGCGCATGCGCGGCGTGCGCTCCACCAGCCCCACACTGCGTTCCACCGTCCAGGAAGGCAGACGGTGCACGCCCAACGGTATGGGATATAAATAATACCACCGCATCAACAGGACGCACTTCTCCCTGGGGCCCTTACCCTGAATCACCATTGAGAGGTACGTGTATTCACTTGGTCCCTGCCGACTTCATAGCAGATCACCATTCATCATCCTCCTTTATGTTTTTCACTAGACTCCCATCACAGTGTTTTCCTATTATGTGACCCCACATTTTCACTACTACATATCAGGTATGTCAGCCTACCCATGTGGGTTAAATCAATCTGTGCACTTGGTACAAGGTGACTGATTATTCGCTTTTTGCAGGGTCCCATATAGAGCCCCATTGGGACGAGTCACTTTCCCTGCTCATGGCATCAGTGCCTATATGATATGTTCTCAGACTTTATGAAGGCAATACAGATGGGATAAGTTATATATTGGATGTGCCTTATACTGGTGTTATTCCCCTATGTATGATTATTCTCTATTCCGGTATCATTTATCTATAGTACATTCATATGATCTCATAACGTGTTGTGACCCTCCAGTGAAGGAATTACCCCTCTTCATTTAAACTTCTATTTGATTGCCGCATAAGAACTCAGGTAGTATTTGCCCCCTTTTTTCTGGTTGAAAGCCCAGTATAACATTTATGTTATATTGCTTATAACAAATGTACCCTGTATGGTTGATATTCTCCTAACATAAGTATCACTGATCCTGGTATCATTTGTTTATAGTACCTTCCTGATTTTGAGGCAACTGAGAGCCCTTCAGTGAGGACATCACATTTTCTTCACTTAATTCAGGGTAATATTGTTATTGATATGGTACATCCAACATCATATATATCATTATAGTTTCTCTCCCTGTTTATGTACACGTCCTTTACCCCTATGTCATCTGTCTATAGTTTTGAGGGATCCTGAGGTAATCCTGAACCCCACAGCAAGGGAACTGCATTACTTCCTTTTAAGCTTTGAAAAAGCATTCTCTGACTAATTTTGGTGAGGATTTCATTCCTGTTCATTGTCCATCTCGCTATAATCCGTATGTGATGTTGATACATGTTCTTATATGAATTTTATATCTAGAATCAGTCATTTACTGCCTCCAGTTTTGGAGTAGATCTCCGCCATCTTCTTACTATTACTGACAAAGTGCATAAGGTACAGATATTAGGTTGTGTTCATACTACAGTAGCGCATAAGCGGAGAATATAGAAAGAGTTGTTTTCTCTCATACGCATGTTCATGTGATTTGTGATTTGATATTCATATATTTTGTTTATGATATAGGACTACATTTTCATAACTTCACTCATTTTGGTGATGACCATGTACAACTGAAAACACATTATCCTGATACTCATATAGGTGGGTATCTGTCTGTTTGACTTTATTTTTTTGTCTCTTCATGATGGTTCTCATGTATATCTCCTCTGGATTCTGTCCTTTAGATTGGTGAATATTATGTGAATATTATATAGAATATTACATGAAAACTTGTTCTTTCTGTTATTATGTGCGTCATTGTAAGGTCGACTGACCGATGGCACGATGTGGAAGTGATATATTTTTGACATTTATGATGTGATATCATGTATTAATTTGTGTTCTTTTCTGTAACTAAAAAATCTTTATTTTTATTTTTGTTGTCATAGATAACATTATCCTTGACAAACACGCTGGGCGCTGTCTGACTGCAATCAATCAGAGATGCCAGCTCTGTCAGTGGGCGGGAGAAGCAGTGCATTTGCATGAAGATAATGAGCCGCCTCGGAAGCAGAGTTAAAGCTGCGCAGAGAATGGCAAGTATAAAGTGCTTGCTTTATTCTTATTTTCTTACCTTTTTCGTTGATATTTTTTTTATCACCCAGGTGGTTGGACCTGGATAGTTATCCGGAGTTCCCTGAGAACTCTGGGCCCAGGATCGGTGCTCAGGTTCTTGAACCCACGCAGAACTAGACTTTTCCAGTACAGATCTGCTCATCGATATTCATTAAATCTCCTGCCTCCGATGCTGCTCATTTATGAGGTTTTAATGACTCATTTCTTTATAAGCATATACGTGGAGGCTAAAAAAACACCGCATGTAAATAAAAAAAATTGCAATTTTAAGTGTAGAATCACAGCTTTTCTGTATTATTACTAAGTAGTAAAAACGCTGCTTTACATCTACATTAAAAGAGCATCAGATAAGAGGATAAACATAAAAAATGCAACAAAAAGAAAATTGTTATTGTGTGGTGTGGTCACCTACAGAACAACAATAGAAATAACGCTGTGTATACACTATGTGTGAAGAAAACCTCAGCGTTACAGTTTTATTACATTTTTAAGGGTTTAATGGAGAAAAAAAATCAATCATGCCATTTATCGATCACTAAATATTTTTATTACTCTATTGTACAGATTGTTACGAATACAGGGACATCAAATATGTCCATTTTATTTGCTGATTTGTGATGTTTATTAATTTTTAAAAGCACATTCAAAATATCACTATTGTAACAGTTTTTAATTATTTTTCATAATTTTATAGAAAGAAAAAACTCTGACTTATTTTAACTCTTTAATTCAGGTATATAGAAATACATTTATACATAAAATAAATCTCTATGTATCAGTACAATCTGCCTGTGGGTATAGAGGCTGCCCAGCAGCTTAAAGTATAGAAAATGCTCACATATTTATCATTGCAGGTTGTGGCTCATGGGTAGTGAGGGGCTGACCCGGATTGTAAAAGTCCGGATCTGTGCGGTTTCAAACTTACTCGAGTGCAAATCTAAATCATCGTGGGACCTCGTGTGGATTACATCGGACTCGCAGGAGTGTTTTAGGGGTTAATAAAGTGGTGAAAGAGAGTAGTTTTTTGTATTTTATTCCAAATACATGATTTTTTCAGTGTTTGTGTTGATTTACTTTTACTTACAGATTAGTGACGAGGGGTCTCATAGACCCTCCCCATTATTAATTTAGGGCTTAGTGGCAGCTGTGGGCTGTTATTAACCCCTCATTACCACAATTGCCACCGCACCAGGGCAATCGGGAAGAACCGGGTAAAGCACCGGGCTTGTCACATCTAATGGATGCAACAATCCCAGGTAGCTGCAGGCCGCTATTTTTAGGTTGAGGGTGGCCTAATAACCTTAGGTCTTCCCAGCCTGAGAATACATGCTCCCAGCTGTCAGGCTTTATTTTGGCTGGGTATCAAAATTGGGGGTGGCCACCTGCTGTTTTATTTAAACAATTAAAAAAAGAAGACGCATGCGGTTCCTCTTATTTTGAATTGGGGAGGACCGCATGCCATTTTTTTATTTTTATTTTTTGTTTTTAAAAAAGCTGGTTCCTTTTACTTTGATACACATCCAAGATAAGTGCACGGCTGGGGGCTCCAGCCTCTAGTTGTATGGTTTATCTGTGCTGGGTATCATAGTATGGGTGAACCCTAAGCTAATTTTCTAATTTATTTTTTTATTTTTACTGTACAATATAGACCCGCAGACAGTGCCTGTTGTTGTAGGCAGACGCTGTCACACAGGCTGGCAGTGCGTCTGACTGCAACCAATCACAGATGTCACGCAAGCAGTGCATATTCAATAAAGGTAAAATATCGGCCCTGGAAGTGAATGTGTGGCCTGGAAGCAGTTACAGCAGTGACGGAGCCTCAGTAACTACAGCACGCCTGCTCCTATCCCCCTATCCCTGCTACCACCTTTTTATCAACAAATCCTGGTCCCCATATACATATGGGGACCAGAATCTGTCCAGAAACGGATGTTAAAAACCAGATAACAGGGACCCAGTTATCTGGGTCCCTGTTAGTTCCAGTTATCTGTGAGTCCGCTCATCACTACTCATAGGTTTTGGTGCTACCTGCAATAACACAGGTAGTGGGTTTGATTTTTGGGTAGACAAATTAAGTCCAAATAAGTTATTTGTTTTTTTTGTAATATTTAAAAAGAGTACTTTAAAAATAATAATTTTGTTTGTTTTTCATTATTTTTTAGTAATTTTATAGAAGAAAAAATATCTTACTTTTATTTTTACTCTAGAATAAAGACACATAGAAATACAATGTACACACGTGGTCAAAATTCTTGGTACCCCTCGTTTACTGAAAGAAAAACCCACAATGGTCACAGAAATAACTTGAATCTGTCGAGAGGTGCGGAAGTCTCATTGACAGTTACAGGAATCTTTTGATTGCAGTTAGTGCCTCAAAAGGTTGTGCAACCAAATATTAAGTTAAGGAGGGACCATCATTTCTGTCCAGGCCTGTTTCATGAGTTTTATTTTTTTCTTAATTCTGTGTAAGCATGGTTGAAAAGCAATGTCTGACTTTCATTTGTTCATTTTCAGAGATTTTAAAATGTATTACTTATGTCAGATTCAAGTTATTTTTTTGACCATTGTGGGTTTTTCTTTCATTAAACGAGGAATACCAACAATTTTGATGATGTGTGTATCTCTACATGCCAGTATAATCTGCCTGTGGGATCAGAGCCTGCACTGCAGATTCATGTATAGAACATTCTCCTATATCTGTCAATGCAAGATGCGGCTCATTGCTTATGGTTGCAATGATACAGGTTCAATTTCCGAGGAGATCAGATCATGAATAGAACAGAAGTGTTTATGTAACTGATGTATGTGTAGAGCTAAGGTTCCCTTTCACACATCAGTTTTTTGCCACCAGTCGCAATCTGGCAAAATGTGAAAAAAACGGATCCAACGCTGGATCTGTTTTTTTCTAATTCACTTGTATTAGCAACGGATTGCAACGGATGACCTGACACTGCATTCCGTCTTACAACGGATCTGTCAAAAAATGTCTGTGCGGCCGACGGAAGCAATGTCCAGAGGAACGTTTTTTTGTCACCGTCTTTTAGAATGGAAGCCTATGGGCACAGGATCTGTCCTATGACGGAATCCAGCGATGGATTACGTTTTGTTAAACAGAACATGCTCAGATAGGGTAAAACAGTGTCTGGCTGAAGAAATCTCTCTCTCTCTCCTGTTCCGACGGATCCCTTTTTTACAGGATCCGTCGCATCAGTTTTACCACAATCTGAGATGAATCCATCGCATCAGTAACAAAACGGAGTGTGACTAATGGCAAAAAACTGATGTGTGAAAAGGCCTAAGATGCCGCTCTCTTCCTTATACCATAAGGAGTCGGGGGATCTTCAGGGTAATGAAAACATTGGCGTGGAGAGAGAAAGCAGAGGACAGGATAAAGTACTGACCTGGCAGATCTGGGATTTGCACATTGTAGACTCAGATTGGAGGTAGCAAAACCAGGAATTAACATAAAACAAGGAGTAATGATATGTGTGACACAACCCAGAATATATGTTAAACATTTGATTTCTCAAAATATTTGATGGTAACTTTACACAACCTTGGAATTTTCTCAGTAAGCATCACTAGATAGTAATCTTACATGTCATCCAATGAAGCGATATGCCTGGTCTAGAGTTCATTTGTGTCATTGCCTGCTTTCTAAAGTATTTGTGACTATCATCTATATTTTGCAGAGGCACTATTGGTATACAGTTCCATACAGTGCTGAACCCTACTCCCCAACTATTCTAAGCAGGAATATTAAAAAATACACAGTGTAGTAAGCAGAAATGACAGTCCATCATTATTTAAAATTTTTAAGGTATGTCAATCACTCATAAAAATTGCATGAAGCTGGAAGATATCTTCAAGTGCAGTCAAAAAAATCATCAATAGCTTTGATGAAAATGGAGCTCACCGCTCCAGGAAAGGAAGACTCAGAATTACCTTAGCTTCAGATGATAAGTTCATCAGAGTTGCAGCCTTAAATCATACTTAATTTTACTATTTACCATATCGTGACAGCACCTCAGATAACAGACCTTATAAATGATGTAGAGTCACCATCAAATCTCCAATGGAGACTGTACGAAACCTTTGTGGCCAAATTGCTGCAAAGATGTCACTACGTAAAGACTACAAGCAAGACATGGCATGTTTGGGCAAAACAGAACAAGGACTGAACATCGCATGAGTGAAAATCTACAATGTGATGTGATGTGTTAAAAATTGATGCAGAACAGGTGAGGGGATGGTTTGTACATGTCAGGTGTCCACTGTGAAGCATGAATTAGGAGGTGTGATAGTGTTCTTGTGCTTTGCTAGTGATACTATTAGTGATTTATTACAATTTCAAGGCACATTTATTCATCATAGCATTCTACAATTATATGTTATCCCATCTGGTTTACACTGAGTGGGACTATTATTTCTATTGCAACCAGACAATTACCCAAAATACAGCTCTAGGCAATTTAAGGGTTGTGCAACCAAGAAGCAAAGGGAGCAAATTGATGGAGTGCTGCGTTAATGACAAACCTCCCACAGTCATTCACCTCAAAATAAAGGCAAAGCAGCCAACAAGTGTTCAGCACTTCTTGGAACTCCTTCAAGATTGTTGGAAACCTATTTTAGTTGACTACCTCATAATCCTTCTGAAAAGAATGAAAAGGTGTGTAAAGCTGTCATCTGAGTAAAAGGGGGTACTTTGAAGAAGCTAAAGGGGGCTTTACACACTACGACATCGCTAATGTGATCTCGTTGGGGTCACGGAATTTGTGACGCACATCCGGCCGCATTAGCGATGCCGTTGCGTGTGACAACTATGAGCGATTTTGCATCGCTGCAAAAACGTGCAAAATCGCTCAACGGTGACATGGGGGTCCATTCTCGATTATCGTTACTGCAGCAGTAACGAAGTTGTTCCTTGTTCCTGCGGCAGCACACATCGGTACGTGTGACGCCGCAGGAACGAGGAAGCTCTCCTTACCTGCCTCCCGGCCACAATGTGGAAGGAAGGAGGTGGGCGGGATGTTACGTCCCTCTCATCTCCGCCCCTCCGCTGCTATTTTGCGGCGGTTCAGTGACGCTGCTGTGACGTCGCTGTGACGCCGCACAGACCGCCCCCTTAGAAAGGAGGTGGTTCGCCGGTCACAGCGACGTCGCTAGGCAGGTAAGTATGTGTGACTGCTCTGGGCGATGTTGTGCACCACGGGCAGCGATTTGCCCATGTTGCACAACAGATGGGGGCGGGTACCCATACTAGCGATATCGGTACTGATATCGCAGTGTGTAAAGTGGCCTTAAGGTATAAAACATATTATAGATATGCAAATAAGAATAATTTTTATTAAATGGCACTAAAACACTTTATAGATAAAGGTTCATATGAAAGGATGAGGGAAAATTAATGCACTACATAGGGGTAAAGAGGATAATATGTCAAAGTGACATGCTACAGTCACAAGGCATAAAATCAAACAGTATGAACAACACAATCATCACATATAAGGGGAATGTACATCATTACTGAGTAGGTATTGCTAATCTCCAATAAAGTTAAATATAATTAGAATGGCCAGTAAATGTGGATTCACTCTACCTTAAAAATATAATGGCCAATGTGTACAGACCCTACATTCAGGCTATTACTCCATGTTCATATATACCTGTAGTCATGTGTATGTCAATGCAGAAATGTCCTCGATTACCCCACCTAAGACATGATGGGTTGTCATGATAACACAGAACCCATTCATTCTCATACCAATAAACTGACACAGACACTAGAATATGGTTGGAAAAATTGGCCGTATTGTTTTTATTAAGGGTTACCAAACTTACCCAGATCTCATAAAAACCATAACCATCATAAAAATACCACTTTAACCTTAAAGATACCATTTTACTGTACTGAATACCAGAATCCACCCATGGCCAATGGGCGATTTTACCCCTCTAATAAAAACAAACGACAAAAATAAAAAATAAACGAACAAAAAACAAATTACATAAAATAAGGGAGGGAGGGTGGGACAAATCACTTGATCCTGTCAGCTGTGACTGACACAGCTGACTAAAACCCAGATATTTATACAAACTCCTTTCCACACAAAATTGACAATAACCAATCATAAACACCCGCGCAGTCATCTGATTGGCTACATGCCAGCTGACTCACGTTACCAGGCAGAAAAATCCTCCTCATATTAACCAAAATAGGGTCCGTGCTATCATGACAATCCCAAAGCTACATGCCATGGGATTTTACATGATAACACAGAACCCATTCATTCTCATACCAATAAACTGACACAGACACTTGAATATGGTTGGAAAAATTGGCCGTATTGTTTTTATTAAGGGTTACCAAACTTAACCAGATCTCATAAAAACCATAACCATCATAAAAATACCACTTTAACCTTAAAGATACCATTTTACTGTACTGAATACCAGAATCCACCCATGGCAAATGGGCGATTTTACCCCACTAGGACACTAATGCCTCATTAGTGACCCCCCACACAACCACAGCCATTTTTCCACCATACTTTGAAGTCCAAGATTGAAAATATCAATACTGTTAGGGCCAGATGGACGGGCAGACCCGGGAGGTGGATCCACTGGGCCGAACTCCCCGATGAGGGAAAGGAGTCCGGTAGCCGGAGCACTTTAGGTAGCAGGACAGTCCGTGCACTGGAACACAATGGAGAAGTCCCTGGGACCACGAGGTCACTGATGGTGGTCCGGGTGACGGAGCTCAGGTTCGGAAGCCGTGATGATGTCAGGCGGGGTCCGGAACCGTTGGAGCGAGATGACGGGTCACCGCAGGGAACCGAGATGGTACGGACTGTCAGGATGGCAGATGGGCAGCGTTCGGGGTTCAAGATACAGCAGGACCGGATGGCGATGCAGGATCGGCTCTAGAAGACAGAGAGGTAAGTATCTCACAGAACACAAGGAGACCTGACTCCTAGCTTGGGAAAACACGAAGAACAGGCCCCGCTCCCTTGGACATTAACCCCCTTTATACCCTGTACCTGTATGCATCATTTCCTGTCAGTGGACACTGGCCCTTTAAGAAAGGGTCAGTGACCGCGCGCGCGCCCTAATGCGCATGCGCGCGGCCCGGGTGTCAGAAGCCAGGGCAGGAAGCTGAGAGGAGGACGCAGCAGAGCCGGCCAGGGACTGGGAAGCCGACGGGCGCCGGGAGCGGGGACCAGGAGGCCTGGGAAGCGCGGGCACTGGAGGCTGGGGAGCGGGGAGCGTGGCAGGTGAGCCGGGGAGCGGAGCAGAGGACCCGGGGAGCGGAGCAGAGGACCCGGGGAGCGGAGCAGAGGACCCGGGGAGCGTGACAAATACATATGTCCGTCCGATAGATGTACTCCATCAGGCCAATAAAGGCCACCCTCAAAAACCCCTAAATCCACATGCCTAAATGAAAACTCACCCAAGGAATTGAAAAATTTAGCAAAACCCCCATTTATTCTTCTCCTAATGTTTTTCATAAATCCAAACTGAGAACAATTCCAACCAATCCAGGAATGATTTCCAAAAATACAACGGAAGCTGTAGGAAAAAAGGTTCTTAACAAAAATAATGTCCCTTTCAGCCCGAGAGATAAACTCAAGATTCTTCACCCTACTCAAATCTTCACCTCCCAGGTGGATTGTTAAAAAATCCGGTGACTGATATAGCCCATCACTCCTCTTCAGCTCAGCTATCAGGTGCTCCCATCTGATACCTCTACAACTAATCCAAAAAATAATTAACTTGATCGTGTGAAAAAGAGAGCTTTTCTGTGTACCTCCGCACAGCCGCCCGCTTCTGGGCCAAATAAATAAACGAACGCCCAACAATCCACACGATCAAGGGTTCAGAAAATAAATATAATTAATTAAACAAAAAATTCGGTCAAACATATATCTTGTACTTACCAGAAGTCCATCTCCCCAACTTCATAATTCTACTTTTTTTTTTTTTTATTACCAAAGCTAGCTGCTACTGTAGCAGCGCCAATTCTGAATGAATGTGATTACAATTTTAAATTGCTCTTACCGCAACTAACCAAACAGCGCTTTAACATTGCATTAAATTGGAACCTAGTAGCCGGATCTCCAGACCTGTGCAAAAATGAAGCATTACCAAGATGCGGACAAATCGAAAACCAATGCCTGAGATTTGCAACCAGACAGACCCTTGAACTTCTAATAGTTGATAGCTTAACCAATTGCCCTTTGCCGAGTTGATCAGTTTTTGAACATACAATAAAAATCAAACAATGACCTCTAAATACTTTCACATCATTAACCAATAGACCACCTACCACTTTCTTACTTGGCGACACCAATTCAGATATACGCAAAGCTGCCAAAAATGCTATCACACATGCAGTCCTAAATAAAGCTGCTTCAAAGTCATCCATACAAACCGAACATAAGGTAACCCATAACTCTTCCAGCAATTCCACCCAAAATGGGACGTCTAACATCAGCCTGCCTAGAGCTTCTCTTAAGCCCTTTCAAAAACTGCCTGAACGAAAACAGAGATTCAAAACCCCACAATTTAAGAAAAAAGGAAACCCCAGACAAAGCTTAGTGTAGTGTTGCATAACTAATACCAAATGACAGCTCAAAGTGAATATATTCCCACACAACAGATAAATTACTACAATAACAATTAAAACTCTTCCCTCACAAAAACTCCTCCATCTTTCCCATGCGCCAGTATATGCTGCCCATGTATTCGAACCTAAAGAATTTTTAATATATACTGGGATTAAATTCCCAACACTCCCCACAAGTGCTCTGGACAGGGCAACTCTTTTCTTCCCTCCTGCGCTCCGTCCCTCAGACTGGTCAGCCGCTGCAAGCAAGATAAAAGTGAAACAACCTCTAGCTCCTGAACAGAGATGTCTTCAACCAAATATTATATTTCAAACACTGAAAACCAGCTGTCTCAAAACCTTCGCTGCCCAAAAACATTTTGAAGAAAGGGTATTGATCCCGAAAACAACCCCTTCACTACTAGACCGAAAACTAATCCTCTTATTGGAAAGCATACTACCAAAGATAGAAACAGAAACAAGAACTGAAAACAAATCCAAAACATCTCTCTTATTATTTAAACCAATCTCAACCCACTTCTCCTGCCAGGTCCCTGTTGACCAAGCCATACCAAAACAAACTAAAAAACCAAAACCACTATCTGTGCACACGCTCAAACCAAGATCCTCTGAAGAACAAAACCGATCCTGAAAACACGTAATTCCATTTAGCTCACACAAAAAACTCTGCCAAACCAATAAAACCTCCCTCATTTCAGCCGACACCCGAACATGCGCATCTGCCGAATTCAAACCTTTGATACTCTCATACAACCGTCGGCAGAACACCCTCCCCATAGGGATAAATCTGAGAGCAAAGTTCATCGATCCCAACAGAGATTGTAACTCTTGAAGGGTAACCTTTCTTTTAGCAGAAATTTCCTCTACCAAGCTTTGCAAGCGAGACAATTTTTCCTTTGGAAAGCTGTATTCCATAGCCACATAATTGAAATTCCTAAAAATTCTATTTTCTGGCATGGGAATACCGTTTTTTCCTTGGCCACGGGAACCACAAAATGTTCCATGACCATTTAAAATTTTTTTAACTAATTCCATACATAAATTCGAGCCCCCGTGGCCAATAAACAAAAAATCATCAAGATAGTGCAGGACTCCACCAGCAGATACTGAATCCTGCACTACCCAATAAAGATAAAGATTTGAAATAAAAACGCGACAATGCGAACCCCATCGGGAGGCATCTATCGAAATAAAATTCACCATTAAAGAAAAGAAAAACAAGAGAGTTAAACCTTGAAGGGTGTACTGGAAGCAGCCGAAATGCAGACTTGATGTCCGATTTTGCCAGTAGGGCCCCCCTGACCAAATTGCCTAAGGACCTCTACTGCCATATCAAACGACACATAACTAACTGAAGCTACTCCGGTATCCACCTCGTCATTGAGGGACCCACCTTTAGGATATGAAAGGTGATGGATTACCCTGAAAGAGCCAGCTTCTTTCCTAGGTACTATCCCTAATGGTGAAATACGAAAATTAACAAAAGGTGGTCCAGGGAAAGGCCCTGCTAACCTACCTAACTGTAGCTCTTTTCCGATGTGTTTAACAACACGGTAGGGCTAACACACGGTAAATTCTTAACTAAAACACATCCTAAACCTGTAAAATACGGAACAAAAAAAACATGTTTAAAGCCCTTATATGTTATTCTGGCTTTCTCCCTGTCTGGGTACCGCTTTAACCACGGCAGCATTTTTCCCAAGCTCACAAGAGTCTGTTTTGGTTTTTTTCTTTTTTTCTCAAAAGCACAAACTCCCAAGGATTATAAACCTGTTGACCCACCCCGTTTACAACATCTGGCTAAAAGGGGAGAACCACCACAGGATGAGCACTCATGCCTGAACCCGAAATTATTAAGCCACTTACACGTCAATTCATTATTAACAAAACACACTCCTTTTTTCAATTGTTGAGTAGGTACCTGTTTTGCTAAAATACCCCTCTGTGGCAACATCAAGTTCAGTCATAACCCCACATCCTTCTCACCCCATCTCATCCTGGAATGTACCGACATCTTGTGAATGATTCATCGTATGAAAGCCAAGCAATGCCCCCAAAACTACGATAGGCCTCTAAATCACGTCAATATGCTTAAACAGCCCACTACAATTGCCAGGGAATTTCTCTCCTAAAAACTTACGCATAAATTGAGAAGGCCTGCAGCCAAATGTGAAAGGATCTGAAAACCTTCCTCTTAACCTCACTCTCACCTTTGGCTTCATGCCCACTCAAACACAATAAAGCCCTACCTGACAGTGACAAAGAAAACCCATCCATATATTCTCTGCTCCAAATCTTCTTTTGTCGCATTGCTCAGATGAAAACCTAAAGGCGAAGCCTGACAAGTTAATGCAACCTCAAAGAATGTTTGAGGGATGCCATTAAAGCTACCCTCATGTGCATCAGGCTGTACATGTGCGTGTATGGTGTCTACCCTACTTCCCCCCTGCATGAACTCAGCGCGCACGCTGTAAATGAACTCCCTAACACTGTCCCTATTACCTACTCCAGTGTTAGTACCGAGGGAATAGGATAGCTCTTCAGACTTGCAGGGACGATCACCAATCCTGTTGGTTGTCTCCAGCAGCTGGGGAGCGATGGCTGCGCCGGCTGCAGCGGTAGGCCCTGAAGTACATCCCGCCTCACCGCTCTCGCTCCCGGAGTCCTCCGAAGACCAGGCCTGTAGCGCCGCCGCTGCACTAGAGCTCTTTTGCAGCAGCGACGGCAAGCTACAGCCCAGACCGAAGTCCTCACCTGCCGGCGGCCTGAAGAACCCATCTTCTTCTGGAGCGGTGGAAGCCAGACATCAGACATCCTGGCCGGCGGTCACCTCGTGATGACGCGACAACCAGCCAGCCCGTGATGCCCAATTCTCGCGATACCACTGGGATTGACCGCGAAGATCTCGCCCGACTGCCTCTTCCTTCACCATGGGACTGGTCCAGCGATGCCGCCGCCGACCTCTTCCAAGCGCCGCTACTCTTCGCTCCAGCCAACCTCCGACCCGATCTTCCTCCAGATGCCGGTGGTGAGTACACTTCTTTCCTTTTCCTCGACCTCCGAGCACCGACCGAAACCTCCACCGGAGTCACACCCGAACCAGGAACAGGTACTACGGACACCTCGCCCCGCTCCATACCACCCGACACTTCAGCGGTACCATCCCAAGGTAGGCTCTCATTGCCGTCTTTCTCTCCAGCTCTCCTGAGAATTTGTTGCAGCAGTGACTTCATGATTCATGACAAATCACTTGATCCTGTCAGCTGTGACTGACACAGCTGACTAAAACCCAGATATTTATACAAACTCCTTTCCACACAAAATTGACAATAACCAATCAATATTTCATAAACACCCACGCAGTCAGCTGATTGGCTACATGCCAGCTGACTCACGTTACCAGGCAGAAAAATCCTCCTCATATTAACCAAAATAGGGTCCGTGCTATCATGACAATCCCAAAGCTACATGCCATGGGATTTTACATGACAGTCAGGGATCCACTGATGACCCCTGTCACTGTCATGACATAGTTCTGCACTGGCATTCACATGAGATCAGCATTTCTGCTGTACAGCACCGCTCTCTACAGCAGAAGCGATCGGCGTATATCAGCTTCAAGTCTCCTAAAGGGCCTAATAAAAACAATAAAAAGTGTAAAAAATTATTTGTTTTAGTCACCGCAACATTATAGTAAAATCCAGTAAGAGGCAATCAGTACATCTTATCTAAAATAAATAGTATAATCTAAAATAGTATAAATAAAGATGTCAGCTCAGGATGCAAAAAATAATCCCTCATACAGCCCCAGATCTAGAAAAACGAGAACATTGCGGGTTTCGGAAAATGGCTGCAAAAGTGCAATTCTTTTTTTTTTTTTTTTGCAAATTTCTGATTTTTGTTTCACCACTTAAAATAAAAACATATATACATACATGTTTAATATCTACAAGCTCACACTTACCTGGGGAATCATACTCAGTTTTACCATATCGTGAAATTGCCTTTTTTGCAATTTCACTGCACTTTAAAAATTCCGCTTTCCAGTAGAATATGTGACAGAATGAATGGTGTCATTTAACATTACAACTCGTCTCACAAAAACAAGCCCTCATATGGCTATATGGAAGGAAAAATAAAAAAGGTATGGCCCTTGGAAGAAAGGGAGGAAAAAGATAAAATGAAAAACTGAAAATCGCTGGGTGGTGAAGAGGTTTATGTACATTATAAAATGCTAGTTAGATAGCCAGCTAGAAAGAAGAATGAAAAGACAAATAAATGGAAATAAATTATAGATATTCAGTATGTGATAGATAAATAGATAGCTCTGCTCATGACTAAAACACCACCAAAGCATAAGGCTGTCCCCACTATGGTTTACTGTGGGTATGGTGTTCTTTTGGTGATGTGCATTGTTGGCTTTGTACCAAATATACCTTTTGGAATTATGGCAAATAAGTTCCACCTTAGTTTCTTTAGACCATAACAAATTTTCTGCTTTTGGCAGACTTGATGTAGGTTTTGGAAAAACATAGCCAGGCTTGTGTGTTTTTCTTTGTAATAAAAGGCTTCTGCCTTACCATCCTACCCCAAAAGCCAGACATATGAAGAATATAGAAGATTGTTGTCGCATACAGTACACAACCAGTACTATCCAAAAATTCCTGCAGCACGTTTAATGATGCTATTGATCTCTTGGTAGTCTTCAGGACCAATTTTCCTCATGTTTTTTCATAAATTTTTGAGGAATGTCCAGTTGTAAATAATGGCACTATTGTGCCAAATTTAAAATTCTTCTTGATGGTCATGTTTATATTATTCCATGGTACAGCTAATGCTTTCGACAATTTTTATAACCTTCACCTGAATAGTAACTTTTAACAATCAGATCCCTTTCCTGTGTTTTAGGCCTGTGACACACATCCGTGCCGCCGGCATGTGTTTGTCATTTTTTGCACGTACCGGCAGCACGGAGACACGTTAAGCAATGCTACCCTATTGTAGCAGGCACACACACGTAAAACCACACGGACGTGTGTTCGTGTGCGTTTGTACGTGTGTGCGTTTTTCTAAACGCTGGCATGTCAGTGTTTTCTCCGGCAGCACGGGTGTCACACGGCCCGCACCCGTACCACACGGGTGTAGTGTGGATGTGGTCCCGTGTGACACGCGCCGGAGAAAACTCACGTGTCAGTGAAAAAAAACCAAAACATTTACTCACCTTCTCCAGCCCTCCTGTCTCTGCCGCTGCTGCCACTTGCTGCCGACCGCCGCTCATTATTCTCATTTAATATTCACTTCACTGCCTGGCAGCAGCAGCAGCGGGGAGACGGGAGGGCTGGAGACTGAGGATCAGCACCACGGACAGCAGCGCGGACAGCAGGAAGGACCATGTGAGTATGTAAATTACCGGTTCTACGTGTGCTATCGCGGATAGCACACGTAGAACATATGTGGCCTGCATGTACCAGAGACACGTACTTACCTGCACGCAACACGCAGGGGAAATACGTGTCTCTCGGCACGTGCGTGATTTTCACGTGAGTGTGGCAGAGGCCTAAAGCTGTTTGCAGGTCATGGATTTTGCTGTAAAATGCAACTAAGAAAATGTCAGGAAACTTTTACTAGAACAGCTAAACTTTATGTGGGTGGAGCTAATCAGGATAACTTTAAGTGAGGACAACTGTGTACTGACTACTATTTATTATGAGATTAAATTTGATTGACTAAATCCGAACACAGCCACATCCCTAATTTTAAGAGAATGTTGACACTTATGCAACCACATTATTTTTGTTTTAATATATTTATTTTTCCTCTCAAAAAAAATTCTTAATCAATTTACACAGATTATGGGTCATTATGGGTCATAGTCATTAAAGGAGGACAAAATACATGATAAACACCTGTTATTTTTACATGGGTGTGTAAACTTTCAATATCCACTGTATGTGTTGTCTGTCAAGATTCACTTTGCAGACTTTGCAGGAGAAGGGAAAACAAAGGCGCAAATAGGGTCTTACCCGGCAATGACCGTATGAAGATATAGATATGGGAAGAGGAAAATATTTCAGCTCACCTCTCTTCACTCTAGGATCCACCACCGATGCACGGAACGCCCTGGCCCGGGCGGAGAAACACAATCATGCAGAGGAAAAAATCCAGCATCAGAAGGAGAAAAAGTAGTAATAAAACTTGAACTTTATTGGATCCATTAAAAACAGGAAACAACACGCATGGAAGCTGGGGACACACAGTGAAACACAGGACTATCCTACGCGTTTCAACCTTGCGGTCTTAGTCATGGTTTATTAGTTTATTAGTTCAAGTTTTATTACTACTTTTTCTCCTTCTGATGCTGGATTTTTTCCTCTGCATGAAGATATAGATAGGTACACTCACCTGGTGAGGTTGTGCCAGTCACAACCCCTTATTGAGCATGCGAGTGTCCACATGGTTCAAGCAGCGGCCCCGTGAAGACGTGGTAAAAAATATATGTATACAGGAAAAACGAGTTTTAACCACGCTAAAAAACCACTGCTGTCAGGATATTTAATAAAAATCTCGTTTATTATAGCATTCCAACACGTTTCAGAGACAGGGACCATCTCCTTCTTCAGGGAAAAGGTATACTTTCTCTTTTCCCTGAAGAAGGAGACGGTCCCTGTCTCTGAAACGCGTTGGAATGCTATAATAAAAGAGATTTTTATTAAATATCCTGACAGCAGTGGTTTTTTTAGCGCGGCTAAAACCCGTTTTTCCTATATACATCTAAGATTCACTTTGCTGCACAATAAACTCCAATCAATGCTGGGCACCGCTTAGAGAATCCATCTCACCAGGTGAGCCCATGGCATATTTTTTAAAATTCATGGTCATGAAATAATGCCTTATAAACTATATACTTAAGTTTGTAGCTAGTTTTACAGCCAGACTGGTTTATTAGGTCTCCGTAAGGAGAATAGTCTTCCCCTTCGTCCCCACTATAGCTTCTCATAAGTCAGATCAGATACTCATACTTTGCACTGATGAGGGGGGGCAATCACCCCGATACACCGTGTCTGCAAATTGCGGTTCTGATCTAACATAAATCCTTAATCGAATGAAAAGGCTTGTTAAAAGTCACTTTTGACTTTTAGGATTGCTACTTACAATAGGTGACACTAGAGCTTGTCTCCTTCCTCCCTGAAGAGACTATTTGAATATTTCCCAGAGAGGCATTGCAGCTATAAGTCCCCTCACTGACAGCAAGACTGGTTTGTCAGGTCTCCGCAAGGAGAATAGTCTTCCCCGTGGTCCACACTATAGCTTCTCATAAGCCAGGTCAAATACCCATATTTTGCACTATAATAATATTAATAATTAAATTGTATTTTTTTAGCGCCAACATATTCCGCAGCACTTTACAATTCAGAGGGGACATGTACAGACAACTTGAGACAATACAAAAAAACAAAATGAAGATACCAGGAGGAGTGAGGGCCCTGCTCGTAAGCTTACAGTCTATGGCCCCCTTCACACGTCCGTTAAAAACACGCACGTGTTTCACGGACCGTTTTTCATGTCCGTTGTCCGTTTTTTCATCCGTATTCTTGTTCCGTGTAACATCCGTGTTGCCTCCGTATGTCCGTATGATTCATCCGTTTGTCCGTTTTTAGAGTCTGTGTGTGATCCGTGTCACTAGCGTTTGCCATCCGTTTTTCACGAACGTTTTTCTGTGGATTGTCATCACATTAATGATTTAATGTGTTGATGCTGGTGTTAATTAACATTTTCCAACTTAAATGAGCCACTAATCCGGATTTTGTTTTTTTGGTGTGCTTCCATACTGGGTCTTGTTGAATTTTTCATAATGTCCATATCAAATGAGGCTCTGTTGTTTCTCGCATGGATGATATCTCGAAGATTTGGGGTTAGGCGTTTTATGATACCGTCTTCGGATATTGCTGATAGAAGAATGTGGGTGTATCCTATTGTCCTCATGCGTCCTACACATGGACATTTTCATTGTCTTTATCTCGAGTTAAGGCGTTATCCTGCAAAATTCCAGGCATATACTCGTTTATCAGTTGAACAGTTTGATTCAATTTTGGACATACTAAGGCCTCATATTCAGCTCCAGGACACAAGCATGCGCCTATGTATTCCTCCAGAAGAAAGATTGCTTGTTACTTTAAGGTATGGTTTCTTACATTAATATTTTGAAATATTAAAATTTATAATGTTTAACTTAATATATTTATAAAAATTTTAAAATTTCAAACACAATATCGATTATTACCTTTTTTATTAAATTTCTTTTTCATATAGAAAGGATTTTTTATTTTTTTAAAAAAGAAATTTAATAAAAAATAAGGTAAACCCTAATTATTACAAGATTTATCCTATATGATGACTGTTTAACCTGTTTAGTCTTTAATATTATTAATAGTGTTTCTCTATTACACATTACATAGGTTTCTGGCAATAAGCATGTCTTATGGTGCGCTACATTTTGACTTCCTCCTTGGAACATCAACTATAAGTGTGATTATAAAGCAAACCTGTGATGCATTATGGGAACATCTCCGCAATCAAGTAATGCCTCAACCAACATGTGAGAAATGGCTCTCCATAGCCCATGGATTTCATGAACTGACAAAATTTCCACACTGTATTGGGGCTTTGGACGGGAAGCACATTAGAGTATGCAAGCCACCCAATTCAGGGTCACGATTTTTCAATTTTCACAAATATTTTTCCGTTGTCATATTAGCCTTAGTAGACACACATTATAATTTTATTTATGTTGATATTGGGGCATATGGTAGTGCATCAGATGCAAGAATATTTAGATCATCACACTTGGCCCGACGTTTGGTTTCTCATGAGTTGAATTTACCTACTCCATCACCACTGCCTGGTACTTCTACACCTCAAGTTCCTTTTGTTATGGTAGCAGATGAGGGTTTTGCTTTATCGACACATGTCATGAGACCTTTTCCAAGGCGTGGAATTGATGATTTAAAATCTAACTTTAATTCACGTTTAAAGGGAGCACGCTCATATGTTGAATGCACATTTGGTATTCTCGCTTCAAGATGGCGCATATATTTAACAACCATACAACTGAGCCCAACAAATGTTACGTCAGTTGTAAAAGCTACAATTGTTTTACATAATTTTTGTAGAATTCATGAGGGAAACATTACGAGTGACACATCTACATCTCATTATATAAGTAATGTTCCACGTAATGAGAATTCCAGCACACAACCATGTTTGAATGCTTTACAAATCAGAAATAACTATATGCATTATGTTGTCAATAATTAATTTGTTTTTAATTTTTTTTTTTTTTTTTTAAATTAGCTATGCTAGCAATGTAAACATAACACATTTTCATGGTTAGAGCGTTTGTTTTTGTATACCAAACATTTATGATCCTGTTAACTTAGTGACATCAACTAATCTGTCTTTATTGATTAATATTCCATTTATTATGCTCTGATAAAATAATTTATTACGATTGCCAAATTTTTTTCTAATTAAAAATCCAAAAAAAAAAAAAAAAAAACAAAAAAAAAAAATTTCATACAAAAAAAAAAATGTGTGTAATTATATATTTGGATTAAAACATAACAATTAAATATCTTGTAAATAAATATGATGTTTATTAAAAAACTGGGAATCAAATTTTTGAAAAAAAAAATAACATTTATTGTCATGGAAAAAATGAAAACATTTATGACACTTGAAACAATATAGCCATATTTGTCATAGTTTCATTTTCAAAAAACATCACATCACCACAAACATTTTAAAAAAAGATGCCTGTCATTATGTTTATTTGCCAAAATATCATGGGCCTAGAGGTTGATAAACGTTTAAACCAATTTTTTTTGATATTACCATTCTTTGTATGGTTCATAAACCAAAAATAATATCCATACAAAATAAACAATTTGCATACATTGTAGCAGTTGAATGGCCATTGACGAATATAGTTTTTAAAAATATAGTTTTTACTTACATTTAAAGTACAATAAGTTTTTCCATTACAAACACACAGAAAATGTTTTATATTCTTTTATATAATTAAAGAAAAATCTTGAAAAAATTTTTGTAAATCAGACATTTGTTAATTTTCACAATTACGTTAAATTTGCCATGTTTGACCAACATACCAGAAATTATGTTTTTTAAAAAAACAATATTTTGAAATAACAACACAAAAACTGAAAGAAGACTTATGTGTAACATAGGCACCTAGTCAATTAAATCATCTAGAGTAGCAACTGACTGTTGTGTTGAAGGGATATTATTTTCGGGGTCAGAGATAGTTTGTGAAACATAGGTTGAGGTTTGCGTCTTATTCACACATGTGGCAACATTTGAATCCTGAGAAGATGATGTTGGTAGCATGTGTGACGATGACGCATACATTGGTTGGGCCAGATTTTGAGAAAACATTATTGGGTTTTGAATGTGTGGTTGTTGTGTGTAAGATATATTTGATGGAAATTGTTGACCCTGTATGAATGAGTGTGTTGGAGTTTGGCCAAAAAACAATGACTGTTGGTATGATGGAATTTGACTTGGTATTTGTGTTGGTTGAATGTTAGTAGTATTTCTGTAATTTTGTGTTTGTAAAGGATGTTGTAGGTAATTTATTGGAACAATTTGATTAGTAGGTTGAGTCAATTGTGTCAACATATTGCTACTTTGGCCAGACATTATAGTAGAAATAGATGGTATAGGTCTATTAATGATGTTTTGTAGTTCTGTATTTTGGGCTGCTTGGTTGCCAAAGTTGGTTATAAGTGAAGTAGTTGGCTGGTTGGAGTGAGTTTGTGGTATTAGTTGAGCAGAAACATCAGGGATAGGTGAATTATAATTAGTGCGCCATTGCTCGATGGCTAATAGGACATGATTTGGTAGGGGATTGGTTTGGCATGCCGATATTAAGGTTAATATGGCAGCCCTTATGCGTTCCTGGTTGTCCGAGTGTACTTTGGACAAATATGGTGCTAAGGAGCGACAAAATCTCTCGGTATCGTTTTCAGGCAAAAGCGAGTTCATTATTGACATGACTCTGGTGTCTATAATTTCTGGGAGGGATCGGAAATCCTCTGGTCGTCTAAGTCTTCTAGCACGATATGTTGATGTTTGTAAGCGTGACCCTGAAATTTGAATTGAGGATGGAGGTATATTTGTTGTAGTGTCTTGTGGTGTGTTTGTTGCCTGATTTGTGGTGCTCTGGGCTCCTGCCTCACTTGAGATATGTTCTGTATTTTGATTTCCTGAGTTTTGGCTTTCTGGGTTGTTTGTATTTGTCTGTTCCACCTCTGAAGCCGAAGTTGCTGGTGCTGACTGTGCGGCGGATGGGTTGTCGTCGGAGTCGTCCAAATTGTCATCAGTTCTATTTTTGTCAAAAAATACAAGAAAAAAATTTCAAATTATTTTTAAATTCTAAAAAATTCCATTTACAAGAAGCATCATCGCTGACGATCTTAAAATGTGATGTGACACCCCCCAAAGTCGTTGCAATCTGGGTTATGTTATCACTACCATGAGCGTAAGCGATGTTGCAGCGTGTAAATTGTCCTTTAGTTATGTTAATTTCATTTTGATAATCATTTTATCAAGTGTTAATTGACATATATACTTACTGCGTGACCTCCATTATAGGTCGCAGAAACTCTAACTGCTCAAAATAAACATATCTTCTCTTGCGTGTGTTGGCGGAAGTTGAGGGAATGGGATTAAATTCCCGTCTGTACTGGTCCCGGGCAGATCTCCATCTCCTTCGCACTAATTCCACTTTATCCATGTTTTGAAATTGAATATTTGTACCATAATGATGGTTTTTTGTTTAAACAAACAAAAAGGGCAATTGGATATGTTGGGGGAAAAAACAAGAAAAAAAAAAATTAGTGCTATCACAGACTCCACGGTAGAATGTACTTGATGATTTTTATTTTGCGCAAAATCCGCACCTTATTGTTACCGCTGATTTTCAGAAAATCTGCAGCAACGGCATGGCTTTTTGGAAATGCTGTGTCCATGCTGTGGATTTTTCCGTGGCGGATTTGCCGCGAATTGTGATCCGGATAAATCTGCAGCATGTCAATTATTGTTGTGGATTTTGGTGCGGATTTTGGGTATAGAATGGGCAATACGATATAAAAAATTCCACATCAAAATCCGCGGCTAATCCTCGGTAAATCCATGGCAAAAATAAGGTGCAGATTTGCCGCAAAAGAAAAATCCGCAGTTACATTCTACCGTGTACACATAGCCTTAACAAGTTTTTCACAATTGGCATCTGTAAGTGTAATTTTGGGAAAAAAAAAAAATAGGTTAAAACACCTAAAAAAAAACCACTTACCAAATCGAGCTCTTTTACCAGGTGAGCAACGGTCCCATCCATTGTTTGGATAAAGCTCAGCTGCAACCGACTTCCAGGTTCGTTCTACAATTGTTCGGTCACGATACCCATCTGTGCGTGTATCCCATAAATCTGGGTGTCCCTCAACTACCGCAATTATGCGTCCAGTATCCACACGTGGAGCCATGTTTAGTTTTTCAATCACTAAACCAAAAACAAACTAGAGAAACGCTCAAATTAAGCCTCACACTCCTTCCTTAATGCCTGCAGGCTGCAAAATGACATTAAATACAGCTCAAAGCAAATTGAAGACACCTGGCAATAAAGAGATACATTAATTACAAGAATAGTTTAAAAAACGGACACGGACCACACGTAGATGCATCCGTGTCACGTACGTGTTTTCATGCACCCATAGACTATCATTGGATGCGCGTGTGCGTGTTCCGTGCCAAAAACGGACAAGCATCCGTGAGGCACGGATACACATACGTGTCACGCACACGGACACACGGAGCGTATGGAAAAACGTACGTGTATCCACAGACATTGAATAACAATGGTCCACGTTTGTCCGTGTCTCTGGTACATACGGACACGGACCAAACACGCACGTGTTTCACGGACGTGTGAAGGGGGCCTATGAGGAAGTAGGGGAGACACAAAAAGTGAATGGGGGGGAGAAAAGCTTGATAAAGGATAATCACCCTGAAACACAGTGTCTGCAAATTGCGGTTATGATCTGGCATAAATCCTTAGTCATATGTTAAAAAGCCACTTTTGACTTTTAGGATTGCTACTTCCAATAGGTGGCGCTAGAGTTTGTCTCCTTCCTCTCTGGAGAGATAATTTAGCTAATGAAAAACATTTAGAGTGCATGAGAAGAATGACTCAAGCAGAAGTAAAACTTTTGCCAGAACTAATAGCAGTCTAAAAAAGACCAAGAAGTGCTGACTGTCATTAAAGTAATCTTAACAGAGACAAAACTACACATTCAGTAAAACCTCTAGATTTCGTTGGAGATTGATGATTAAATTAGTGCTGAATAGGAGTGTTGTACTAGTCACTCATTCACACATATAGTAAGAGAAAAATGTACTTTTCCTTTTAATTAGCATATTAATCTGCATACTGTGTTCTTTGTGCCTAGCATACTATGTTCCTGTATTGTTCTGGTTATTCCTTCTAAATGTTTAGTGTGAAAACCTGAAAAAAATCCCCAAATCATCAAATCTATGAGAAATGATGAATCTAATATGCTTTAGCTATGGCACCTCTATTTGCTGACTCTTTAGCAGTACTGGTAAATTAGGATAATGTTACTTTATGTACAGTGAAAACAGTTTTCTAAACTGCAAATGATTGCAGATTTTGAGTTTCCAAACTTCTGTTTCGCAAAGTTGAGAACCTAGATATTACCATAAATTATTTATTTGAAAACAAGCTCAATTCAGTGTTTTAACAGTTGGAAGTTCCACAATAGAATGTGCACGGATAATTTGTTACACCCAAATTTTTCCATAAAATCAAATTATCTCTTTAAACCTGAACTGAAAAAACAGTGCAATATGTAAGAAATTGAGAACAAAATGAGCCGTCTGATATGAAAATGTTTAAAGAATTATGTTAGGGTACCTGCACATACTGACGTTTTGCAGCATTTTAGTGCTCCTAATATTTGTTCAATGTTGTTCAATATAAATTAGATTTTATAGGATCATTTTGACATAGTGGAAAAGGTTCAGAATGCTTCTCAATTTAATAAGATAAACTTCAACAAGGCACACCACAACTGGAGCTTTCACATTTTATATTAGAATGTGGTTTTCCATTGCCACGAATGTAGGCACATTTTGTTACTTGTAACCCACAACAGCCATTGCATTTGTTTATAGGAAAAAGGAAATATTCAGCTCACCTGCCGCCCAAACTGCTTGATTCTCTGGGTGCATGGATCTGCTGGTAGGTCCAAACCAGCATACAATGGACAGCAGGAAAGGAAAGCATGTAGGCACATTTTGTTACTTGTAACCCACAACAGCCATTGCATTTGTTTGTACATGTTGCTTTTGCAATAGATTTTTGGGTTTGATAAAGTTGTAACTCCTGTCATCACTATTGCTGTGTATGCATGAACCTTTTAAGGGGAACTGTTATTTTACTTTGATCTATTTTAAAACAAATCACTTTATTTAAAATGAATTATTGTTTAAAGTATCACTCCAGAATTTATTTTTTTATTGCACAGCTGGAGTGGTGCTTTAAAGGGAATCTGTCAAGCGAATTTACAGTACAATACTAATGTTTTCATTAAATAGGGCTTAAGGAGACCTTTTAAGGCCCCATTACACACTGCAACATCGCTAGCAATATTGCTGTAACGTCACCAGTTTTGTGACGTAATAGCGACCTCCCCAGCATCATTGCAGTGTGTGACACGCATCAGCGACCTGGCCCCCACTTTGAGGTTGCTGATCGCTGCAAGTCATTCATGACCATTCTTTGGTCCTTTGTTTCCCACTGCGCAGCATGTATCGGTGTGTTTGACATTGTTACAATGTGGCGCCCCTGACCTGGTCAGGCACCACTGAGTACTTGTTACGTCCGGGTGGTGGAAACTCTGGACCGTACACCGGTTTCCCTTGAGGAGGCAGCCAGGCCGGTCACCGCGCCAGAGGGTCTTGATGTACGGCAGCCGAAGCACTATTGGTAGCCAGACAGTCCGTAGGAGAGCTGGAAAGGTGGATGTTGCTGAACACACGGAGTTCTGGACGGTAGTCTGGGTGACGAGGCTCAGGGTCCAAGGCCGGGTTGAAGGGTCAGGCGGGATCCGGAACCTGCTGAGCGATGGGACGGGTCACCCAACGGAGCCAGGGACTGGAGACTGGCGGAGCTGCAGAGGTGGTGGGACATCCGCCGAAGTCACCGTCAGGGTACTGTAATGGACGTGGTTCGGAGCGGCTGGCGTGGCAGGACAGGCTCTACGAGAAAGGACAGGGTTAATACAGAGCAAAGCAATATGGGGACCTGAACTCCTAGTCTAACAAACACGTAGAACAGGCCCCGCCCACCTGGAATAAGAATCCTCTTATACCCTGTACCTGCAAGCCAATATCCTGTTTCTGGGTGCTGGCCCTTTAAGAAAGGGTGAATGACCGCGCGCCCTAACGCGCATGCGCGAGGCCTGAGTGCCAGATACCAGGGAAGGAAGCAGTGCTGAGGAAGCAGGAGTGCCGGGCAGGGTGTCCTGTGATGCAGAGGGACGCCTGGAGCGGGAACGCCTGGAGGATCCTGGCGAGGGAGAAGGAGCAGGAGAACCGGGAGGGGGAGTGGTGAGCGGAGCGCGCCGTCGGGAACCGGGGAGCATAGCACGGGGACCGGGGAGCGCAGCACGAGGACCGGGGAGCTCAGCACGGGGACCGGGGAGCGCAGCACGGGGACCGGGGAGCGCAGCACGGGGACCGGGGAGCGTGACAGTACCCCCTCCCCCACGCCCCCCTCCCCGCAACCGGGACAGGAAGGCACGAATCAGAGGAGTGCCAACATTCTCCCGGGGCTCCCAGGACCTATCCTCGGGATCATAACCCGCCCAGTCCACCAGGAAGTATTGTCGACCTCGCACGGTCTTCATGGCCACGATATCCCTTACCGCAGAGATGTCATCGTCAGCGATGGGAGGAGGAGAAGTACCGAGACCAGCGGAGAAGGGACCAAGGACAACAGGCTTGAGCAAGGAGACATGGAAGGAGTTGGGTATCCGCATTGTGGCCGGGAGCTGCAGCTTGTAGGAGACTGCATTAATCTTGCTGATGACTTTAAACGGCCCGATGTAATGAGGACCCAACTTGTACGATGGTAACTTCAATCGGACATATCTGGATGCAAGCCAGACCAGATCACCTGGGGAGAAACACGGGGGATCCAGGCGCCTCTTGTCCGCATGTCTCTTCATCCGCAAAGAAGCACGTTCTAGGGAAGACTTGACAAAGTTCCATATAGCTGAGAAGTCCCGAACCAGAGCATCTGCTGCGGGGACATCGGAAGCCGAGGATACTGGCAACGGAACAGAAGGCTGAAGTCCGTAAACGACCTGGAAGGAAGAGCTGGAGGTGGACTCGCTGATGTGTTGGTTGTGGGAGAATTCAGCCCAAGGTAGGAACGTGGACCAATCGTCATGATGGATGTTGACGTAGTGGCGCAGGAAGGAGGTCAGGATCTGATTGACCCGTTCCACTTGGCCATTCGACTGAGGATGGTAGGCCGAAGAAAAGTCCAAGGATACTCCCAGATGTTTGCAGAGAGCCCTCCAGAAGCGCGAGGTAAACTGAGTTCCTCTGTCGGACACAATGTGTGCGGGGAAGCCATGCAATCGGAATATGTGCTGTATGAAGGAGTCAGCTAGCTCCTGGGCAGAGGGCAGCCCGGCCATGGGAACGAAGTGAGCCATCTTTGAGAAGCGATCCCCCACAACCCATATGACCGTGTGTCCGGAGGATAAGGGTAAGTCCGTAATGAAGTCCATTGCAATATGTTGCCACGGAACGGAAGGAATGGGCAGAGGCAGAAGACGTCCATATGGTAGGTGCTTGGGTGTCTTATTCCGGGCACAGGATGGACAGGCTGAGACGAAGGTTGCGACGTCTTTACGGAGGGACGGCCACCAGTAGTGATGGACAATCGTACTCCAAGTCTTCTTCTAACCAGCATGGCCGGCGATCTTCGAGGCATGGCCCCAGTGCAGGACTCTCTGTCTGTCAGTATCTGAGACATAGGTTTTCCCAGGGGGTATCTGAGTTAGAGCGACAGGAGTCACCGGAATGACTTTACTGGGGTTGATGATGGGCTGGAACGTCTCCTCCTCCAACTCCACGGGCACGAAGGACCTGGACAAAACGTCTGCCCGCACGTTCTTATCCGCAGGCCGAAAATGGAGTTGAAAATCAAATCGAGCAAAAAACAAGGACCAGCGGGCTTGTCGCGGGTTCAGTCTTTGGGCTGACCGCAGGTACTCCAGATTCTTGTGGTCCGTGTATATGATCACAGGGTATACCGCTCCCTCCAAGAGGTAGCGCCATTCCTCCAAGGCCAGCTTAACGGCCAGTAGTTCCCAATCCCCGATGGTGTAGTTGCGTTCGGGTGCCGAGAAGCTCTTGGAGAAGAATGCACAAGTGACCATCTTTCCGGAGGAGGAGTTCTGCATCAACACTGCCCCGTCTCCTGAGGAGGAGGCATCTACCTCTAAGGTGAACTGTCGGTTCAATTCAGGGCGATGGAGAACTGGGGAAGAAGCAAACGCCTGTTTCAAGGAGCAGAACGCGGCATCGGCCGCCGGTGGCCAGTCCTTAGGATTAGCTCCTTTCTTAGTCAAGGCAGAGAGAGGTGCAGTCAAGGCAGAGAAGTGCGGGATGAATTGACGATAATAGTTCGCAAAGCCGAGAAAGCGTTGGATAGCCTTCAGTCCGGAAGGAGGAGGCCACTTGATGATGGCAGACACTTTCTCTGGGTCCATCTGCAGGCCAGTGTCCGAGATTACATAACCCAGGAAGGGAAGAGACGATTTTTCAAAGACGCACTTCTCGTACTTGGCGTACAGACGGTTCTCTCTAAGCCTCCGGAGAACTAGCTGCACGTTCTCTCTGTGGGTCTGTAGGTCCGGAGAGAAGACCAGGATGTCATCCAGATATACCACGACACAGACATAGAGGAGATCTCTGAACACGTCGTTCACCAATTCTTTGAAGACTGCCGGAGCATTACACAGACCAAAGGGCATGACACAATACTCGTAGTGCCCATCCCGAGTGTTGAATGCGGTCTTCCATTCGTCTCCAGAGCGAATGCGAACCAGGTTATAGGCCCCACGGAGGTCCAACTTGGTGAATACACGAGCTCCTCGGAGCCGATCGAATAGTTCGGGGATAAGTGGCAGAGGGTATTTGTTTTTTACGGTGATCTGCTTTAATCCCCGGTAGTCAATGCAAGGGCGCAGATCACCTTCCTTCTTCTTGACGAAGAAAAAACCTGCTCCGGCAGGGGACGAAGATCTCCGAATGAACCCCTTAGCCAGGCTCTCGATGATATAGGCAGACATAGCCCGTGTTTCAGCAGGGGACAAGGGGTATATCCTTCCTTCAGGAGGCGTAGTTCCTGGCAGTAGATCGATGGCACAGTCATAGGGATGATGAGGCGGTAGTACCTCTGACTCCTTTTTATCGAAAACGTCCGAGAAGGACCAGTAGGCAGAAGGTAGTCCTGGTAGAGACTCTGGAACCGGAGGTCGTTGGATGGGCTGGATGGATTTCAGACATCTCTCGTGACACGAGGAGCCCCATCGGGTAATGTCACCTGTACTCCAGCTGACCGACGGTTCGTGTGCCCGTAACCATGGGAGTCCCAGCAGGATCTGATGAGACATGCGCGGGAGGACGTAGAAGGTGATCTTCTCGGTGTGCAGGGCACCGATCCGTACTTCCACAGGCTTGGTGATCAGTGAGACGGTGTCAGAGAGGGGTCTCCCATCTACAGAGGCGATCACCAGCGGTTTTTCTAGTGGGAGGACAGGCACCTGGTACTTATCCACCGTGGCCTGCTGGATGAAGTTGCCTGCTGCTCCGGAATCGAGATACGCCTCTGCCGTGAACCGGGTCTCTTCTGTAGCGACTTGAATAGTCCAGGTAACGGAGTCTGAGAGAGTCCCAGCACCTAGAGTGGCCTCTCCTACCAAGCCTAGGCTTTGGAGTTTCCCGGCTTCTCGGGACAAGAGCGTAGCAGGTGTGTTCCATCACCGCAGTAGAAGCAGAGACCCTTTGCTAGTCGTTCTGCTCTGCGTTGCTCAGACTGCCTCAGGCGGTCAATCTGCATGGGCTCGTAGGTAGACGCGCCAGGTGACGCCAACTGGGGAGCGATGGACTTCTGGGGTGGAGAGGAGTGCCTTATCGGACGCCTCTCACGGGACACCTCTTTGGATCGTTCCTGAAAGCGAAGATCCACTCGAGTCGCTAGAGCAATCAGGGCATCCAGGGTGGAAGGCACGTCACGACCAGCCAGCTCATCTTTAATACGACCCAAGAGTCCCTCCCAGAAGGCGGCAGTTAGGGCTTCATTGTTCCACCCTAGTTCCGAGGCCAAGGTACGAAAACGAATCGCATATTGGCCCACCGTCAGAGTCCCCTGACGTAGCCGGAGGAGGGAGCAGGCAGACGCGGAGGCGCGTCCGGGCTCATCAAAGGTGCTACGAAAAGCCTGCAGGAACTCCTGGATGTCGGTGGTTACCGGATCCTCCTTCTCCCACAAGGGGTTCATCCAAGCCAGTGCCTCTCCCTCTAGATGGGACATCATGAACGCGACCTTGGCTTGGTCAGAGGCGAAAAGGTGCGGCAGCAGCTTGAAATGGAGGGAGCATTGATTTATGAATCCCCTGCAGGTCTTGGGATCTCCGGCGTACCGGGGTGGTGAGGCCAAACGGAGTTTGGAAGTATCCGAGGAGGCTGCCACAGGAGCTGCGGCCGTGGATTGTGCAGTGGAAACCTGAGATGCCAAGGACGTGGCCGTTGCTTGTAGCGTGTTCAGGCGGGTATCCACAGAAGACATGAAGGACAGCATGCGGGTCTGGGTCTCGAGCTGTCGTACGAGTTCCTGCTGCAAGGCCGCTAGTGCTTCGGCGGGATCCATGGCCTGTTCTAGCTGTTACGTCCGGGTGGTGGAAACTCTGGACCGTACACCGGTTTCCATTGAGGAGGCAGCCAGGTCGGTCACCCCGCCAGAGGGTATTGATGCACGGCAGCCGAAGCACTATTTGTAGCCAGACAGTCTGTAGGGGAGCTGGAAAGGTGGATGTTGCTGAACACACGGAGTTCTGGACGGTAGTCTGGGTGACGAGGCTCAGGGTCCAAGGCCGGGTTGAAGGGTCAGGCGGGATCCGGAACCTGCTGAGCGATGGGACGGGTCACCCAACGGAGCCAGGGACTGGAGACTGGCGGAGCTGCAGAGGTGGTGGGACATCCGCCGAAGTCACCGTCAGGGTACTGTAATGGACGTGGTTCGGAGCGGCTGGCGTGGCAGGACATGCTCTACGAGACAGGACAGGGTTAATACAGAGCAAAACAATACGGGGACCTGAACTCCTAGTCTAACAAACACGTAGAACAGGCCCCGCCCACCTGGAATAAGAATCCACTTATACCCTGTACCTGCAAGCCAATATCATGTTTCTGGGTGCTGGCCCTTTAAGAAAGGGTGAATGACCGCGCGCGCGCCCTAACGCGCATGCGCGAGGCCTGAGTGCCAGATACCAGGGAAGGAAGCAGCGCTGAGGAAGCAGGAGTGCCGGGCAGGGTGTCCTGTGATGCAGAGGGATGCCTGGAGCGGGAACGCCTGGAGGATCCTGGCGAGGGAGAAGGAGCAGGAGAACCAGGAGCGGGAGTGGTGAGCGGAGCGCGCCGTCGGGAACCGGGGAGCATAGCACGGGGACCGGGGAGCGCAGCACGAGGACCGGTGAGCTCAGCACGGGGACCGGGGAGTGCAGCACGGGGACCGGGGAGCACAGCACGGGGACCGGGGAGCGTGACAGTACTGCACCCATGCTGGGGGCAGAACAATACAGGTAATCCAGAAGGCTGACCGGGTTGTGGTTACACAGGCGCATAGTAACCAGGTCTCCCACACTAACCTTTGAAGGGACCCCTGGGGAATCCAGGAGGGGGCGTGGCCTCCAACTACACTCAATGGGTGTGGTAGAGAGTTTGGTTGCTAAGTTGCGTAGGCAGGCACAGAGGGGAGAGAGAAGTGAGCCAGTCAGTCAGTGAAGCTCAGGGAGAGCAGTCGCAAGGAGGAAACCTGGAGGCTGTCACTAGTCAGACACCGCAGGTGCAGTGGTTGCTGGCAGGGGAGAACGGTCACCTGGTAGTGCCGCCCGAAATCCATCTAAGGCCGGAGTGCAGAGAGGTGGCTGAGTACGAGGACTGCCAGGCAAGGACCAGGCCCGCATGGGGTTACAGGTCCCCAGAGCAGGGGCCCATTCAGTTGGCCTGCTCAACCTGCAGGTGGCGGTACTTCATACTCTCCACCAAAACACCACAGAGTCCGCAGCCACGTAGCAATGAGAGGGCTCATAGATCACAAGAGGCAAGCAGCCAGAGTGACCTGGTCCAGGCTACAAGCAGACGGGCCGAAAAAGGGGAGAACAGGCGGAAGCAACTTCACTGGGTGACCCCGTAGGACTACAAGTCTGGGTCACCACAAACACAAGAGGGCTAGGAAGGCGAGTCAGCAGCCACCCCCTAAGTCAGCCTGAAGGAGCTTGGTTCCCCTATTGGAGCATCACAGCATCGCCCGGGTTACTCACCCTGCCATCTGAAGTGAGTAAAAACCCTGAAAGACATTCCTACTGTGCGTGTGAGTTCTTCTGTGACTTGTGGTACTACACACCTACACCGGGCCCTGGGGCCAGCTTCACTCTCGGGAGGCCACTACATTTAACTGCACCTACTGTACCATCAGCCCCAGGTGTCCCATAATCTGCAGTGGCGGTCGCCCTGACCGCAATACCGAGAGTGGCGTCACGAATCCTATAGAAGTCAACCTACCTGTGACCAGAAGGACCCAGGACGCGCCGTCCGTGAAGACCCTGAGATGACCTGAAGGTAACGGGGCCACGGGTCGGCACAACAACGACATCGTTAGCGACCCAGCCCATAGGCGTGCTAGCGTTCCCTTTCCAGCGACGTCATTCTGCAGGTCCGTATCGCTGCTGCGTCGTTGGCCAGATCTGCCTGTTTGACAGCTCACCAGCGACTGTTAGAGACTTTCCAGCGATCCCGGCCAGGTCGAGATCACTGGTGGGATCGCTAGAAAGTCTCAGTGTGTAAAGGGGCCTTTAGAATCAGTAAGTTTTATATTTCAACGTCATCTTGTTAGCTTGTTGTAAGCTCCATAGACTTCAGTGTCTCCTGCAGGCTAGTCAAGTGTATGTAAATATTCACTGCTCCTCCAATAAATACATTTACTATCCATGCTGAGAGGTGGGCGGGGGCAGCTGTTCAAAATCAGTTCAGATTTACTATCACTGATTCCACCACTGAGAGGGTGGAGTGAGCAGCAGTGAATATGCAGTTGGTATTTACATATGCTTGACCATTTACTACATCACAGTGAATGCTCCGGAGGTTACAACAAGGTATCAGGAAGAGCTATAAAAGTTACTGATTCTAAAAAGTCTCCTTACGCCCTATTTAAAGATAAAGTAGTGAATTGTACTAGAAAATCACCTGACAGATTTCCTATAAATCTAAAGGGGGCTTTACACGCTGCGACATCGCTAATGCGGAGTCGTTGGGGTCACGGAATTTGTGACGCACATCCGGCCGCATTGGCGATGTTGTTGCGTGTGACACCGATGAGCGATTTTGCATTGTTGCAAAAACGTGCAAAATCGTTCATCGGTGACATGGGGGTCCATTCTCGATTATCGTTACTGCAGCAGTAACGATGTAGTTCGTCGCTCCTGCGGCAGCACACATCGCTATGGAATGAGGAAGCTCTCCTTACCTGCCTCCCGGCCGCTATGCTGAAGGAAGGAGGTGGGCGGGATATTCCGGCCACTCATCTCCGCCCCCCCGCTTCTATTGGGCGGCCGCTCAGTGACGTCGCTGTGACGCCGCACGGACCGCCCCCTTAGAAAGGAGGCGGTTCGCCGGTCACAGCGACTTCGCCGGGCAGGTAAGTATGTGTGACGGGTCTGGGCGATGTTGTGCGGCACGGGCAGCGATTTGCCCATGTCGCACAACAAATGGGGGTGGGTACCCAGGCTAGCGATATCGGGACCGATATCGCAGCGTGTAAAGTAGCCTTTAGTCTCCTATGTTATACTCACCTGACGGCAGCTTAATCTTGTTCCAGTGGTGTTCCAGTTGGTCTAAGGTGATTTGTGACCTGCCAGTAGCTCAAGTGTTTCATGGAGGTCACAACTCATTACATCTCTTTTAGAGCCTCATTCTGGCCTTGTTCTGGCTCTCATAGAGATGCATTGGGAGCTTGTGATGTAACTTCTAACTTAAAAACAGGTAGAAGTTGTTGTCAGAAGATGGCGCCATGGGACCAGAGTGGCGTTGGTAGAAGGTGAAGTCACTGGATGGTGAGTATATGACAGGGGGCAGGGGGTTTAGATTTAAAGCACCACTTCAGCACTGAAAAAAAATGCTGGAGGTGATTTAACCCCCAAATATCTCTCAAAAGTTCTGACCACTAGCTGTCTCCCTAATATCCTGCTGTCCAGTGGCTGTTGACGTGTAATCCTATAATCCGTCACTAGCAGCAGAGACAGTGTACATGAAATAAGAGTGGGTCTTTGCCTCTCATGTCTGTCAATCTGCATTCAAATATAACACAGAGGTTGGCTGTCAAATTTGGGCAGGCATATATATTGGACACATTTTTTTAACCATGGACGGGGGTAGCAACAGCAATTTAGACAAGTGTTTGCTGTATTTTACCTATTTTTTATTTATTTATTTCACTTTATGTACCCCCATAAAGTCATAAAAAGCCTTTACAGGGCATTTCAACATTTATATATTTCTCTAAAAATCGAATTTACGCTATAACTGGGGCTAGTATACCCATCCCAATTACAGAAGTAATTCCTCTTCCTGATTTCACAGCAAAGATAACTGGGTCTCCAAAAAGCCAGCAGCTAATGCTCCCGCTCAAACCCAGCAATCACATGACTCCTGGAACAGAAGTGTGGCACCCAGGGTTCAGTTGCCACAAATATACCTGTACCTGGGGCAGGGAAGGATCTCCACATCAGGTAATCCCACAAACAACACTTCCACTCCAAGCCTGGAGGGGGAGCTCTACAAGCCGAGTTCAGGTGAAGTCCCCCTTAAATCCAGATTTGGAGGCGGAGTCAGACAGACAGTTGACAGTTGGAGTTGAGCTCGAGCGAGGAGAGGAAAGACATCAAAATGGAGAGGGCTGTGCTAATGTGACGCCCTGGACTAGCCAGGTAGTCACAAACATAACATCACATACACCCCCTCCCCTGGATAGTCAACATCAGTCAAACAAAATCCTTGTTGCCTCCTCCAGGGTCTGATGCCCACACCAGGTGGGGCGGAGCCAGGCGGTTGGCCACACCCATCGAGGAGTTCACAGGCCTGGAGGCAGGAAAAGCAGTTAGTTAGAGTGTGGAGTTCAAGTGGAGTGGAGGAGTGGAATTTGTAATTGAAAGTGGGAGAGGAGAAACTGCTAGTGTCTGGGTCGGAGCCCAGGCACTGTCAGCAAGGTCGCCAGACTGTGGTGGCCATCTGCAGGAGGTGGTGCAAGTCAGCGGAACCGTAGGACCGGGGACGGGCGGTAGCCCACCGGTACCGAACCGGGGAGCAGAGCTGCACCAAGCACAAAGGCAGGGCCATCAGACCCCGACCAGGCTAGGAGCCGCCGACAACGGTCAAATCCGATAGTGACCGGAACCCCAGGGGTTCCCTAACACCCAAGACCCGACAGAAGGCAACCGTCCACACAGCGAGGATAAAAAGCCACCGCCATAGGCTAGAGATCCAAGGGCCAGCGGGCTCCTTCGGTACATACACACCGGGGAGCGGACTACCAGTGGGAAACCATTGGAGTCAATTCATACACAGCGGTGCAAGGAAAGACAGCCACCATCAACCTGTCCGGGGAGAGCAAAGACACTGCAGCCGGCTGCGGGACCTGTCCATCAAGGCCGTTTGGTTTAACAGACACTCTGTGAATCTGTGCCTGAGTGAGTACAACAGTGCCATCCGGCACCGCACCGCTCTGCCTCCGCAACCCTGTACCACAGCTACCCTGCCTCCCCGTACCACCACCGGGCCCCGGGATCACCAACCCCTACCCACGGAGGGGGAACCAACATCCTAGCTGCTCCCTGCCATCGCTCCCGGGATCCCCGTCACCAGCAGCGGTGGTGCCCATTATCACCACGACCCGTGGGTGGCTTCATGAACTCTCTCCCCAAACAAACCACCCCCTTTTCACTCGTGGGCGAGGAGCGCTGCTCGAGTCCCCAGGTCCGGCCCACCGCTGGAGACACCGAGCAGCAGCCCCGGACCCAAGCGTAGCGAGTGCGGCCCCTCTGCCCGCGACACTAAGCCCGCACGAGTAGCTGTGGGACAGGCTGAGGGATCCAGAAGTGAGGCAAAAGAGGAGTGACCAGGGAGGTGCAGTCAGATCGGTTAATCCCCGAGCAACAGCGCTGATTACCGACACCGGCGTCCGAGATTGTGATGGATCTAATCTGCCCAGCAATAAAGACCGGAGGCCAGGGAGACTCCAGATCTCCTGACCGCAGCAGCACCTGAAGGCAAAGCTGCTACACAGAGCTTAGGGACCACAGTGAGTACAGCAGTGCCCTTAGAGAAGCTCCCGCCACCTGCCATACAGGTGAAGACAGTGAGAGAGGGACAAGGTATAGCTACAGGCAGCCTAGTACCAAGGAGAGACACAGTGCAGCAGAGAGGCCACACAACTAACCTGCCATAGAGATCCTGAACTGTTCCCAGATCACCAAAAACTGTCAAATCAGAAACTGAACCCCTTTTTAATAACACCTGCAAGTAAAACCTGGTCAGAGTTAATGAATTGGTGTGACATACTTTATTTCTTTCATCTGAGGAACCATAGGTTTCTGCACTAAAGTGACAGTTGAAAAGGCTGGGAAGAAAAACTGCCATATCTGTGTACTACTAAAACTGCCCTGGGGATCCCGCTTCACCAATGGGAAGTGTAAACAACTGGCTGCCTAACCATCACCCCAGAGGTCTGACCTGCAGCCCCAGTAACCATACTGGAACCGTAGGTGGCATCACAAAATACTTTTATTTATTTATTTATTTATTTTATTATTTACTGACTTTCAGCGACCACCAGGGCCACGGGACCGGGCACAGGCCCCGTGACATAATCCCATTATCCAACGCCCGGAACCGAGTTCCCCACGGCCCTGGGGCGGGTCAGCTTTTGGCGTCACGAACAGGATATTCGTGTCCTTAATCAACGGGTACTGTGTGCCATGTATTGACTGTGTTGAACTGTAATTGTGCCGCCATAACTGCACCACAGCAAGGATGGAGACGCATGGCGATGCTAAGGCCGCTGGAGCAGCTGCAGCACCTGAAGCTGTAGCCCCGATCATGCTGCTTGCTCTGCCGTATGTCCCAGTGGCAGCATGGTTACCGCGATATGCTGGGGAACCCAATACCCTAGCTGAATTTAGAGAAAAGATATGCAATCTCCTGGATATATACTCTATGACTGACAAGCAAAAAGTGTCTGCCTTGCTGGGGCAGCTGACGGGTGCAGCAGAGCGTGAGGTTAAATCCTGGCTGAATACAGATAAAAGGACCATAACCCAGATATTTGCTAATTTAAAAGCTGCTTTTGAAACTCGTACTGTAGCTGAGATAAAAATGAGGTTTTACAACTGCAAACAAAGGCCGCAGGATAGCATACAGGATTATGCATTGAATCTTCAGGAGGCGCTGTAAAGCAGGTAGACCCTGAAAGTGCACGAGAAGAAGATAAAATGTTAATTGAACAGTTTCTTGAGTGGCTACATTCACCAATCCATCAAAAACAGCTGCGTCTATGGGTCATGGAGCATCCAAGTCTAGACTTTGTAACTCTGAAGAACCGGGCCATTAGAGCGCTGCGAGTCCCTGTGACTACAGACCCCGCACCTCAGCCGCAGCAAGCCATCACCTCTCCCTCAGAGGTGGCACCCCTTTCCTTAACTCCAGCAGAAATCAATGGACAGACTGTAATGCATGATGCCTCTGATGACTTTCGTTCCCAGGTACAGCAGCTGATCAAAGATGTGGCCATGCTCTCAAAGGCAATGCAACTCCAACAGAAACCGCAGTCGTCGGAGAGGATCCAGTTGGCTGACAGCCCTGAGGACGTCCCGTGGATGCGAGACGATCACCAGGAGTAAAACAACCAGGCCCATCGAACAGGCGCGATAGATATGTGGGAGGACGGCCATTCCTATCTATCGTGCTAGATGGCATTCCCACACTTGCTCTATTGGGCACTGGCTCACAGGTGACGACGATCCCACACATCCTTTACAAAATATTTTGGACCGATTCTGAGCTCACTCGCCCAGACCCAGACCTTACTATATATGCTGCTAACAGACAGCCAGTATCACAAGTAGGGTTCAAGGAGGTAACGATAAAGGTGGGGATTGAGGAGCTAAAGGGCCAAGGACTTATTGTGGTGAATACTGATTGTCGTGAAAAAAATCCAACAATGATACTAGGCACTAATGTTATTGAAAATTGTCTAGGAGAAGTTCTTTTCTTGCTGCAGCAGGTTGCAGAAACTGCCAGCACCGAGCAGCAGAGGGTCCTACAGAAAGAGATCAAGGCCCTTCTGCAGAAACAACAGGTAGTTGTCTGGTGGGGAGTTCGGCAGTGTACGGGTAAGCGACCCATTCCCCATTGTGTTACCCCCAAGAAGTGAAGTGATGATTTGGTGTCGGGCAGCGATAGGCCTCAGAGGGCAGGATTACCAGGCAATGGTAGAGCCCATGTACTCAGATAGTAGGCCCACAGTCCTGACAGCCAGCGGGATAGTTGATGTACGCAAAGGGAGGGTACCTGTACGGGTTTTAAACTGTGGTGAGAAAGAGGTCAAGCTACCCAGATATGCTACTGTTGCCAAGTTGTTCACTGTCAACAACAACTCAATTCAGGCAGAGGACAACAGCTCCAAGGGAAAGCTGGAGGACTGGTGTCAGAAGCTGCATGTCGGCACTGATTCCACCCCTTCTTACCAAAGGCACGGAGTTTATCGGGTGGTGAAGGAATATGAATGGGTCTTTAGTAAGCATCCATTAGACTTTGGGCGGATAAAAGGGGTACTCCATTGCATACCCAAGGCAGACCATCCACTTATAAAAGAGAGATACAGGCCTATACCACCAGCTCACTATCAGTGTGCTAAAGATATGTTATGGGAAATGAAGGAGGCTGGGGTTATTAGAGATAGTTGTAGCCCCTGGTCAGCCCCACTTGTCCTGGTAAAAAGGAAAGATGGCACAATGAGGATGTGTGTTGACTATAGGTAGATAAACCGCATAACACACAAGGATACTTACCCGTTGCCCCGCATTGAGGAATCACTTGCTGCACTGAAAGCTGCTAATTTCTTTTCCACCTTAGATCTTACCAGTGGGTATTGGCAGGTTTCCATGGCAGAAGAAGATCGGGAGAAGACCACATTGACGATGCCGATGGGTCTGTGTGAGTTCAACAGCATGCCGTTTGGACTCTGCAATGCACCAGGCACGTTCCAAAGGCTGATGGAGTGTTGCCTGGGGCACCGAAACTTCGAGACTGTACTGATATATCTTGATGACGTCATCGTGTATTCCAAGACATATGAGGAATATCTGCAGCACCTGGCCGAGGTTTTTGAAGCATTGTCAAAGTTTGGTATGAAACTAAAGCCTTCAAAATGCCATTTGCTGAAGCCAAAGGTTCAGTATCTTGGGCATGTGGTCAGTGTGGATGGTGTGGCACCAGACCCTGAAAAGGTCACTACTATCAGAGACTGGCCAAAGCCAACGACCATCAAGGAGGTGCCTCAGTTCTTGGGGCTGGTAGGATACTACAGGAGGTTCATAAAGGACTTCACGAAAATAGCGGCGCCTTTGCAAGATCTCCTTGTAGGCCAAACCAAAAAAAGCAAGACTTCCGGCCCTCCATTTGAATGGGGTGAGAAAGAAGAAGACTCCTTCAAGCACATGAAGTAGGCCCTGACCGGTGAGGAAATCCTGGCCTACCCTAATTATAATCTATTGTTCGTGCTGTACACAGATGCCAGTAATGTGGGATTAAAAAAGAAAAGTAGCGCATATGAGAAGCACCCGTGGAATTAATCTAAGGTTTTAATATAGAACTGCTCACCTTAGGAGGTTGTGCGCCTCCGCACAACCCCAGTGATGTGTGCATAAATCCTCCAGGTGAGGAACTTTCTCCACTGACGTTACCGCTGGTGTGCTTGCTGAGTCCGGGCTTCGTATCGCTCTTGTCTGCCTGAATCCACTGGCACCATGGATCTTGAAGCACCTGTGCTTTCCTCTGGCTAAGATGTTCTACTTAGACCTGGCAGGTCCTATGTTCTAAGCAGCTCTTCCGAATTTCCCTTGAAGGGAGTAGGCATATAACAGGATAAGTATTTCGGTCTGATAGAGTGCTATTAAAGTAGCTGCCAGTTTTATAAAGAGATTAACTTTAATATGAGCTCCTGTTATTACACAATGCGTTTCAGCAAATCCACTTTGCTTTCATCAGGTTCCTGGTGGTAGTACCTGTAAAGGACTTGACAGCAAGAACCGCAGCGAGAACCTTTCAAGCCTTCTTCTGCAGACCACATGGGTACCCGTAACATGTGTTGATGGATCAAGGTTCTGTGTTCGAAGCTGAAGTGTTCCAGGAGTTTTGGAACCTGTATGGATGTAAGAAAATCCGAACCACACCAAATCACCCACAGACCAACGGCATGTGTGAGATAATGAACTAGGTGGTTATAGACCTATTGAAAACTTTGCCCTTGGAAGAAAGAAGCATGTGGCCAGAGAAGTTGTCTGATTTAGTGGACATGTACAACAACATTCCTGTGAGTTCCACCAATTGCCCGCCAGCATACTTGATGAAAGCAAGACCCGGGAAGTTACCAGTTGACCTAGAGATGGGAATTGTCATTCCTGAAACCAGTTTACCTGAATCTGAATGGGACACTAAGCGCCAAGAGCAGTACAAAAAGGTACAGGAGTGCGTAGCAAGAAACCTAGATTAAATTAGAGAACGGGAAGAGAAAGATTATAACAAGAATGCACCAGCTGCTCATTTAATACCTGGAGAGATGGTTCTAAAAAGAAAAAGAAGGACCCATAAGCTTGATGACCAGTGGGAAGCAGAACCATACACAGTATTGCCCTCCAAAATTTGACAACAAGAAATCTGCTTAATCAGCAAGGATAAGGGAAAAACATCAGCGGCAGTTTCTAGAGACTACCTTAAGAAATGTCCTTAACAGTTGAAGCCAAAAGAAGTCATCCCCTGTACACTTCAACCTAAGGAGGAAAAGAAAGAGAAGATGATACGAACAGTATTTGGTGATTTTCCTGAAAGTTGGCCCCAGTACAATGGAGCCATAATAATACCATTATTGACTACCGCTCAACCAGTAGAAGTCCCAGAAAGTCTGAAGAACCTGTCGAAGTTTCAGAAGAACTACCTGTCGCAGTAGAACCAGAGAACCCTGCTATTGGTAAACCTGCCAGTCCTATGGTAAGACTAAGACAACATTCACGCATATCAATATTGCGTAGATCCTAATGCAGACTAGTAGATAGTACACGCATAGCACCAGCACTAGGTACCAGTGCACCACTCCGACCAGTTGAGAAGCAGGCAGTACGTAGCCATTGCAACTTTGGTCAGCCCCCATCCCGTTACATAGAAGAATATTAAATAGAAAGTGTAGTAGTTAGTGAAGTGTACAAATGTTTTCTTTGTTTGTTTATTGCAACTAAGTAAATCCGTAACCGTCAAGCGTATTATGCCTGCAGGACTTATTGCATGAACGTTTGCATTTCTTGAACTTTTATTGACATATGGACCAATGGACCACAGGACTGGTAGTGGTCATAAACTTTCTTATATATACCATACTCACATTTTGCAGCGGAAAGACTGCATTTCTCAGTTTTATTGTTTTTTGTAATTTTTATTTTTTAAGACTTTGTACTATTCTTTATTGTTGCTAATGTTTTATAAGTTTGTGTTTCCAGCCCAGGAGTACTGGATTTAACTAGGGGGAATGTGGCACCCCAGGGTTCAGTTGCCACAAATATACCTGTACTTGGGGCAGGGAAGTATCTCCACATCAGGTAATTCCACAAACAACACTTCCACTCCAAGCCTGGAGGGGGAGCTCTACAAGCTGAGTTCAGGTGAAGTCCCCTTTAAATCCAGGTTTGGAGGTGGAGTCAGACAGACAGTTGACAGTTGAAGTTGAGCTCGAGTGAAAAGAGGGAAGACATAAAAATGGAGAGGGTTGTGCTAAGCCTGTACGAGTAGCTGTGTGACAGACTAAGGGATCTAGAAGTGACGCAAAAGAGGAGTAACCGGGGAGGTGGAGCCAGATCGATTAATCCCCGAGAACCAGCGCTGATTACCGGACACCGGCGTCCGAGATTGTGAGGGATCTAATCTGCCCAGCCATAAAGACCGGAGGCCAGGGACACTCCAGATCTCCTGGCCGCAGCAGCACCTGAAGGCAAAGCCGCTACACAGAGCTTAAGGACCGCAGTGAGTACAGCAGTACCCCTTAGAGAAGCTTCCGCCGCCTGCCATAGAGGTGAAGACAGTGAGAGAGGGACAAGGTATTGCTCCAGGCAGCCTAGTACCAAGGAGAGACACAGCGTAGCAGGGAGGCCACACAACTAATTGGCCATAGAGATCCTGAACTGTTCCCAGATCACCAAAAACTGTCAAATCAGAAACTGAACCCCTTTTTAATAACACCTGCAAGTAAAACCTGGTCAGAGTTAATGAATTGGTGTGACATACTTTATTTCTTTTATCTGAGGAGCCATAGGTTTCTGCACTAAAGTGACAGTTGAAAAGGCTGTGAAGAAAAACTGCCATATCTGTGTACTACTAAAACTGTCCTGGGGATCCCGCTTCACCTACGGGAAGCGTAAACAACTGGCTGCCTAACCATCACCCCAGAGGTCTGATCTGCAGCCCCAGTAACCATACTGGAACCGTAGGTGGCGTCACAAAATACTTTTATTTATTTATTTATTTTTTGTTATTATTTACTCAAAGAGGTTACCCCGAAACACAGTTAAGAAAATGGATCCAGGTGTAGTAGTATGCTTGTGTTATTTTATTATTTCACATATAAACAATTCTGTCCGACGTTGCGGCTCGTGCAAGATCCTTCATCAGGGACAGATGAGTGCCGTATGGTAAGACTTAAGGCCCTGTCACATACAGAGATAAATCTGCGGCAGATCTGTGGTTGCAGTGAAATCATGGACATATTGTTCCATTTGTACACAGCCACAAACCTGGCACTGATTGGCCACAATTTCACTGCAACCACAGATCTGCCACAGATTTATCTCTGTGTGTGATGGGGCCTTTAGAAAGGTCCTAATAACACATTGGAAGCCAGAGGGCTGAAGAAAAGTATCTGTATACTCAAGGAAGACACTTGGTATAGGAAAAAGGAAAAATGTGTATGACAGTGGTATACTGCCGTGTAATGTGAATGGGGCTCACAGTAAAAGATGAGTAGTAAGATAATCACTACAATATGTGATGGCTCGGATATATATAATATGACAGCCAGTCATGTATGGGAAAGCCACAAGGGATGTGGAGGATATACACTATTAATGATAGAGGAATGGTGGGAGCACCAGAGAAATGCCTATCGCAGCATGTTGTATATTTTGTCATAAAACGGGCTCCCTTTTTTTTTCTGTGTGGTGTTTTTTTTTAACCCTTTATTGGAGATTCTTAATGGCCGGGTCAAACGTGCCTGACATTAAGAATCTCTGACTTAATACTAGTTAGTAAAACAAAGCCAGTATTAACTCATGATTACCCAACAAGCCACCCGGCTTCAGGGCTGTTGGAAGAGTTGGATACAGCGCCAGATGATGGCGCTTCTATGAGAGCGCCATTTTCTGGGGCGGCTGCGGACTGCAATTCGCAGCAGAGGGGCCCAGAAAACTCGGGCTAACCTGTGCTGTGGATTCCAATCCCCAGCTGCCTAGTTGTACCCGGCTGGACACAAAAATGGGGCGAAGCCTATGTCGAGTTTTTTTTTTTTTTAATTATTTCATAAAATTCATGAATTAAGTAAAAAAAGGGCTTCCCTATATTTGTAGTTCCCAGCCGGGTACAACTAGGCAGCTGGGGGATGGGGGCAGCTCGTAGGTGCCTGCTGTACCTGGCTAGCATACAAAAATATGGCGAAGCGCACATCATTTTTTTTGAAGTTTTTTAGCAAATAAAATTAAAAATGCTTCCCTGGATTTTCCATTGCCAGTGAAGGTAACACCAAGCAATGGGGGTTTGCAGCCAGTAGCTGCTTGGATTATCCTTAGCTAGCAATACAAAAAATGCAGCGGGAGCCCATATATATTTTTTTTAATTATTTATTTAAATAACTAAAAACAAAATGGGCATCCTTGTAATTTGATTGTCTGACATGACAGTGCTGTAAAAATAAATCTTTAAAAAAAATGACATAGCGCTCCGCGGTATTTTTGATTCTCAGTGCAGATAAAGCAGACAGCTACGGGTTGCCACCCCCATCTGCCTGGCGTTACCTTGGCTGGCAATCAAAATACAGGGAAGCCCATTAATTTTTTCTATTTAAAAAAATAGTTAAAAAAAAAATGACATTGGGTCCCCCCATTTTTGATAGCCAGCTAGGGTAAAGCAGACGGCTGTAGCCTCAAAAGCACAGCTGGCAGCTTTACCGTGGTTGGGGATCCAATGTGGAGGTCACCCCAGGCTCTTTTTTATAATTATTTTGTAAATATTAATAATTACAAAAAAAAAGTAGGGTCCCCCCCAAATTGGATCACCAGCCAAGGTAAAGCAGACAGCTGTGGTCTGGTATTCTCAGGGTGGGAAGATCCATAGTTATTGGGCCTTCACAGCCTAAAAATAGCAGGCCGCAGGCACCCCAGATGTGGCGCATCTACTAGATGCGCTAATCCTGGCGCTTCACCCCAGCTCATCCCATGCCCTGGTGCAGTGGCAAACGGGGTAATAAATGGGGTTGATACTAGCTGTAAAGTCACCTGACATCAAGCCCAGCAGTTTGTGATGTCATGGCGTCTATCAGATACCCACAGATACACAGCAGCAGAGTCCATGTCATAACGGTTGCTACCAAATCTGCAATGCCCTGCTCATGAGGTAAGGGCATGCCTAATCAGAAGAACTATTCTATTTCCAAATATTGGTATTTGCTGATATTATTGCTATTCCACCTACTATATTTTGGGGATAAGATCTTGGAGATGGAACACCCCTTTAAGTCCAGTTATCCAGCTGAATGAATACTAAACAACAGAGCTCGCTATTTAGATGTGTTTTCTTGTGGTGCATAACGCACTCTCATGTTTGGTAATCGTTCAGCAGGGAAACTATAAAAGCAAATCCCTCCATTTGGAAATGTAGTAAATAGCTCTCCTGATCAACTATGTTCCTTACCTCATGAGCAGGGCATTGCAGTAATAATAATAATGTATTAATTTATATAGCGCTATTAATTCCATAGCGCTTTGCATATATTGGGAACACTGTCCCCATTGGGGCTCACAATCTAAATTCCCTATCTGTATGTCTTTGGAGTGTGGGAGGATATCAGAGTACCTGGAGGAAACCCACGCAAACACGGGGAGAACATACAAACTCCTTGCAGATGGTGACCTTGGTGGGAATTGAACCCAGGACCTCAGCGCTGCAAGACTGCAGTGCTAACCACTGAGCCACCATGCCACCCATTTAGCTTACGGATGCATAACCACCACTCACTGTGTCTGAACACAGGAAGCTGAGCTGACAGCCGCTCTATGCATGCGGCAGCGTCTATTGTGAAGGAGAGGGCCGCGGGGGATCAACGCTGCACAGGTACTGTGGGACACTGGGGAACACCGGTGGGGTTATAGTGGGTGACCTGGCAGGGCCTGGGGAGGAGTTTTCTGTCGCATGTGTCATGGCACATGCGACAGAAATCAGAGGAGTAGGGTGAATGCGGCCGGCGCGCTGCTGTGCGCGTGGCCATCTTGGATTTCCGGGAGGGGGTCGGGGGGGGGCACTTTGGCGACACCGAGGGACCGGAGGGGATCGGGAAGGAGATTTATCATGTTTGTTCATGCCAGAAGGGAGATAAATAATTTTTTACCGACGCTGTCATTTACTGTAACGTGATCATCGGTATACGGTGTAAACCGGAGATCACGTGAGCGGGGACCGGATAAACCGGCCTAAATCATGATCTCCAGGGTCTCAGCTACCCCCTGAAACCCCGGAGATTTTCTGACGCTGGGGGGCACTATTCACTTATTCCTGCCTGCTGTTTATAAATGGAAGATAAGAATAAGGCTACATTCACCCGACTGATCCGTTTTTGCGCTCCGCAAAAAACGGTTCGGTTTTTATACGGGTGCATCCGTGTGGCATCCGTTTCTGTTCCATATACGGTCCGTATGTCATCCGTGTGCCTTCCATTTTCTTACGTACTGCAAAAAAACAGAAGGAGGGAAAACACATAAATTTACCCAGGATCTGTGATGCCCTGGACCCCCAGGGGTCACAGGTAACAACACACATTACCACACACACCCCCAACCCAATGAGGCACCAGCAGCCAACAAGTCCTGACCGCCTCCCTCAGGTCTAGCAAGGCACACCAGGTAGGCGGAGCCAGGTGGATAGGCACGCCCTCTGAGGAGTCTGCTGGTCTGAGGAAGGGAAAGGACAAGTGAGTCGAGTGGGGAGAGGAGTAGTGAGAGGAGTAAAAGTGGCGAGCTGAGAGTCAGGGGCCTAGGAAGGAGCCTAGGACCCCTTAGAACGGTCAGGCAGGCAGATGGTGGTGGCTGTCTGCAGGAGTCCGGTCAGGGACTGAACTGCGGAACCGTAGGGATCGAGAAGAGGGTGGTGACCCTTCGGACCCGAACCGGGGAGCTAACAAGTCAACCGGAGCACCAGGCAGGGTATTCATAACCCCGTTATAGCCCAGAAGCAACTGGGCTCAGACAAATCTACTGATTGTGGTCTGGATCTCAGGGGTTCATTCCCACCCAAAGTCCTGATAGACGGCAACAGCCCACCGATTCTGGATAAGAGCAAAAGCCAAGGGCCAGAGATCCAAAGGGCCAGCAACTGTGGGCAAAAGGGCTCCTCCTGTACCCAAAAACCGGGGAGCGGACTACTGTTGCTGAAGCATAGGAGTCACTATAGCAAATTTAAAGGTGCAGGAGAAAGGCGACATCACCAACCTCACTGGGGACACACGCAGCCGGCTGCGGGCACCGATCTACACCGAACTTGGTTTACAATTGACTCTGTGTGGTTTAATCGCGAGTACACCAGTGCCATCAGGCACCTCGCTGCAAGCGAGCCCCTGCGTCCTGCAACCCCCCGCTCCTGCCACCTGGCCCCGGGACCAACAAACCCCCCACCCACGGAGGGGTCAACACCTAGCTGCGACCCACCACCGATCCCGAACGAGCCCCCGCACACTCACCGCAGCGGTGTTGCCCATCACCTCACCATGACTCGTGGGTGGCGTCACGAACTGTTACCGGTCACCGCGGCTCCGGCCGTGAAATCGGTCCACCCCAAACCAAACAACCGAACTCCCCCCCCCATTTCCAGAGTGACGTGGCCTTCGGTCCGGAGGCGCTCGAGCCACCGACAACCCGAGCCCGGATCCGAGCGGATCGGCGGAGAGCAGCCGAGCCCCCAGGGCGGTACAGATCCATAGCTTCAACCTACATGAGGCGGTCACATGTTCACTCCAGTGCCATTTTCTACTACTTTTCACAGCGTAGAGCGCTCTGGTGATTTTCTTGTGCTTGTACACTTCATATCAGTCTTTTCTGTCATTATAATGGCAGAAAGACACATAATGTCCCACTCTCCTGCATTTTATAATTTTGCACCCTTTGGTGCCTTTCATGTGGCACTAAGGGGCGCTTAGCGTTGTATTTAGCCAAAAAAATGAAAAAAAATGACGTGGGGTTCCCCTATTTTTGTAGCCAGTTAGGGTTAAGCAGATGGCTGCAGCCTGCAGACCACAGCTGGCAACTTCACCTTGGCTGGTAGTCCAAAACTGAGGGCACCCTACGCTGTTATTTTAAATTAAATAAATAATTAAAAAAAAAACACGTGGGGGTCCCCCCAAAATTGGATCATCTGCCAAGGTAAAGCAGACAGCTGGAGTCTGGTATTCTCAGACTAGGGAGGTCCATGGTTATTGGACTCTCCCTAGCCTAAAAATAGCAGGCCACAGCCGCCCCAGAAGTGGCGCATCCATTAGATGCACCAATCCTGGTGCTTCGCCCCAGCTCATCCCATGCCCTGGTGCGGTGGCAAACGGGGTAATATATGGGGTTAATACCAGATGTGTAGTGTCACCTGGCATCAAGCCCTGGGGTTAGTGATGTCACACGTCTATCAGATACCTGACATCACCAACCCAGTCAGTAATAAAAAAAAATAGACGACAAACACATTTTTATTTGAAAAAACACTGCCCAACACATTCCATCTTTCACCAATTTATTAGAAAGAAAATCAAATCCAGGTCTGCTGTAATCCAAGGGGTTCCCATGACGATCCACACTGTCCCAGTCAATGAAGAGCAGGATGTTCTCCATTGGCTGGGAGAGCAATGCAGTGACCTGAGCTAACATCAATAGCCCAGGTCACTGCAGGGGATGACAAGTGCTGCTGTCAGGAGCGAGGTACATTACCTGCGCTGATCTCCTGCACTGCTGACAGCACCTGTCACTGACTTCCATGACCTTCACAGCCAAGTATAGCGAGCGGCCCGTGACATCACCGCTAGTCACAGTCTCGGGTCGGAAGCGAGAGAAGGTGATATGACAAGCGGTGGCCATGGAGGACAGTGACAGCGCTGAGGTCGGGAGGGCGGGACTTCATCACCGCAGGTAAGCCGAGCGGGGCCATGTGTGCGGAGTGCGAGGTGGGTGGAGCCTAGCGGGGTAAAGTTTGCAGAGTGCCAGGTGGGCGGAGCCTAGTGGGGTAATGTGTGCAGAGTCCAGGTGGGCGGAGCCTAGCGGGGTAATGTGTGCAGAGTGACAGGTGGGCGAAGCCTAGCAGGGCCATGTGTGCAGAGTGCCAGGTGGGCGGAGCCTAGTGGGGCCATGTGTGCAGAGTGCCAGGTGGGAGGAGCCTAGCGGGGTAATGTGTGCAGAGTACCAGGTGGGCGGAGCCTAGTGGGGCCATGTGTGCAGAGTGCCAGGTGGGCGGAGTCTAGTGGGGCCGTGTGTGCAGAGTGCCAGGTGGGCGGAGCCTAGCGGGGTAATGTGTGCAGAGTGCTATGTGGGTGGAGCCTAGTGGGGCCATGTGTGCAGAGTGCCAAGTGGGCGGAGCCTAGCGGACCATGTGTGCAGAGTGCCAGGTGGGCGGAGCCTAGCGGGGTAATGTGGGCAGAGTGCCAGGTGGGCGGAGCCTAGCGGGACCATGTGTGCAGAGTGCCAGGTGGGCGGAGCCTAGCAGGACCCTGTGTGCAAAGTGCCAGGTGAGCGGAGCCTAGCGGGGTAATGTAAGCAGAGTGCCAGGTGGGCGGAGCCTAGCGGGGTAATGTGTGCAGAGTGCCAGGTGGGCGGAGCCAAGCGGGACCATGTGTGCAGAGTTCCAGGTGGGCGGAGCCTAGCGGGACCATATGTGCAAAGTGCCAGGTGGGCGGAGCCTAGAGGGGTAATGTGTGCAGAGTGCAGGTGGGCGGAGCCTAGTGGGACCATGTGTGCAGAGTGCCAGGTGGGTAGAGCCTAGCAGGACCATGTGTGCAGAGTGCCAGGTGGGCAGAGCCTAGCAGGACCATGTGTGCAGAGTGCCAGGTGGGCGGAGCCTAGCGGGGTAATGCGTGCAGAGTGCCAGGTGGGCGGAGCCTAGCAGGGTAATGTGTGCAGAGTGTCAGGTGGGCGGAGCCTAGCAGGGCCATGTGTGCAGAGTGCCAGGTGGGCGGAGCCTAGCGGGGCCATGTGTGCAGAGTGCCAGGTGGGCGGAGCCTAGCGAGGCCATGTGTGCTGGCGGCGGAGTGCGAAGTGGGTGGAGCCTAGCGGGGTCATGTGGCGCTGAGGACTTCAGTGTCGTGGACTGCATGGCTGGGGACAGGTGAGTGTGTGTGTGTGTGTACATGTACAAACCGCGTGCAGGAGGGGGGCGGAGCGAGCTGAGCGGGGAAGTGTCGGCTTCTTGCACACGTAACTAGGATAAATATCGGGTTACTAACCAAAGCGCTTTGCTTGGATACCCGATGTTTATCTTGGTTACCAGCTTACCGCAGGCTGCCAGCGATGGCTCCCTGCACACTGTGGCTGTAAAAAGCCCTGCTTTTGCTGCTAGAACCGTTCTCGAACGTAATTCGAACTGTCGAGCTTTTAGCAAAAAGCTCGAGTTCTAGTTCGATCTAGAACACCCCCCCAAAGTCACTCGAACCGCGAACTGGAGAACCGCGAACCGCGCTCAACTCTAGACATAATCCCATTATCCAACGCCCAGAACCGAGTACCCCACGGCCCTGGGGCGGGTTAGAAGCATGAAACGCCATTAGTGATTAGTAGAGTTGAGCGCCGTTCGCGGTTCGAGGTTCTCCAGTTCGCGGCTCGAGTGATTTTGGGGGCTGTTCTAGATCGAACTAGAACTCGAGCTTTTTGCTAAAGCTCAATAGTTCTAGATACGTTCGAGAATGGTTCTAGCAGCAAAAAGACAAGCTAATTACTAGCTGGCTTTCCGCTGTAATAGTGTAAGTCACTCTGTAACTCACACTATTATGAAATTTCAGCGTATAGTGTGCGGGAACAGCGCATTCAGATCACTGCTGTTTGGATAATGGCGATCGCCATTTTTTTTTTTCCCTTGTCTTCCTTCCCTAAGTGCGTGCGTGTAGTGGGGCGGGCCAGCATGTCAGCCAATCCCAGACACACACACAGCTAAGTGGACTTTTAGCCAGAGAAGCAACGGCATGTGTGATAGGATGTCCATGTCACATGTCCATGCATTATAAAAAAGGACATTTTCCTCCAGCACGCCATTATCTGCCTTCTGCGTCTTGGTGTCAGTCACCGCTGGCGTAGCTCCTGTCTCCGATACTGCTGTGTACGCTCTATACACAGCGCTATACAGAATAGGGATAGAAGTTTCTATTAGTCCTTGTAAGGGCTAATACCGGCAGGGTCAGAGCCATAGGTGACAGTCAGGTCCGTGAAAACAGATTTTAACAGCTACACAAGATGATAGCGTCTGTGTAGCTAAGGTCAGGGATTTCCTCGCTGCATTTCCCCATTAGGAGGGATAGAAAGGGAGGCTTCCTTTCCTCTAGCCAGACCCACAACCCTGCCACTGTACCCTCCTGCCCTTTGCACACTCAAACTCATTGTTACTAAGCCATTATACTAGCAAACACTGAGGAAACTTAGTGGCATCCTAAAAGTGGCTGTTGGACTTCCATTAGTGTCCCACTGGTGCAAATCTATGTGCAGCACCTCTGCATTGCACACTCCAACTCATTGTTACTAAGCCATTATACTAGCAAACACTGAGTAAACTTAGTGGCATCCTAAAAGTGGCTGTTGAACTTCCATTAGTGTCCCACTGGTGCAAATCTATGTGCAGCACCTCTGCATTGCACACTCAAAATCATTGTTACTAAGCCATTATACTAGCAAACTATGCTGCCAGTTTAAGGACCGTAGTTGCATTGTCAGGGATAGTTATTGTTGTTTATTCTGCTGTTAATAAAGATAGACCACCGCTGCAATCTACACCACCTCTCAATTTTTACTACCACATTTTAAGTGCACAATCTTGTCGCAATCAAAATGAGTGGCAAAATGACAGATGCTGGTGGAAAGGGGAAGAGGCGTGTTGGAAAAGGAAAAAAAGGGTTTGTCCATGGGGAAGGTGGCAAAGCTCCATTAACATCTGCTGAAGATAGACCATCTTCCAGCAAAAGTAAGATGTCTACTACTTACCGTGGACAATCCGATGTGCTCCCTTTTTTACGGACACAAACAACTGGAACAAAGGTAGATGATGGCCAAAAAAAGAAAATGCTTGAATGGATCTCAAGTGGTCCAACAAGTGCCCTCTCCTCCACCTCAACTACCGCATCCATAAAAACACCAGTCCTCTGAGTTGTCATCCCAATCACACTTGCTTTCTCCCAGCTCTGAAGTCTCCATCCGCCCTGCACAGTATGGTGGAACTGAGTCTGCAGAGCTGTTCAGTCACACTATAGCCTGGGAATCAGAGGTCTGCTCCCAAGCTACAGTGAGTACAGACCAGGAAATGGTCTGCAGTGATGCCCAGAACCTTTGTGACTCAGAATCAGGCTGTGATGACCAAGTTTCTGAGCATAATGTTGACCCTTATTCACAAACTGAAACACCTGTTGTAATAGACAATGAGGAACATACTGATGATGATGAGACGCAGGTACAAGATTGGGATGACAACTTAAATATTCGGTCAGGGCAAGAAGAGGCTCGGTCTGAGGGTGAGGGGAGTGCAAGCACAACAATTGATGAGGAAGTTCTAGATCCCACCTACTGTCAACCCATAGTCAGGCACTCGAGGAGGTCAACAGAGACGGTGGAGGAGGATGCAACTGACGACAAAGTTACCTTGCGCCTTCCTGGACAGAGTTGAAGTACTGGTAGCATGTCTACAACTGCATCCTCAGCCACCACTGTGGCTCTGAGTACTAGTCGGGGTGGATCAGCAGGTCGCATGCCCTCTAAGCCTTGCCTAGCCTGGTCGTTTTTTGACATAGCAAAAGATCGCCCAAATTATGTGATCTGTAAAATTTGTCGTGATTCTGTTAGTAGAGGGCAAAACCTCAGCAGTTTGACAACTTCTTCCATGAATCGTCGCATAAATAAATATCATATGTCCCAGTGGGAAGCTCACCGTGCTGCAATGCGGCCTAGCGGAGCGAACCATCCACCGCCTGCCCCTTCCAGTGCATCCGCGCGCTCTTCATCTTCTAGCACTGTGGGGACAGCTGTCACACCTGGTTTTCCATGCACAACTTCCACCACTGTAACCGCAACAGGCAGTTTGCTTAGTAGGTCGTCACTGGTCAGTTGGTTTGGAAGGGGAAACAAGTGCGTGTGTACAGCTCTCTCTGACATCGATAGCACCAATGTTGGATGAAGGCAACATCATGTCTACGCCTGCACTTTCCTCACAAACCTGCATTTTTCCAGGGACACCCTACTCAACACCATCTACACACAGCAGCCAGATCTCTGTCCCTCAGATGTGGACAAATAAAAAGCCATTTCCTGCGACCCATGATAAAGCTAAGAGGTTGACTTTATCCCTCTGTAAGCTCTTGTCTACCGAAATGCTGCCTTTCCGCCTGGTGGACACACAGGATTTTAGAGACCTTATGTCTGTCGCTGTGCCCCAGTACCAGATGCCCAGTCGCCACTACTTCTCTAAGAAAGGTGTGCCCGCGCTACCCCAGCATGTCGCACACAACATCACCGCTTCCTTGAGAAACCCTGTGTGTGAACGGGTGCATTTCACCACCGATACTTGGACCAGTAAGTATGGACAGGGGCGTTACATGTCGCTGACTGGGCACTGGGTAACTATGGTGATAGATGGTGAAGGGTCTGCTGCACAAGTCTTGCCGTCCCCACGACTTGTGTGTCAATCCTCTGTCTGTCCAAGTTCCGCCACTGCTTCTGCCTCCTCCACCTCGTCTGGGTCCTCCACCTCCGCCCCAAGCCTGCCTGGTCAGGCCACCAGCGTTCTCACTGCGCAGGAGGAATCATGCACCCCTCATTACTATGCTGGCAGCATAGCGCAAGTCTGACCGCATCAGGCAGTCTTTAGCTTGACATGTCTTGGAAATAGGAGTCACACAGCGGATGAGTTGTGGGCAGCTCTGGAGACTGAGTTTAATAAATGGTTGTCTCCACTCAACCTGCAGCCTGGTAAGGCCGTGTGCGACAATGCTGCAAACCTGGGTGCGGCCTTTCGCCTGGGCAAGGTGACACACGTGCCTTGTATGGCTCACGTGTTGAACCTTGTTGTCCAGCAATTTTTAACACACTATCCCCGCCTAGATGGCCTTTTGAACAGGGCACGAAAACTGTCTGCTCACTTCCGCCGTTCAACCACCGCTGCTGAGCGACCTGCATCGCTCCAGAAGTCTTTTGGCCTGCCGGTTCATCGCCTGAAATGCGATGTGGCGACACGCTGGAATTCGACTCTCCACATGTTACAGCGACTGTGGCAGCACCGCCGAGCCCTGGTGCAATACGTCATGACGTATAGCCTGGGCTAACAAGATGCAGAGGTGGGGCAGATCACCCTGATGGAGTGGTCTCAGATCAAGGACCTATGCACCCTTCTGCACAGTTTCGACATGGCGACGAATATGTTTAGCGCTGACAATGCCATTATCAGCATGACAAATTCCAGTCATTTACATGCTGGAGCACACGCTAAACACTATTCGGAGTCAGGGGGTTGGACAACAGGAAGGGGAGGAACTACAGGAGGATTCATATGCGCAAGACACAAAAACATCACCAAGGTCCAGACGTTCATCATCACCAACGCGGCAGGCATGGGACCATGGGGGACAGGGATCAACAAGGGCGCATGGTAGCAGGCGAAATGTTGAGGAAGGGGCAGGAGAACATGAAGAAATGGAGGACGAACTGTCCATGGACATGGAAGACTCAGCGGATGAGGGAGACCTTGGTCAAATTTCAGTTGAAAGAGGTTGGGGGGAGATGTCAGAGGAAGAAAGAACGGTTAGCACCTCTATGCCACAAACACAGCGTGGACTTAGTCCGCATGGCTGCGCAAGACACATGAGTGCCTTCTTGCTGCACTACCTCCAACATGACCCTCGTATTGTCAAAATTAGAAGTGATGATGACTACTGGCTTGCCACACTATTAGATCCCCGGTACAAGTACAAATTTTGTGACATAATTCCAGCCATAGAAAGGGACGCACGTATGCAGGAGTATCAGCAGAAGCTGTTACTCGATATTAGCTCGGCTTTTCCACCAAACAACCGTGCAGGTGCAGGGAGTGAATCTCCCAGTTGTAACTTGACAAACATGGGACGGTCTCGTCATCTTCAACAGTCTACCCGTACCAGTAGCACCGTATCTGGTGCTGGTAACAGCAATTTTATTGAATCTTTTCATAATTTTTTTAGACCCTCCTTTGCAAGGCCACCAGAGACAACAAGTCTGACACATAGTCAACGGCTGGAGAGGATGATACAGGAGTATCTGAAAATGAACATCGATGCCATACTTTGCAAATGGAGCCTTGCTCATTTTGGGCTTCAAATCTTGAAAAATGGCCAGAGCTCTCCACTTACGCCTTGGAGATTTTGTCGTGTCCAGCTGCCAGCGTTGTCTCTGAACGTGTCTTCAGTGCTGCTGGGTGTGTGCTGACAGATAAGCGCACGCGTCTGTCCAGTGACAATGTGGACAGACTAACGTTCATCAAAATGAACAAGTCATGGATCCACAAGGAATTTACTACCCCTGTGTCATCCTGGGGAGAGTAAATGCTTGTGTATTTTGAATGTGCTTGATGCAAATCTAGCTGTGAAGTGTACAACTAGGGCACAAGTGCTGCCACTGATGGGGTGTCTGTGTGGCCCAATTTTTGGAAACAAGGGAGACTCTTCTTGGAGTAACCCTTGCTGTGTTTTTAAAAATGATCCAAGATGCACAGCACTGGGATCAGGAAAGACTTTGCTACCTACCCCGGTGTCATCCTGGTGACGGTTAAGTATGGCATATTTTTGAATGTGCTTGATGCAAATCTAGCTGTGAAGTGTACAACTGGGTTACAAGTGCTGCCACTGAAGGGGTGGGTGTGTGTGTGGTCCAATTTTTGGAAAAAAGGGAGACTCTGCTTGGAGTAACCCTTGCTTACATTGTTTTTAAAAATGATCCAAGATGCACAGAGCTGGGATCAGGAAAGACTTTGCTACCTACCCCGGTGTCATCCTGGGGACGGTTAAGTATGGGGTATTTTTGAATGTGCTTGATGCAAATCTAGCTGTGAAGTGTACAACTGGGGCACAAGTGCTGCCACTGAAGGGGTGGGTGTGTGTGTGGCCCAATTTTTGGAAAAAAGGGAGACTCCGCTTGGAGTCACCTTGCGGTGTTTTACATGATTTTAGAAGGGTGTGCCATGCCTATATCTGTGTCTCCTCCTCTTTTTCCTTGTCCTGCTCTTTTGTTTTCGCATGAGTATATGTCCTTGTCACTTTCCCATGTGTTTGTGTTGTGTTGTGAGTTGTTTGTCACCTTTTGGACACCTTTGAGGGTGTTTTCTAGGTGTTTTTATGTGTTTGTGATTGCCTGCCATTGTTTCCTATGCGGTTCGAGTTCGGTTCGTCGAACGTTCGCTGAACCGAACTCAAACAAGACGTCCGTTCGGCGAACCGAACTCGAGCCGAACCGCGACCGGTTCGCTCATGTCTAGTGATTAGTGTTTAGTGCTGTGCATACAGAGATCAAAAGGGCAACAATGGTAATTAACTATTCATGAGTTCTGTATGGGCAGCTAGGCTGCATCTGACAGCCAGCTCCATGATCCTCCTTTGGTATGCAATGAGGTTTAAGAACATCACTGCAGAGTAGAACACAGACATCTACATAGGTTGCAGCAATATGTGCAGCTGCTTCTAAAAATCTTCTTTAAAGATTTACTTTGCCAAATTTCCTGTTTTCCTCTTCATCACTGAGCATATGTTTTATTTATTCATAGCTCCTAATTGTCCTGGATTCAGCAGGTCTGCCTTTATTTGAGGGCTTAGCCCTGCTGTCCTAGCAGTCAGAGATTTTGTCTCGACTCTCTCTTTGCTCTATAGCTCCTCCTCGTCAGGGACAGGGCCATTATCTCTCTGCGTTGCATAAATTAACAATGTTTCACTGGTCTCAAACTCATGAACACCTTATTCATAGGAAGTAGCTCTACCATTAAGCCACTGGCCAGACAAACAGTTGAGAGGTTTCAATAACCTTTGTCTATATTGCAGGCAGGGAACCCCCAAGCAAATTATTAAGCTACTGCTACATAGAGATACATCCATAAATAGCAGTGTATCTGAAATGCCCACGCCGGAGCCTGCAGGGCTTACACAGTCACCAGGCCGGTGGTAATCGGGGTCAAGCTGCGAGTGGCCTGACCCAGCTTCTGTGACCCCGGCGGGTTTAATTAAAAGAGTTTGATAATCCGGTATAACAAGGGGGTACTGGATGGAGGGTGACGGAGTTCCTAGGGATCATGTCACCGGTTACTGCGGTGACTGGTGTTTCGGCCTCCTCCGCCACCAACCTCCTCCCCCTGCAACTCTTCCCTCTTCCAGGAGCAGTATTGGATGGGAATGGGGGTTGCTAGCAGCGCCACCCGTGGTATGCGGCCAGGTGATTAGCCGCCGCTGCACAGTTTCTCTCCGGGGCAGGTCTTAGGTGCAGCCGGGATGGTATTGCTCCCCACGGGTGGAGCTGGGAAGCCCCGGTAGGTTAGTGAGAAACGGGGATGCCAGTCCACAGAAGCACCGGGGCACAGGGCGGCGGCATGTACTCACATAGTCACCGAGTGCGGGTTCCAGATTATTTTATTCACTGGTCTGTTCAAAGTCGCACCCGGGTGCTGGTCCTTGCCATTGTAGCCTCCGGTCGGTCCCAGGCAGGACAGAGGCAGGGTCCGGAAGGGTAATCTGTGGGTCTTACTTTCGTGTGCAGATTGTTGCGGTACCCATTGCCTGGAGCTCTTGGAGACTTGCCTGCCTTTCTCTCTCTCTCTTCTGTAGCAGCCTGGGGACCAACAGGCGCTACCACTTACCTTCCCCATGATCACTCGTATCAGTTCCCCTTCCAGCCCTGGTCTGGCTGGTTCCCCTCTGCAGGAGCTATCCCTGCAGAGGTCTGTGCTGTTTCACATTTCAGATGGTTCTGACTGGATTTCCTGTCTGCCCTGCATCTTGCACCCAGCTCAGGCCCCCACCCTGACAGGAATTCAATACGTTGTCATGGTGACCTGTCTGTGTGTTATGTAAACCTAAGCTTGGTGCTGGAAAATTATTAACTCCTTCCTGGTGGCTGCTTCTGTGTGTGTGTGAACTTACCAGGGGGACCTATTCCTGCCCGGGAAGGAAATTATTCAATACCCTGTAACGACCAAGCTACAGGGGCGTTACATATCTCTATGTCCCTGAATTCTAGAAGTGAAGAAAAAGGGTTTTTTTCATTTCCCTAAAGCTACAATAAAATAATTACAAAAAATATATTTTTGTTTTTTTCCTCCCCAGAACCAAAACCAACAACCATCAAACATTTCAGCAGCAACTAAAGCTTATAGCCACAGGTTCTGGTAATGTCAGAGGAAGAATGTTGTATACTTGAAGCTGCATTCCAGTCTCTGAATCTACAGGCAAATTACACTGATACATAGAGATACATTGTACAAAGCAGTATATTTCTACTAGAGGGATAATAAAAGACTTTGTTTTTCTTGTTATAAAATTGCTAAAAATAATTATAAAAAAAATGACAATAAGGTCATTTTTAATGGTCATAGCGATGTGTGATGCCGCAGAAACGAGGAACAACCAGCGGCAAGCCCCATCAATGATATTTGGTAAAGGAGCGACATGTCAACAATCCACGATTTTTGATGTTTTTGCGATCGTCGATCATCGCTCCTTTGTGTCACATGCTGCGATGTCGCTAACAGCGCCGGATGTGCGTCACTAACGACGTGACCCCGACGATATATCGTTAGCGATGTTGCAGCGTGTAAATGGCCCTTCTCAATCAAGCTTACATAACTAGTGGAGTAGAAGATCAAGCACAGAGGTTGGAACATTGGCGGAAGCAGGAGAATTCTGAAAGGCCATGTTCATGTCTAATGCACAGAGATCTAGAGAATGCAAAATGCTATCCGTAAGTACATTGGACACTGTCCCATTAGCTGAAAATAGACTAATAAAGGGATTATTAAAACATTGCAGATAACCTCTTAAAACATTGGCTACCTTACGAGAAATTTTTAAATGACGTATCATGCAAACTAGTCTTTGATCTCTAATTTAGATGCAAGAATCACTGTAAGGTACCTAGCATATTTTGTTGCAAATCATGAATTCTCTAGAATGTAACTCTTTATTGTAAAAATGATTGTTTTCTAGAATCAAAATAAAATAACATTAGATTTCATGGTTTCTTACAGCTGAATTGCTTAGTGCTTTGTTGTCAGTAGAGGGAGTCCTTTAACCACAGTGAAACTATTAGAGCCGTGTTGAACATACCTCTAGCATCTTTATTGTAGGCAAGGATTAATGAAATCTGGCATTAAGCCTAAGAACATAAAGTAAGTTTTAGGGATTTTCAAGTTGTCCTTAGACTACCAGTATACAAGTTATGCATTTTGATTGTAATATAATAAAATCGGAAACTCTTTTTTTTATAGTTATGTATTCAGATGAAAATTTTGGCAATATGATCAGTGCTGCACATTATTTCACCAGAGAAGATAAAGTGATATTGACTAAATACCCTTAATTTATGCCGTATACCAAGCTTATTATTAGTCATAACTGAAATAATACACTACAGGTCTGTGAACCTTATCCTACATTTCATCCTTGCTATATTGGGTGCATTCATTCAAATTAAAATGGAACAAACAAAGCAAAAATACCAATATCTTAATTCCAAAATGCCATAATGGATGATAGGCTATTCTCTGGGGGATCTGGTAATGCATGAAGGTTGAACTAGATGGACCTAGGTCTTTTTTCAACCTTAGTAACTATGTAACTATGAGAATCACATTGCATTAATAAAGTATTCTAAATTACATGGAATTGAAAACATTACTAAATAGAAATCAACATATTGATTCCCTTGAATTACATGTCTAAAGAATAAAACAAGTAAGTTGGCTTTCTTATTATCCTCTGCATTCACTAAAAGCAAATGTCAAACCTTGCCAGTCCATCTAACTAAATCCATTCAATGGCAGAGAGATGGCAGATCACATCATCTGTAAATAGTAACTTTTTATCATAGTCCATATAGAATACGCGAAGTAGTCCCAGGAGCTAAAACTGCATCATAACAAGCACATATTGGCTCTTTTAAATAGCCAGTATCTACTTATAACTACATCAACCGGAGCCAACTCCGAATGCTGTTGTTTAACCACTTAAATCCAATTGTCAATCTATGTTAGGCCCCCTTCACACGTCCGTGATACACGTGCGTGTTTGGTCCGTTTCCGTATATACCGGAGACACGGCCAAACGTGCACCAATGTTAATCTATGATTGTGGTCACACGTCCGTTATTTCATTATGTCCGTGTGTGCGTGTCCGTGATCCGTATGTGTTTGCGTTTGGCACGGATGCATGTCCGTTATCTGCACGGAGCACGCACACGTGGACACAATGAAAGTCTTTGGGTATGTGCACACACGTTAGTAAACACGTATGCATATACCTATAGTCCGTGTCCATTTGGTGTTTTTATTTCTAGTGATGTCGGCTATTCTTTCTATTTCTGTGTATGTCCGTCAATCTCCCTGAGTTCGTCGGTCAGTCTCTCTGTCGGTCTCTCTGTCTGTCTGTCCCTCTCTCACAGTCTGTCGGTCAGTTTCCCCCCCTCTCTCATACTTACCGTTCCCCGATCTCCGGCGCAGCGCTGCACGGCATTCACACTGCTGCGGCGGCTTTTACTATTTTGAAAAAGCCGGCCGCCCATTAAACAATCTCCTATTCCCTGCTTTCCCCGCCCACCGGTGCCTATGATTGGTTACAGTGAGACACGCCCCCACGCTGAGTGACAGGTGTCACACTGCACCCAATCACAGCAGCCGGTGGGCGTGTCTATACTCTGCAGTAAAATAAATAAATAAATAATTAAAAAAAAACGGCGTGCGGTTCCCCCCAATTTTAATGGCAGCCAGATAAAGCCATACGGCTGAAGGCTGGTATTCTCAGGATGGGGAGCTCCACGTTATGGGGAGCCCCCCACCCTAACAATATCAGTCAGCAGCCGCCCAGAATTGCCGCATACATTATATGCGACAGTTCTGGGGCTGTACCCGGCTCTTCCCGATTTGCCCTGGTGCTTTGGCAAATCGGGGTAATAAGGAGTTATTGGCAGCCCATAGCTGCCAATAAGTCCTAGATTAATCATGTCAGGCGTCTATGAGACACCCTCCATGATTAATCTGTAAGTTACAGTAAATAAACACACACACCAGAAAAAATCCTTTATTAGAAATAAAAACACACACACATTCCCTGGTTCACCACTTTAATCATCCCCGAAAAAGCCCTCCATGTCCGGCGTCATCCAGGATGCTCCAGCGTCGCATCCAGCGCTGCTGCATGGAGGTGACAGGAGCTGCAGAAGACACCGCCGCTCCGGTCACCTCCACGCAGCTAATGAAGACAGCCGTGCGATCAGCTGAGCTGTCACAGAGGTTACCCGCTGTCACTGGATTCTGGTGTGTGTGTGTTTATTTACTGTAACTTACAGATTAATCATGGAGGGTGTCTCATAGACGCCTGACATGATTAATCTAGGACTTATTGGCAGCTATGGGCTGCCAATAACTCCTTATTACCCCGATTTGCCAAAGCACCAGGGCAAATCGGGAAGAGCCGGGTACAGCCCCAGAACTGTCGCATATAATGTATGCGGCAATTCTGGGCGGCTGCTGACTGATATTGTTAGGGTGGGGGGCTCCCCATAACGTGGAGCTCCCCATCCTGAGAATACCAGCCTTCAGCCGTATGGCTTTATCTGGCTGGCATTAAAATTGGGGGGAACCGCACGCCGTTTTTTTTTAATTATTTATTTATTTATTTTACTGCAGAGTATAGACACGCCCACCGGCTGCTGTGATTGGGTGCAGTGTGACACCTGTCACTCAGCGTGGGGGCGTGTCTCACTGTAACCAATCATAGGCACCGGTGGGCGGGGAAAGCAGGGAATAGGAGATTGTTTAATGAGCGGCCGGCTTTTTCAAAATAGTAAAAGCCGCCGCAGCAGTGTGAATGCCGTGCAGCGCCGGTGATCGGGGATCGGTGAGTATGAGAGAGGGGGGGACACTTCAGTCACTCGGGGGATTAGCGGTCACCGGTGAATCCTTCACAGGTGACCGCTAATCAGTACTCGACACAGACAGAGCCGCGGTATGAGGATGAAGTCGGGTGAAGTTCACCCGAGTTCATTCTCATCGCGCAACTCTGTCTGCTGTCAGCCGACATTTATAAACGACATTGTGCATCACACACACGGACATTACACACGGACATTACACGTACACATACACGTTAATTCCACACGCACACACGGACGTTCTGCACACAAACACGGCTAGCATACGCAATTCACACAGGTGCCACACGGACCATAAAAACGGACACAAAAACGGGACACGGACCCGAAAAACGGCCCGTAACACACGTGCGTGTTTTTCACGGACGTGTGAAGGGGGCCTTAAATGCATTTCCAAGCAGAACTAATGGGCTGTCCTGGCAGCCAAACATCTTGGTCCTCCAATGAAGCCCAGCAACAGGCTGTGCTTCGTAGAAGAATCACAATTTCCCTATATCTAGAAATACAATGGTATTGCAGTATTTAGTATAAGCAATCAAACAATTGCAAGCTGAAGTCTTCTAACGACACAAAAATACAGTTAAAAAAGTTTTAAAAAATGTAAAATTTTATATATATATATATATATAAATATATATATATATATATATATATATATATATATATATATATAAAAATTTAGAACACTTCACTTTTCCGTCACTAAAAATAAAAAAAATGTAAAATTATACATATTTGCTATCACTATTACCCCAAAAGTCTGATCTAGCTAATCTAAAAATTGTTTTATTTTGGTCACTGTACTTCATACTGTACTGTATGAGTGTTAGAATAAAAAAGTTATGTGTCTTAGATAACAGTGGCAGAAACTATTTTTTTTTCTTTACAAATTTCTTATTTTTTTTTCAACACTAAAAGAATACAAAACAGAAATAAGTTTGGTATCACCATACTGATCCAAACATTTATGAACGCTGTAAAAACAAAACTCAAAAAACAATGACGGAATTGCGTTTTTTCTTCTCACTCATCAGAAATTCCATTCCTGCTACTGACCGCGGGTGACCTATGGAGCCTCGTTCGCAGAATGATGCTCTGTAAGACTTGCTGGGCTTCATAGGGCTTTATACCATTTGATTTCTTTTTAATCAATACATTTTTGAACAAGTGAGTATGGGAAAGTCATTTTTCAAATAAATTATTTTTTTCCTGTGTGTTTTTTAAATGCATACTTACCTAGTTAGTAATGGGGATGTCTGATAGATGCCTATCCATTATTAACCCCTAGACTGCATTCCAGCTGTCAAATAACAGCTGAAATCAACTCCAAAAGTATTAGTCTGATTGACACTGCACCAGAGCAATAAGGAATAACCAGGCAGAGTGCCAAATTTGGTGCGTCTAATGAATGCGCTACTTTGAGGGAGGCTATAGGCTGCTATTTTTAGGCTGGTAAGGGCCAAATAACCATGGGCCTTTCCAGACTAACAATATCAGCCCCCAGCTGTTGCTTTTACCTTGGCTGGTTATCAAAAATAGGGGGATCCCATGCCATTTTTTTTAAATTATTTAAATGGAATACCCTCTATTTTTGATAACTAGCCAAGGTAAACTAGACAGCTGAGGACTACAGCTGGTTTTCAAAAATAGGGGGAGCCACGTCATTTATTTATTTATTTATTTATTCCCTAATCAGACTGTTCAGGCACTTTGCACCAGGCTGAGAATGAAATGATGGTGCAATCCATGAACTTGCCTTTATACAGGCAGGGTGAAGTGGTGCACCCGCTAATAATCCCTATTCAGAATTCCTATTTCAGTACACAATACCAAGGTAGTGTTGGCTTCTGCTTGTTTTTAGGGGTGTAAGTGGGGTTTCCTAGATACCCATTTTAAAGACTTGATAGGTGTTGAGTCTAGCCTAAAAAATGTCACCCTTCCTTGAGATAGAGGGCATGTAAGTCATGTTGTATGGCAGGCACATTCTTTACAAGGGTATTGTGTTGTGTGACACTATTGGCAAAACTCTCCCTCTGGAACCCATACAGAGACCACTGACCGGGTGTGAAGGTAAAGTTACTTTATGATTCTAGAATTTTATCTTCTAAGCATTCTACCATTAAGATACCTGATCCTCTAATTGACATATTATCCGTACAATTAGTAGATACCACACCTTTGCCAAAGAAGCAGAGCTTCCATCATCATACTTACCACTAGTGTCACAAATTGGAGCTGTACCCTGTTCAGGTGATCCCTTTTTAGCTGGCTACTTGGGTTCATGGTGGTCCACCAATACAGTGATCTGTTGAATGCATACGGTATTACATGCATGTGATGTGAATGGGGACTTAGGAATCCACCTTTGATGTACCAACCTTGGTGGTTGAAGGAAGAGAGCCTCTGTGACAGCCACCAGCTCAGTCTGTTGTACTGATAAGTGACCTGGCAATCCGGATGAGACTCTGGGTGTCTGTGGTCTTATCCAGCACTGCAAATTCTGTCAAATAGGTGCCATCCAGACACAATCAAGAGCCATTCACAAAGATGACCCACTCTTCCAGATGGCTGTCAGTCCTGAACATTTGTGGTGTCATGATCTGTGATGGTTGTCCACAGTCAGGTTAGGTCCCTGTCATGTTCAACAACTGGGGCAAAACTTACAGTACTTTGCTTTGTGGTCCACTTTCGGTTTCTAGCCACTGAGGTCCATCATCCACCTTCCGAATTTCTGTGTGCTCTGAAGGAGTGCATATCAGAGTGAGAGGAACAAAGGGGTATGCAGAAACTTCAAAGGGAGGAGTCTGAAGCCTACAATTTCCTTGTAGTTTGACAGCCTAATGTGTGGCAGCCAGTTGTTTGGTACATTTGTTGAACCCTCATTTGACAGGTGAATGAAGCCTGGTAAAGTATCCCAGCAGTCTAGTCATATCTTATCCACTGGAGAACAACCAAGATAGATTCAGACCCAGCATGTGCCTGGATGGCCATTTCCCCATCTGGATTGGGTGTGGCCAATACAGGGGCAGAATAGAGGTCTATTTTCAGAGTTGAAAACACCTCTTCCTATGCGTCTGACCAGTCCTTGAGCAAGGGTTCTTCTCCTCTGAGGAGTTCATAGAGGGGTTTTGGTTTGGTAGCAAAATCCTCTAAAAACTCCCTCATGAAGTTGGCTACTTCCAGGACTTTTGCAATTCCAGCAGAGTGTCAGGCCAAGGTAACTTTACCATGTTTTCAACTTGGGCCTCCACAATTCCTTGGGCCCCAAGAAAAGTCACCTCTGCCCTGGCCAAATTTGCCTTGTGATTACTAAGCTTGAGTCTTGATTTGAGCATTAGTCCCAACAGCTCCCTCAACAGAACTGAGTGTCCTTTCATGGTTTCTGTGTGTGGGATCAAATAATACACAAGTTGCTGGAGATATTCTGGCCAAGAAAATATGCTCATCAAGGCCACCAATGCCTGTTGAAAATACGTAGGACTGCTGTGGAACCCCACAGTAAGTACACCAAACATGTACTGTTTGTTCCCCACTGTGAAGGCAAATTTGTAACCACAGTTTTCAGTGAGTTGTGACATTGATGATCGAAAATATGTGGCTTTTGCCGCTTATGCTCGCCTTTATGTCATGAGTCAGTCACAGGGCTAGTGTCGCGGGCGGGGAGGAGGGTGTCGGCACACTACGCTCACCCCTTCTGCTCGGGTCCGGCAGCTGCCCAGTGGTGGCTCGAGCTGTGGGCCGGATCCCGGGGTTTCTCGAGCGACACTCCTCACCCGTGAGTGAAAGGGGTTTGTGGTTGGGGTGTGGGGATTGTTATAGTTCGTGACGCCACCCACGGTTGTGGTGATTTCACCACCACTGCTCAATTCGGGGGTCCCGGGGATGGTGATGCGGAGCAGCAGATGTCGTGTTGCCCCTCCGTGGGTAGGGGTTGGTGATCCCGGGGCCCGGTGATGGAGAAGGAGGTGCGGGGCCTGGTGGGCGCAGGGACGTGGGGGCAGCGCTGTGCCTTGCGGCACTGTGGTACTCACTCAGCCTGAGACATGGACACAGTTTGTACGGTAAACCAAACGGCTGGTAGGACGGTCCCACAGACGGCTGCACCTGCACTCCCGATAGGTGACGGTGATGTCCCTCTTCCTTGCACCTATGTTTGACTTGTGGTAGCGGTGGATTCCCTCCGATTACCCGCTCCCCGACTGCAATCTGGGCCGGAGGAGCTCTACACTTTGCCCGCAGGCGCTGGCCCTGAGAAACTGGTGCCGTGGCGGTGGCGGTGTCTCTCTGCTTCAGGTTGGGCTGTTGCCTTCAATCGGGACTTGGTTGTTGGGGGATCTACGTCCCCTTCACTGACGGATTCGGCAAATTTGGCGACTCCTAGCCTTGCCGGGGTCCGAGAGGCCCCTGCCCTGGTGCTGACTGTCCTTCGGAACACTGCTCCAGACCACCGGGCACACAGCCAACGGGGTCCTTCCAGGAACTTCCAAACGGTCCCCCTCCAGACAGTCACCACCGTCGCTGACCTTGCTGATCTGGCCCTACACAAAGCTGGACCTCCAGGGCTTCTTTCTTTACTGTCACTTTGCTTGCTTTCCTCCTTACAACTTCACTTCACTTCTACTTTCACTACTTTTACTTCCTTAGCTCCTCACTCCTGCTCCTCCCTGAGCTAACTCTGTTGTTCACTCTTGCCCTGCCTGGGCTAATCTCTCAGGTTTTCCCGCCTCCAGAGTTGTGAGCTCCTCGGTGGGTGGAGCCAACCGCCTGGCCCACCCCCTGGTGTGCATCATCAGACTCCTGGAGGAAGGCAACAAGGATTTCTGGTTAGCATTGATGTGCCTACCTGGAGTGTGGGGTGTGGTGGTGTGCGACCTGTGTCCCCTGGCTTGCCCAGGGCAACACACTAGACATTGGTTTGTACTTGTTAAGTACACTAGATTAGGAAAAGACAAGCACAAATAGGGTCTTATCTGTGAAGACAGTGCAGAAACAAAACAGGACAAATAGCCTGCTCACATGGAGGGGTTGTGTGAGACATAACCACTCTTGAAGCGACTGATGGCAGCTGCAGCAACTCCCACAGCATGAAGTGTAGAAATTGGAGATGAAGGGTGAAAAGTCGCACTGCTGCCCAAAAGGAAAAATGTTGGTGCTTGAAAGAGTGATGTTATTCAACGTGTTTTCAACTCCAAAGAGCGTTGAATAAAATCACTCTTTCAAGCACCAGCATTTTTCCTTGTGGACAGCTGTGCAGCTTTTAACCCTTCAACTCTAATTTCTACACTTGTTAAGTACACATAAGTCTATAGGGAGATGCTATGCATTGGTGTCCTTCCCTGGCCATAGAGGTTGTTGCACTTTTAAATTTCCCTCTATGACCACACCCCTCGTCTTCAGTTCAAGGATGGTGTTGCATATCAATTGAATCATTTCTGATAGAAAGCAATATTGACGTCGAATGGGTGTATCACACCCTTGTATATCCATTTGAACAATGATCAATCTTCCACAGTCATTTTTACTCTGAGCGCACAGATCAATATGTTCGCACACAATTGGTTCGAGGTCTAACTTGTGCAAGACCTCTGGTCATTTGTGTTTGAGCACATCTACTGAATTCTCCTCTGGTATTGTATGATACACACCTTGGATTGTCTGGGTCCGTACCATACAATGCAGTTTGTCAAATATAAGATCCACCCATTTGGGGTCAATACATTGGTTCTGAAGATGTTGTCAGAGCTGCGGTAATACCAGATTAGGATTCTGAGGGTCATGTATTTGGCAATCTGAAAGATCACTTCCTCACTTTTGTGAGCCTTAATTCCACCTTGTGGGTTATCAAATACAATCACCTCACAATGAGGTCTGTTGGGATATAAATCATGTTTAATATTGTCTTGGTGTTGGATTCTGGCCTTTACGTGAGGTCTCCCAGAAGAATCCAGTATGACCTGACATACTGGTGCCAGATCTTTAGGGATCACTAACCTACAATCAATGTCAACAAGACTTGCATTAGATGACTGACACTTGTGGTTTCTCAATAGTAGTTCTAGTTCTTTTTGTGTACGCTTTAGATTCCACACCCACTCTTTCATGAGCTGGATCATTTACAATGGCTACACGTTTTGGGGCCTGCCATTGTAAATGTCCCTGATTCCTATCTACCTGTGCCCATCGATTGCTGCCTATTTATTCCAATTGTGGAGTTATGGGGCGAACAGTTGAATTCATTTTAGCATGGAGTACACATTCATCTTGTGATTTAATGTGTACAGGTACATGCTCTCTCACTTTTTTCGGATTTCTTATTGCTTCAAACTGACTAGACAGAGACAAAGGTTCATCATGTATAGTTGGCTTGATCTTCGTCAGGGATTCTAGAGTAATGTCTCAGTGGCCTGTTGCCAGTCTCAGGAGCTGCAAGAAGGTAAACTGACATTAACTCTCTCCTCCCCAAAGGAAAGGGAATCCATTTAATCAGCAGAGTCCCACAAGATAAAGTGAGATTCTAACCCAGAACCTGTCACAAAACTCTGCAACAGAGGAAAGACCGTGACATTACCCCCCTTAAAAGAGAGGCCTCTGGACTCTCAAGATGGAATACATACCACCTGCTGTTCACCTCCCATGTGAATAGACCCATACCAGAAATGCATGCGGGCTGCGGAGACACCACACACCTTCTAAGCACTGAGCTGTGGACAACACTATGGTCGTTAAGCCCTGGGGGTAGCTCCAGCCCCACGGTTGTAGGGCTGATAATGTCCACAACACAATACGGACCCAGCCTCGTAGAGCCCCAAACCCCGCACGCACTCCTCCACAAGATGTTACTAGTGGACACCCATACGAGCTGATTCACACGCAGATCTGGACCTGGACGTTTATTACCACGCATATGTTTGGAAACTGGCAAACACCCTGACTGCAAAGCCATTCTCTCAGGTATTAAAGAAGTTGTCCAGTTACCAAAACTGATTTTTTTTTCTGATAAATCTTGCTAATATGTGCCCCTCAACACATCTATTATGTTTTTTCAGCAAAATTAGGTTTTATTGTGCACTAGCAGCACATGCTCATTGCTGGCTCCAGCTCTGATGGGGTTAATCTCTCCTCTGACTTCCTGTGTTCAGTTCCTACAAGTTCCAGAATTCTTTGTGGCTCTAGGGCGGTGTCTAGCTTATCTAACACACCCCCTTCAGATCTCCACCCAAAGCCTCCTCCCTGCCTCTTCCCTATGTGGATGAGAGAAATCACACAGAGACATCCGAAGCTGCCAGCTCTGCACACAACCAGGGGAAGAAAGTGTGTGTGAGTGTGTGTGTGTTTGTGAGTGTTTGTGTGTGAGTGTGAGTGTGTGTTTTTGTGAGTGTTTGTGCGTGAGTGTGTGTGAGTTTGTGAGTGTTTGTGTGTGTTTGTGTGTGTTTGTGAGTGTGTGTGTGTGAGTGTGTGGGAGTGTGTGTGTGAGTGTGTGTGTGTGAGAGTGTGTGTGTGTGTGTGTGAGTGTGTGTGTGTTTGTGTGTGAGTGTTTGTGTGTGTTTGTGAGTGTGTGAGTGTGTGTGTGTGTGAGTGTGTTTGTGTGAGTGTGTGTGTGAGTGTTTGTGTGTGTGTGTGTGAGTGTTTGCGTGTGAGTGTGTGTGTGTATGTGTGTACACAGAAATTATGATTATTAGCCGGCGCAACATGTGAAAAAAATAATTGGGGAAAAAAAAGTGACGGTGTGATGAGATTGCTTTTTTCCCTCTTGCCTAGTCTGTGTGTCGTCCGTATCATCCGCAAACCGCATATGACCGGATCCTGTGGATTAAATGTGCAACGCATGCAACCGTTATTTTACCGGATCCTTCTGCAGCGGGACACAGAATTTATCGGCCGGCGCTGGAGTCAGCTGACTCCTGATCTCACAGCCCGCACACGCTGCAATGGCTGCAGGTGGGTTCCTTCACATGACCGTTCCGTTTGTCCTGGTCAGTTCCTGTTTTTTTGCGGCCCCACAGACAGGACCTTCTTTTCAATGTCTTTTGTGTAGGATCGGATGGTACACGGTAGCACTTCCATGTGCATCCGATCCTACAAAAAAAAACACATCGGATGCCGTATGTCCGCTCCGTTATTATGGAACATGTCCTATTCTGTTCCGTAATAACGAACCGTGACTCAATACAAGTCAATGGGTCCGCAAAATTCCCGGAAGCAACACGGAAGCACTTCCATGTGACTTCCGTTAGGTGCCCGTGCAGTCAGTGTCCCGCTCCAGCCCCAGCCCCGCGGCTGCCCGCTCAGCAGTGTCAGCAGCGGCCCGCACTGCAGTGTCAGCAGCCGCGGGGATGACCAGCGCTACCGTCAGGAGATTAGTAAGTTCATTACATACGGTGATGAAGTCCTGCCCTCCTGACGTCAGCGGTCGTCACTGCCTTCTATGCCCGCCGCTTGTCACATCACCTCTCGCTGTCGACCCAAGACTGTGACTAGTGGTAACGTCACGGGCCGCTCGCGATACTTTGTTTGTGAAGGCGGCGGTCATTGAACCCGGTGACAGCGCTGCTGTCAGGGGTTCAGCGATCATTGCAGGTAATATACCTCGCTAACCTCCTGATAGCAGCACTCGTCATGCCCTACAGTGACCTGGGCTGACCTATTGATGTTAGCTCAGGTCACTGCACGGCTCTCCCAGCAAATAGGGAACATTCTGTTCTTCATTGACTGGGACATTGACTATGGTATGGATCATCGTGGGACCCCCTTGTATTACACCAGACCTGGATTTGTTTTTCTTTCTAATAAATTGGTGAAAGAGGGAATGTGTTGGGGAGTGTTTTTTCAAATAAAAATGTGTTTGTTGTCTATTTTTTTTTTTTTTATTACTGCCTGGGTTGGTGATGCCGGGTATCTGATACACGCCTGACATCACTAACTCCAGGGCTTGATGCCAGGTGACATTACACATCTGGTATTAACCCCATATATTACCCCGTTTGCCACCGCACCAGGGCAACTGGATGAGCTGGCGCGAAGCACCAGGACTGGCACATCTAATGGATGCGCTACTTCTGGGGCGGCTGCAGCCTGCTATTTTTAGGCTGGGGAGTGTCCAATAATGGTGAACCTCCCTAGTCTGAGAATACCAGACCACAGCTGTCCGCTTTACCTTGGCTGGTGATCCAATTTCGGGGGACCCCGTGTTTTTTGTTTTAAATTATTTAGTTAATTTAAAATATCAGTGTGGGGGGGCCTCTGTTTTGGATTACCAGCCAAGGTGAAGCTGCCAGCTGTGGTTTGCAGGCTGTAGCCGTTTGCTTTACCCTAGCTGGCTACAAAAGATAGGGGGACCGCATGTCATTTTTTTTTTTATTTATTTATTTTTTGGCTAAATACAAAATTAAGCAGCTTAGTGCCACATGACAGTCACAAAAGGGTGCCAGCTCAGAATTTTTAGGGGGTAAGACATTATATATGTATTTCTTATCTATCTATCTATCTATCTATCTATCCAGCCCTCTATTCATTCATTCATTCATTCATCCCTCTATCTATCTATCCATCTCTATATCTACTCATCTATTTATCTTTCTTGCTGCTTCCGTTTTTTGCGGTCCGCAAAAAAACCCGGAAGGCACGCAGATGTCACACGCATGCCACTGGGATGCATGCGTGAAACAAAAGGACCGTTTTTTGTGGCCCGCAAAAACAAAACGGTCATGTGAATGTAGCCTTAACAGCAGTCGCTGCCTGCTGCCGATCACATGTGACCGTGTGCGGGCTGTGTGTGCGGGCTGTGTGTACAGGAGTTCAGCTGAGTTAAGATCAGCTGACTCAAGTGTCGGCCGATCAGGCTGGGGCCACACAGGGATTACTGAAATCCCCTCGCATTACACTCGGCTCACGCTCAGTACAGCAGAGCTGAGTGTCATGCGTGTGTCCCTGCGACTGAGGTCCGACTGTGCGAGCAGACCTCAGCTGCGGGGGGCGGTCCGCCACTCGAGGGGTGGGCCAGCACTGAGGAGTGGTGGGAGGGATTTCTCTCCCTCTCTCCTCCGTAGTCCACCGATGTACCGCAAGTGCAGTGTGATTTTTCTCTCACCACATACACTTGAATGGCTAAAAGAGAGAGTCTTGCATTGCAGTGGCAGCATGCTGCGATTGTTTTCTCGGTCCAATTAGGGCTGAGAAAATAATCGCTCATGTGTGCTGACACACAGGCTAATATTGGTCCGAGTGGAATGCGATGTTTTATCGCACTCCACTCGCACTGTTTTTCTCGCCGTGTGGCTTAGACCTTACTTGTTTTGTGTCCCCCTGCATCCATCGCAGCGTGTGCAGGCTGGAGTTCAGCTGAGTTCAGATCAGCTGACTCCAGTGCTGGACTGAACTCCGCTGACCTCACAGCCCGTACACGCTGCAATGGATGCAGGGGGACACAGAACAAGTAATCGGCCGACACTGGAGTCATCTGATTACTTGGGATGAATTGAGCAGTAAAATGCTCTGGTGCTCGATGGGCGAAGCCCATGTCGATTTTTTTTTTAAAAATTCACTAAAAAAACCAAACAAACAAAAAATCACATTGTTTGTGGGCTCCCGCTGCATTTTCTATTGCTAAGGGTAACCCAAGCAGCTACTGGCTGCTAGCCCCCGCTGCTTGGTGTTACTTTCACTGGCAATAGAAATCCAGGGCAGCATTTTTTTTTATAAAGGTTTTTGCCTGAAAACATTTTTAAAAAATGACGTGGGCTTCGCCATATTTTTGTATGCTAGCCAGGTACAGCAGGCAGCTATGGGCTGCCCCCAACCCCCAGCTGCCTATTTGTACCCAGCTGGAAACCAAAAATATAGAGAAGCCCTTTTTTTTTTTTTTTAATTTCATGAATTTCATGAAATAATTAAAAAAAAAATGACATGGGCTTCGCCGAATTTTTGAGTCCAGCCAGGTACAACTAGGCAGCTGGGAATTGGAATCCGCAGTGAGGGGTGCCCAAACTTTTTGGGCCCCCCGCTGCGAATTGCAGTCCACAGCCGCCCCAGAAAATGGCACTTTCATAGAAGCTCCATCTTCTGGCGCTGTATCCAACTCTTCCAGTGGCCCTGGTGGCAGGTGGCACGCTGGGTAATAAGGGGTTAATACCAGCTATGTTTTACCAGCTGGTATAAAGCCCGAGATTCTTAATGTCAGGCCAAGTTTGACCTGGCCATTAAGAATCTCCAATAAAGGGTTTAAAAAAAAAAAGACCACACAGAGAAAAATACTTTATTAGAAATAAATACACAGACACAGTAGGGACTCCATGTTTATTACTCCCTCTCACCCCTCCACGATGGAGAGATTTCTGTACTGACCATGCCAGGAGAGAGCGAGGGAAAAGAGAGAGAGCGAGGGGGGGAGGAAAAGAAAGCGAGGGGGGAGGAAAAGAGAGCGAGGGGGGGAGGAAAAGAGAGCGAGGGGGGGGAGGAAAAGAGAGCGAGGGGGTGGAGGAAAAGAGAGCGAGGGGGTGGAGGAAAAGAGAGCGAGGGGGGAGGAAAAGAGAGCGAGGGGGGGAGGAAAGGAGAGCACGGGGGGCGGAAAAGAGAGCGCGGGGGGGAAGAAAAGAGCGCGGGGGGGAGGAAAAGAGAGCGAGGGGGAGGAAAAGAGAGCGCGGGGGGAAGGAAAAGAGAGCGCGGGGGAGGAAAAGAGAGCGAGTGGGGGAAGAGAGCGAGGGGGGGAAGAGAGCGAGGGAAAAGAGAGGGGAGAGGAGAGAGGGATAAGAGGGGGGCAGAGAAGAGGGGGAAGAGGGGATGGGGAGAAGAGTGGGGGGAGTGAAGAGAGTGGGGAAAGAACGGGGGGGGCAGAGGTGCTCTGTCACCAACTGTCTCCACTCTGTGACTTGTGGTGCAGGTGACAGAGTGCAGACAGTTGGTCCCATGCAGCAGGACAGATGGCAGAGCACAGCGGTGACATGCCTGTCAGTGTCTTGCTGCTGGGAGGAGAAGATGATCACACTGCCCGACACCGGCCGCTCTCCTGACATCGCAGCAGAGCGGGCGGGTGGACAGTGTGATCACATACTTACGTGCAGGGGGGGATTCAGCTGAAGAACCCCCCCACTGTACTGCACACTGGCGCCCTGTGCCTCACCATCTGCAGGACGCCGGCTCCACACTGACGTCCTCCGGATCCTCCCCTCGATACTGGGCTGTGATGTGCGGTAGTCACCGCCCACAGCCCTGTCACTCAATCTGAGTGGTGCCAGCCTCCTCTGACGTACCCGTCTTGTTTGAGAGCCCGGAAATGCCGGGACGTCAGAGGATGCTGGCAGCCACAGCTCCAGGGGGTCATGTGACCGGCACTGAGCGTGCAGGACAGCGCCGCTCAGTGCCAGAACTGGAAACAGAAGACAATGGAGAAAACGCCTAGAAAGGTAAGTAGAACTCCTACAGAAAATAAAAAAAATGGGTGAACCACCCCTTTAAGGCCGATCCCTTCTGACCACCACTACGGTGAGGCCTAAGATAAACCTGAGGAGATGGATGATTTACCCTGCGTTTCTCCACATGAGGCTTAGAGACAAGAAGAGATAGGTGTAATGGAGGAGCTATATACTGTATGCCCAGACCATCCTCCTCCAAACGGCATAGGTTCATCCAGCCATACCAGTGGGACCTCCTCCTGCGACCTGTGGAGATGGAATTCTGCAAAGGAGACACTGTCGGGATCTACACAGAAAACAGCTAGGGCCACAAAAAAGTCATCTACCTACCGCAAGGCAACAGAATCAGCCAGTAGCGAAAAGGCCCTGGTCAGTGGATCTCCTCGCAACAGAGAGACTACAAACCCTACCCACTATCCGTCACTCCCTAATGAATGAGGGCAGATATCAATATAAAGCCTGCATTCGCTCTAAAAAGTTTTAAACTTGTCGTGCTCCCCAGAAAACCTGTCTGGGAGGGCAACCTTAGGTTCAGGCAGCGTCTGACTCACCACCAACAGACCCGCCACTTGCTGCAGATGCTGCACCCCCTGTGCACGCATCTTAACCACCTCCTGTGACAGGGTCTGCAAACGTTGAGCCAAAGCAGCCACCTGAACTTTAAGGGTGCTACAGAAAAAGTTGGGACGATTATTATATCACAGATGACAAGGGAACACAGGGAAACCTATACTGGCCCTAAGGCTGGGGCCCCTGCGCTCACCCTAACACCCGGAGGTACGTTTGAAGGTAGGGAGGTCCAGGCCCCCAACCTAGGCCCTATCTCTTGTTCTTGTCCCTGATGGTAAGACCCACCCTCCACAACCTACCCCCCGGGGGTAATGGACAAGTACAGAAGTCGACAACCTCATTGTCAAATAAAAACAAAACAGCTACAACAACTCAAAACACACGGCAACCATACACAAAGGAGCCACTAAAAGTGTACAAGGGGAAACAATATAAAAGGGGGGAAAGATAACAGACTACTGGGTAACATCCATACCATACAACCAGCACACCTAGAAATTCTGCAGCAAGTGCCAATGCTGAAGCCCAAAAAAGTGAGTCTTGGAGCAAGCGTTAATCCAGCTCCTTTCTCCTCCTAGCCAAGATTCCAAATGAATGAAAATAACCAGCACCCTCTGGTGGAAGTAGAGTATTTATAGAACCTTGGCATTGTCCCAACTGGAAACACCTGACCAGGAGTCAGGAGCTGCAGGAAGTTAAGCTGACATTAACCCTCTCCTCCCCAAAAGTAAGGGAATCCATTTAATCAGCAGTCCCTTAAGATAAAGTGAGATTCTGACCCAGAACCTGTCACAAAACTCTGCAACAGAGAAAAGACAGTGACAGCAGTCTCCTTCATCTTGAAACTGCCCATTCCTGGGTTCCATTCTCCCTGTTTCTTCATACCTCTGATTAAGATGTGTAGGCAACCACAATTTCAATAACTCCATACTATATTCGGGAGCTACATAATATTTACTGCAATTACCCTCAAAGATATCACAAGTAAACACATCTACATTGGGATCATATTTTGGATCTCCTTGCCGATAAGTAACAAGAAGTAATGGGCAGACTTGTAGATACCCAGGGTCGGTGGTCCAACCGGGTTTAAAAAAAACCCCTGGTTTTGGTCTGGAATTGATCTCGGATATTTGGCCAGACGCTGGTCCCTTTATACGTCTATGGGGACCAGAATCTGGCACTTTAAAATGGTTGTAGAAGGTTACGGGGATTAGAGCAAGCATGTTTACTTACCGAATCTCACGCATAGCTCTAACACTACTTCTGAGGCCGGTCAATATCCTTCATACATATTCACTGCTTCCCCTTCCCACTGGCAGTTTCCACATCTCTGATTGGTTGCAGTCAGATGTGCTCCCACCCTGTGTGACAGCATGTCTGATTGCTTTCAATTAGAGACATTGTGTGTTTGTGCGTCTCTATTGGGGTAGGGTCCACCATATTATGATATCCAGCACAGATAAAGCATAAGGCTAAAGGCTGCAGCCCCTAGAAGGACTGCATGCATTTTTTTTTAATTATTTAAATAAATAATTTAAAAAAACAACAATTTTGATACCCGGGTATGATAAGGTCGACAGCTGGAGGCTATTATTCTCAGGTTTGGGAGACCCATACTTATTTGGCCTCCCCAGCTTAAAAATAGCAGCCTGCAACAAGCCAGGATTTTCACATCCATTAGATGCAACAATCCCAGAACTTTATCTGGCTTAGCTGCAATGATAAGTAGTGACGTCACTCAGGTTATTTGCGTGTCACAGGTGGGGGACTGTGGGAACCTCGAGCTGTAACCACAAATAACCTGAGTGACATCACTGCTCATCGCACGGCTCATTCTCTGCTTAAAGCTCACAGTGGGCAGTCATGTTCTATGCCTGAACGCTGTCAATTCAGATGTAGCAGAGCTGGAATCGCCATGGGACCTCATGTGGATTACGTGGGACCTGGGTGTTTGGAGACTAATAAAGGGGTGAAAGTGATTTTTTTTTTGTATTTTATTTTAAATAAAGAATTTTTTGGTGTTTGTGTTTATTTCGTTTCACTTACAGATTAGTAATGGGGAGTCTCATAGATGCCTTCCATTACTAATCTAAGGCTTAGTGGCAGCTGTGAGCTGTTATTAACCCCTTATTATCCTGCTTGCCACCGCAGCATGGTAATCAAGATGATCTGGGTAAAGTTCTGTGATTGTCGCATCTAATGGATGTGACAATACTGGGTGGCTGCAGGTTGCTATTTTTAGGCTGGGGGGCCCAATCAGCATGGGTCTCCCCAGACTGAGAACACCAGCCCCCAGCTGTTGTCTTTATCATGGTTGGGTATCAAAATTGGGGGGGGACCGAACATCGCTTATTTAAATTATTTATTTAAATAAGTTTAAAACGCCGCATGCAGTCCCTCTTATTTTGCTACACAGCCAAGATAAGTACACAGCTGGGGGGCTGTTTGCTTGTATCATTCATCAATTGTCGCACCATTGGAGTTATCTACAAGGCCACATGCTCTTGCTCTATTGAGTATGTGGGAAAAACAAAACGTGAATTGAGACGCAGAGTGGGGGAACATCTACGCGACATTGTAAATAAAAAGGATGCCCCCCTCTCAAGACATGTCAATTCCGTACACGGGGGAAATACAAAAGGCCTGACCTTTATAGCTATAGAATCCATCACACCTCCCGCCCGCGGCGGGAATTGGGACAAGTGTCTTTTGCAGAGGGAGGTCTACTGGATATTTACCCTGAAAACCCAGGCCCCTATGGGTCTGAATGAAACACTCACATATGGGTGTTTCCTCTGATAAGGTGATTTAGGGTCTCACAGGGAGAGACAACAATGAGTGTGGGTGCCATGACGTGACAGTAGGGTGCCAACCTCCGCAGTCAGGAAGGGCAAGCTTTTAGGGTGGATGGAGGGATAGATGGGAACTGATTCCTAAGAAACAACCTCCCCCCCTCCCCCATCGACTACCAGATCCCCAGATTCAGTGTTCCATTACCCGATAGACCATTTAACATACGAAATTACATGATATATGTTCCCAGGTGTTTTAGATGCCCTCCTCTGGCACCAACCCGTGTCAGATCTTGCCACAAAATACCGAAAAAAATCCTGTTCTTTTGTTAAGAACAGTTGGTTAGACGGTTAATTCCCGTCCTTTTAATATTAATCCTGACCAGGGTGTGAGACTGTATAAATCCCCTTGATTGGGATGTAGGATTTACTAATGTATCTGCCAATTATATTTATAAACAACATTTATACCTTTAATCATCATTTATAAGGAACCTGTTTGCCAGCGCGACATAGGTCGGCGGAGTATGGGGTTTAGGTTGTGAATCTTTGCAGGAATGCCACTAGTTTGGATATGTACCTGTCACCATTACTCACTAATCCTGTTTATGTAAGGAGAAGTGAGCGGCGCTTCCTATTATGAGGCGAATGTACCTCTAGTTATGTGATAATGATGCGCTGCTACTTGCTGGTCATGTGACGGCACGCAGCGCCCCTTTCATACCATATCCCCAAAAGCCACACCACTATGTACAGTATGGCGCACGGAGTCAAATAACGGTGACGCGCTGACACATGTCGGTCAGGTGACCGGTGGGGACGCCCCTCTCTGCACGTCATGCGGAAGTGACTGCTAACTGGCCGCTTTGTGATGAGCGACATGCTGGGGGGCACGGCGGTGACGTGCTTTTTGTCCGGTCACGTGGCCGCGCGAAACGCCCCTACCCGCTTGTCATATGAGGACGTATATTGTTTGAGTGACATAGTGCTGGCGCCGCCCTCTACCTATACGCCCGCCGGACACTATTTGCTCGCGCGATTATGAGTAATCTATGATGAAGGGTTTGATGACGTGCTACTTTGTTTTGGTCACATGACTGGGTGGAACGCCCCCACCCCTACGTCATGTGGATGTAAGCATCATTCAAGCGTCATAACACCAGCTCCACCCCCTACAATTAAGGCCCAATACAGACGTTACTGAACCTAAAGCTCACCTGACTCACAGGTGTGGCATGATTAATGCAGTGGGTGGAACAATGCACTTTATAAGTCTCACACTTCCAAGCCATCACTTGGTTTTTCATTTTCAGCTCAACATGCCTCTGACATTACAGCCTCCCTATCCACCAATGAATCGCTTTTGAGGAAACGCGTCGGATAGGAGGACGTTGAGTATTTGATGTTACTTTAGGGGTATTGTGTGGTGCGCTAGTGAGTCGCCCCCCCGCTTATTGTAAGGTAACATATGATTTCATTGGTGAACAGTGGGATAGACGGTGAGCATAGGTCCCACTGCCACCATTGATTGCACTTTTTGCACTTTTTGAGCACTAATTTCACTAAAACCGTTTATTCTCCTCCCTGTTTATATTCTAGTGTTATCTGTGATCTGTGGATAATCACTAATTTTGCACATAGCCACTTTCAAAAAGAGTTTTACTCATAGGGCAAGAGTGCAATTTTTGGGAGGACAACGGTTTTGCACAATGTCACTTTAATTCTATTTGGATGAATACGTTTGAACAAGGAGGACCTTTGAGGGAATTGTGCATAACTCCTGTTGAGTCTTTGTAGACATCCAAACTGTACGTTGTGTTAATTACCTTGTGGTATCACTTGTTTGGTTTTTATAATAATTTTAATACTAAATTAATAAAGGTTAAATTTTAAATACCAGTGCTATACACACAATTGGACCCTACTCCAATTTTTTTATTTATTTTTACAGCAATAGAGACGCACCCACACACAGTGTCTCTGATTGAAAGCAGCCAGACACAGTGTCACACCGGGTGGGGGCACATTTGACTACAACCATTCAGAAATGTGGAGACTGCTGATGGGCAGGGGACGCAGTGCATATGCATGAAGGATAATGAGCGGCCCTGTAAGTAGTATTACCCAGAAGCAGTTTAATGCTGCATGATAGACTCAGTAAGTATAACGCACCTGTTTTCCCCTTTTTTCTTTATTTTTCCATTTTTTTTTTTTAATTACCCAAGTTGCCGGACCCGGATCATTACCAAGAGTTCCCTGAGAACTCCGGAACCGGGGTCCGTGCTTATGTACTTTTGATCTGTATTTTTACTGTGCTGGTACGTCCTTCACTAGTAACAAGAAATGTATCCTTTCCATGCTGTTATGATTGGATAAAGTTCTTCTGGCATTCCTGGATGATTTGGTGAATTGGAAGTTGTGTGATCCGTTTCCCACTCACTTCCATATCCCAATTGTTTTCCTGACTCTAGACGTGGCTGCTATGTTTGTGCTTCATCACCATTGGAATGAACTGTAGTGTTCATTCCACGTGTCCCCTGGTGTCTGTAGCTCTGTATATATGATCCATGGGAGACTTACATGCTGTTGACGTTGTCGTCAACTCTGCAGTGCCAAAATTACAAACCAGTTTTGTGGGCAAGGGTAATACCATGCTATTTCTACCAGGTTGTGATAGATTAGAGATGACATGTACATTTGCAGTGTTTTGCATCTTTGCAGCCAGAATTTCTCTTAGTGTTGCAGCCAGCGCACCTGTGGATGTATGTGGCTGTGTTGTTGAATTTGTTGATCTCAGTGTACAGTTGTAGGAGCTCTCTGTTCATGTCAGAAAAATAACTCTTTTTCTTCAAGATGCAAGATTTCACTGCCACTTTACATTTGTTCTTTCCTTGTAGTTGTGTTTTAAGTGTGTGTACTTGTATAATGTCCTCCACACAACAATGGCAGTGGGAGCTATCTGGCGTGAAAATTTCCTCTGCCTTTCTTGTGCTAATGTGCTCTGGCTTCCAAATGCTGTACCCAAAGGTATGTGTAGCACCCAGGGATATGGGGTACTCGGTCTCGGGCAGTGTCTCTATCCCGGTAGCTGGATCGGTGCAGCCTGGTCAAGCCACGCTCCACTCTCTTGAGCCCGCATAGCTGCCACCACCTCCATCATCTCCGCCTGCCACTTCTCGACTCGCTGCAAGTGCTCCACTCACAGAGTCCAGCACAGCCGCTGGACCTCTGCCTCTAGCCTCTCCGCGGTCCAGGTCCCTGGTTGAACTGGGACTCTGGCACGATCCCCTGGTGCAGACATGTTGTCAGTAACAGTCCTGGAGGCATTCTGGTGCAGGACCTTCAGGCTCCCTGCTTCCGGTTTCGTTTTACATTCCGAATACTCCCAGGGGGCAGGGCTTTCTTTTTGTGTCTTTTAGTCTGCTGTGGCGCAGTTATTTTTCACAGAAAAATGGCGGCGTTTTTTTTAAACAATAAGGTTCAGTTCGTAAAATACAGGTTTTAAGGCACACGTCACCCGGTTTGACCGGGTCCAGTTCAATCCTGTTCATGACGCCAGGAAAAAAGGGTTGTAGCACCCAGAGATATGGGGTACTCGGTCCCGGGCAGTGTCTCTATTGGGAATGTCACGGTGGTGGCTGTTGCCCAATTCCTTGCCTTGGGCCCCTTTTGTAATGGGGGATATTTACAGGGGATTTGTGAATAAAGTTATTTTTGACGCCACTTGTGGTGCTGCGGCTAAGTGTAGGGAGCCGCCGCTGCAGAATGTCCTTACTGTCGCTGATGGTATGAGCAGCTAGCATGGTAGTCCCTCCGCAATTAGGGTATTGCCCCAGCGGGTGTATAATTCTGTGGACGTCAAAAGAAGGAGTCCAGAAGGGTATACAGTGCAACTGGTTTACTCACTTTTCGGGTGTTAACAGGTTGCCCAAGGCCGGCTGGTTTCGCATCCAGGTCACCTTCGTCCCAATGCCAGTCTGGTTCTCTGGTACCTTCTTCCCCTGCACCAGTCTCTAGTAAGTGGATCTCCATGGTATGGAACACTGCGGGTCCCCAGTCTGTAGTTTGTCCACCTCTGCCAGCCTGACGGTAGCGTGAACCCTGTGGGGTTGGAGTCTCTGGTCCTGTCCCCGGTTCTCCCTTTGTAACTGAGTCTTCAGATTCTTTAGGGTCAGCAAGGTCCTTAATGGTCCCCTTTGCTGTGCAGGTGTTAACAGGTCGGCTTGAAGCTCTTTCCTGTCATAGGGTTCTGTACCCCATCAGTGCGTAGTTCCGGGACTACTCCACCGTACTCCACCTGGAACCACTTCTCCTGGGTACGAAGTCACCATCAACCCGAGTCAGGACATTGCTCAGTCACCTCCTTCACCTTCACTCTCTCACACTTTCACTTAGACTTAGACTGACTGCTGACTTTCTATCTTCCCGACTACTCTCCACAGTCTGCCCCTCCCACCTGGTCAACTAGTGGACTGGAGTGGCTTCACCTCTAGGCGGCCATTCATTGGTCCCACCCTAGCTGGGTACCATTGTATGGGGGATTGTTGGGGGAAAACTGGGATTACCTGGATTTTTGGTGTTACCGGCACTGGGGTTCTGGGTCCCTAAGGGGGTAGGCCCTGCATTCTGGTGGGGATGTAGAACCTTGTAGCACCCTGATGGCTTCAAAGGAACTACATATGCAACAATTTAGCCAGCAATAACACACACACACACACAGACACACACACACACACATACATCACACACACACACACACACGACACCTACTTACAGTTGTCTTGATAGTGACAATGTTCAATAGCTATAAAAGGTTCAATCTTATAGTTTTCATTTTCAACTTTCTATGGAGAGGATCCTTTATACAAAACAAGTATTTGGCACAAGAGTCATTGACAGATTTTCGCTCAATGTTTTCCATTATATCTCTAAATGCAGTACTACTTAGTTTTCTGTGCAACTGTTGCTGCTAGCCTGATTTTTCAACATTAAAGTTAAAATTGGCCTGTTGAATTATATTGCATCAGTTTTGCCTTGGGCATATGGTTTAGAAGGATAACATTTCAAAGACTTGTAGAAGAACAGTACATTGTGCACAGTAGCAGTGGTGATAACATATAGGGCTTTAAATGATCACAGTTATTCTCTTAACATGTAGTCATTAAAGGACAATAAAACTGACTCTCACTTCTATTTTATTACAATAAGATAAAAAAAAATTGTAAATATTTAAGGAATAAAAGTAAAATCAAAATGTAAAATTAAGGTGACTTACCTATTTCAGCAGAAGTCATATGAACCTGCAGAGTGTAGTGGGGCAGGTTGACTACCTTATGTTCATAGAGTGCACTAATTTTTCCATAATGGCCAATATTGGAAAAAACAAAGGGTGGACATGTTGTTTTTTAAATGGAACCTGACACCCGATATCTGCTGCATGATCCACAGCTGTATGATCTCAACCAGGTTTAATAGCCTCCCAGCACCAAGCAGCAACAAAAATGTCTTTACGTGTGTTTTTTGGTAGTACATAGCAAAAGACATCACTTAAGGGGAGAAGGCAGGGAGAAGCGACTGGGAACTGTGTTTCCGACGAGTAACCCATGTGACTTGGTCCCTGGCAGCTTTTAAAGTATATTTTTCTCTAAAACTCCATTGCATTTCAAAGTCAAACATACCTGGCTAACATCACACAGCCAGTGCCTCATACATGCTGCAAGTGGATCAAGCAGCATGCATCACCGGTTAGGTTCACTTTAAAGCTTTCCTAATATTTCTTTTATGTTAATTTATTATTGTATTCAATTTTCTCTTTGTCCTACCAACCTACTAATAACTATAAACATATTGTAGGAGATAACCCTTATAAAATCCCTAACTTCATTGATTTTCTCACTCCTACCCTTATATGTTACCTGTTTTACCAACTTTAGTTTCTTGCAAACCTTGCCTCTCTTACATTGAAAAAAACCCTTTAAGATTTGTATTTCCTACTTTTTTACTATCTCTATTGATCAAACAAACTTATAATTAACAGGTCGTAACATTTTATGTTTCTAACATATTTGTGCTTTTTTCTCCTTAACTGTTTTGCATCCCTTATAAACCCCTTATAAATATAGGCTGTTGCTGATAGAATATAATAAACAAGACTGACTGATATATTTGCTCACAAGAGCTGCAGACCTCGAAGTCAAAATGCTCGATTCATCAAGATCGGTAGTGTTCATGTTGGTCTTGAAGAGGGGGCGTACTGCAGTGCGATGCCCCTGATTCATGTTGAGGGCATACCTCTTCATGAATCTGGAGAGTCTGATGAAATATGTGCTTCTCTGTGCTATACACCAAAAATCTCACTCCAGTCAGATACTGGAGTGAAATTTCTGCAGTAGGGAATGCCACATCTCGTTAAAGTAGATGAACTGTGGTGTCCTGTCCCTACTAACCTGTGAAAAACTGGTGTGAAAACACCAAAAGCCACAACATTTTGGTTCAACTCTGAGAATTATAGTGTGAAAGCTTAGATGAATCAGGCCCTTAGTGTTTAGTTTGTTTTGTATTACAATTTGTTTGGTGGTAGAGACTTTCTTGACTCCAATGATATTTTGTGCTTTGCAAATGTTAATGTTGCTGTCTATTATTTGGACAACCACTTCTCACTTCCTATATTTCCCCTCAGGAATATAACACTTATACCCACCCTTGGTGCTGTTCCAGCGGTGTTGGTACTGGATCTCCCAGGGATCTGATTGGCCATGAGAATTGCGTGACATAATAGTGTCACACAATTCCCTGGAGAGCCAGTGCTAACACTGCTGAAATGTCACAACTCTCCAGAGGTGAGTGCAGCTGTTATTGTTTTACTGGAGGAAACATAGAGATTGAGAAGTGGTTGTTCAAGTGGTGGACATACCCTTTAACTACCTTTGTGTATAGCCTATTGATATTGCATTCTGTTTAGTTTAGTTTAGTCTACGATCTACAAGCACACCCAGATGTCTCTCTACAAGTGATTGTTTTCATTTTGATTTCTATAAGACACTGTATACTGCACTAAACATTGTGGTACACCACTTAAGAAACCATTATGGGGCCATTAAGAGTATGAATCATTAATGATTGTTACTATCTCAATATAGTCTTTAAGGCAGTTCTTAATACAATTATGAAATACACTTCTTTCTGAACCAATTTACCTTAACGTCTTCAAATAACTGAATAGATGTGTCCAAATGTAGCAGAGTCCCAAAAATACCAAGTATATAGCCATCCCATTGTCCAGACAAATAATCCAGACTTGGTTAGTTTGATTAATTTTGTCTTGCACAAAAACATGATGTTAGTGATTGCAATCATTTTTATTTTCACTATAACAGTATTTTCAGTCAACCTGTCATCAGATTTGGTGACTATAAGCTGTGGCTACCACCAGTGGGCTCTTATATACAGCATTCTAACATGCTGAATATAAGAGCCCTGGCCCTTGTGTAGAAGGTAAAAATAACTTTATAATACTCACCTAAACAGTCAGTACAGTGCAGATGGGTCAGATGGGTGTCTCCGTTCTCTGGGTGTGGCACCTCCTCTTTTGGTCATTTTTGTCCTCCTTCTTCTGAAGCCAGGGTGCATGACGCGTCCTACGTCATGCACACAGGTGGGCATTGAGGTCATGTGCGGGCGCACTATAATACTTTGATCTGCCCTGCTCAGAGTGCGCCTGCACAGGACCTCAATGCAGGCGTGTGTGCATAACTCTTTTTTTTATTTTACTGTCCACACAGTTTGTATTTTTCAAATACAATTGTACTTTTTGGCATCCATTGTATGGTAAAAATAACCTAGCATCATAATTCTCCAGGTCAGTCAAGTTACAGAGATACCAAACTGGTCCAGATTTTTGATTATTAAGTTTGTGATGAAAATAAATTCTGAAATTTGAAAAATATAAAAGAAAAAAAAATGTTCACATTTTCTAAAACTTTTATAGTTTTTCATTTTTCAAACTATAGTTTTGAAAGGGCTTTTTTTTAAAGGTGAGAAGACATTTCATTGATTTCATTTTGAGGCAGACATGACAATTTGTTCACATTTCATTTTTTTTGTTGAATTACATATAAAGTGGATTTATGGTCCTTTTATTTTTTTATTTGTATATGGTATTTATTAATTGGGTTAATCACTTTATTATTTGGATAGATCAGAGTTGTAGTGATACCAAATGTGTATTGTTTTTATTCCTTCATTACTTTAATGGGAGGAAAATGGATTAATCAAATATTTATGTTTTTTAATTATTTATTTATTTTTTCTTCTTTTTAATGTATTTGTTAGCCCCCTCAAGGCTTGAAATTGCAATCATCTGATCGCCTATACTATATGCAGAAATAATTCAGTTTTACCCAATTCAGTAAAATCACATGACTTTGGTATACTGGAGTTTCGGTGACCCCCTTTTTCCACCTCCTTACGAAACCCCCTTTTAACCTAAACAGCTATGAAATAACCATGGACACCAAGTTGGATGAAATGGCCACGCAGCCTTTATTTAACAAATATACAAAGAATAAACATTAATAGGGGTGGGGTCCTCGAAGCCTAAAAATCTGGTGATTGACAAATAACCCAATAAACATTACCTTCCCCTAAATTACACTTACTAGCAGCCGCAACCACCAACTTGGGAGCAATAACGTAAAAGGGGAAGGTGAAGGGACATACGGGACCCAACAATCCATTGCCGGTGTTCCCCCAAAATTACCAGACCACCAACCCAAACCAGGAAATTAAAGGGATCCACATCTCCCTGGACCCCCAATACAATTTACACCAACTTTAAGGACTGACCCCTACCGCCACAACGAGAGCACTTGGCCACCTCAAATGCTCGAGACCCCCTCGCCCAGCAATGCCATTGCCCTCTCTATTCGCTCTTGTAGCCTCAATGACCACAAATCCATCCCCACCGCATTCAGGTGGACCCCATCAGCCAACCAATAATCTTGGTCCACCGCCTCCAAATCAAAATAGCGCACCGCCACCCCACCATTCCTCATGACAAAAGTTGAGATTGCCTGGTTAACCTTAATCTGGGCTTTACTAAGCCTTTCCAAAGACCGGGGCCTATGCCATGTCCATCTTGGGACTATCTTCAACCAGACTGTCCGAAGTCCTGGAAAAGATACCCAAAGTTGCAGCAAATCGTGCTTAATATCCTGAATTAGTTCCCGACTTGTGACCATCCCCACATTATTCCCACCCACATGCAGAACCAAAATGTCAGGAGCACGATCCAGATGCACCACCCTTTGCATTTGAGGCAGAATGTCACCGCAATGCATACTCCGAAAACCCAACCCCCTGATAATCGCTGCGCTCCTCGCACACCCAAGCTGCCTTCCTTCCACATGGACGACAGCCTGGATCGCTGCCTAGTGCACAAATGAGTGGCCAAAAATCCACACCAACTGAGGAAACTCCCCTGTGATAAACATTAACCCCACATTAAACACAGCCCATGAACTACCTCATAAAAAAAACCCCACTATCCCACAACTCCCTGAGGACGCACGTAGCCCTGATATCGCCTGGATTCCCAACGCCCCAATACTCTGAACTATCTCAGGACTCAAACCACAAATTGTTGCCTCAGTTGCCACTCCAATCCAGAAAGAATGCAGAGCAGAACACGCCGGATCCAAACCAATGGCCTCCACACACCTCCAAAAAATCATTCAAAACTGGTAGTTGGATAAAATGGACCAGTCCTCGTAACAAAGCCACGGCCCATCAGCCCGAGGCCTCAGCTCCAGAAAAGCCCGTAAGCACTGCACCGGACACATCTCGGAACCCTTTACCCTACACTCCTTTTCCCAAAATGGTAAACTCCGCGGATGGGGAGGTGGTTACCGTAATTCCACCTACTGCTTTTATCTGGTCTCCAACTATCATGCTGCACAAAATATTTAGCTTTTTTTGGTCACCTTCATTATGCTGGCCTCATGTTTGATGTAACCTTAGTTTTAGCACAGTAAGATTACCAGACTACCGCTAATTGGGTCTCCTTGTTGTGTGTTGCCTGTAGCAGTAGAGCTCCCAAACTGGCAGGCATGCAGCTAACTTTCTCTCATCCACATCTCTCACTATTCTTAAATGTGTCTAGCAATAACAGTGTATGAAGCTAATGTTGCTGTCACCTGACTGAGGTTGAGCAGAAAAGTAATTTTAGTTATTGCATGAGGTATGAGGGCTCCCAGCTCAGCAGGCTTAAACTGGTCACTCACTCACCCACCTCTTTATTTTAATTTCATTCAAAAGCTGTAAATTCTGGGCCAGACCCTGTCTCGTACATAGGCCATGTCTCACTGCTGGGCCCAAAGACTATGGGTACTGTGGGGCAATTGATGCCACTGTCCTGGTGCCTGTCCCTAATTTTTGGAAATATGGAGACTCCAAGTTGGGTGTCCAAGTTGTGTTGTGCCTGCAGTGGCTGGAATCTGAGAGGAATCCTACTCCTGTCACTCATGCACCTCTTCATTTAAAAGCTGTAAATTTTGGGCCAGACCCTGTCAAGTGCATGGCTTATGCCTAACTGCTGGGCCAATACACTATGGATACTCTGGGGCAATCGATGAAACTATCCTGGTATCTGCCCCTTATTTGGGAAATGGGGATGGGGACTCCTAGTTTGGTGACCTTGTTGTGTGTTACCTGTAGCAGTAGGGCTCAGAGACTGGCATGTATGCAGCTACCTTTCACTCATCTACCTATCTTACTATGCTAAATGTGTCGCGGGTGGGGAAGACGCCGTCGCTGCTGCGCTCTCGCTAACGCTCGGGTCCGGCGCTGCTGCGATGGCTGCTCGGTGGCTCGAGCGGTGGGCCGGATCCGGGGACTCGAGCGGCGCTCCTCGCCCGTGAGTGAAAGGGGTGGTTGGTTTGGGGGATTTAGTCCGTGACGCCACCCACGGGTCGTGGTGAAGATGGGCACCACCGCTGCTGGTAACGGGGATCCCGGGAGCGATGGTAGGGAGCAGCTGGGATGTTGTTTTCCCCCTCCGTGGGTAGGGGTCGGTGGTCCCGGGGCCCGATGATGTGACGGGGAGGCAGGGTCGGTGAAGTGCAGGGTTGCAGGGACAGCGCGGCGCCGTGCCAGATGGCACGGGTGTACTCACTCAGCAAGAAAGGTACAAAGTCCTCGGTAAACCAAACGGCTAGATGGACGGGTCCCGCAGCCGGCTGCAGTGCTTCTCCCCGGACAGATGATGGCGGCTGTCTTTCCCTGCACCTTAATGTTCTATTTCTGACTACTATGGATTCCCAACAGTAGTCCGCTCCCCGGTGTATGGGTACTGAAGGAGCCTGTTTGCCTGCAGACGCTGGCCCTCGGGTCTCTAGCCTTAGGTGGTAGCTGTATAACCTCACGGTGTGGGCTGTTGCCTTCAATCGGGACTTTTGCTGTTATGAAACCCCTGGGGTTCCAGTCACATTCGGATCTGACTATTGTCGGCAGCTCCAAGCCTGGTCGGGGTCCGATGGCCCTGCCTGTGTGTGCTGGCTTCACTTCGCTCCCCGGTCGGTACCGGTGGGCCGTCGCCCGTCCCCGGTCCTACGGTTCCGCATTGCTCCACCACTCCTGCAGATGGCCATCACCGTCTGCCAACCTTGCTGTCAGTGCCTGGGCCACAAACCCAGACACCCAAGTGCTCACTCCTCTCACTTCCACCTCCTGGACTAAACTGTCACTTTTCCCGCCTCCAGGCCTGTGAACACCTCGGTGGGTGGAGCCAACCGCTTACCTCCGCCCCACCTGGTGTGGACATTAGACACTGGAGGGAGGCAACAAGGCTTTTTGTTTGGCTGGTGTCCCTGTCTAATGGGGGTGGGGGGGTGTTTGTATGTTATTTGTGACGACCTGGCTAGGCCAGGGCGCCACAAATTTATCTAGTAATAACAGTCTATGAGGCTAATATTGCAGCCACCTGAGTGTTGCTGAGCAGAAAAGCAGTTTGAGCTGGTGCATAAGGTATGAGGGCTCCCAGTCCACCAGGCCAATAACTGTCACTCACCCACCTCAATATTTGTTATGTTAATAGTCTAGGAAGCTAATGGCTGCGCCACAAAAGTGTGGCTGTACTGTAAAATAGTTTGAGCTGTTTTGGCAGCTTTTTGACCCCCTAAAGGTGTTGTCTATGCCTTTGTTTTTGCCTCCCATTGAATTAAATGGTGTTGAGATATATTTGTTTCATTGGAAAGTACACTCATCTCTACATCTGACCTGCTCGCTTAGAGTATCTAGCACAGGGTTCCCCAACTCCAGTCCTTGAGGGCCGCCAACAGTGCATGTTTTCAGGATTTCCTTAGCATTGCATGGGTGTTGGAATCATCAACTGTGCAGGTGATTAAATTATCACATGTGCAATACTAAGGAAATCCTGAAAACATGCACTGTTGGCGGCCCTTGAGGACTGGAATTGGGGACCCATGATCTAGCACTTGAGCATTTTAGTGCTTGCTCATCTCTAATTAACTATTTTTCTGTGGTTTTGGTGGGTCTTTTTCACTGAAGTAAATTGTATAAATTCATATAGCATTTGCATGTGAACCTATTCTTGCATATTTCAATATACTGTGAAAAAAAATATGTCTGTAAGCATTTTGAGCTGACATTTTTTGTTTGGACTGGAGCAATACAGCAGGATGTTAATGAATTGGGTTGCAAGCAAATCACAAAAAAAATTTGTGGCTTGCTTGTCACAATCACAGTACCTTGTGGGTCATGTCACCCCATTCATCAGCATCGCACTGTGATGTAGCAGCAGAGCACTTTTGACCGTGGAACCTTTCAAAATTGCCATTTAGCCTCAGCCTTAGTAGTCCATCGTATTCCAATATTGAACTATCAGCTTACAGCTTTTTGTTTCAACCAGAATTGCAATAGCTTCTCTGTGATTAGTATAGCAAATGATTTGCATTTATTTGCTATTATCTCCTATATATACAGTATATGTGCGCGCGTGTGTGTGTGTCTTTTTAGCTTCTGATACTTAACTCTAAAGACATTCTTCCACCTACAATATTCCTTTTAAAGCAGTATGGGTGCTAGATAATGAGGTATTTGTGCTATGCTCTTACATTTTAAAGTAGTGCTGACCAAACTAACAAGACGAGAACAGCTCTTACTTATTGCTTTCTTCTTTGTTCAGACGTTTATTTTATACACTAGAAGGTGGCCCGATTCTACGCATCGGGTATTCTAGAATTTACGTATTGTGTAGTTCATGTATGATTTTTGTTATATATATATATATAGAGAGAGATGTTGTTGTGTGTAGTTACCAAGTGTTTGTGTAGGGCGCTGTACATGTTCTGGGTGTTGTCTGGGTGTGACGGGGGGTGAGAGCGGTGTTGTATGTGTGTTGCGTGTGTTGCGTTGTTTGTGGAGCGCTGTGTGTCTGTAGCGTTGTTTGTGTGTTGCGCGGTTTGTGTGTGTGGTGTGTTTTGGGGGGAGGTATGTTTTGTGCAATGTGTGTGTTGTGCGGTATGTGCGTATATTTGTGTGTGCCGCGGTGTTTGTGTGTTGGGTGTTGTGTGTGTGCAGCGTTGTCTGTGTGTGTGGGTGTCTGTGTAGGGCAGTTGTTTGTGGTTCCCAGTGTGTGTGTGTGTGTGTGTGTGGTGTGTTGTGCAGTGCGCGCGTGTGTGTGTGTGTGTGTGTGTGCATCAGCCTCTCTTCTCTCAGCCTACCTCTCCCAGCCTCCCTCCTCCCAGCCTCCCTCAGCATCAGCCTCCCTCTCCCAGCCTCCCCAGCATCAGCCTCCGCCAGCATCAGCCTCTCTCCTTCCAGCCTCCTCCAGCATCAGCCTCCCTCTCCCAGCCTTCCCCAGGATCAGCCTCTCTCCTCCCAGCCTCTGTCCTCCCAGCCTTCCCCAGCATCAGCTTTCCCCTCCCAGCCTCCCTCAGCATCAGCCTTCCCCAGCATCAGCCTCTCTCCTCCCAGCCTCAGCCTCTCTCCTTCCAGCCTCCCCCAGCATCAGCCTCTCTCCTTCCAGCTTCCCTCAGCATCAGCCTCCCCTTCCCAGCCTTCCCCAGGATCAGCCTCTCTCCTCCCAGCCTCCTTCCTCCCAGCCTCCTTCCTTCCAGCCTCCCTCAGCATCAGCCTTCTGCTCCCAGTCTCCCCCAGCATCAGCCTCCCCATGCATCAGCCTCCACCAGCATCAGCCTCTCTCCTTCCAGCCTCTCTCCTTCCAGCCTCCCCCAGCATCAGCCTCCCCTTCCCAGCCTTCCCCAGGATCAGCCTCTCTCCTCCCAGCCTCCTTCCTCCCAGCCTCCCTCTCCCAGCCTCCCTCAGCATCAGCCTTCCGCTCCCAGTCTCCCCCAGCATCAGCCTCCCCAAGCATCAGCCTCCACCAGCATCAGCCTCTCTCCTTCCAGCCTCCCCCAGCATCAGCCTCTCTCCTTCCAGCCTCCCTCAGCATCAGCCTCCCGTTCCCAGCCTTCCCCAGGATCAGCCTCTCTCCTCCCAGCCTCCTTCCTCCCAGCCTCCCTCAGCATCAGCCTTCCCCTCCCAGTCTCCCCCAGCATCATCCTCCCCAAGCATCAGCCTCCACCAGCATTAGCCTCTCTCCTTCCAGCCTCCCCCAGCATCAGCCTCCCCAAGCATCAGCCTCCACCAGCATCAGCCTCCCTCGTCCCAGCCTCCCCCTCCCAGCCTCCCCCAGCATCAGCCTCTCTCCTCCCAGCCTTCCCCATGATCAGCCTCTCTGCTCCCAGCCTCCTCCAGCACGCCGTGCTCCTCTGCCGACACTCACACACCCGATCGCATCCACTCACACACACCCGATCGCATCCACTCACACACACCCGATCGCATCCACTCACACACACCCGATCGCATCCACTCACACACACCCGATCGCATCCACTCACACACACCCGATCGCATCCACTCACACACACCCGATCGCATCCACTCACACACACCCGATCGCATACACTCACACACACCCGATCGCATACACTCACACACACAGACACTGACGATATCGCACATACGCGCTTATACTCACAACATCCGGGGATATCACATGCTTCTGGCCATGTGATCCTCCGGCAGGTCCTGGAAGATCACAACAGCACAGTATCGCCGCCGAGAAGCAAGCGATATCCCAGGATGTTGTGAGTATGTGGATGCGATGTGATGTGTGTGTGTGAGTGAGTGTGATCTGATTTGTGTGTGTGTATGTGTGTGCTGTTATGTGTGTGCTGTTATGTGTGTGCTGTTATGTGTGTGCTGTTATGTGTGTGCTGTTATGTGTCTGTATTTTCCGCCGCTGCAGGACCTTGATGTGTGGATGCGATGTGATGTGTGTGTGAGGTGTGTATGAGAGTGAGTGTGAGCCGGTGTACACTGGTAACTATGATACACATCGGGTAACTAAGGGACCTTAGTTACCCGATGTGTATAATGGTTACCAGCTTTCACGGCCTCCGTGAAGATCCCAGCATCGCAAGGTTATGTGTGGCGCTGCTGGGATCCTGACGGAGCCGGTGTAGAAGCAAGAGATATCCCAGCATGTTGTGATGTGTGAGGTGTGTGTGAGAGTGAGTGTGAGAGTGAGTGTGATCTGATGTGTGTGTGTACTCACCTGGGAATCGGGGCTCCGTGTCAGTTGGGCCAGAGCGAGCGTGCATTGCGTGAGGGGGGCGGGGCCTGCAGAGAGCCGGGGCGAGAGGCCAATCCGTGTGGGGGGGCGGGGCCATGGCAAGCCCAGCGGCCAATCAGCTTTGTGTCACCGTAAGGACACAATTTCGGAGCATGACAGACAGACAGATAGACAGACAGATAGACAGACAGATAGACAGACAGACAGACAGACAGACAATAAGGCAATTATATATATAGATAGTAGAAAATAAAATCACAGGTTAGGATTTTTTGGTCTTTGGAGTCTTGTAAATGTACCAACTATATAACACTTGGCAAGCTAATATGCTTACTAGGCTTAAAGGAAACGTGGTAACAGATTCATGCTGCTCGAATTATGGTCAGTATGCATCTGAGTTTGGCTGTTCAAATACAGAAGTATATTTTATTTTGAACTGCTGAGGCGTTTCAGATTATACACACACCGTGTGCAGAATTATTAGGCAAGTTGTATTTTAGAGGGTTTCTTATTATTGATCAACAACTATGCTCTCAATCAACCCAAAAGACTCATAAATATCAAAACTTAATATTTTTGGAAGTTGGAGTGAGTTTTTTTTAGATTTGGCTATCTTAGGAGGATATCTGTTTGTGCAGATAACTATTTCAGTGCATAATTATTAGTTAACTTAATAAAAACCAAATATATTCCCATCTCAATTGTTTATTTTCACCAGGTAAACCAATATAACTGCACAAAATTTAGAAATAAAAAATTTCTGACATGCAAAAACAAAACCCCAAAAATTTGTGACAATATAGCCATCTTTCTTTATGATGACACTCAACAGCCTATCATCCATAGATTCTGTTAGTTGCTTGATCTGTTTACTATCAACATTGCGTGCAGCAGCCATCACAGCCTCCCAGACACTGTTCCGAGAGGTGTACTGTTTTCCCTCCCTGTAGATCTCACATTTTATGAGGGACCATGTGTTCTCTATGGGGTTCAGATCAGGTGAACAAGGGGCCCATGTCATTATTTTTTCATCTTTTAGACCTTTACTGGCCAGCCAAGCTGTGGAGTAGTTGGATGCATGTGATGGAGCATTGTCCTGCATGAAAATCATGTTTTTCTTGAACAATACTGACTTCTTCCTGTACCACTGCATGAAGAAGTTGTCTTCTAGAAACTGGCAGCAGGTCTGGGAGTTGAGCTTCACTCCATCCTCAACCCGAAAAGGTCCAACAAGTTCATCTTTGATGATACCAATCCATACCAGTACCCCACCTCCACCTTGCTGGCGTCTGAGTTGGAGTGGAGCTCTCTGCTCTTTACTGATCCAGCCTCTGGCCCATCCATCTGGCCCATCAAGAGTCACTCTCATTTCATCAGTCCATAAAACCTTTGAAAAATCAGTTTTAAGATATTTCTTGTCCCAGTCTTGACGTTTTATCTTATGTTTCTTGTTCAAAGGTGGTAGTTTTTTAGCCTTCCTTACCTTGGCCATGTCCCAGAGTATGGCACACCTTGTGCTTTTTGATACTCCAATAACGTTACAGCTCTGAATATGGCCAAACTGGTGGCAAATGGCATCTTGGCAGCTTCACACTTAATTTTCCTCAATTCATGGCAGTTATTTTGCACCTTTTTTGCCCAACACGCTTCTTGCGAACCTGTTGGCTATTTGCCACGAAGCGCTTGATTGTTCAGTGATCACGCTTCAAAAGAATGGCAATGTCAAGACTGCTGCAACCCTCTGAAAGACATCTCACAATTTCGGACCGTCAAATCTCTCTTCTGACCCATTTTGCGAAAGGAAAGGAAGTTGCCTAATAATTAAGCACACCTTATATAGGGTGTTGATGTCATTACACCACACCCCTCCTCATTACAGAGATGCACCTGATTTACTTAATTCGTAGTTGGCTCTCAAGCCTATACAGCTTGGAGTAGGACAACATGTATAAAATTTATCATGTGATCAAAATACTCATTTGCCTAATAATTCTGCACACGGTGTACTTTAAAAACCCACATGCTATGTGTCGCCGCTAACTAGTCTGAGGTAGGTCCGAGGCTGATTTCTCTCCAACTCGCTGCAGTTGACAGACAGATCTCACCCTATGTATAAACATAGAGAAAGTCCTATCAGGCAATATGATCGGGGCAGAGAGAAGCCATCTATGATTCCTAGTCGAACTAGTCAGCAAAGACTCAAAATCTCCAGCTGCATTTCAAAGTATACTTACTCTGAAATGACGCAGAATTTCAGGTTAAAACATACACAGCTTCAATCACATAAGACATGATTTGGGGATCATGAATCTAATGATGGTTTCCTTATAAATAATATTTGACATCATTAGTTTGGATGAGTATTATCTTTTAATTGCCATATGTAAATAGTATCTGCTATCTTCTTTATTGTTTCCAACTACTAATTTTTAATAAGTTTAATTTTAAAGTTCTTAAGTATAATGTTAGGTTGATGTGGCACATTAATGGTTGTTAAAGCACCACTCCAGCATTTTTGTTTATTTTACCGCTGGAGTTGTGCTTTAAATCTATGTGCACTGACATCAAACAATGAAAAATAGTCCTGCTCACCTGTCCATCAGAGTGCACCGGATGAGAAGTTCCATATAAGCAAATCATAGAAAAAAATCCAGAATTTCTATAAAACAGACCTTTATTTTTTCAGATTAAAAATAGAATTAAACAGGGTAAGCTCCAACATGTAGTGGTTTATGCATTTCAAGGTTAAAATGCCTCTTGATTTTTACCTATATATCAAAAAGACTGACCCTCACATCCAACAGGTGTGAACAGGTGCTAGCTGAAAACACTATATAACTGCTTTATATTTGTAGTGCATTTCTTTCTGACTGAGCACTCCGCCCTATAACTAGATTGTGTCCTTCCTCCTTTATAGCTGGATCTTTTCTGCCCAGACACATAGGTTTTTAACCTTGAATGAGGCATTTAAGTTATTGTCCCGGTATATTAGAGATCACCTTGTCGTTGGTTACAAGGCCTGAAGAAGACGACACAGAAATGTTCGCGCGTCGGGGTAGATGTCACACACCTGGATTTGTGCTCCATATATACTCTGGTAAATTTCCTCATTTATCTGTACTTACTTTGTATCTATTACTGGCTCTATATGACTATTTAGCATCATGGATACCAATTGTATTATGGAGCAGCTTCCTCTTACACTATATACCTGTAACCTTATGCGGTTAGTATATATTTTATTATAGCCACATACTATTGATAATTTTGTTGATGCATGTTATATACATACTTGGGTAATATATTTTTGTGTTATCACCACTGCTGCATATTATGGCAGAAATTAGGTGTATGTATTGTGCTCTATTGTAAATTTACCCCTTCTTAGCACGTGACACTTTATATCCCCTTGTTGTCTAATTAATTATTAATTTTGTACCTTAACCCTTATTTATATTTTTGCACCCCTCCCCCCTTTTTCTTGCATACCGTGTGGTTTGAGGGTTGCTTCATTTGTGACGCCCTTCTTTTTCCAGCCAATGGTTGTGTTTTTTAAAAATAATTTGAAAATCTAATATATGCTCTTGTAATCGAATACTAATAAAGATATTATTTTGTCAAAATGGACATTGCCACACATATGCATTTTTTATGCGCATCTGTGAAGGAGCCTAAAACAGGTGTCAGTGGACTTAAAATTGAAGCACCCCGCTAGTGCTGAAAAAAAATGCTGAAGTGGTGCTTTAAATTACCACAAACCGGCTAGATGTAAACCAGTCACCAGTTATTTAATGACTTGTTCAGATAGGCACAACATAATTCTATGCACACAGAATAGTTGTTAATATGCATAGAAATATGAATAGAATAGAATGTTATTGGCAGCACAATACTGTTTACAGAAGATTATGTGTTGATGATAAGAATTATTTTTTGTCTAGAATCCTTTGTAAATGAACCAATAGTTGGGAAATATGAATGCTCATTCCTTAACTTTTCATAGCTTAAATAAAGACTACCGTGTTTCCCTGAAAATAAGACACAGTTTTATATTACTTTTTTTGCCCAGAAAAAAAGCTTCTTTTTAGGGTAGTGCTTACTTTTGGGGAAGTTTACCCCCCCAAAAAAATAGAGGCGCCCAGCAGAATTATACTTACCAGTCCCCGGATGTCTGCGTCCCTCCCAGGTACTCCTGTGATCCTCAGCGGGCGCTCCCAGCAGGTGTGCTCCTCAGCTGTCCTCCACCTGGACAACAATGGAATATTCATCAGTGGTCTTTTTACAATACAAAGATAAAATTAAAAAGAAACTATCAGGAAAAACAGTATATACAGTTAGGTCCAGAAATATTTGGACAGTGACACAAGTTTTGTTATTTTAGCTGTTTACAAAAACATGTTCAGAAATACAATTATATATATAATATGGGCTGAAAGTGCACACTCCCAGCTGCAATATGAGAGTTTTCACATCCAAATCGGAGAAAGGGTTTAGGAATCATAGCTCTGTAATGCATAGCCTCCTCTTTTTCAAGGGACCAAAAGTAATTGGACAAGGGACTCTAAGGGCTGCAATTAACTCTGAAGGCATCTCCCTCGTTAACCTGTAATCAATGAAGTAGTTAAAAGGTCTGGGGTTGATTACAGGTATGTGGTTTTGCATTTGGAAGCTGTTGCTGTGACCAGACAACATGCGGTCTAAGGAACTCTCAATTGAGGTGAAGCAGAACATCCTGAGGCTGAAAAAAAAGAAAAAATCCATCAGAGAGATAGCAGACATGCTTGGAGTAGCAAACTCAACAGTCGGGTACATTCTGAGAAAAGAGGAATTGACTGGTGAGCTTGGGAACTCAAAAAGGCCTGGGCGTCCACGGATGACAACAGTGGTGGATGATCGCCGCATACTTTCTTTGGTGAAGAAGAACCCGTTCACAACATCAACTGAAGTCCAGAACACTCTAAGTGAAGTAGGTCTAAGTCAACAGTAAAGAGAAGACTCCATGAAAGTAAATACAAAGGGTTCACATCTAGATGCAAACCATTCATCAATTCCAAAAATAGACAGGCCAGAGTTAAATTTGCTGAAAAACACCTCATGAAGCCAGCTCAGTTCTGGAAAAGCATTCTATGGACAGATGAGACAAAGATCAACCTGTACCAGAATGATGGGAAGAAAAAAGTTTGGAGAAGAAACGGAACGGCACATGATCCAAGGCACACCACATCCTCTGTAAAACATGGTGGAGGCAACGTGATGGCATGGGCATGCATGGCTTTCAATGGCACTGGGTCACTTGTGTTTAATGATGACATAACAGCAGACAAGAGTAGCCGGATGAATTCAGAAGTGTGCCGGGATATACTTTCAGCCCAGATTCAGCCAAATGCCGCAAAGTTGATCGGACGGCGCTTCATAGTACAGATGGACAATGACCCCAAGCATACAGCCAAAGCTACCCAGGAGTTCATGAGTGCAAAAAAGTGGAACATTCTGCAATGGTCAAGTCACTCACCAGATCTTAACCCAATTGAGCATGCATTTCACTTGCTCAAATCCAGACTTAAGACGGAAAGACCCACAAACAAGCAAGACCTGAAGGCTGCGGCTCTAAAGGCCTGGCAAAGCATTAAGAAGGAGGAAACCCAGCGTTTGGTGATGTCCATGGGTTCCAGACTTAAGGCAGTGATTGCCCCCAAAGGAATCACAACAAAATATTGAAAAAAAAAATATTTTGTTTGGGTTTGGTTTATTTGTCCAATTACTTTTGACCTCCTAAAATGTGGAGTGTTTGTAAAGAAATGTGTACAATTCCTACAATTTCTATCAGATATTTTTGTTCAAACCTTCAAATTAAATGTTACAATCTGCACTTGAAATCTGTTGTAGAGGTTTCATTTCAAATCCAATGTGGTGGCATGCAGAGCCCAACTCGCGAAAATTGTGTCAATGTCCAAATATTTCTGGACCTAACTGTACATGGTGCCATAGTGGTGATCTGAAGGTAAATACCATTTTAAACATACAAACATTTCTAATTGGAAGTGCACTTACAGCGAGAAAGTTAACTTTTATTCTCCCTGCAGCTGCTCGCTTCCATTCATCTGACAATGTCTGTTTACTAGACAATAAGCGTGCTTTAATCTTTCCCCCTGCATCTTGACACATAAACCTGATCTACAAAATATATTTAGAGTAGTATGTCTGTCAAGGAGTGGGTTGGAGGACTGGCTGATTACAGGACACTCAATAGTATCTGAGCACTAAGACTGTGTGCGCACACTGCATTTTTTGCTGTGTTGTTTGGTGCAATTTGTTGCCCAAAACTGAATGCCTTTCCTTTCTGTTTTCTTTCACTTCCTTTTTGATGATGCTTCATTTGAGAATCCCAGTACATGCTGGGATACTCATGTGAAATGTCATTAGGGTCAGAGGCTGTAGTCATTACTGCAGCCTGTGCCCATCGCTGAAACAAAGCGTCATCAGTGACGTTCATTTCAGGGGCTCATCCCTGCAATGCTGTGTACTGTGCAATGTCAAAACTGGGAAAAAGCAGCTTTATGAGGTGTAGTTTTTATCTGGACTTTTTTAAATCTTTTTTACTCCTTAATTTTATCAATTGCTCACTTGTCACTGCAATACTGTAGCACTGTGCCTTTATTAGGCTTCCGACTGCTGTAACAATGCCATCAGCACCCCACTTTGAAGTCGAGTGGAGTCAATGAGCGTTATAAGGGACTGTTTCCCAGACTTTAAAGCTCTTAAATGTTACTGTGATACGTTAAACTATTCGGATCAACACTAGCTCTGATTACAGAAGTTAGATTCTGGTGCCAGCTACATAAGGCCTCCTTCACATGTCCGTGTTTCCTGTAAGTGTGGTGTCCGTTTCCACGCATACCAAAGTCCCAGACACATGTTGACCCATTAAATTTAACAGTCCGTGTGGAGCACACGTGTGTTCATGTGCTCCACATGGCGACATGTCCATTTTCTGTCATAGTATCATAGTATCATAGTATCATAGTTTTTAAGGTTGAAGGGAGACTCTAAGTCCATCTAGTTCAACCCGTAGCCTAACATTTTGATCCAGAGGAAGGCAAAAAAACCCAATGTGTCAAATAAGCTCCAATTGGGAAAAAATGTCCTTCCTGACTCCACATCCGGCAATCAGACTAGTTCCCTGGATCAATACCCTGTCATAAAATCTAATATACATAACTGGTAATATTAAATTTTTCAAGAAAGGCATCCAGGCTCTGCTTAAATGTTAGTAGTGAATCACTCATTACAACATCATGCGGCAGAGAGTTCCATAGTCTCACTGCTCGTACAGTAAATAATCCTCGTCTGTGATTATGATTAAACCTTCTTTCCTCAAGACGTAGCGGATGCCCCCGTGTTCCAGTCGCAGGCCTAGGTGTAAAAAGATCTTTGGAAAGGTCTCTGTACTGTCCCCTCATATATTTATACATTGTGATTAGATCCCCCCTAAGCCTTCGTTTTTCCAAACTAAATAACCCCAAGTTTAATAACCTGTCTTGGTATTGCAGCCCACCCATTCCTCTAATAATCTTGGTCGCTCTTCTCTGCACCCTCTCCAGTTCAGCCATGTCCTTCTTATATATCGGTGACCAGAATTGTACACAGTATTCTAAGTGCGGTCGCACTAGTGACTTGTACAGAGGTAGAACTATATTTTTTTCATGAACACTTATACCTATTTTAATACATCCCATTATTTTATTAGCCCTGGCAGCAGCTGCCTGACACTGTCCACTAAAGTGAAGTTTACCATCCACCCATACACCCAAGTCTTTTTCTGTGTCTGTTTTACCCAGTGTTCTACAATTAAGTACATAATCATAAATGTTATTTCCTCTACCCAAGTGCATGACCTTAAATTTATCTACATTAAACTTCAATTGCCACTTCTCAGCCCAATCCTCTAATTTACATAAATCTCCCTGTAATATAAAATTATCCTCCTCTGTATTGATTACCCTGCAGAGTTTAGTATCATCTGCAAATATTGAAATTCTACTCCGCATGCCCCCAACAAGGTCATTTATAAATATGTTGAAAAGAAGCGGGCCCAATACTGACCCCTGTGGTACCCCACTATGAACTGAGACCCAGTCCGAGTACGTACCATTAATAACCACCCTTTGTTTCCTATCACTGAGCCAGTTTTTAACCCAGTTACACATATTTTCCCCTATCCCCATTATTCTCATTTTATGTACCAACCTTTTGTGTGGCACCGTATCAAAAGCTTTTGAAAAGTCCATATACACAACATCCACTGCATTTCCCTGGTCCAGGCTTGAACTTACCTCTTCATAGAAGCTGATCAAATTAGTTTGACAGGATCGATCCCTCATAAACCCATGTTGATACTCTGTCATAAGGTTATTTTTCTTGAGATACTCCAGTATAGCATCTCTCAAGAAACCCTCAAGGATTTTACCAACCGTAGAGGTTAAACTTACCGGCCTATAATTTCCTGGCTCAGTTTTTGTCCCCTTTTTGAATATTGGCACCACATTTGCTATGCGCCAGTCCTGCGGTACCGACCCTGTTATTAAGGAATCTGAGAAGATTAAAAATAATGGTCTATCTATCACAGAACTCAATTCCTGTAGTACTCTGGGGTGTATGCCATCCGGGCCCGGAGATTTGTCAACCTTAGTGATTTCGAGGCAGCGGCGTACTTCCTGCTGGGTTAAGCAGGTAATATTCAAGGGTGAATTTATGGTATCACTGGTCATGTCATCTGCCATGGCATTTTCTTCTATAAAAACCGTAGAAAAAAAGTCATTCAGCAGGATGGCTTTACCCTCATCCCCTTCCACCATTTCACCAAGACTATTTTTAAGGGGGCCAACACTATTGCTTTTCAGTTTTTTACTGTTTATGTAGTTAAAGAATATTTTAGGATTATTTTTACTTTCTCTCGAAATGAGTCTCTCTGTCTAAAACTTAGCTAACTTAATTTGCTTTTTACATATTTTCTTTAATTTTCTATAATTATATAATGTCTCATCACTACCTACCCTCTTTAATTCTTTTAAGGCTTTCTGTTTTTCTTTTATTGCTTCCCTTACAGCTCTATTTAGCCATAGGGGTTTCCTCCTATTTCTAGCATGTTTGTTCCCATAGGGTATATTTTCTGCACAAGCCCTATTCAGGATGCTCATAAAAGTCTCCCATTTGCTTTGTGTACTTTTATTACTTAGTACATCATCCCAGTTTATTGCACTAAGATCATCTCTCAACCGTTTAAAATTTGCTTTCCTGAAGTTTAGTGTCCTTGTAGCCCCTCTACTAGACATCTTACTAAAGAATACATGAAAACTTATTATTTTGTGATCACTATTCCCCAAGTAACCCCCAACTTGTATATTTGATATGCGGTCTGGCCTATTGGTTAGTACAAGGTCTAGTAGTGCTCCCCCTCTTGTGGGGTCCTGTACCATTTGTGAAAGGTAATTATCTTTCATTGTTATCAAAAATCTATTTCCTTCGCTGGAACTGCAAGTTTCTGTTCCCCAATTTATATCAGGATAGTTAAAGTCCCCCATAATAATTACCTCTCCGAGACTCGCTGCTTTATCAATTTGCTTTATGAGGAGATTCTCTACCTCTTCCATAATATTCAGTGTCTTATAACACACCCCTATCAGTATTTTATTATTCATTCTCCCCCCCTTATCTCCACTCATAGGGACTCTACATTCTCAGTACCCTCACATATGTTGTCACGCAGGATGGGTTTTAAGGATGATTTTACATATAGACACACACCTCCCCCTCGCTTATTTGTACGGTCATTCCTGAATAGGCTATAACCCTGTAAATTAACAGCCCAGTCATAGCTCTCATCCAGCCATGTCTCTGATATCCCCACTATATCATAATTTTCTTCCAACAATATTAATTCTAATTCCTCCACCTTATTTGTGAGGCTTCGGGCATTAGTGTACATGCACGTTACGTATGACTCTGTACCTGTATTCCTGCTTACTGTATTAACTGTCCTAACCCTTCCCCCCGTACCACCCCCAATTTCATTACTTGTGCCCTGGTCACTATCTGCACTACATTCCCCTTCTATAAAGTGAATACCCTCGCCCCCCATTCCTAGTTTAAACACTCCTCCAACCTTCTAGCCATTTTCTGCCCCAGCAGAGCTGCACCTTCCCCATTAAGATGCAGCCCATCCCTAGCATAGAATCTGTAGCCAACTGAAAAGTCGGCCCAATTCTCCAGGAACCCAAAACCCTCTTTCCTACACCAATTCCTGAGCCACCTGTTAATCTCCCTGATCTCTCTTTGCCTCTCTGGTGTGGCTCATGGCACAGGTAGTATTTCTGAAAATACCACCTTTGAGGTCCATGCTTTAAGCTTACAACCTAATTCCCTGAAATCATCTTTAAGGACCTTCCACCTACCTCTAACTTTGTCATTTGTGCCAATGTGTACAATGACCGCTGGGTCCTCCCCAGCCCCTCCCAGTAATCTGTCAACCCGATCAGCGATGTGCCGAACTCGAGCGCCAGGAAGACAACACACTGTTCGGCGATCCCTGTCTTTGTGACAGATTGCCCTATCTGTCTCCCTAATAATTGAGTCCCCCACTACCAGTACCTGTCTTGCCTGCCCTGCACTCCTATTCCCCCCCTTACTGGAGCAGACACTCCTCTGGCGTTCAGAGGTCATGCCTTGCTGCAGCAATGCTACCCCTATAATGACATCCCCCTCATCTGCCAAGTTTGCAAACCTATTGGGGTGTGTCAGTTCAGGACTAGCCTTCCTAGCACTTTTCCCTTTACCCCCCTTTCTAACTGTCACCCAGCTACCTACCTCACCATCCTGCCGCTCCCTATTACGATCCTCCCCCACATCTGACCCAGCAAGCTGCTGCTCAGTGAGCAGCACACTCCTTTCCATATTGCTAATGCATCTCAGAGTTGCCAGCTGCTCATTTAGATCCAGTATCTGGGCTTCCAAATGTGCAACTTGCTCACATCTCGAACAACAGTATGCACCCTCGAACGGCTTTTCAAGGACTGCATACATGAGACAAGATGTACACTGGATCGCATTAGCAATAGTGGAGCACATTTTCTAATGGGGATAGCACTAAACAAATGTTAAGTAATTAAACAACTAAATACAAACAATTCTACTCACACTTACTTTTGCTCACACTTTGCTCACTCACGCTCACAGTGAAGAAGACAGGCTAAAATCTAGCGGCGCGCGGTTTAACATGGCATCAACATGGGTGTCACACCTATCGCACACTAATGTGATCCATGTGATATCAGTGTGACACGTAGCAGAGAAAACACATCACTTAAAAAAAAAATGTATACTAAGGCTATGTGCGCACTTACCGGATTTTGCCGCGGATTTTCCGTGGATTTGCTGCATGTTTCGCTGCAGAAAATGTTCATAACATCTCTGCAGTGAATCACCAGCAAATCCTATGGAGAAAAAAAATCCTGCGCGCCCTGGGCGGAATTTGACAGCTGCATGTTTTGCTGCGGGAATCCCGCAGCAAAAACAAGTGCATGTCAGTTCTTTTCCGCACATCGCTGCGGGATTTCACTCCATTGACTCCAATGTTAATCATGAAATCCCGCAGGGAATAACGCAGGCAGCAAATTCTGTGCGGTTCACTGCGTTTTCCTGCGTTATTGCCTGCGGTATTTCGCGGTTTACCTCCGGTAATGTACATCGCCTGTCTGCGGTTTTGCAGGGAAGTGATGTCATTACAGGAAGAGGAAGTGGAGCAGAGAGTAAACACACACAGATCACAGACATACATAGACATAGAACACAGACATCACAGACACAGACACATAGAACACACATAGAAAGAAAACGGAAATATAGAAAACAAAGAACGTGGGCTCCGCTGCATATTTACCTTCCAGCCGAGGTAAGCACACAGCGGCGGCCCGGTATTCTCAGGCTGGGGAGGGAGAGGGGCAGGGGTAATGTCCCCCGCCTCACTCCCCCTCCCGCAGCCGAGAATATCAGCCGCAGCTGCCCCGGCACTGTCGCATACATTATGCGGCAGCACCGGGAGTGTCCTCGGCTCTTCCTGCCGCCGTGTAGCACTGGCGGTCAGGGTAATATAACAAGGGGTTAATGGTGGTGGATCACCGCCATTAACCCCAGGCTTGATCATGGCAGCGTCTATGTGACAGCTGACATGATCAACCCGTAAGTAAAGTGAATAAAACACAGACACCGAAAAATCCTTTATTTTAAATAAAACCAACAAGCCTCGTTCACCATTTTATTAACCCCTCCCGCAACAAAACTCCGGCGTAATCCACAGCTCCGACATAATCCACATCTCCGGCTCCGGCGTCCTGCACTGCTGACATCCAGCCGCGACTGTCACAGACACAGCGCTGAATGCAGCAGACAGCAGAGGTAATTACCGGTCATTTCCCACGGCCGGTAATGTGAACTCACTGCCGACTGTGGGAAATGCAGCGATCTGTCCTCTATCTATCTATCTATCTATCATCTATCTATCCCTCTATCTATTCTTCTGTCTCTTTATCTATCTATCTACTATCTCAGAATTAAATGACTTTTTTTTTTTTTTTTCAATGTGCTTTATTGCATTGAATGCAATAAAGCACATCCCAACCCGCACGCGGCAAAACCGCGGCAATACCGCGAATAATACCGCGGTAAAACCGCAGCAAACCGCGGCAAACCGCATGCGGTTTTCGGGTGCGGTTTCCCGCGGTTTTTTACCGCGGGTGCGGTAATCTTTGAGAGCATGCAGAATTTTCTCAAGAAAATTCCATTTCCCAGTGCGCACATAGCCTTACCTGTCTCTGGTGCTGCTGTCTCCGGCGCTTCTGTGGCTTCCAGGTGCCGCTCATTATGCTTATGAATATTCATTGCATTAACTGCTGACCCAGAAGCAACAAAATGGAGTCGAGAAGGGGTTAAAGCCGCGCATCAGCCGAAATGAAGATGTAACGTGTTGATGAAGATAAACTTTCTTTTATTCCATAGGTCTACGCGTTTCGAGGTAACACTTCTTCTTCAGGACCAGTACATCAACATAAAAGCATTAAACAGATGAAGATCACAGATATATATACACAGCTGATAAAAGGAGAACTGCCTACTACAAAGAAAAAAAATCAGCGGGAGGATCCTCTCATCGGATGACATGGCAAAAACATAATAATACATCAAATCCTCATATACTTGATAATTAAACATATCATTGTGAAACAGCAAACATTTTTCATGTAAGAAAAGTCCAAAAAAAAAAAATTTTTTGTGTGTGAAAGTAATAAAAAGAAAAATAAAAAAGCAAAAAAACATGTATATATGTGTGTATATGAGATGACTAGAACCCATTATATTGGTCATGGGTATTCTTTAAAGTAAGACTTCGTTTTAGTGATTGTGACCACCAGTGTTCTCATGAAAGAAAGCCAAAGAGAAAGTATAGAAAAGAATCAAAGAACAAATTTATAAATATAAATATATATACACAATAGAAATTAGTGGATCCAAAAATAGTGAATATTAAATCAAACATAAGAGAAAGTAAATGTGTATGAACATATGAAACTTCGGGTTGTTAGCTTCACAAAAAAAAAATTGTGCTAGAAAAATGCGAATATTGTATGTATGAAGTAGAGTTGAGCGCGGTTCGAGGTTCTCCAGCGGCTCGAGTGATTTTGGGGGCTGTTCTAGATCGAACTAGAACTCGAGCTTTTTGCTAAAGCTCGATAGTTCTAGATACGTTCGAGAACGGTTCTAGCAGCAAAAAGACAAGCTAATTACTAGCTGGCTTTCCGCTGTAATAGTGTAAGTCACTCTGTGACTCACACTATTATGAAATTTCAGTGTATAGTCTGTGGGAACAGCGCATTCAGATCACTGCTGTTTGGATAATGGCGATCGCCATTTTTTTTTCCTTTTCTTCCTTTCCTAAGCGCGCGCGTGTAGTGGGGCGGGCCAGCATGTCAGCCAATCCCAGACACACACAGCTAAGTGGACTTTTAGCCAGAGAAGCAATGGCATGTGAGATAGGATGTCCATGTCACATGTCCCTGCATTATAAAAATGAGTATCTGCCCGTCCGGACGCCATTATCTCTTTTGCGTCTGGGTGTCAGTCACCGCTGGCGTAGCTCCTGTCTCCGATACTGCTGTGTACGCTCTATACACAGCGCTATACAGAATAGGGATAGAAGTTTCTTTCAGACGTTCTAAGGGCTAATACCGGCAGGGTCAGAGCCATAGGTGACAGTCAGGGCAGTGAAAACAGATTTTAACAGCTACACAAGATGACAGCGTCTGTGTAGCTAAGGTCAGGGATTTCCTCGCTGCATTTCCCCTTTAGGAGGGATAGAAAGGGAGGCTTCCTTTCCTCTACCCAGACCCACAACCCTGGCACTGTACCCTCCTGCCCTTTGCACACTCAAACTCATTGTTACTAAGCCATTATACTTGCAAACACTGAGGAAACTTAGTGGCATCCTAAACGTGGCTGTTGGACTTCTGTATTGTCCCACTAGTGCAAAGATATTTGCAGCACGTCTGCCTGCATTGCGCACTCAAACTCATTGTTACTAAGCCATTATACTAGCAAAGACTGAGGAAACTTAGTGGCATCCTAAACGTGGCTATTGGACCTCTGTATTGTTCCACTAGTGCAAAGATATTTGCAGCACGTCTGCCTGCATTGCACACTCAAACTCATTGTTACTAAGCCATTATACTAGCAAACACTGAGGAAACTTAGTGGCATCCTAAAAGTGGCTGTTGGACTTCTGTATTGTCCCACTAGTGCAAAGATATTTGCAGCACGTCTGCCTGCATTGCACACTCAAACTCATTGTTACTAAGCCATTATAATAGCAAACACTGAGGAAACTTAGTGGCATCCTAAAAGTGGCTGTTAGACTTCATTATTGTCCCACTAGTGCAAAGATATTTGCAGCACGTCTGCCTGCATTGCACACTCAAACTCATCGTTACTAAGCCATTATACTAGCAAACACTGCTGCCAGTTTAAGGGCCGTAGTTGCATTGTCAGGGATAATTATTGTTGTTTATTCTGCTGTTAATAAAGCTAGACCACCGATGAAATCTACACCACCTCTCAATTTTTACTACCACATTTTAAGTGCACAATCTTGCCGCAATCAAGATGAGTGGCAAAATGACAGATGCTGGTGGAAAGGGGAAGAGGCGTGTTGGAAAAGGAAAAAAAGGGTTTGTCCGTGGGAAAGGTGGTAAAGCTCCATTAACATCTGCTGAAGATAGACCATCTTCCAGCAAAAGTAAGATGTCTACTACTTACCGTGGACAATCCGATGTGCTCCCTTTTTTACGGACACGAACAACTGGAACAAAGGTAGATGATGGCCAAAAAAGGAAAATGCTTGAATGGATCTCAAGTGGTCCAACAAGTGCCGTCTCCGCCACCTCAACTACTGCATCCAAAAAACACCAGTCCTCTGAGTTGTCATCCCAATCACACTTGCATTCTCACAGCTCTCAAGTCTCCATCCGCCCTGCACAGTATGGTGGAACTGAGATGGCTGAGTCTGCAGAGCTGTTCAGTCACACTATAGCCTGGGAATCAGAGGTCTTCTCCCAAGCTACAGTGAGTACAGACCAGAAAATGGTCTGCAGTGATGCCCAGAACCTTTGTGACTCAGATTCAGGCCGTGATGACCAAGTTTCTGAGCATATTGTTGACCCTTATTCACAAACTGAAACACCTGTGGTAATAGACAATGAGGAACATACTGATGACGATGAGACGCAGATACCAGATTGGGATGACAACTTAAATATTCGGTCAGGGCAAGAAGAGGCTCGGTCTGAGGGTGAGGGGAGTGCAAACACAACAATTGATGAGGAAGTTCTAGATCCCACCTACTGTCAACCCACAGTCAGGCCCTCGAGGAGGTCAACAGAGACGGTGGAGGAGGATGCAACTGACGACGAAGTTACCATGTGCCTTCCTGTACAGAGTCGGAGTACTGGTAGCACGTCTACAACTGCATCCTCAGCCACCACTGTGCCTCTGAGCACTAGTCGGGGGGGATAAGCAGGTCGCGTGCCCTCTAAGCCTTGCCTTGCCTGGTCCTTTTTTGACATAGCAAAAGATCGCCCAAATTATGTGATCTGTAAAATTTGTCATGATTCTGTTAGTAGAGGGCAAAACCTCAGCAGTTTGACAACTTCTTCCATGAATCGTCACATGAATAAATATCATATGTCCCAGTGGGAAGCTCACCGTGCTGCAATGCAGCCTAGCGGAGCCAACCATCCACCGCCTTCCCCTTCCAGTGCATCCGCGCGCTCTTCATCTTCTAGGACTGTGGGGACAGCTGTCACACCTGGTTTTCCACGCACAACTTCCACCACTGTAACCGCAACAGGCAGTTTGCTTGGTAGGTCGTCAGTTGGTTTGGAAGGGGAAACAAGTACGTGTGTACAGCTCTCTCAAACATCGATAGCACCAATGTTGGATGAAGGTGACATCATGTCTACGCCTGCACTTTCCTCACAAAGCTGCATTTTTCCAGGGACACCCTACTCAACACCGTCTACACACAGCAGCCAGATCTCTGTCCCTCAGATGTGGACAAATAAAAGGCCATTTCCTGCGACCCATGACAAAGCTAAGAGGTTGACTTTATCCCTCTGTAAGCTCTTGGCTACCGAAATGCTGCCTTTCCGCCTGGTGGACACACAGGATTTTAGAGACCTTATGTCTGTCGCTCTGCCCCAGTACCGGATGCCCAGTCGCCACTACTTCTCTAAGAAAGGTGTGCCCGCGCTACACCAGCATGTCGCACACAACATCACTGCTTCCTTGAGAAACTCTGTGTGTCAACGGGTGCATTTCACCACCGATACTTGGACCAGTAAGCATGGACAGGGACGTTACATGTCGCTGACTGGGCACTGGGTAACTATGGTGATAGATGGTGAAGGGTCTGCTGCACAAGTCTTGCCGTCCCCACGACTTGTGTGTCAATCCTCTGTCTGTCCAAGTTCTGCCACTGCTTCTGCCTCCTCCACCTCATCTGGGTCCTCCACCTTCGCCCCAAGCCTGCCTGGTCAGGCCACCAGCGTTCGCACTGCGCAGAAGGAATCACGCACCCCTCATTACTATGCTGGCAGCAGAGCGCAACGGCATCAGGCGGTCTTTAGCTAGACATGTCTTGGAAATAGGAGTCACAAAGTGGCTGAGTTGTGGGCAGCTCTGGAGACTGAGTTTAATAAATAGTTGTCTCCACTCAACCTGCAGCCTGGTAAGGCCGTGTGCGACAATGCTGCAAACCTGGGTGCGGCCCTTCACCTGGGCAAGATGACACACGTGCCTTGTATGGCTCACGTGTTGAACCTTGTTGTCCAGCAATTTTTAACACACTATCCCGGCCTAGATGGGCTTCTGACCAGGGCACGAAAACTGTCTGCTCACTTCCGCCGTTCCACCGCTGCAGCTGAGCGACTTGCATCGCTCCAGAAGTCTTTCGGCCTGCCGGTTCATCGCCTGAAATTCGATGTGCCGATACGCTGGAATTCGACTCTCCACATGTTACAGCGACTGTGGCAGCACCGCCGAGCCCTGGTGCAATACGTCATGACGTATAGCCTGGGCCAACGAGATGCAGAGGTGGGGCAGATCACCCTGATGGAGTGGTCTCCGATCAAGGACCTATGCACCCTTCTGCACAGTTTCGACATGGCGACGAATATGTTTAGCGCTGACAGTGCCATTATCAGCATGACAATTCCAGTCATTTACATGCTGGAGCACACGCTAAACACTATTCGGAGTCAGGGGGTGGGACAACAGGAAGGGGAGGAACTACAGGAGGATTCATATGCGCAAGACACAACAACATCACCAAGGTCCAGACGTTCATCATCACCAACGCGGCAGGCATGGGACCATGGGGGACAGGGATCAACAAGGGCGCATGTTAGCAGGCGAAATGTTGAGGAAGGTGCAGGAGAACATGAAGAAATGGAGGACGAACTGTCCATGGACATGGAAGACTTAGCGGATGAGGGAGACCTTGGTCAAATTTCAGTTGAAAGAGGTTGGGGGGAGATGTCAGAGGAAGAAAGAACGGTTAGCACCTCTATGCCACAAACACAGCGTGGACTTAGTCCGCATGGCTGCGCAAGACACATGAGCGCATTCTTGCTGCACTACCTCCAACATGACCCTCGTATTGTCAAAATTAGAAGTGATGATGACTACTGGCTTGCCACACTATTAGATCCCCGGTACAAGTCCAAATTTTGTGACATAATTCCAGCCATAGAAAAGGACGCACGTATGCAGGAGTATCAGCAGAAGCTGTTACTCAATCTTAGCTCGGCTTTTCCACCAAACAACCGTGCAGGTGCAGGGAGTGAATCTCCCAGTTGTAACTTGACAAACATGGGACGGTCTCGTCATCTCCAACAGTCTACCCGTACCAGTAGCACCGCATCTGGTGCTGGTAACAGCAATTTTATTGAATCTTTTCATAATTTTTTTAGACCCTCCTTTGCAAGGCCACCAGAGACAACAAGTCTGACACAGTCAACGGCTGGAGAGGATGATACAGGAGTATCTCCAAATGAACATCGATGCCATGACTTTGTAAATGGAGCCTTGCTCATTTTGGGCTTCAAATCTTGAAAAATGGCCAGAGCTCTCCACTTACGCCTTGGAGATTTTGTCGTGTCCAGCTGCCAGCGTTGTCTCTGAACGTGTCTTCAGTGCTGCTGGGTGTGTGCTGACAGATAAGCGCACGCGTCTGTCCAGTGACAATGTGGAAACACTAACGTTCATCAAAATGAACAAGTCATGGATCCACAAAGAATTTACTACCCCTGTGTCATCCTGGGGAGAGTAAATGCTTGTGGATTTGGAATGTGCTTGATGGAAATCAAAACATCCTGTTTGCAACTAGGGCACAAGTGCTGCCACTGATGGGGTGTCTGTGTGGCCCAATTTTTAGAAAAAAAGGGAGACTCCACTTGGAGTAACCCTTGCTTGCTGTGTTTTTTAAAAGGAGCCAAGATGAACAAGTCATGGTTCAGCAAAGACTTTGCTACCTACCCCGGGGTCATCCTGGGAACGGTTAAGTATGGCGTATTTTTGAATGTGCTTGATGCAAATCTAGCTGTGAAGTGTACAACTGGGGCACAAGTGCTGCCACTGATGGGGTGTCTGTGTGGCCCAACTTTTTTAAAAAAGGGAGACTCCGCTTGGAGTAACCCTTGCTTACATTGTTTTTAAAAATGATCCAAGATGCACAGCGCTGGGATCAGGAAAGACTTTGCTACCTACCCCGGTGTCATGCTGGGGACGGTTAATTATGGCGTATTTTTGAATGTGTTTGATGCAAATCTACCTGTGAAATGTACAATTGAGGCACAAGTGCTGCCACTGAAGGGGTGAGTGCCTGTGTGGCCCAATTTTTGGAAAAAAGGGAGACTCCGCTTGGAGTAGCCCTTGCTTGCCGTGTTTTTAAAAAGGAGCCAAGATGAACAAGTCATGGTTCAGCAAAGACTTTGCTACCTACCCCAGGGCCATCCTGGGGATGGTTAAGAATGGCGTATTTTTGAATGTGCTTGATGCAAATCTACCTGTGAAGTGTACAACTGGGGCACAACTGCTGCCACTGAAGGGGTGGGTGTGTGTGGGGCCCAATTTTTGGAAAAAAAGGGAGACGCCACTTGGAGTAACCCTTGCTTACATTGTTTTTAAAAATGATCCAAGATGAACAGAGCTGGGATCAGGAAAGACTTTGCTACCTACCTCGGTGTCATCCTGTGGACGGTTAAGAATGCCATATTTTTGAATGTGCTTGATGCAAATCTACCTGTGAAGTGTACAACTGGGGCACAAGTGCTGCCACTGATAGGGTGTCTGTGTGGCCCAATTTTTGGAAAAAAGGGAGACTCCGCTTGGAGTCACCTTGCGGTGTTTTACATGATTTTAGAAGGGCGTGCCATGCCTATATCTTTGTCTCCTCCTCTTTTTCCTTGTCCAGCTCTTTTGTTTTCGCATGAGTATATGTCCTTGTCACTTTCCCATGTGTTTGTGTTGTGTTGTGAGTTGTTTGTCACCTTTTGGACACCTTTGAGGGTGTTTTCTAGGTGTTTTTATGTGTTTGTGATTGCCTGCCATTGTTTCCTATGCGGTTCGAGTTCGGTTCGTCGAACGTTCGCCGAATTGAACTCGAACGAGACTTCCGTTTGACGAACCGAACTTGAGCCTAACCACGACCGGTTCGCTCATCTCTAGTATGAAGATCAAAAAAAAAACAGCAGTTTTGTTTCTGGTGTCCTTTGACAGCTCTTTGGCCTTTACCATAGTGGAGTTTGGAGTGTGACTGTTTGAGGTTGTATACAGGTGTCTTTTATACTGATAACAAGTTCCAACACCATTACTACAGGTAATGAGTAGAGGACAGAGGAGCATCTTAAAGAAGAAGTTACAGGTCTGTGAGAGCCAGAAGACTTGCATGTTTTTAGATGACTAAATACTTATTTTCCACCATAAATTTGCAAAAAACTTGCCAAATCACGTAAGGTGATTTTCTGAATTTGTTTTCTCATGTTGTCTCTCATAGTTGTGGTCTACTTATGATGTCAATTACAGGCCTCTCTCATCTTTTTAAGTGGGAGAACTTGCACCATTGGTGGCTGACTAAATACCTTTTTTACCCACTGTATACACACCTACACCACAAATCGTGCAAAACATTCATTTGTTGCATGGACGTGTGAAGGAGGTCTCACACAGCTAGTACCTGTGCTTTATGGAGAGGCCTCAGCTCCATACACGAAGTGCACACATTATCACCTGGATGTTGAAAAATTGCAGCCTAGGGCAGAATGGGCCCCCAAACACTGTACTTTCCGTGGTTCACTAGTTAATGTCACTGCCAAAAGTAATGGGGCGTATCATTAATACTGTCACGCTCCCGGTGTCCCAGCAGCCCTCCTTACCCACTGAGCCGGTTCCTGCATCGCACCACCGCTCCATACCCACTGATCCAGTCGTACCTGCATTGCACCACCGCTCTGTACCCACTGATCCAGTCGCACCTGCATCGCACCACCGCTCCGTACCCACTGATCCAGCCTCACCGTCATTGCACTGCTCCTTACCCACTGATCCACTCAACGTGTCCACCGGTCATGGCTGTCGCTCCCGCTCGTGCTCTCCTGTGTCCTGCTCCTGGTCTCATGAGTCTGACTCTGAGTATTAGCCTCATGCCTCTGTATAGGACCAGGCCGCGCCCACTCTCCTGGTTTTATGGACCCAGCACACCTGAAGCAGGATGTGACATACGGCTGTGCTGGATATATAAGACTGGCCTTTCCATAGGGGCGTTGCCTGATCAACGTGTCTAGAAGCTTTGTCTTTTGTGCTAGGTGCTCAGGCCCCCTGGTGCCGTGTCCTGTAGACTTCTTGTCTTTGCTCCCTGGTACCTGTGCCTGTTTTCCTTACCGTCCTGAAGAACTTTGTGACTCTGCTGACCTGGTTATACCTGTCCCGGCCACGCCAGTGCTCCGGCTGCCGTGTACCCTGCCCCCCGGTGGGATACTCGGTCCAGTGGATCCACCTCCTGGGCCCATCAGTCCTCCCGGTCCTGACAAATACATCAGAGAGATTCTTTGACTTTTCACCATGCTACCTTTACTAGACACTACAAAACTGTCTAGTGAGGCATAAAAAAATGTCTAAAACACCTAAAACGTTTAGTGCACAAACATGGAATGGCCCACAGGGAAATAGGTGAATTCCCTGGTGTACCCCTGAGCTGAGGTTGGTCCTTTGGACCTTACAGAACACCTGATGTATTAATTATAAGCAAGCCACTTCCCATAGCATGTACATACATCACCAAAACTGCCATAAATGAAGGATCCTCATTTTTTGGGTGTATGCGACGAGTGCACAAATTGTACACTACTGTATCTTCCCCATACTTCAATGGAGACATGGCTGTACGCGCAAGACAGCCATGTATCCATTCAAAATGTATGGAGAATATTTTAGCTGGACATTTGTGCACCAGTGTTAGGTAATAATTGTATATAGTTATAGCGTAGGCCTCAGAATCAATGCTACTAGTGGACTCTTGGCACTCCAATCCAACACTACTAGTGGACATCAAATATTCCATTTTTTTGGCATAGTTTGAGACGGATAAACACCAGTATGTTTTTCTTTGCCCTCAGATTTTAGTTTCAATATTATTTAGTGTTATAGTCTTACATACTGTAAAAACTTACATTATTCTTTTCACTTTTAGAAGAAATCTAGTAAATATGTCAAAATGCATATTAGTTGAGTTTGTTTACAAGTGAAACTTTCTGATATACGTTTGATTTGACTTGATTTAAAGGTGGCAACTCTGATATTAGCACAATTTATACATATTAAATATTCAATCTACTGATTTCTAGGCTCTAATATATGACAGTTTATTCCCTTTATGAGATAAGTGGTTGTGGAGCAAGAAAATACTGTGTCAAGTTCATTTGCCTACTGCAGTGACAGTTCAAGCAATCAGCCAATTTGCAGTTGAAATGTGACATACCTTTAATTGGCTCTTGCCACTTTACAGAAATCTTTTATTTTAGATGGTAACCATTTCAGAACATCTAAGCATTCTGTGATATGCCATTGATTCTCTGATTGTCTTTGAAGCCAGCAAATGGGCTTCTGTCCAAGTTTATGATGGTGTGTTATAATTAAACGTCCATACAAAATGAGCATTAATCCTCCACTTTAATAAGCTGCAGTGGCATCAGGTCTTATAGAAAACAGAGTACACAGCTATTGTAAAAACCTTTCGGCATATGACTTATGTAGTGTTTGTGCCTTTTTTATCTGCACATAGTAATTTATATAATATTATCTTAAAGGGGTTTTCCACTACTTAGTCAACCTCTTCTCATTCTCCATAATTGCTCTGGTCAAAATATAAAATTCTATACCCACCTCCTGTGCCGGCGCTATTCCAGCAGTGTCGCCATTCACTGTCCCTGGGCTCACATGGGGTTGTTACGTCACACGAGTCCTGATTCTCTCATTTCCTGTTGATGTTTTACATGGCCAAAGGTGGGGGAAGAGAAGCTGGTGGGTGATTGGGAGCAAGGGCCAAGTGACGTGACAACCTTACGGTAGCCCCGGGAGAGTGAGTGCCAACACAACTGGTGTAGCGCAGCACAGGAGATGAGTATGAGCATTTTTGTTTTAATGGGGGAAAACATGAGGAATGAGAAGCGGTTGTACAGGTATTGGACAGCCCATTTAATAAGTAAAGGTAGGGAGAAAGACAGGGACAGACACATTATCAATTTACACTGTGCAGCCAAAGAGGTAGGGGGGCCCTCTACCACCTCCAAATGTTAACAGACGGTGTACAATAGTACTGGCTGATTCATTCTGGTATTTGCCTTGACATGCAGCTGCCAAATTTCATAGATTGCTATTTAATTTCTGTGACCCAACACAGTTCAATCCTCAAAAGCTAGTGTCTACTGGGCATGGGAAGACTCATGGCAAATTGTATAAGTATGCTGTAAGGTAGACATGGGACTCACATGGGCATTCTCTAACTGTCAATAAATGGTGAAATACTGTACATCTGATGGTCATCCTGGTATTATTATAATATGATGTACAACGTTCTGTACCAGAAATAAATGATTAAAGAGCTCAATAGCTGTAACGCTCGTTGATGAAGATGGTAAAGCGGTGAGCAGAAGTGGACCCACTGGACTACATTGGAACCATAGGCTTACACTTTAGTGGGAAGGACTTGATTAAGCTCCCACCATGAGGCAGACGCCAGGTGCCACTCCTTGGTCAGTCAGAGAACGGGACTCTGGCAATTTACCCCAGGGTAGGGACGGACACAGGTGCAGACAGAGACCACTATGATGGTTGAGACAGACAGCATGGCCGAGGTGGACTGACATACTCACTAATAAAGCTGGTAAAGCTGGGACCACTGGAGCAGCTGAGGCAGAGGGCACAACCAGGGTAGATGGACACAGTCACTAGTAAAGCTGGGACCACCGGGGTAGCTGAGGCAGATGGCATGGCTAGGAGGGACGAACATTGGGGTACAGATGGGACTGGGAGACAGGCAAGGACATTGTACACTGTAGCGGGAAGCACCGTGAACACGGGAATCAGACAACTAGCTGGCTAGGGAATGAACCACTAACTAACTAATAGCGTTGATCAGGCACCTCCCCTAGTGGGACAGTACCTTAAGTACCCAGTGCCTCTAAGCGATAGGCTGAGAGGCACTTCCACGTAATTGCAGGCACGCCCTAGGAGCACTCCCGGAGGTCCTGTGCGGTGCGCATAGGCCCCAAGAGGGTGAAACAGTGAACGGCCATGTGGAGGACCACAGGAAAGCCAGGTAGTGTGGTGCAGACTCGTCGCTGTGGCAGTGAGTGAGTGAGCATAGGTGTCCCTGCGGAGAGGGGAGCAAAGTATGCAGGGACGCTATTGCTACAGTAGCATAGGAAATAATTTATTAATCGCTGAGGGTCCGACTATTGATACCCCTAGAGATTGGGGAACTGAGGCCCAGAAACACAAAAGCTTTAAATTAGATTTTTATGCTATACTTTTTTCAGCTGAAGTGATTTTTTTTTATTTTAATTTTGTATAACAATATTTTTAACAAATCACTATTTTGACCTCTAAAAGTTTTCCATTTTTAACTTCATTCACTAAGCCTAAAAGAAATCCTGGTATAATAGGGCAAGTTGCACATAATAAAGAGAAAGGATGGGTACAGGCTGCATTAATTAGATCACAGGTTTACCCCTACCATCTTTTTGTTACAGTGGTGTTCCCATCTCCAAGATCCTATCTCAATATGTAGTAGGTATAATAATAATATTAGCAAATACCTCCAAATAGAAATGTAGTATAGTTCTCCTGATATAGCCATGCCACTTACCTAATGTGCAGGGCATTTCAGTAGCTTTGGTAACCATGGTTATGACCACGAGCAACTAAGTAGCTGTCCCTGTGAGGGGAATCCAGAGATATGACGATAAATTATGATATTCAGTCATGTCAGTCAGCCCTCCTGATGTCACCCCCCCTCCCTTCACACACACAGAGCTGCTTCTGAGATGCCTAACATCTGGAAAGGTGTCAAATCCCAGCAACACATCCAAAGGCAATCTCCTATGATATGGAGATTAGGTGTCTTGGCAGGCCTTTACAACAAAGGGAGAGGAAGACCCCCTGGGGGGTTGTGTCCATTCATCAAAGAGAGTGGACAGGGACTTGGCAAAACCAAAAGGAAGCTAGTCAAGGCAGGAGAGCATAATGCTGGCTCCATAAAATCATACACAGTTAGGATATTACTGTGCGTCTCAGCCATACACCCCCTACATCGTTAGAATCGGGACTTCGAGACAAATCTCTGCATATACTCGAAGTCTATGTGGCGCCCTGGGGCGGCGAGATATAGAGAACTGCTAGTAGGAGTCCGGTAAATGAGTCGTACTTGGACTCAAAATGCAGAGGGGACCCGGGCGGATCTGATGACACCAGAACCGTCCCGATCGGACCTCCCAGTCCGGAGTTGCGGGTAATAGTTCCTTCTGGGATATTACTCTAATTCAAGGCCGGGGGAGTGGCAGTGCTTCCCTCTGAGGTCACGAAGGTAGGAGGGGACAGGGATTCGGCCAGGTTGATAACCACAGTTCGGACATTTTCGCTTGTTCTTTTGCCGGGGGTCACGTGTGGATACACCTGTGGGAAAACTTCCTGAAAACCTGGTCTAACAGCACCCCCCTGTGGCCAGATGCACAAGGTAACTGCTTGAACTGTATGCCTGTTTGTAACCCATACCTTGCCTGTAAATGTACTCTGACCTAACTGTACATTCTGTAGATTCCCTATTGTATATAATGTAGTTTCTAGTGTGGCTTAGGCCGATTAAATTATATAATTAATCTTGGGCTGTTCTGTTATCTCGATCTTGAATCCCATGTCGGTGTGTTCGGTTAATAGTTACCGTAAATCGGTTGGTGGCAGCGAGTTTGTGCCAAGGATCATTGTGGGGCAGCCAGTGAGATACGGGGAGGTTTTTATATATTCCATCCGCGGAGGTCGGGGGAATATATGCCCTACACTCACCGGGAGCCCTTCAAGCATCGGCACAGTAGAATAGCGGCCTCCTTGCTTATTGTCGGGCAATTCCATAATTGGCCTGACTATAAGAGGGGCGCTAGAGAGCACGTCACGTGCCCTGTCTGTCGGTCGGGAGGTATAAAGGAGGGGTGTGACTCCCGCTTGTTACCCCCCGATCGTGACATATTGGTGGCAGGCGGTGGGATTTCTGAGTGACTCCCCCGGCTGTTCATGACATATTGGTGGCAGGCGGTGAGATCGAGATAATAGTGTGTGTGAGTGTGAGACCCATACTCCCAGACACTAGCAGCAGCTGTGACTGCTGGGGTCTTCAGACCAGACCAACACTAGAGTGTCAGAGTGCAGATACTGTAAGGTGTGTGGGCGCATCAGGTGGCAGTTCTGTGTAAGTGACCAAAGTCTGCAACAATGGCCAAGGGTACCAGGAGCTACAAATCTAAAGAAATGGCCAATGCTCTGGCCAGAGACGCGGAGGTGGAGGACAGTGCTGTGGACAGCAATGAGGATGTTGTCCACAAACCCTGCAGGAGCCCGACGCCAGAGAGCAGCTCTGCAGAGGACATCGCACAACCTGGCACTCATGGACAAGATGAGGAGCAGCTCCCCCAAATATCCTCAGGGAGCCAGATGCCAGTCCTGCGCTCTGAAATGTACAGTGAATCACCTGGCTCTGCAGCGTGCCGCAGATCACCACTTGCCAATCCACCAAGCCTGGTAGGCTCGGATAGACTTCTACAAATGGCTATGGCCCTACTCCAGGCTGGAGACCGGGAGGAATACAAGGACCTTATGGCAGAGCGCAAGGCAGCGCGTGAGGCTGCGGAGCGCAAGGCAGAGCGGGAGGCTGCAGAGCGAGAGCACCAGGCAGAGTGTGAGGCTGCAGAGCGAGAGCACCAGGCAGAGCGTGACCACCAGCTGCAGCTAGCTCGGCTCCGGCCCTCATCAGCCACCCGTGACCTTCGAGACACCAAACTTCCAAAGGTCCATGTTGAGGACTTCCCAGTGCTGGAGAAGGATGGAGACTTGGACTCTTTTCTTACTGCCTTTGAACGGACTTGCCAGCAGCACCATCTGGACAAGGACCAGTGGGCCAAATACCTGACCCCCCATTTTAGGGGTAAGGCCCCGGATATCCTTGGGGACTTGCCTGCTGAAACAGATCAGAGCTATGACACCATCAAGCGGGCCCTGATCCAACAGTACAACCTCACTCCGGAGTCCTACCGCAAGAAGTTCCGAGCCTACAGAAGGGACCAAAGGACTCCTGGGCTGACCACCGGCGGGCACTTGCTCGAGCTGCCGACCACTGGACCCAAGGCCTGCAGCTTACCACCGGACTGGAGATCCTGGACTTGTTCATCACAGAGCAACTCTTGTGGAACTGCCCTGAGGATCTCCGCCAGTTCATCCGAGACCAGAAACCAAAGGGGTCCATGGCTATAGCTGCCCTGGCAGATGACTACACCAACAATCGAGCCCCTGAGTCCAGGAGAGCGGTCGCTAGCAGCACCTGGAGAGGGGGTAAGATGAATTCTGCGACTGCCCCACCTGTCCCTAGACTGCAGGGGGTGTCCCCCTCAACTCCCCTCTCCAGGCCCATGGAAGAACCAAGGCAGTGCCACCAGTGCAACCAACCCGGACACTTCAAGGCCATGTGCACTCAGCGCCCCAAGGCCCAGGCCCCGGCCCCGTCCCAAAAACCACCCACGGTGTTGTGTGTGGGTGGGGGTGGTGGCAGGTCCCTGGACAACTTCCAATCTGACACCGTTGGCCGATCTATGACCATGGGACTGCGAGACTGCGCCGCTGAGGTGACTCTGGTACAGCCTGAGATGGTGTCCCCCCCAAGACTTGGTACCCGGAAAAACCCTCGCTGTCTCCGGGATTGGAGGCATTGACCCGGCGCTGCGCGTCGCCAACATTATTTGGACTGGGTGCGCAGGACGAGGGGTGAGGGAGGTGGCGATAACTGATCGGATCCCCACCAAGGTGTTACTTGGGACAGATCTGGGGGCGGATAACCTCCCAGTTTGAGGCCCCCGAATCCCCAAGGGCTGATCTTTCAGCCAGTATGGACATACCCCCTGACAATATTGACGTGTTATCTATGCATGATGTAAGGGAGGAGGGAGTGAACTCTGATTTTTCTGCTTACACAGACACCACACACACAGCTGCAGCTGTGACAGGGGAGGGGGTTGGAGAGGGTGTGACAATGCCTCTACAAGTGTTCAGCCAGTGAGCTGGGATCTGTTGCCCTCTGCAGGGATAAGCAGAAAGCAGGGTACTGCAAGGGGAGAACCAGGGTGTGGGGTGGGGGCTACCACAGCAAATGCGGGGCCCCAGAGATTTCACAGCGAGGTTCGGTTGCTGCAGTGGGGGAACAGGCAGGTGACATTGGGGCTGGTCCAGGAGTAGAAGTGCTCCCAGGTAAGATTTTGGTGCAGGGTTCCCCCACAACCGGGGTGACAGGAAGCCAGGTAGGTCTGCCTGAACCTGCGACTTGGTCAGGAACGGAGGAGGAGCAGGCACGACCCACGGTCGCAGCGGCTTTGGCCGCTGTCACCCGCAGTGCTGGAAGCCAAGGGGCCTCCCGAAGGTCCGATAGCTCTTCCCCTTCTGACCAAGTGGAAGCCAAGTCAGGCGGAGGCCAGGACACAGGTCCCGTGGTACTGACCGAAGATGTGACAGTCTCGTCGATTCTGGCCACATCTAGTCAGGGGTTTCATGCAGCGTTAGAAGCTGACGACAGCCTGAAAGCTTTTAAGGAGCAGGCGGCACAGCCTCCCTCAGACTCGGACATGGAGCGAGTGGTCTGGGACCAAGGAGGGCTATTCCGGGTCACGGTCCAGCAGGGTTCACCAGAGGAGTGGCCCAGGGACCGACAGTTGGTGGTACCCTATCCGTTCCGAACGTAGTTGTTGCGGATTGCACATGAGATTCCGATGGCCGGACACCTAGGGATCGCTAAGACCAAGGCCAGGTTAACCCAGCATTTCTACTGGCCAAAAATGGGGGCTGATGTGGCTGCCTACTGCCGTTCGTGTGACACCTGTCAGAGAGTGGAGATGGCGGGGCCACTCCCCAAATACCCACTGGTATCTTTGCCCATCATTGATGAGCCTTTCAGGAGGGTGGCTGTGGATCTGGTCAGCCCGCTGGCCATCCCCAGCAGCTCAGGGAAACGCTTCATACTGACGGTAGTAGATTATGCCACCCAGTACCCGGAAGCAGTGGCCTTGTCGTCCATTCGGGCTGACAAGGTGGCTACTGCATTGCTGGAGATTTTCTCCCGAGTGGGTTTTCCCCAGGAAATGCTCTCTGACCGAGGGACCCAATTCATGTCACAGCTGATGGAGGCGCTCTGGAAGCAAGTCCAGGTGCAACATCTGGTGGCCAGCCCATACCATCCACAGACTAATGGCCTGTGTGAGCAGTTCAATGGCACCTTAAAGCAGATGTTTAAGATGTTGGTTGACTCCCATGGGCGTGACTGGGAGCGGTATCTCCCACACCTGTTATTTGCTTACCGGGAGGTTCCATGGGCCTCAATGGGGTTCTCACCTTTTGAGCTCCTGTACGGGCGACGTGTGCGGGGCCCCCTGGCTCTGGTGAAAGAGATTTGGGAAGGGGAGTTGGCCACCCCTGGAGTGTTGGTCATCGAGTATGTCATGCGCCTCCGGGACAAAATGCAGGCCTTGACGCAGCTGGTGCACGACAATATGGCTCAAGCCCAGGCCAATCAGAAGCGTTGGTATGACCAGAATGCTTGTGAGAGGACCTACCAAGTGGGTCAAAAGGTGTGGGTATTGGTCCCCGTACCACAGGACAAGCTTCAGGCAGCCTGGGAAGGCCCATACCTCATGTACCAGCAGCTCAGCCCTGTAACGTACCTGGTCACCCTGGACCCTGCCCGTGGAAGGCGGAAGCCCTTCCATGTGAACATGATGAAGGCACATCATGAGCGGGAGGCATGTGCGCTCCCCGTGTGCAACGTGCTCGAGGAGGGAGAAGTGGAAACCCTCTTGGATATGCTAGCCCAGGTTAGGGCAGGTGGATCCATTGAGGATGTGGAGGTTGGCCACCAGCTTTTGGAGGACCAACAGTCCCAGCTGTGGGCCACCCTACACCCCTTCCGGGGGTTGTTTACCAACCAGCCCGGAAGGACTGAGTTGGCCGTCCATCACGGGGACACTGGGGATCATCCCCCGATCCGGCGTTCAGCATATCAGGTCTCCCTGGAGGTGCAGCGACACATGCGCCAGGAGATTGACAAGATGCTGAAGCTGGGGATGATCCAGGCCTCCAACAGCGCTTGGGCCTCGCCTGTAGTCCTCATCCCTAAGAAGGACCGAACCACTCGGTTGGACTACAGGGGGCTCAATGCTGTCATGGTCGCCGATGCGTACCCAATGCCACGCATCGATGACCTGCTCGATCGGTTGGCCGGGGCTCAGTACCTGACCATCATGGATCTGAGCCGGGGATATTGGCAGATTCCCCTGACTCGCAAGGCCAGGGAACGCTCTGCCTTTATTACCCCATTTGGACTGTATGAGTCCACGGTGATGCCATTCGGAATGAAAAATGCCCCTGCCACTTTCCAGCGGATGGTCAACACCCTGCTCAAGGGACTTGAAGGGTACGCGGCCGTGTACCTGGATGACATTGCCGTCTTCAGTCCAACCTGGGAGGATCACCTAGAGCATCTAGCACAGGTGCTCAGGCGAATCTACCAGGCAGGTTTGACCATCAAGCTGGGGAAGTGTCAGCTGGCCATGAGCGAGGTCCAGTACCTGGGTCACCGGGTGGGCGGGGGAGCTCTGAAGCCAGAGGATGAGAAAGTGGAGGCCATCACATCCTAGCCCACCCCCAGGACCAAGAAGCAGGTTATATCCTTCTTGGGGACCGCCGGGTACTATAGGAGGTTTGTTCCAAACTATAGTAGCCTGGCGAAGCCCCTGACAGACCTCACCACTAGAGTTGAGCGCGGTTCGTGGTTCGTGGTTCTCCAGTTCTAGGCTCGAGTGATTTTGGGGCATGTTCTAGATCGAACTAGAACTCGAGCTTTTTGCAAAAGCTCGATAGTTCTAGAAACGTTCGAGAACGGTTCTAGCAGCCAAAAAACAGCTAAATCTTAGCTTGGTTTCTGCTGTAATAGTGTAAGTCACTCTGTGAATCAAACTATTATCACATTTCAGTGTATAGTGTGCGTGAACAGCGCCTTCAGATCACTGCTGTTTCTATAATGGCGATCGCCATTTTTTTTTTTTTTTTCTTGTCTTCCTTCCCTAAGCGCGCGCGTCTTGTGGGGCTGGCCAGCATGTCAGCCAATCACAGACACACACACACCTAAGTGGACTTTGAGGCAGAGAAGCAACGGCATGTGTGATAGGATCTGCATGTCACATGTCCCTGCATTATAAAACCGGACATTTTCTTCACGATCGCCATTATCTGCCTTCTGCGTCTTTGGTGTCAGACATCACTGTCGCAGTTCCGTCCTTTGTCCTATCGCCGATACAGCTGTATGCGCTGCATACACAGCGTTAGACAGCTTAGGGAGAGCACATTCTAGCAGTCCTTTTAAGGGCTCGTACCGGCAGGGTCAGAGAGCCATAGGTGACAGGTCCTGCAAACAGCAACAGCGTCTGTGTAGCCCAGGTCAGGGATTTCCTCCCTGCATTTCACCATTAGGAGGGAATAGAAAGGCAGGCTTCCATTCCTCTACCCAGAGCACCACAATCCTGCCACTGTACCCTCTTGTCCTCTGCACACTCCAACTCATTCTAACTAAGCCATTATACTAGCAAACACTCAGTGTACCTAGTGGCATCCTATACGTGGCTATTGGACTTTGCTATAGTCCCACTAGTGCCAAGACATTTGCAGAGCGCATCTGCCTGCGTTGCACACTCCAACAAATTATAACGAAGCCATTATACTAGCAAACACTCAGTGTACCTAGTGGCATCCTATACGTGGCTATTGGACTTTGCTATAGTCCCACTAGTGCCAAGACATTTGCAGAGCGCATCTGCCTGCGTTGCACACTCCAACTAATTATAACGAAGCCATTATACTAGCACACACTCAGTGTACCTAGTGGCATCCTATACGTGGCTATTGGACTTTGCTATAGTCCCACTAGTGCCAAGACATTTGCAGAGCACATCTGCCTGCATTGCACACTCCAAGTTTTTTAAACTCAGCCATTATACTAGCAAACAGTCAGTGTACCTAGTGGCATCCTAAACGTGGCTATTGTACTTTTGTCAATTCACAGTATTGGAACGTTATTTGCAGCACGTCTGCCTGCATTGCACACTCTAACTTTTTTAAACTCAGCCATTATACTAGCAAACAGTCAGTGTACCTAGTGGCATCCTAAACGTGGCTATTGTACTTTTGTCAATTCACAGTATTGGAACGTTATTTGCAGCACGTCTGCCTGCATTGCACACTCTAACTTTTTTAAACTCAGCCATTATACTAGCAAACACTCACTGTACCTAGTGGCATCCTAAACGTGGCTATTGTACTTTTGTCAATTCACAGTATTGGAACGTTATTTGCAGCACGTCTGCCTGCATTGCACACTCTAACTTTTTTAAACTCAGCCATTATACTAGCAAACACTCACTGTACCTAGTTGTATCCTAAACGTGGCTATTGTACTTTTGTCAATTCACAGTATTGGAACGTTATTTGCAGCACGTCTGCCTGCATTGCACACTCTAACTTTTTTAAACTCAGCCATTATACTAGCAAACACTCACTGTACCTAGTTGTATCCTAAACGTGGCTATTGTACTTTTGTCAATTCACAGTATTGGAACGTTATTTGCAGCACGTCTGCCTGCATTGCACACTCTAACTTTTTTAAACTCAGCCATTATACTAGCAAACAGTCAGTGTACCTAGTGGCATCCTAAAAGTGGCTATTGTACTTTTGTCAATTCACAGTATTGGAACGTTATTTGCAGCACGTCTGCCTGCATTGCACACTCTAACTTTTTTAAACTCAGCCATTATACTAGCAAACAGTCAGTGTACCTAGTGGCATCCTATACGTGGCTATTGTACTTTTGTCAATTCACAGTATTGGAACGTTATTTGCAGCACGTCTGCCTGCATTGCACACTCTAACTTTTTTAAACTCAGCCATTATACTAGCAAACAGTCATTGTACCTAGTGGCATCCTAAACGTGGCTATTGTACTTTTGTCAATTCACAGTATTGGAACGTTATTTGCAGCACGTCTGCCTGCATTGCACACTCTAACTTTTTTAAACTCAGCCATTATACTAGCAAACAGTCAGTGTACCTAGTGGCATCCTAAACGTGGCTATTGTACTTTTGTCAATTCACAGTATTGGAACGTTATTTGCAGCACGTCTGCCTGCATTGCACACTCTAACTTTTTTAAACTCAGCCATTATACTACCAAACAGTCAGTGTACCTAGTGGCATCCTATACGTGGCTATTGGACTTTGCTATAGTCCCACTAGTGCCAAGACATTTGCAGAGCGCATCTGCCTGCGTTGCACACTCCAACTAATTATAACGAAGCCATTATACTAGCAAACACTCACTGTACCTAGTTGTATCCTAAACGTGGCTATTGTACTTTTGTCAATTCACAGTATTGGAACGTTATTTGCAGCACGTCTGCCTGCATTGCACACTCTATCTTTTTTAAACTCATCCATTATACTAGCAAACACACAGTGTACCTAGTGGCATCCTATACGTGGCTATTGGACTTTGCTATAGTCCCACTAGTGCCAAGACATTTGCAGAGCGCATCTGCCTGCGTTGCACACTCCAACAAATTATAACGAAGCCATTATACTAGCACAAACTCAGTGTACCTAGTGGCATCCTATACGTGGCTATTGGACTTTGCTATAGTCCCACTAGTGCAAAGACATTTGCATAGCACGTCTGCCTGCATTGCACACTACAACTTTTTTAAACTAAGCAATTTTACTAGCAAACACTCACTGTACCTAGTTGTATCCTAAACGTGGCTATTGTACTTTTGTCAATTCACACTACTGCAAATCTATGTGCAGCACCTCTGCATGACAACCTCGTGCTCTGTTTTTAATAAGCTATAATGATAGCACAAAATACTGCCATTTTGTGGCATCATAGAACTGGCTGTTGTATTCCATTAGTGCCCCACTGGTGACAAGCTATTTCTAGCACCTCTACATCACACCCTCATGCACATTTTGCTACGCTAATGTTATAGCAAACTCATGGAATTCATTGCTGCATTTCATAATTCGGAGGGATAGAAAGTCAGGCTTCCTTTAGCTTTTCCTTCTGTTCATAGACAGCATCTCCAAGACAAATTTCCCCTCCACGTCTAAGTGTGGAGAGGCAGCTAGTGCGCATGCGTGTGCCGATGTACCCCAGCTGCAGCATAATTACAGTGTTTCGCCTAGTGAGTATGCTCAGCCTGACTATGCCATTCCTGACGCTAAGTTTTCATTTCGGGATACAGCGCATGCTCCCACACTAAGTGTGAAAAGCCTCTTTGCACAGGTGCTTGCATTCCGTGCCGGGTCTAAGTCCTGTTTTGGGCATAGACACCATGCTAAAGCTGATAGTCTTTTTTCAGAGACTGTATTTCATGCTACTGAGCATGCTCAGGCACTTCCTGCATCAGAGACTAGGTCCGGTAATGAACTCTTTGGCCCTGGCCCTGATGTGGGGGTCCCATATAGACCACAGGGCATCAGGTGTCCTCCCAAATGGCTTGCAGAGGCCCACACCTATGACTTGTCACCGCATTATTGATGCTCAGACGATGACTGGTGAGGTGTTTGGGTCATGGCAGCCATGAGGTCATCATTGAAGTTGCGTTTCCAAATAGGACGCTAGTTATGCCACTCATGACGTGTCACTCTACTTTTGTCTCCAGGAGGTGCATTGTGGTTCACCCTGGTTTGGGGCGGACCCAGGTTATAAAAGGGGCTGGAGCCAACAAGGAGGTGCGCAGTCTTCTATTATGCTCCGAAAGAGCACACCTCCATGTGTTGAACCCATTGCGGCTTTAGGCCAGAGGTAGGCAGGGATCGGGTGGTGGATGCAGGCCACCACCACAGTTGGTAACGCAGAACGGTTAAGACCAGCTCCTGTCCTAACAGTCCTGCTTGTGCAGCCCAGTGGCATTAACAGGCCTGCTGCTGCTGATGCGCCTGCTGTCCACAGGTGTGGCCCCTACGCACACGGTCAGCGTACTCAATGGCCCCTGTGTTGTTAACAGGGAGTTCCTGGGCTGGGTGGGCATGTGGACCCTGTGACGCTAACAGGGCTCACAGTCTCCAGATCCGAATGGCGTCTAACTCGGTTCAGGCTACTATTAGTTTCATAGCCACACAGCTCTGTATCCTCCACCAAACCTTCAAGTTGCCAACCTCTCCTTTTCCAACTGGGAGCACGGTGGACACTGACTGCTGATGGGGATATATACCTTTCTCTTTCTTTTCTTATTAATTTTCGTTATATAGCGGTCACAGATTATATACCACTTTATCCAAATCTGCCAGTCCCACTGTAACAGATGTTGTTTCTTCAGCAAATGTTACAGTTGCTTAACCACCAAATCCACGGACCAAAACTTTTTTCCCCTTTCCAACACACCTGTTCCCCTTTCCAACAGCATCTGTCCTTTTTCAACTCATTTTGGGATATGACCAAAAGTGCAACTGTGCAGGGACACCGTACTCAACGCCATCTCAGCACAGCAGCCATCCCTCGGTCCCTCCAATGTGGACAAGTAAAAGACCATTTCCTCCTATCCATGACAAAGCGTTGAGATTCACTCTGTGCAGCACTGGTGTTTAGTGGACAAGTAGATCTAAGATTGCGTACCACATTCTGCAGATACTCCTGTATACGTGCGTCTATTTCTATGGCAGGAATTAGTTCGCCAAATTTTGTCTTGTACCGGGGATCTAACAGTGTGGCAACCCAGTATTCAGGATTAGTTCAAATTCATACAATCCGAGGGTCATGTAGGTAGTGCAGCAAGAAGGCGCTCATGTGTCTTGTGCATCCAGGAGGACCAAGTCCTTGGTGTGTTGGTGGCAGAGAGGTGAGAATCGTGCATCCTTCCTCTGCCCTCTACCCACAACCTCGCACAACCGAAATGTGAGCAAGCTCTCACTCATCTGCTGAGTCTTCCATGCCCATCGCCAGTTCGTCCTCCATTTCTTCATGGGCTCCTGCACTTTCATCAACACTTTTTGCTGATACTATGCGCCCTTGTTAATCCCTCTCCCTCACCATGAATGCCGCATAGGTGCCGCTGACCATCTGGACCTCGTAGATCTTGTTATCCCTTCCGCATATGACTCCTCCTGTACTTCCTCCCCTTCCTCTTGTCCCAACACCTGACTCAGAATAATAATTACAGTGTGCTCCATCATGTAGATGACCAGAATTGTCACGCTGAGAATGACATTGCCAGTGCTAAACATCTTCGTCGACATTTCAAAACTGTGTAGCAGGGTGCATAGGTCCTTGATCTGACACCACTCCAGCAGCGTGATCTGCACCACCTCTGGATCAAGTTATCCCAGGCTATATGTCTTACCGTATTTCAGCAGGGCTCTGCGGTGCTGCCACACACACTGCAACATGTGCAGATTCCAATTCCTGCGTGTCGAAACATCGCATTTACGGCGTTTAACTGCCAGACCCTAAGACTTCCGGAGTGATGAAAGTTGTTAAGCTGCTGTGTGCGCACGATGGAAGTGAGCACATAGCGAGCGTGCCCACTGCACAAGGCCATGTAGGCCGTGATGGTGTTTTAAAAATTGCTGGCGAATTCGGTTCAACACGTGAGCCCTAAAAGGCACGTGTGTCACATTGCCCTGAGGATGGCCCGCAGCCAGGTTTGCATCATTGCCGCACACGGCTGTTAAGTCACCAACGTAGTCCGCTCCGTCAATTTGTACTCCGGTTGCCAGGTGACAACGTGTTCCTTTCATGAATAGTGCTGATGATGTGAGAGTAGTCGATGCCAGCGGCGCAGGTGGACGCAGGTTATGCTCACCCACTGGGCTGCATTACCTTGACAGATGCAGAATCTCTGGCTGAATGTAGCTGGTGGGTATCTCACAGATGAAATACCATCATTCAGCTACAACCAATGGGAAGACACCACACCCTTTTTTATGCCCATCCTGTCTGCAGACCACTGCCAGACATAGCTATGAACCTCTGGTTAATTTTACCCCCAGTTCAGTTTTATGATTTTGTGTGCTTGTTACCTGACTACTTTTCCTGCTTGCTGTTTATGTACCTTGTTGGCCGATACGCATTTCAACTCTGCTTGTTTTCTGATTCTTTCCTGGCCGTCCCATTCTGTTCCTGTTCCTCAATTAATGTTTTGACCCTGCCTGACTACTATTCTCTGTAATAGCGGTGTGACTCACATTTCCCATACATTTCAAAGTAAAGCTTTGACCGCCTGATGGCATTGAGCTCTGCTGCCAGCATAGTAAGGAGGTGTGTGGTAGTCCTTGTGCGCAGTTGCAAGGAAGGGTGGCCTGACCACACAGGGTTTGCGCCAAGGTAGAGGACCCACACGAGGTTGAAGAGGCAGAAGCAGTGTATTAACTTCTACATACAGAACAAGGATTGAAACAACTCGTGGGGACGGCAAGACTTGTACAGCAGACCCTTCTCCATCTCTCACCATAGTTTGCCAGTGCCCAGTCAGTGACATGTAATGACCCTGTCTATGCTTACTGGTCCAAGTATCTGTGTTGAAATGCACCCTGTCGCACACAGATTTTCTCAAGGAAGTGGTGATGTTGTGTGCGACATGCTGGTGTAGCGCGGGCATGCTTTTCTTGGAGAAGCAGTGGTGATTGGGCATGTGGTACTGGGGCACAGCGACAGACATAAGGTCTGTAAAATCCTGTGTGTCCACTACGCGTAAAGGCAGCATTTCGGTAGCCAACAGCTTACAGAGGGATAGAGTCAACCACTTAGCTTTGTCATGGGTCGCAGTAAGTGGCCTTTTATTTGACCACATCTGAGGGAAAGAGATCTGGCTGCTGTCTGTAGACGGTGTTGAGTAGGGTGTCCCTGGAAAAATGCAGGTTTGTGAGAAAAGTGCAGGCGGAGACATGATGTTGCCTTCATCTTGCCTTCAGATCTGTTCATCTTGTATCATTTTTAAAAAACACATCAAGCAAGGGTTACTCCAAGCGGAGTCTACATTTTTTCCCAACATTGGGCACACAGACACCCCATCAGTGGCAGCACTTGTGCCCTAGTTGCAAACAGGATGTTTTGATTTGCATCAAGCACATTCCAAATCCACAAGCATTTACTCTCCCCAGGATGACACAGGGGTAGTAAATTCCTTCTGGATCCATGACTTGTTCATTTTGATGAACGTCAGTGTGTCCACATTGTCACTGGACAGACGCGTGCGCTTATCTGTCAGCACACACCCAGCAGCACTGAAGAAGACACGTTCAGAGACAACGCTGGCAGCTGCACACGACAAAATCTCCAAGGCGTAACTGGAGAGCTCTGTCAATTTTTCTAGATTTGAAGCCCAAAAGGAGCAAGGCTCCATTTGCAAAGTCATTGCATCGATGTTCATTTGGAGATACTCCTGTATCATCCTCTCCATCCGTTGACTATGTGTCAGACTTGTTGTCTCTGGTGGCCTTGCAAAGGAGGGTCTAAAAAAATTATGAAAATATTCCATAAAATTGCTGTTACCAGCACCAGATACGGTCCTACTGGTACGGGTAGACTGTTGAAGATGACGATGCCGTCCCATGTTTGTCAAGTTACAACTGGGAGAATCACTCCCTTCACCTGCACGGTTGTTTGGTGTAAAAGCCGAGCTAAGATCGAGTAACAGCTTATGCTGATACTCCAGCATACGTGCGTCCCTTTCTATGGGTGGAATTATGTCACAAAATTTGGACTTGTCCCGGGGATCTAATAGTGTGGCAAGCCAGTAGTCATCATCACTTCTAATTTTGACAATCCGAGGGTCATGTTGGAGGTAGTGCAACAAGAAGGCACTCATGTGTCTTGCGCAGCCATGCGGACCAAGTCCACGCTGTGTTTGTGGCATAGAGGTGCTAACCGTTCTTTCTTCCTCTGACATCTCCCCCCAACCTCTTTCAACTGAATTTTGACCAAGGTCTCCCTCATCCGCTGAGTCTTCCATGTCCATGGACAGTTCGTCCTCCATATCTTCATGTCCTCCTGCACCTTCCTCAACATCTCGCCTGCTACCATGCGCCCTTGTTGATCCCTGTCCCCCATGGTCCCATGCCTGCCGCGTTGGTGATGATGAACGTCTGGACCTTGGTGATGTTGTTGTGTCTTGCGCATATGAATCCTCCTGTAGTTCCTCCCCTTCCTGTTGTCCCACCCCCTGACTCTGAATAGTGTTTAGCGTGTGCTCCAGCATGTAAATGACTGTAATCGTCATGCTGATAATGGCATTGTCAGCGCTAAACATATTCGTCGCCATGTCGAAACTGTGCAGAACGGTGCATAGGTCCTTGATCTGAGATCACTCCATCAGGGTGATCTGCCCCACTTCTGCATCTCGTTGGCCCAGGCTATACATCATGACGTATTGCACCAGGGCTCGCCGGTGCTGCCACAGTCGCTGTAACATGTGGAGAGTTGAATTCCAGCGTGTCGCCACATCGCATTTCAGGCGATGAACCGGCAGGCCGAAAGACTTCTGGAGCGATGCAAGTCGCTCAGCTGCGGCGGTTGAACGGCGGAAGTGAGCACTGCAGACAGTTTACGTGCCCTGGTCAGAAGGCCATCTAGGCCGGGATAGTGTGTTAAAAATTGCTGGACAACAAGGTTCAACACGTGAGCCATACAAGGCACGTGTGTCACCTTGCCCAGGCGAAGGGCCGCACCCAGGTTTGCAGCATTGTCGCACACGGCCTTACCAGGCTGCAGGTTGAGTGGAGACAACCATTTATTAAACTCGGACCGCAGAGCTGACCACAACTCCTCAGCTGTGTGACTCTTATTCCCAAGACATGTCAAGCTAAAGACCGCCTGATGCCGTTGCGCTCTGCTGCCAGCATAGTAATGAGGGGTGCGTGATTCCTTCTGCGCAGTGAGAACGCTGGTGGCCTGACCAGGCAGGCTTGGGGCGGAGGTGGAGGACCCAGATGAGGTGGAGGATGCAGAAGCAGTGGCGGAACTTGGACAGACAGAGGATTGACACACAAGTCGTGGGGACGGCAAGACTTGTGCAGCAGACCCTTCACCATCTATCAACATAGTTACCCAGTGCCCAGTCAGCGACATGTAACGTCCCTGTCCATGCTTACTGGTCCAAGTATCGGTGGTGAAATGCACCCGTTCACACACAGAGTTTCTCAAGGAAGCGGTGATGTTGTGTGCGACATGCTGGTGTAGCGCGGGCACACCTTTCTTAGAGAAGTAGTGGCGACTAGGCATCTGGTACTGGGGCACAGCGACAGACATAAGGTCTCTAAAATCCTGTGTGTCCACTAGGCGGCAAGGCAGCATTTCGGTAGCCAACAGCTTACAGAGGGATAGAGTCAACCTCTTAGCTTTGTCATGGGTCGGAGGAAGTGGCCTTTTATTTGACCACATCTGAGGGACAGAGATCTGGCTGCTGTGTGTAGACGGTGTTGAGTAGGGTGTCCCTGGAAAAATGCAGGTTTGTGAGGAAAGTGCAGGCGGAGACATGATGGTGCCTTCATCCAACGTAGGTGCTATCGATGTCTGAGAGAGCTGTACACACTCACTTGTTTCCCCTTCCAAACCAACTGACGACCTACCAAGCAAACTGCCTGTTGCGGTTACAGTGGTGGAAGTTTTGCGTGGAAAAACAGGTGTGACAGCTGTCCCCACAGTCCTAGAAGATGAAGAGCGCGCGGATGCACTGGAAGGGGCGGGCGGTGGATGGTTCGCTCCGCTAGGCCGCATTGCAGCACAGTGAGCTTCCCACCGGGACCTATGATATTTATTCATGTGACGATTCATGGAAGAAGTTGTCAAACTGCTGAGGTTTTGGCCTCTACTAAGAGAATCATGACAAATTTTACATATCACATGATTTGGGCGATCTTTTTCTATGTCAAAAAAGGAACAGGCTAGGCAAGGCTTAGAGGCCATGCGACCTGTTGATGCACCCCGAATAATGCTCATAGGCAGAGTGGTGGCTGAGGATGCAGTTGTAGACGTGCTACCAGTGCTCCGACTCTGTCCAGGAAGGCGCAAGGTAATTTCGTCGTCGGTTGCATCCTCCTCCACCGCCTCTGTTGACCTCCTCGAGTGCCTGACTGGGGGTTGACAGTAGGTGGGATCTAGAACTTCATCATCAATTGTTGTGTTTGCACTCCCCTCCCCCTCAGACCGAGCCTCTTCTTGCCCTGACCGAATATTTAAGTTGTCATCCCAATCGGGTATCTGCGTCTCATCTTCATCAGTATGTTCCTCATTGCCTATAACCACAGTTGTTGGAAAGGCAGCATTTTGGTAGCCAACAGTTTGCATTTTATGAAAGTCAACCTCCAAGCCATGTCATGCCCTTCTAAAAGCATGTATAACACAGCGAGGGGACTCCAACCACAGTCTCCCTCGTTTCCACTCACTGGGCCACACACACCCCACTTGACTGGCATCGGTTGAGCTCCCTTTTGAAAAAGAAAAAGATGCTTTGCATGAAGCACTCTCAAAAATACGCGTGCCTTTCCCGTCCCCTGGCTGACCCAGGGGAAGAAAAGTCCTCTGAGAGCCATGACTTGTTCATCTTGGTTCTTTTAGAGACACAGCGAGGGGACTCCAACCACAGTCTCCCTGGTTGCCACTCACTGGGCCACACACACCCCACTTGACTGGCATCGGTTGAGCTCCCTTTTGAAAAAGAAAAAGATGCTTTGCATGAAGCACTCTCAAAAATACGCGTGCCTTTCCCGTCCCCTGGCTGACCCAGGGGAAGAAAAGTCCTCTGAGAGCCATGACTTGTTCATCTTGGTTCTTTTAGAGACACAGCGAGGGGACTCCAACCACAGTCTCCCTCGTTGCCACTCACTGGGCCACACACACCCCACTTGACTGGCATCGGTTGAGCTCCCTTTTGAAAAAGAAAAAGATGCTTTGCATGAAGCACTCTCAAAAATACGCGTGCCTTTCCCGTCCCCTGGCTGACCCAGGGGAAGAAAAGTCCTCTGAGAGCCATGACTTGTTCATCTTGGTTCTTTTAGAGACACAGCGAGGGGACTCCAACCACAGTCTCCCTCGTTTCCACTCACTGGGCCACACACACCCCACTTGACTGGCATCGGTTGAGCTCCCTTTTGAAAAAGAAAAAGATGCTTTGCATGAAGCACTCTCAAAAATACGCATGCCTTTCCCGTCCCCTGGCTGACCCAGGGGAAGAAAAGTCCTCTGAGAGCCATGACTTGTTCATCTTGGTTCTTTTAGAGACACAGCGAGGGGACTCCAACCACAGTCTCCCTCGTTTCCACTCACTGGGCCACACACACCCCACTTGACTGGCATCGGTTGAGCTCCCTTTTGAAAAAGAAAAAGATGCTTTGCATGAAGCACTCTCAAAAATACGCGTGCCTTTCCCGTCCCCTGGCTGACCCAGGGGAAGAAAAGTCCTCTGAGAGCCATGACTTGTTCATCTTGGTTCTTTTAGAGACACAGCGAGGGGACTCCAACCACAGTCTCCCTCGTTGCCACTCACTGGGCCACACACACCCCACTTGACTGGCATCGGTTGAGCTCCCTTTTGAAAAAGAAAAAGATGCTTTGCATGAAGCACTCTCAAAAATACGCGTGCCTTTCCCGTCCCCTGGCTGACCCAGGGGAAGAAAAGTCCTCTGAGAGCCATGACTTGTTCATCTTGGTTCTTTTAGAGACACAGCGAGGGGACTCCAACCACAGTCTCCCTCGTTTCCACTCACTGGGCCACACACACCCCACTTGACTGGCATCGGTTGAGCTCCCTTTTGAAAAAGAAAAAGATGCTTTGCATGAAGCACTCTCAAAAATACGCGTGCCTTTCCCGTCCCCTGGCTGACCCAGGGGAAGAAAAGTCCTCTGAGAGCCATGACTTGTTCATCTCGGTTCTTTTAGAGACACAGCGAGGGGACTCCAACCACAGTCTCCCTCGTTTCCACTCACTGGGCCACACACACCCCACTTGACTGGCATCGGTTGAGCTCCCTTTTGAAAAAGAAAAAGATGCTTTGCATGAAGCACTCTCAAAAATACGCGTGCCTTTCCCGTCCCCTGGCTGACCCAGGGGAAGAAAAGTCCTCTGAGAGCCATGACTTGTTCATCTTGGTTCTTTTAGAGACACAGCGAGGGGACTCCAACCACAGTCTCCCTCGTTTCCACTCACTGGGCCACACACACCCCACTTGACTGGCATCGGTTGAGCCCCCTTTTGAAAAAGAAAAAGATGCTTTGCATGAAGCACTCTCAAAAATACGCGTGCCTTTCCCGTCCCCTGGCTGACCCAGGGGAAGAAAAGTCCTCTGAGAGCCATGACTTGTTCATCTTGGTTCTATTAGAGACACAGCGAGGGGACTCCAACCACAGTCTCCCTGGTTGCCACTCACTGGGCCACACACACCCCACTTGACTGGCATCGGTTGAGCTCCCTTTTGAAAAAGAAAAAGATGCTTTGCATGAAGCACTCTCAAAAATACGCGTGCCTTTCCCGTACCCCGGGCTGACCCAGGGGAAGAAAAGTCCTCTGAGAGCCATGACTTGTTCATCTTGGTTCTTTTAGAGACACAGCGAGGGGACTCCAACCACAGTCTCCCTCGTTGCCACTCACTGGGCCACACACACCCCACTTGACTGGCATCGGTTGAGCTCCCTTTTGAAAAAGAAAAAGATGCTTTGCATGAAGCACTCTCAAAAATATGCGTGCCTTTCCCGTCCCCTGGCTGACCCAGGGGAAGAAAAGTCCTCTGAGAGCCATGACTTGTTCATCTTGGTTCTTTTAGAGACACAGCGAGGGGACTCCAACCACAGTCTCCCTCGTTTCCACTCACTGGGCCACACACACCCCACTTGACTGGCATCGGTTGAGCTCCCTTTTGAAAAAGAAAAAGATGCTTTGCATGAAGCACTCTCAAAAATACGCGTGCCTTTCCCGTCCCCTGGCTGACCCAGGGGAAGAAAAGTCCTCTGAGAGCCATGACTTGTTCATCTTGGTTCTTTTAGAGACACAGCGAGGGGACTCCAACCACAGTCTCCCTCGTTGCCACTCACTGGGCCACACACACCCCACTTGACTGGCATCGGTTGAGCTCCCTTTTGAAAAAGAAAAAGATGCTTTGCATGAAGCACTCTCAAAAATACGCGTGCCTTTCCCGTCCCCTGGCTGACCCAGGGGAAGAAAAGTCCTCTGAGAGCCATGACTTGTTCATCTTGGTTCTTTTAGAGACACAGCGAGGGGACTCCAACCACAGTCTCCCTCGTTTCCACTCACTGGGCCACACACACCCCACTTGACTGGCATCGGTTGAGCTCCCTTTTGAAAAAGAAAAAGATGCTTTGCATGAAGCACTCTCAAAAATACGCGTGCCTTTCCCGTACCCCGGGCTGACCCAGGGGAAGAAAAGTCCTCTGAGAGCCATGACTTGTTCATCTTGGTTCTTTTAGAGACACAGCGAGGGGACTCCAACCACAGTCTCCCTCGTTGCCACTCACTGGGCCACACACACCCCACTTGACTGGCATCGGTTGAGCTCCCTTTTGAAAAAGAAAAAGATGCTTTGCATGAAGCACTCTCAAAAATATGCGTGCCTTTCCCGTCCCCTGGCTGACCCAGGGGAAGAAAAGTCCTCTGAGAGCCATGACTTGTTCATCTTGGTTCCTTTAGAGACACAGCGAGGGGACTCCAACCACAGTCTCCCTCGTTTCCACTCACTGGGCCACACACACCCCACTTGACTGGCATCGGTTGAGCTCCCTTTTGAAAAAGAAAAAGATGCTTTGCATGAAGCACTCTCAAAAATACGCGTGCCTTTCCCGTCCCCTGGCTGACCCAGGGGAAGTAAAGTCCTCTGAGAGCCATGACTTGTTCATCTTGGTTCTTTTAGAGACACAGCGAGGGGACTCCAACCACAGTCTCCCTCGTTTCCACTCACTGGGCCACACACACCCCACTTGACTGGCATCGGTTGAGCTCCCTTTTGAAAAAGAAAAAGATGCTTTGCATGAAGCACTCTCAAAAATACGCGTGCCTTTCCCGTCCCCTGGCTGACCCAGGGGAAGAAAAGTCCTCTGAGAGCCATGACTTGTTCATCTTGGTTCTTTTAGAGACACAGCGAGGGGACTCCAACCACAGTCTCCCTCGTTGCCACTCACTGGGCCACACACACCCCACTTGACTGGCATCGGTTGAGCTCCCTTTTGAAAAAGAAAAAGATGCTTTGCATGAAGCACTCTCAAAAATACGCGTGCCTTTCCCGTCCCCTGGCTGACCCAGGGGAAGAAAAGTCCTCTGAGAGCCATGACTTGTTCATCTTGGTTCTTTTAGAGACACAGCGAGGGGACTCCAACCACAGTCTCCCTCGTTTCCACTCACTGGGCCACACACACCCCACTTGACTGGCATCGGTTGAGCTCCCTTTTGAAAAAGAAAAAGATGCTTTGCATGAAGCACTCTCAAAAATACGCGTGCCTTTCCCGTCCCCTGGCTGACCCAGGGGAAGAAAAGTCCTCTGAGAGCCATGACTTGTTCATCTTGGTTCTTTTAGAGACACAGCGAGGGGACTCCAACCACAGTCTCCCTCGTTTCCACTCACTGGGCCACACACACCCCACTTGACTGGCATCGGTTGAGCTCCCTTTTGAAAAAGAAAAAGATGCTTTGCATGAAGCACTCTCAAAAATACGCGTGCCTTTCCCATCCCCTGGCTGACCCAGGGGAAGAAAAGTCCTCTGAGAGCCATGACTTGTTCATCTTGGTTCTTTTAGAGACACAGCGAGGGGACTCCAACCACAGTCTCCCTCGTTTCCACTCACTGGGCCACACACACCCCACTTGACTGGCATCGGTTGAGCCCCCTTTTGAAAAAGAAAAAGATGCTTTGCATGAAGCACTCTCAAAAATACGCGTGCCTTTCCCGTCCCCTGGCTGACCCAGGGGAAGAAAAGTCCTCTGAGAGCCATGACTTGTTCATCTTGGTTCTTTTAGAGACACAGCGAGGGGACTCCAACCACAGTCTCCCTCGTTGCCACTCACTGGGCCACACACACCCCACTTGACTGGCATCGGTTGAGCTCCCTTTTGAAAAAGAAAAAGATGCTTTGCATGAAGCACTCTCAAAAATACGCGTGCCTTTCCCGTCCCCTGGCTGACCCAGGGGAAGAAAAGTCCTCTGAGAGCCATGACTTGTTCATCTTGGTTCTTTTAGAGACACAGCGAGGGGACTCCAACCACAGTCTCCCTCGTTTCCACTCACTGGGCCACACACACCCCACTTGACTGGCATCGGTTGAGCTCCCTTTTGAAAAAGAAAAAGATGCTTTGCATGAAGCACTCTCAAAAATACGCGTGCCTTTCCCGTCCCCTGGCTGACCCAGGGGAAGAAAAGTCCTCTGAGAGCCATGACTTGTTCATCTTGGTTCTTTTAGAGACACAGCGAGGGGACTCCAACCACAGTCTCCCTCGTTTCCACTCACTGGGCCACACACACCCCACTTGACTGGCATCGGTTGAGCTCCCTTTTGAAAAAGAAAAAGATGCTTTGCATGAAGCACTCTCAAAAATACGCGTGCCTTTCCCGTCCCCTGGCTGACCCAGGGGAAGAAAAGTCCTCTGAGAGCCATGACTTGTTCATCTTGGTTCTTTTAGAGACACAGCGAGGGGACTCCAACCACAGTCTCCCTCGTTTCCACTCACTGGGCCACACACACCCCACTTGACTGGCATCGGTTGAGCTCCCTTTTGAAAAAGAAAAAGATGCTTTGCATGAAGCACTCTCAAAAATACGCGTGCCTTTCCCGTCCCCTGGCTGACCCAGGGGAAGAAAAGTCCTCTGAGAGCCATGACTTGTTCATCTTGGTTCTTTTAGAGACACAGCGAGGGGACTCCAACCACAGTCTCCCTCATTTCCACTCACTGGGCCACACACACCCCACTTGACTGGCATCGGTTGAGCTCCCTTTTGAAAAAGAAAAAGATGCTTTGCATGAAGCACTCTCAAAAATACGCGTGCCTTTCCCGTCCCCTGGCTGACCCAGGGGAAGAAAAGTCCTCTGAGAGCCATGACTTGTTCATCTTGGTTCTTTTAGAGACACAGCGAGGGGACTCCAACCACAGTCTCCCTCGTTGCCACTCACTGGGCCACACACACCCCACTTGACTGGCATCGGTTGAGCTCCCTTTTGAAAAAGAAAAAGATGCTTTGCATGAAGCACTCTCAAAAATACGCGTGCCTTTCCCATCCCCTGGCTGACCCAGGGGAAGAAAAGTCCTCTGAGAGCCATGACTTGTTCATCTTGGTTCTTTTAGAGACACAGCGAGGGGACTCCAACCACAGTCTCCCTCGTTTCCACTCACTGGGCCACACACACCCCACTTGACTGGCATCGATTGAGCCCCCTTTTGAAAAAGAAAAAGATGCTTTGCATGAAGCACTCTCAAAAATACGCGTGCCTTTCCCGTCCCCTGGCTGACCCAGGGGAAGAAAAGTCCTCTGAGAGCCATGACTTGTTCATCTTGGTTCTTTTAGAGACACAGCGAGGGGACTCCAACCACAGTCTCCCTCGTTGCCACTCACTGGGCCACACACACCCCACTTGACTGGCATCGGTTGAGCTCCCTTTTGAAAAAGAAAAAGATGCTTTGCATGAAGCACTCTCAAAAATACGCGTGCCTTTCCCGTCCCCTGGCTGACCCAGGGGAAGAAAAGTCCTCTGAGAGCCATGACTTGTTCATCTTGGTTCTTTTAGAGACACAGCGAGGGGACTCCAACCACAGTCTCCCTCGTTTCCACTCACTGGGCCACACACACCCCACTTGACTGGCATCGGTTGAGCTCCCTTTTGAAAAAGAAAAAGATGCTTTGCATGAAGCACTCTCAAAAATACGCGTGCCTTTCCCGTCCCCTGGCTGACCCAGGGGAAGAAAAGTCCTCTGAGAGCCATGACTTGTTCATCTTGGTTCTTTTAGAGACACAGCGAGGGGACTCCAACCACAGTCTCCCTCGTTTCCACTCACTGGGCCACACACACCCCACTTGACTGGCATCGGTTGAGCTCCCTTTTGAAAAAGAAAAAGATGCTTTGCATGAAGCACTCTCAAAAATACGCGTGCCTTTCCCGTCCCCTGGCTGACCCAGGGGAAGAAAAGTCCTCTGAGAGCCATGACTTGTTCATCTTGGTTCTTTTAGAGACACAGCGAGGGGACTCCAACCACAGTCTCCCTCGTTTCCACTCACTGGGCCACACACACCCCACTTGACTGGCATCGGTTGAGCTCCCTTTTGAAAAAGAAAAAGATGCTTTGCATGAAGCACTCTCAAAAATACGCGTGCCTTTCCCGTCCCCTGGCTGACCCAGGGGAAGAAAAGTCCTCTGAGAGCCATGACTTGTTCATCTTGGTTCTTTTAGAGACACAGCGAGGGGACTCCAACCACAGTCTCCCTCATTTCCACTCACTGGGCCACACACACCCCACTTGACTGGCATCGGTTGAGCTCCCTTTTGAAAAAGAAAAAGATGCTTTGCATGAAGCACTCTCAAAAATACGCGTGCCTTTCCCGTCCCCTGGCTGACCCAGGGGAAGAAAAGTCCTCTGAGAGCCATGACTTGTTCATCTTGGTTCTTTTAGAGACACAGCGAGGGGACTCCAACCACAGTCTCCCTCGTTGCCACTCACTGGGCCACACACACCCCACTTGACTGGCATCGGTTGAGCTCCCTTTTGAAAAAGAAAAAGATGCTTTGCATGAAGCACTCTCAAAAATACGCGTGCCTTTCCCGTCCCCTGGCTGACCCAGGGGAAGAAAAGTCCTCTGAGAGCCATGACTTGTTCATCTTGGTTCTTTTAGAGACACAGCGAGGGGACTCCAACCACAGTCTCCCTCGTTGCCACTCACTGGGCCACACACACCCCACTTGACTGGCATCGGTTGAGCTCCCTTTTGAAAAAGAAAAAGATGCTTTGCATGAAGCACTCTCAAAAATACGCGTGCCTTTCCCGTCCCCTGGCTGACCCAGGGGAAGAAAAGTCCTCTGAGAGCCATGTCCACATTGTCAGTGGACAGACACGTGTGCTTATCTGCCAGCAGACCCACAGCAGCACTGAAGACAGGTTCCGAGAGAACGCTGGCTGCAGGACACGACAAGATCCCCAAGACGTACGTGGCGAGCTCAGGCAATTTATCAAGATTGGAAGCCAAGAATGAGCAGGGCTCAAGTTGCACATTAATGGAATTGATGTTTCCTTGCATATACTCATATATCTGTGTGTCCTCCTCTTTTTCCTTGTCCAGCTCTTTTGTTTTCGCATGAGTATATGTCCTTGTCACTTTCCCATGTGTTGTGAGTTGTTTGTGACCTTTTGGACACCTTTGAGGGTGTTTTCTAGGTGTTTTTCTGTGTTTGTGATTGCCTGCCATTGTTTCCTATGCAGTTCGAGTTCGGTTCGTCGAACGTTCGACGAACCGAACTCGAACGGGAGGTCCGTTCGGCGAACCAACCTCGAGCCGAACCGCGACCGGTTCGCTCATCTCTACTCACCACAAAGAAGCTGCCCTCTGCAGTCGATTGGACAGTGGACTGCGAGACAGCCTTTCGGGCCCTAAAGGGTGCCCTGTCCAGCCCACCAGTACTACAGGCAGCCGACTTCGCGCGGCCGTTTGTAGTACAAATCGACGCCAGTGACTTCGGCCTCGGAGCGGTGCTCAGCCAGGTGGAAGCTGCGAGCCAAGAGCACCCAGTCTTGTATCTGAGCAGGAAGCTGTTGCCGAGGGAGGTGGCCTACTCCACGATGGAAAAGGAATGCCTAGCCATAGTGTGGGCTCTGCAGCGTCTGCAACCCTACCTATTCAGGCACCACTTCATCGTGGAGACGGACCACAATCCCCTCAGCTGGTTACACACAGTCTCCGGGGCGAATGGGAGGTTGTTGCGATGGAGCCTTGCGCTCTAGCAGTACAACTTCACCATTCACCACAAGAAGGGCCGTGACCATGGTAACGCAGACGGGCTGTCCCGACAAGGAGAGGTCGCGGACGGGCGCACGGGGGAACACCAGAGTGTGCTGCCCCCTAGCGCCCTCTAAAGGGGGGAGGTGTGAGGGGAATCCGGAGATATGACGATAAATTATGATATTCAGTCATGTCAGTCAGCCCTCCTGATGTCACCCCCCTCCCTTCACACACACAGAGCTGCTTCTCAGATGCCCAACATCTGGAAAGGTGTCAAATCCCAGCAACACATCCAAAGGCAATCTCCTATGATATGGAGATTAGGTGTCTTGGCAGGTCTTTACAACAAAGGGAGAGGAAGACACCCTGGGGGGTTGTGTCCATTCATCAAAGAGAGTGGACAGGGACTTGGCAAAACCAAAAGGAAGCTAGTCAAGGCAGGAGAGCATACTGCTGGCTCCGTAATATCATACGCAGTTAGGATATTACCGTGCGCCTCAGCCATACACCCCCTACATCGTTAGAATCGGGACTTCGAGACAAATCTCTGCATATCCTCAAAGTCTATGTGGCGCCCTGGGCGGCGAGATGTAGAGAACTGCTAGTAGGAGTCTGGTAAATGAGTCGTGCTTGGACTCAAAATGCAGAGGGGACCCGGGCGGATCTGATGACACCAGAACCGTCCCGATCGGCCCTCCCAGTCCGGAGTTGCGGGTAATAGTCCCTTCTGGGATATTACACTGACTCAAGGCAGGGGGAGTGGCAGTGCTTCCCTCTGAGGTCACGAAGGTAGGAGGGGACAGGGATTCGGCCAGGTTGATAACCACAGTTCGGACATTTTGGCTTGTTCTTTTGCCGGGGGTCACGTGTGGAAACACTTGTGGGAAAAGTTCCTGGAAACCTGGTCTAACAGCACCCCCCTGTGGCCAGACGCACAAGGTAACTGCTTGAACTGTATGCCTGTTTGTAACCCATACCTTGCCTGTAAATGTACTCTAACCTAACTGTATATTCTGTAGATTCCCTATTGTATATATTGTAGTTTCTAGTGTGGCTTAGGCCGATTAAATTATATAATTAATCTTGGGCTGTTCTGTTATCTCGATCTTGAATCCCACGTCGGTGTGTTCGGTTAATAATTACCGTAAATCGGTTGGTGGCAGCAAGTTTGTGCCAAGGATCATTGTGGGGCGGCCATTGAGATCCGGGGAGGTTTTTATATATTCTGTCCGCGGAGGTCGGGGAATATATGCCCTACTCTAACCGGGAGCCCTTCAAGCATCGGCACAGTAGAATAGCGGCCTCCTTGCTTATTGTCGGGCAATTCCATAATTGGCCTGACTATAAGAGGGGCGCTAGAGAGCACGTCACGTGCTCTGTCTGTCGGTCGGGAGCTATAAAGGAGGGGTGTGACTCCCGCTTGTTACCCCCCGATCGTGACATATTGGTGGCAGGCGGTGGGATTTCTGAGTGACTCCCCCGGCTGTTCATGACAGTCCCTATATGCATATCGTAACCTTGGATACCAAAGCTTCTCTAATGCCCTGCACATGAGGTAAGTGAAATAGCTTTTCAGAAGAACTACATTGCATTTCTAATTGGAAGTATTTGCTAATATTCTTATTATTACACCAACTACATATTGCAATGGGTTATTCACATCTACAAGATCCTTTTAAGGACTTAATCATCAACAATTGTAGCCCTGGCAGGACAGCAATAAAAAAAACAATTAAATACAAATAATACAGGATCACACCATTGACAAAAGGTGATAGGAACAACTCAAATTCTCCTCCTCTCTGCATAATGACTTCTGCACAGGTTATAGAGCATGCCTAGAAAATTATCAATGTGTGATCGGCCGTGGTATATATTAATCGTATATAATATATTGTCATCAACCATGTATTCTTAAAAAAAAAGTATTAAACTCTTAAGTATGACATTATTTTAATTGATTTTTAATTCATAATTAAATCCAGTGACAAATATCATTTATTGATTTCTGATGGTATACCTTTTTTGGCAATATTGTTATGTCAGAGCTTCTATTTTGAGATGAGCTCTGCAGCAAATCAGATGTTCATTCACTACTTTTACTTTGATGGTTTATCTGTAGGACATCTGGCACCCCCTGCTGATTAGCTCTTCACGGTGTCGGCAGTAGCAGCAGCAGGCAGCTGGAAATGTTCAGTTCCGGGGCTGCCCTGCCAACATGTTAGTGGCTGTGGTCAGGTACTGCACATTCACTTCCCATTCAAATCAATTGAAGGCGGATGTGCAGTATGCGTCCGTGGCTACTATCAGAAGAAGGGGCACTGAGAACAGCTGATCGACGGGGAGCGGGGTGTCGGACCCCGACCGATCAGACATTGATGACCTATCCTAAGGATAATCCACTAATGTAAAAGTAGTGAATAAACTTCCGCTTCCTATATCTATGGCTGCTGTAGACCTCATATCAAAAGCCTGTTAACATAAGCTCTGATATAATATTAAAAAAGCTATACCCTTAGAAATCAATAACTGATATTTGTCACTGGCTTTAGTTATGAATTAAAAATCAATTAAAATAATATACATAATACATGACGAATTACAATGATAGCTGATGACTATATACGATTAGTCATCATTTGCACTTGCAATAAGAAACATGAAAATGCTCTGCGGATTGAATCACACAAAGTTTGAATGTAGTTTTTTTATATAAAATATTTGTATCAAAGTAAAAGCATAAATGCCTCCTACCCCTTTGTGTTCATTCTCTTATTTGGCTCAAAAAAACTGCACTAAAAACTTCACACATTGTTAAAATATAATGTTGAAACTGTCTTAAAATAAAGACTGTAGGGATCTACAATATAATATATTTATATATATATAAACATTTTGTTCCAAGATTATAAGTGCAGCCAAATTTTCTGTTCCAAGATCATATATATAATATATTGGTACTTTGGCAGATTCTCAACATACTATACTTAGACAAAAAGGCATATGCTGTGACAACATATAAACATTTCTGACAGTTCCCTTTAAATTTTGCCAGACTTACTATGGGATGTATTTTTCAATCAACTGACTTAAAGCAAGGATCTGGCTGGAAGTCAGGATTCAGCTGGGCTTTGTCAATGACACTTGAAAGAAAAGGTATTAAGCAATTTATAGCTTCCTCCATTATTTCTGCTAAAATGACTTTAACCCTTTAGCCTATTTTCACTTTCCTGACCAGGCCAAATTCTAATGGAATAATGGAATGCTTGCAAATTGTGATTCTGATCTGGCAATAAATCCTAAGTCTTAAGGCCGCTTTACACGCTACGATATCGCTAAAGCGATGTTGTTGGGGGTCACGAAATTTGTGATGCACATCCGGCCGCGTTAGCGATATTGTTTCTTGTGACACCTATGAGCGATTTTGAATCGTCGCAAAAACGTTCAAAATTGCTAATCAGTGACATGCCCCCCTATTCCCAATTATCGTTGCTGCTACACGTATAATGTTGTTCGTCGTTCCTGCGGCAGCACACATCGCTATGTGTGACACCGCAGGAATGAGGAACCTCACCTTACCTGCGGCCACAGGCAATGAGGAAGGAAGGAGGTGGGCGGGATGTTCATCCCGCTCATCTCCGCCCCTCCGCTTTCATTGGGCGGCCGCTTAGTGACTTTGCTGTGACGCCGAACGAACCGCCCCCTTAGATTGGAGGTGGTTCGCCGGTCACAGCGACGTCGCAGAGTAGGTATTTGCATGTGACGCTGCCGTAGCGATAATGTTCACTATGGCAGCGATCACCACATATCAGCCGTACAACGGGGGCGGGTGCTATCGCGCTTGACATCGCCAGCAAATGCTAGCGATGTCGCAGCGTGTAAAGCAGCCTTTAAGCGGGCTTTACACGCTGCACCATCGCTAGCGATATCGCGAGCGATAGCACCCGCCCACGTCGGTGGCGCGTCACGGGGTGATCGCTGCCGTAGCGAACAATATCGCTACGGCAGTGTCACCCGCAATTACCTGTTCAACGACATCGCTGTGGCCGCTGAACAATCTCTTCTTTAATGGGGAGGTTCGTTCGGTATCACAGCGGCGCCACTAAGCGGCCACCCAAGAGAAGCGGAGGGGCGGAGATGAGCGGCCGGAACATCCCGCCCACTTCCTTCATTCCTCATTGCCAGCGGCCGCAGGTATGATGTTGTTCCTCGTTTCTGTGGTGTCACACATAGCTATGTGGGCTGCCGCAGGAACGACAAACAACCTGCGTTCCAACCGAGGAACGTTTTTTTAAAAATGAACAACGTGTACACAACAAACAATTTGACACCTTTTTGCGATCATTACTGATCGCAAAAAGGTGTCACATACAACGACATCGCTAACGAGGCCTGATGTGCGTCACCAACACCGTGACCCCGACGATATCTCATTAGCGATATCGTTGTGTGTAAATGGGCCTTTATGAAAAGGCTTGGTTAAAACGCCACTTTTGACTTTTAGGATAGCTACTTTCAATAGGTGGTGCTAGAGTTTGTCTCCTTACTCACCGGAGGGACAATTTTCATATATCCCAGTCATTCTAAAAGTCTTTTCTCGTTACACATTGTAATTCATGCCAGTGGTAAATTTAACTTGATATAATTTGTTTGCTTTTTATGAAAAAAATGGGAAATTTGATGAATATGTAGAAAAATTAGCAATTTTTGAACTTTTAAGTTTTATACACAGTCATACCACTAAACAAAATCAATAAAGAACACTTCCCACATGTCTACTTTATATCACTATCATTTAAACATTTTTTTTGTTAGAAAGGTGGAAGGGTTCAAGTTTAGAAGCAATTTTTCATTTTTTCCAGCAAAATTTGCAACAATTTTATTAGGGATCACTTCACAGTTCAAGAGCTTTTTGGTGGTCTATATGTCAAGAAATGTCCAAAAGTCATCCCATTTTAAATATTGCACCCTTTAAAGTTTGTTAACTCTTCGAGTGCTTTACAAAAAAATTTTAACAAAGGGGAAAAAAAATGAAAAAATAGGTATTTTCCACTACAATGTTGCCTTAGCCTCAAATGTTTCATTTTGTCAAGGCAACTAGGAGAAAATGGACCATAGAATTTGTATGGTATTTTCTCCTGAGCACGACTGTGCCTCATCTATGAGGGAAAACTATTGTTTGCGCAGAGGACTTGGACGGGAAGGAGAGCTATTTGAATAATTTTAGCTCAATTTCAGCTGGAATAGATTGCAAATGCCATGATCTCTTTGAAGAGCCACAGAATTACCACAACAGTAGAAACCCCAACAAATAACACCATTTTGTAAATAAAATCTATTCAAGAAATTCAGTGAGGTGTGTGGTGACTATCTTGAACCCACCCGTGCTTAACAAAAGCAAAATGTAACATTGGATATGCAAATGAAATTATTATTTTTTTCCATAAAAATATTGCTTAAGCTCAAAATTTTTCATTTTCACAAAAGTAACAGGAGAAAATGGACCATACAATTTGTTGTAGTCAGAATCTACTGTTTGGCATACGGCAGGGGTCAGAAGGGAAAAAGCACTATTTGAATTTTGGAGTACCATTTTGGCTGATGCCATGTCACATTTGCAGAGCCCCTCACATGCCACAACAGCAGAAAGCCCTTACAAGTGAAGGTATTCTGGAGATTACACCCCTCGAGAAATTCATCTAGGGAAGCAGTGAGCATTTTAGCCCTCAGGTGATTCACGTAATTGTATAACATTTGGCTGTGAAAATGAAAATTACCATTTTTCCAATAAAATGTTACTTTGGTTTCAAGTTTTTAATTTTCAAAAAGGCTAATAGGAGAAAATGGCCAGTACAATTTGTTACACAATTTCTCCTTATTTTGCTAATATCCCATATGTAGTTGAAAGTTATGTTTGAGTCAGTGCAGAGCTCAGAAGGAATCATATTGAAGTTCAAATTTAGCTGGAATGGTTTGAGGGTGCCATGTCACATTGGCTGAGCCCCTGACATGCCAGAACAGTAGAAACCCCCCACAAGTGACCCAATTTTACAAACTGTACAACGCAGTGATCAAATTGACACCACAAGTTTCATTTTTGACACTAAAATGTTTCAGCCCCAAGTTATTAATTTTTAAAAGGATGAATAAGGAAAAAATGGAGGACACAGATATATGTGCAATATCTCACATGTAATCGGGAACTACCTTTAAGACACAGAGCAAAGCTCAAAAGGGAAGGAGTGTAACATCGAAGTGCACACTATTTGCTGGAATGGTTTCCGGGTGCCATGTCACATAGGCAAAGCTCCTAAGGTGCAAGAACAGCAGAAATCTCCCACAAGTGACCCCATTTTGCAAACTCATCTGTCAGTAAATTCATGCAGAGGTACACTGAGCATATTTACACTACAGGTGAGTCACAAAATGTTATACTATTGGGTGGTGAAAATAAATAATCACATTTTTATCACTAAAATATTGATTTAGCCCCAGATTTCCAATTTTCCCAAGAGGAAATTGGCAAAAACGGCCTCATAAATATGTTACACAAGTTCTCCTTAATGTGGAGATACCCCACATATGACTGGACAGCACTATATCATCAAAAAGCAGGGCTCAGGATTGAAGGAGCACTACTTTTGTTTTGCAGCACAAATTTTCCAAGAATAGTTTGCGGACTCCATTTGTAGAGTCCCCTCAACGAACACATTTAGAAGATTACACCCCTCTGGAAATTCATCTACGGGTATAGTAACAATTTTGTCTTTGGAAACACCTGTGGAGTCAAATGAATGTTGCAAAATGAAAAATTTCAAATCTGTCATTACAGTGTCTATAATATTGTGCTCAGCCTATGCTTCTGGAGACATGGACCCCATAAATTAGGTAAGTCTCCTCGCTACAGTATTGCCAAACATGTGGCATATTTTAGTGCTCAGAAGGGACAAGGGTTTTGAAGGCTATAGTTTATTGTTTTTTTTTCTGCTGACAAGAGTCATGTGAGGGCTTGTTTTTTTGTGGGATGAGCTGGAGTTTTATTGGTACATTTTTGAGCCCACAGTATTTTTGGATTGTTTTCTGTTGCATTTTTGGGGAGACTAAGGCCATGTGCGCACGTTATGTTTTTTCTGCGTTTGGGCTGCATTTTAAACTGCACTGTGTCATTGACAAAATGCATGTGTTTTACTTCCCAAGCAAAGTCTATGATAAATCAGAAAATCCATCCACATGTTGATTTTTATCGGTAGCGTTTGGACAAATATTTGTCAAAATTGTTGCCTAAACAAATCAGCATGTCACTTCTTCATTGCATTTTCTGAACATTTTCCACCTATTGAAATAAATGAAATGTGTCAAAACGCAACCAAAATGTTTAACTGTGCATTTGCACTGCATTTTGGTTGCATTTTGAATCCGTTGTTGTTAACAAAAATGCAGGTCACCAACTTTTTTCCATTCTCTCTCTTTCTCTCTCCCTCTGTCTCTCTCCGCTTCATACTCACCAATCACCAGCGTGGCATGGCTGCCACACTGCTCCCTCCTCCTCTACTGCTTCTGAAAGTGCCAGTCGCACATCAGGCTCATCTCATATTCACTGCTTCCTGGCCCACCGGCGCCTATGATTGGTTGCAGTCAGACACGCCTGCACGCTGAGTGACAGCTGTCTAACTGCAACCAATCATAGTCGCTGGTGAGTGGGTCTATATCATACAGTACAATAAATAAAGAGAAACCAAGGAAAAAATTGTGAAAACATACCCTGCTGTAACTAAATAAAAGCATAGTGCATATAAACATAGGGTACTTAGTAAACACTGTTTTTGATCAAAAAAAGCATAAAGCTATCCCACCAACGCCAAGGTGTACCCAGTTGGGATAGTACCTACACTCTCTAATATTAAAACCTTACCATGGGTCTAAAATAGGCCTCAATGTGGCTAAGGGCTGAGAGCGACCGGGTCCCAACAGGACACACACAGTCAGGGGGATTCACAGAATGAAATGTCCAGCTCACTGAGAAGGGGGCCACTCCCTGTTTGTACTGAATACAAAAAAACTACATAAAAACAAAAAAGTGAGCCGGAGTATGAGATGGTATACATGGAACTTGTGAGACCATGTTCACACCGGCCATGAGACAAAGAGAAACCAAGGAAAAAATTGTGAAAACATACCCTGCTGTAACTAAATAAAAGCATAGTGCATATAAACATAGGGTACTTAGTAAACACTGTTTTTGATCAAAAAAAGCATAAAGCTATCCCACCAATGCCAAGGTGTACCCAGTTGGGATAGTACCTACACTCTCTAATATTAAAACCTTACCATGGGTCTAAAATAGGCCTCAATGTGGCTAAGGGCTGAGAGCGACCGGGTCCCAACAGGACACACACAGTCAGGGGGATTCACAGAATGAAATGTCCAGCTCGCTGAGAAGGGGGCCACTCCCTGTTTGTACTGAATACAAAAAAAAAGTGTGTGTAGGTACTATCCCAACTGGGTACACCTTGGCGTTGGTGGGATAGCTTTATGCTTTTTTTGATCAAAAACAATGTTTACTAAGTACCCTATGTTTATATGCACTATGCTTTTATTTAGTTACAGCAGGGTATGTTTTCACAATTTTTCCCTTGGTTTCTCTTTGTCTCATGGCTAGTGTGAACATGGTCTCACAAGTTCCATGTATACCATCTCATATTCCGGCTCACTTTTTTGTTTTTAAGTACAATAAATAAATACAGAATTTTAAAAATTGGCTAGCGGTCCCCCTCAATTTTGATACCCAGCCAAGAAAAAGCCTCACAGCTGGGGGCCGGTATTCTCAGGCTTAGGAGGCCAACGCTATTGGGAGCCCCTCAGCCTAAAAATATCAGCCAGCAGCTGCCCGGAATTGCCACATACATTAGATGCGACTGTTACGGGACTTTACCCGGCTCATCCCAATTGCCCTGGTATAGAGGCAATTGGGGTAATAAGGAGTTAATGGCAGCCCATAGCTGCCACTAAGTTCTAGATTAGTTATGGCAGGCGTCTATGAGACACCCTCCATCACTTATCTGTAAGTGAAAGGAAATAAACACAAATAGAATGAGACCTTTTCCATCTGTGCTCAGAAATCCTGGAAGCCCGTCTCAATTCTTTAGCCTCACTCGTGTGCAAGGGTTGCTTGATTGTGCGGTATGTGTGAGGGGGTGACTGATTCAAGAGCTGCAGAGATGGTGGTGTTATATAAAGTGGCAGCAGCATCCGCATCATGTAAAGACGCAATGTCTGCAAGAGGGAGAAGGGACTGAGAAAGTAAATGTAAGACAAGATGTTTGATATTTCTGCGAGGGTGTGAATGTTGTGGATGGGTGTTGCATACTTGGAAAAGAGAGGGAAGAGAATGTTAGTAGGTTGTGGTCAGACAGTGGGAGTGGTGAGTTTGAGAGGTCGGATAGGGAACAGAGGCAAGTGAAGATGAGGTCACGTGTGTGTCCATCTTTGTGAGTAGCTGCAGAGGACCATTGGGTGAGGCTAAAGGAGGAAGTGAGTGTTAGAAGTTTAGAGACAGATGAGTGGGAAGTGCCGATGGGGATGTTAAAGTCACCCATGATAATGGTGGAGATGTCGGTGGAAAGGAAACGAAGTAGCCAGGTGGTGAAGTGATTGAGAAAGCTGGTGACTGGCCCAGGGGGGTGGTAAATGACAGCTAGCTGGAAATTGGAGGGGGAATAGATGCGGATGGAGTGCACTTCAAAAGAGGGGAAAGTAAGGCAGGGTAGCAGTGAGAGTTGGGTGAAGGAGCATTTTTCTGACAGGAGGAAACCAACTCCTCCACCATGTTTGTTACTGGGGAAGGGGATGTGAGACAGATGGAGGCCAACATTAGAAAGTGCAGCAGGAGAGGCTGTGTCAGAGGGGGTGAGCCAGGTTTCAGTGATGCCGAGGAAGGAGAGTTAATTAGTGATGAAAAGATCATGAATGTAGGAAAGTTTATTGCAGACAGAGTGAGCATTCCATAGAGCTCCTGTTAGGGGGGCTGGAGGAGCAGGGGCTGTGTAAATGGGTCTAGGGTTAGAAAGGTTGCGAAAATTTGTCATAGATAGTGGATGGCAGTTAAAAATGACTGTGGGGATGTGATGAGGAGGACCAGGATTTGGAGAGATATCTCCTCCAGCAGTGAGGAGAAACAAAGAGAGTGTTAGCAGGTGGGAGCAGGAGAGGCCATGACGTGGTCGTGTGTGTCTGGAGACACAGGGTGTTATGTAAAGGAAAATATCTGAGGAGAAGATGAGATGGCTGGGGAGGATTGAGGGAGAGATGACCAGTTCATTACTGTGTATAGGGATCAGAGGGGTAGGTAGAAAGTGAAGTATTATAGGAGTGAAAGTGAAATGAAACACAAACATTGTTTAAAGTGACTATGTATCCAGTTACCTTCCAGTCCCTTCCGGCCCAATTCTGGCCTAATTCATTATTGCCCACTTATAGATCCACACTTAGGGATACACACGCCGACTGACAATGTCTCAGCAATATGGGTCAAATGTATAGTGTGAAGAGTGCACTCAGGTGGATTACAGAAGGGAGGGGCTGGTACTAATCCTGATTACTTAAATCAAAGCTGAACAAGATGTAGGATAGCATAGGCAGAGATAACAAGGAGGTCATAAAGAAAAGGGAGAAGGGTTCATGGAGTGGTCAGTTAGACATATCAGAGAGCCAAATGCAGGACACACAAGGGAAGGCAGATCATGGGAAAGATGAGTAGTTGTCATACATTGGTATGAAAACATAGCAGTTGTAAAATGATTAACATAAGTGATGCAGCATATTTCCCAACATCTCACACTACTAAAATTGATATTTCTGCACCAAAGTAGGGATTTTGTTTAATAAAGGTATGGATTCACTTGGGTTCATTCGTCACATTAATGTAGTCAGTTTGTGGGGTAGAATGTGCTGACTAATTCATTTTAAATGCAATTTTCAGTTGTACAACTTGTATGGTTTTAATATAATTTACCTATTTAAGCTCAGTTACTATTATCTAGCACTGTTAAGATAACTGATAAATATGTAGACTATTAGTGGTAAATGGGCTTGAATGATTTTTTGCAAACCATTTGTTTATTGCAGTGACCCTATTTTACCTATGCATCTCCACAGTCTTCATTTCTAGTCATGCAGAACAGCTTCACTGCTATAGTCCTATCAGCAAAAGAAAGTTCACACAATCATTATTCCACTGACACTCCTGTCATCATAATTAGTACATTCTCTGCTCTTCATGAAGGTGTCATTGCGCCTAAGGAATAACTGAGAAACCTCTCCTTTCACATCAACATTAACTAAAAAATGGAATCCTAGTAGTCCCCATAATGAAAGGAATAGCCTATTTTCCTGTCTTCTCTCTTTCTGTTACAGCTGAATATAAATAATTCAGAAATTATACAGTTAAGCAGAAAGCACGGCTGTTGTGTTTAATACACTTCTTTATATGTATATGCATGACATAGCCATGTGTCATCAACTACATTTATAAGTATGCTCAACATGCTGTTGTGTGACTGTGCACTGTGGTTAACTTCTTTTTCCGCTGGACCACAGTAGATTCACCTTTTCTTCTATTGTTTAGTTTCTGTTATTCTTGCCTTACTTCTATTAGGACAACATTACTTGTTTGCCTGTCCAATCACCTTTCGGGTGTAGCTTTAAATACCTTCCTCCTGCTGGTATTTCCTGCTAGTGATATTCTCTTTTACAATATCTAGAAAAATGATTTAGCTTCATAACAGACTAGTAAATTGTATTTATAGTATTTGGAATTAGCTTCTTTGGAATTATCCAGATTTTGGTAGCTTTAGATTGTTCTCCAGGCACTGGTAAAATAGCTTTCCAAGGGCTATTCATGGGGTATTGAAAAAATAAAAGGTATTGAAAACACCAATACATATAGTGGGAGGTAGAATGGGGTATTAAAGGATAGAAAGAAAATCTTTAAAAAGGCAGGTATGCTATATACAGGCTTTCTAGATCCGTAGAGATGGATGGCATTTGAAAGTAGGAGGAAGAGGGGGAAGGAGACCTTATGAAATATCCCCCATCCCTAGCTCCTATCGTTCAATCTTTGCCCCCAGCCCTTTGTTTACACAGATTTGTAGGCTTGGAATTTTAAACAATATAGCTGGGGAAGGAGAGAGGGAGCACATTTAAGACATTATACTGGACTGAATATGTGGAGTGCATACTGTAAATCTGAAATTTTGCACATAATTCTAACTATAAGTATGGATATTGACTAACTTCCCAGGAAAAAAAATGGAAGTACAGTTGATCTGAATTGAAATGAAAAAAAAAAAAGCTGACAAAGTAAGACTTTTTGTTTCTTGTCATGATAATTCCTCTCATAGTTCTTCCTGTCCAAAGTCAGGTGTATATTAATTAACTCAAAGATTTTTACTCTACTGTAATATTTGGTATGCCTAAATTATTCTATGTATGAGCTGACAAGAGTTACAATATCTAAAGAAATAAAAGTATGTAAGAGATATACATTAATCTGAATGTGATAGTTTGTGATGAATAAAAATTAATGGTATGATAAAAACCAGGAGCGTAATGGGCCCGGCAGATTAGGGGCCCGCCCTGCAGATCAGCAGTAGGCTCCTCTCTATGAGAGAGGATTTGCGCTGTTTTGTCACAGACCACACGGCCGCTATATGACCTGTAAGTCAGGGGGCCCAGGGTCAGCAGCGTTGGCACTGAGCCCCCCTCACCAGTCATCGCACACAGCATTGATGAAGCATCGAGCGGCGCGCACCGCTCGATGCTTCACAATTCTCCCCCTGTGCCTGCATTGTGACGTCACTCCTGGGCGACTGCTGTGCTGAGGCATGCAGAACGTAGGATGGGAGGATGCTGACCAGAGCAGCGGAGGAACAAGGAGAGAGGTGATGACAGAGCAGCAGTGAAATGAGGAGAAGTGAGTTCTTGATTTTTTGTTGTCTTTTTTTTTTTTTTTAAATCAGTGAGTACATGATGGCCAGAAGCCCATGGGGTTGCATTATACGTAGAGGCCTGGGAGGCTGCATTATGGAGGCCTGGGGGGCTGAATTATACATGGAAGCCTGGGGGGCTGCATTATACATGGAGGCCTGGGGGGCTGAATTATACATGGAGGTCTAGGGGGCTGCATTATACATGGAGACCTTGGGGGCTGCATTATGCATGAAGGTCTGGGGGGCTGCATTATACATGGAGGCCTGGGGGGCTGCATTATACATAGAGGCCTGGGGAGCTGCATTATACATGGAGGCCTGGGGGCTGCATTATAAATGGAGGTCTATGGGGCTGCAATATACATGGAGGTCTATGGGCTGCATAATACAACATGAAGGACACCTGCTATATGGACTATAGGGGTGCATTATACATGGAGGTCTATGGGGACGCATTATACATGGAAGTCTATGAGGCTGCATTATACATGGAGGTCTATGGGGCTAGATTATATATGGAGGTATATGGGGATGCATTATACTACAGAAATGACACCTTATACATGGATTGTAGGGGTGCATTATACATAAAGGAGTATGGGGTGCAGTATAATATGTGGAGGACTATGGGAAATATATTATACAGGACTATGGAGGTGCATCTAAGATATAAAGCTGAATGTGTGTGTGTATGTATGTGTGTGTATGTATGTATGTACGTCCAGGATTGGCATCTGCACCGTCGCAGCTACAGCCACAAAATTTTGCACACTCACACTTCTGGACCCCGAGAGCATCATAGGTTATGTTTTGAGGGGAAATATTAACCCCGCGTTTTACAGTTATTTACAAAAAAAACCTGCCTCCATTAAAGCAAATGGAGCTGGGAGCCACAGTGCAGCCAGAACTTCAGAAGAATGCGCAGCCATGCCCTTAAATGGAATGTTGGTGTGTCACAATGCAGCCAGTGAAAGAGACAGACACAGACAGGGAAAGAGGCAGACACAGACAGGGTAAGAAACAGACATAGACAGGGTAAGAGACAGACACAAAGAGACAGACAGACAAAGAGACAGACTGACAGGGAAAGAGACAGACAGGGAAAGAGAGGGAAAGAGAGAGACAGGTTAAGAGACAGACACAGACAGGTAAAGAGACAGACACAGACAAAGAGACAGAGACAAACACAGGGAAACAGACAGACAGGGAAAGAGAGGGAAAGAGACAGACAGGGTAAGAGACAGACAAAGACAAGTAAAGAGACAGACAAAGACAAGTAAAGAGACAGACAAAGAGACAGACACAGGGAAAGAGACAGAGGGAAAGAGAGGGAAAGAGACAGACAGGGAAAGAAAGGGAAAGAGACAGACAGGAAAAGAGACAGAAAGGGAAAGTGACAGATAGATAGATAGACAGGGAAAGAGACAGACAGGGAAAGTGACAGAGATAGATAGACAGACAGAGAAAGAGATTGAGACAGATGGAGAAAGAGACAGAGCCAGTCAGAGACAGACAGGGAAAGAGACAAGACATACAAAGAGATAGAGAGGAGAGACAGAGAGATATATACAGAGGGGGAGACAGACATTATAATTACATTTCTATCTATTTGTTTTGTGGTTTTGTGTGCAGAATACATTTTTGCTAATACATTCTATTTTGTTAACAGCAGTTATTAACCCGGGCGAAGCCGGGTAGTACAGCTAGTTATAATATATGAAGGGTTATGTGGGACCCTTTATACTACACTACAGTTCAAAAGTTTGGGGTCACCCAGGCAATTTTGTCTTTTACATGAAAAATCAAACTTTTATTTAGCAAATGAGTTGCATAATGAAAATAAAATATAGTCCAGACTTTGACTAGGTTAGAAATAATGATTTCTACTTGAAATAATAATTTTCTCCTTCAGACTTTGCTTTTGTCAAAGAATGCTCCCTTTGTAGTAATTACAGCTTTGCAGACCTTGGGCATTCTAGCTGTTAAATTGCTCAGGTAATCTGGAGATATTTTCTCCTATGCTTCCAGAAGCACCTCCCACAAGTTGGATTGGCTTGATGGGCACTTTTTGCGTACCATACGGTCAGGCTGCTCCCACAACAGCTCAGTAGGGTTGAGATCTGGTGACTGGGCTGGCCGCTCCATTATAGATAGAATACCAGCTGCCTGCTTCTTCCCTAAATAGTTCATGCATAATTTGGAGGTGTGCTTTGGGTCATTGTCCTGGTGTAGGATGAAACTGGCTCCAATCAAGCGCTGTCCACAGGGTATGGCATGCCATTGCAAGATGGAGTGATAGCCTTCCTTATTCAAAGTCCCTTTTACCTTGTATAAATCTCCCATTTTACCAGCACCAAAGCAACCCCAGACCATCACATTACCTCCACCATGTTGTGTGCACCATGCATTATTAACAATGTATAGAGTGTATTTCTGTTTAATTTAATGTTAGCTTCATTGAAAAAAATGTGCTTTTCTTTCAAAAATAAGAAAATATCTAAGTGACCCTAACCTTTTGAACTGTAGTGTATATGGAAGGCTATGTGGGGGCCTTTATTGTATCTGGAGAAGTATATACAGTGCCTACAAGTAGTATTCAACCCCCTGCAGATTTAGCAGGTTTACACATTCGGAATTAACTTGGCATTGTGACATTTGGACTGTAGATCAGCCTGGAAGTGTGAAATGCACTGCAGCAAAAAAGAATGTTATTTCTTTTATTATTTTTTTTTTTTAAATTGTGAAAAGTTTATTCAGAGGGTCATTTATTATTCAACCCCTCAAACCACAAATATTCTGTTTGGTTCCCCTAAAGTATTAAGAAGTATTTCAGGCACAAAGAACAATGAGCTTCACATGTTTGGATTAATTATCTCTTTTTCCAGCCTTTTTTGACTAATTAAGACCCTCCCCAAACTTGTGAACAGCACTCATACTTGGTCAACATGGGAAAGACAAAGGAGCATTCCAAGGCCATCAGAGACAAGATCGTGGAGGGTCACAAGGCTGGCAAGGGGTACAAAACCCTTTCCAAGGAGTTGGGCCTACCTGTCTCCACTGTTGGGAGCATCATCCGGAAGTGGAAGGCTTATGGAACTACTGTTAGCCTTCCACGGCCTGGACAGCCTTTGAAAGTTTCCACCCGTGCCGAGGCCAGGCTTGTCCGAAGAGTCAAGGCTAACCCAAGGAAAACAAGGAAGGAGCTCCGGGAAGATCTCATGGCAGTGGGGACATTGGTTTCAGTCAATACCATAAGTAACGTACTCCACTGCAATGGTCTCCGTTCCAGACGAGCCAGTAAGGTACCTTTACTTTCAAAGCGTCATGTCAAGGCTCGTCTACAGTTTGCTCATGATCACTTGGAGGACTCTGAGACAGACTGGTTCAAGGTTCTCTGGTCTGATGAGACCAAGATCGAGAGCTTTGGTGCCAACCACACACGTGATGTTTGGAGACTGGATGGCACTGTATACGACCCCAAGAATACCATCCCTACAGTCAAGCATGGTGGTGGCAGCATCATGCTGTGGGGCTGTTTCTCAGCCAAGGGGCCTGGCCATCTGGTCCGCATCCATGGGAAGATGGATAGCACGGCCTACCTGGAGATTTTGGCCAAGAACCTCCGCTCCTCCATCAAGGATCTTAAGATGGGTCGTCATTTCATCTTCCAACAAGACAACGACCCAAAGCACACAGCCAAGAAAACCAAGGCCTGGAGGGAAAAAATCAAGGTGTTGCAGTGGCCTAGTCAGTCTCCTGACCTTAACCCAATTGAAAACTTGTGGAAGGAGCTCAAGATTAAAGTCCACATGAGACACCCAAAGAACCTAGATAACTTGGAGAAGATCTGCATGGAGGAGTGGGCCAAGATAACTCCAGAGACCTGTGGTGGCCTGATCAGGTCTTATAAAAGACGATTATTAGCTGTAATTGCAAACAAGGGTTATTCCACAAAATATTAAACCTAGGGGTTGAATAATAATTGACCCACAATTTTATGTTGAAAATTTATTAAAATTTAACTGAGCAACATAACTTGTTGGTTTGTAAGATTTATGCATCTGTTAATAAATCCTGCTCTTGTTTGAAGTTTGCAGGCTCTAACTTATTTGCATCTTATCAAACCTGCTAAATCTGCAGGGGGTTGAATACTACTTGTAGGCACTGTATGAGGGGGGACAAAGATACAAGCATGGAATGGGAATGTTTGTGCTGAGTGAAAAAGGCTCTTTTCCTCAGCACCCAGCTTTCCCATGCTCTGATATGATTTCAATTGAGCTCACTGGTTAATGATTTAGACAAAGTATCCACTCATAAAAGATATGCCCTCTTATGTCTGAACAGTAGCTAAAGATATACAGTGTTGATGCTGATGGCTAGTTTATCTCCAGTAAGTAAAATAAAATTCTACTTGATAGATTCTAATTGACTGTTGTTAGGGAATATTGATACATGAGGAGGATTTTTGTGATATTTTTAGAGAAACTATGGGGATTCATTGAATTTTCTGAAATTATGAATTAATTGTGAGATGAAAATATAGAATATGTGTAAAAAGTTAGAGCTAAATTGTTTTCATCTGTCAGTTCAGGAGACTTGTTCAAAGGAATATGTCGCCAAGTTTTTGCCTCCTAATGTGAGTGCAGTATAGCATGGGGGAGAGATCCTGATTCCAGTAGTGTTTCACTTACTGGGCTGCTTAGTGTAGTTTTGATAAAATCACTGTTTAATCATCCAGAGATTATCATTAGGCCAGCATAGTTATGAGGTCTGTATAACTCTTAAATCAGCAACAAAGAAAACATTGATTTTATCAGAATGACAGCAAACAGCTCAGTAAGTGACATATCGCTGGAATCGGGGTCTATGCTCCTTTCAGATGGGGAGCAAAAACCTGGTGACAGATTCCCTTTAAATAGACCATGTCACCCTTCTTTCCACTGAATCCTGAAAGAAAAGAAAAGACTTGTTACAGCTATGTGACTGTTTAAAGGGTACTTTATACGCTGTGATATCGGTACCGATATCTCTAGCAAGCGTACCCGCCCCTGTCGATTGTGCGACACGGGCAAATTGCTGCCCGTGGCGCACAACATTGCTAACACCCTTCACACGGACTTACCTTCCCTGCGACGTCGCTCTGGCCGGCGAACAGCCTCCTTTCTCAGGGGGCAGTTCGTGTGGCGTCACAGTGATGTCACACGACAGCCATCCAATAGAAGCGGAGGGGCGGAAATGAGCAGGCAGAAGATCCCGCCCACCTCCTTCCTTCCTTATTTTCCGGTGGACGTAGGTAGGAGATGTTCGTAGTTCCTGCGGTGTCACACATAACGATGTGTGACGCCGCAGGAAGGACGAACAACATCATACCTGCAGCAGCAACAATATTAAGGAAAGGAGTGACGTGTCAACGATCAACGATTTTTGACATTTTTGTGATCGTTGATCGTCGCTCCTTGGTGTTACACGCTGCAATGTCGCTAACGAAGCTGGATGTGCGTCACTAACGACGTGACCCCGACGATATATCGTTAGCGATGTCGCAGCGTGTAAAGCACCCTTTAGTCGACAACTGTTTATGTACTTTTTTGGAAAGTAATAGTATTGTTTCATATGACGTAATTAATATTTTACACAATGATTCACTATTATGATAGTCGTGCACCTTCTTTTATTTGGGTTATTACAGAATTAGATTCTTACAAAATCTTCTATAAGAAAATGATAGTGTTGTATTGAAAAATTGTTCAGAACGTAAGAATATATCATTGTAAGATTATTTATGATCTGAATTATAAATAGATATTGATAGATAATTCCCATCGCTGCATGGATTGTAGTCTCTTTTGTGCTAATATTGAATCCAGCCACATTATTATTGCTGGGTTGAAAACAGGGGACAGAGGAAAGGGCAGAGCATGAACAGAGATAGAAGAAGAGGGTGAGTCTAAAAATCATGTAATCAATTTGACAATGGTATTACCATAACAAGAGTTAATGCAGGGGATATGCAGTGACCATTACCATGGAAGATGTGCTGATACAGGAACCACTCTACCCTCTTATTCAGAGCAGGAGGAGAAGCTGAAGACACTTGCTGTAGCATGTACAATGGCAGAAGATCAGACAGTGTACATGACTATCGCTCACCTGGAGGAGCAGAAGGAACTCCTAACGTACAATTATACTGCTACCTAAGCAGAGGTTATTATGAAAGTCCAGGCTCCTACAAAAGAAAATACAAGACCAAGGTAATTCCCTAGCAGAAGCTGCTGATAATACAGCCGCCATTATGCCACTACCAGAGAACTTTGTGTGTAGTGTGCAGCAGGATACACCTATGGACTTTAGTCTGTTAGGAAAGATACGGCAACAGTCCTCACTGTTTTAGGAGTAAGAGGGAAACGTGTGTGTGATGTTTAGAGATCAGGTGAGAGATGTTGTCTTCCCAGGTATTGTCTTCCCACTCTTCCCTATGATGATCCATTTGATACATGGTCCAACTCACTGGGATATAGAAGCCGTGGCAGTCTGGTGACTTAACATTTCAGCACCAAGCTGGGGTTTAATCAGTATGCTACGGTCTGTGCCCTCCACAATTCAGGAACAAAAAACCTGTCAGAAACCTGAAAGAACACAAAATATGTCCATTGTACTCATTCCACCAACTGCAGAATGATTTCATACAGATACCCAAGGTGGGCACATATGAGTATGTCCTTATCTGTGTGGATCGCTTTTCAGAATGCACATACCATATGTCTGACTCTCTGTGACAAAAAAAACAAAACAAAACAAAAGTAGCAATCAGATAGCTGACATCAGAAATGGATTATTAATATGGGGTTCGAAAGAAAATAGAGAGTTAAGCCTGATTTACACCATACAATCCAGCATACGATATCGTATGCGATCGTACCCGCCCCCATCGTATGTGCGGCACGTTCAATTTGTTGAACGTGTCGCACAAACGAGTAATCCCCCGTCACAAGTACTTACCCATCCATATGACCTCGATGTGGGCGGCGAACATCCACTTCCTGGAGTTGGAGGGACGTTTGTTGTGACATCGACGTCACGCGGCTCCCGCCCACCTCCTTCCTTCCTCATTGCCGGCGGGAGCCGCAGGACGTAGGTAAGATCTGTTCATCATTTCCGGAGTGTCACACACTGCGATGTGTGCTACCCTAGGTACGATGAACAACCTGACGTTCAATTTTTAGGAATTGAACGACGTGCATGCGATGAACGTTTTACCGTTCAATCGCAATCGCATGTAGCTGTTACGTTCTACAATGTAACTTACGATGCCGGATGTGCGTCACTTGACGTGACCCCGCCGACACATCGTAAGATATATTGTAGTGTGTAAAGCACCCTTAACAGTGGACACATTACACATGAGAGGTATTGAGGAATATTTAGAGAATGCAGCAGTTATTGCATAGCCTCTACCATCTTCAGAGCGTTGGGAAAGCTGAGAGGCTGAGGAAGATTCAGAAAATGATTGTACAAAGAAGAAAACCATGGACTGAATGTCTGCCAATAGTTTTATTTTAAGTCAGAACTAAGTCCAGTGGAAGGACAGAGTTTTTGTTTTATTATAAGGTTTTTTTAGGAATCATGTTAACACAGGCTGTTATTTCTGTTAGCAATTACAGCCCTTATACATGGAACATGACAGGATAAGTCAGTGCACCCCAGTATAAACTGTCAGAAATGTATCGCCATTTTTTCTTGTTAATACCAGATACTGAAGGCCATGATGACTAAAACCTGGAGACTGGGTTATACACTTTGTGCAGAATTATTAGGCAAATGAGTATTTTGATCACATGATAATTTTTATACATGTTGTCGTACTCCAAGCTGTATAGGCTTTAGAGACAACTACCAATTAAGTAAATAAGATGATGTGCATCTCTGTAATGAGGAGGGGTGTGGTGTAATGACACCAACACCCTATATAAGGTGTGCTTAATTATTAGGCAACTTCCTTTCCTTTACTGTAAGAGGTGATAACACCCTGGTCATGTGGGCTAGCCCAAATAGGCAAGCGCATACAGTGAGGCCACTAGAATAACAAACACATGAAAAAAACTAAACATACATAAAGGAACGAAGTATTGCTTGTAGGCAAAGGACAGTGGTCCAATTGACAAAAAAAAAACGCAATATACAAAATAATACCCGGCGTCGGGATGTCATCAGGGTCAGCATAGGGGTCCAGCTTGAGACCTAGTTGTGGTCCGTCCTTGTTAGGACGGAAAGTCTGGGGCAGCAGTCTTTTGTTATTTTGTATCCGGTAGGTAGTAGGGCCAGTATATGGCGGACATATCCACTACTCAGGATCTAGAGACTCCGTGTCCCTCCATCAAAAGGGATTGGGTGAGACCATTCCTTTCTTAATACCTAGAAATTGTTTGCATTTCGTCTGTTTATATGACTGACCATTGTCAGCGAATGGAGTGCATTGTAACGTTATTGCTTTTTTAGGTATTATTTTGTATATTGCGTTTTTTTTTTGTCAATTGGACCACTGTCCTTTGCCTACAAGCAATACTTCGTTCCTTTATGTATGTTTAGTTTTTTTCATGTGTTTGTTATTCTAGTGGCCTCACTGTATGCGCTTGCCTATTTGGGCTAGCCCACATGACCAGGGTGTTATCACCTCTTACAGTGATGGCTTTCAGTACCTAACTTGTGCCTTTGGAGTGAGATATTTGCTCCTACAAGTTTAGGAATAAAGGTAATTTTTATGCTGAATTTGTACCCTAATTATAATTGGATTGCTATTTTAACTTCCTTTCCTTTGGCAAAATGGGTCAGAAAAGAGAATTGACAGGCTCTGAAAAGTCCAAAATTGTGAGATGTCTTGCAGAGGGATGCAGCTGTCTTGAAATTGCCAAACTTTTGAAGCGTGATCACCAAACAATCAAGCGTTTCATGGCAAATAGCCAACAGGGTCGCAAGAAGCGTGTTGGGCAAAAAAACCCGCAAGATAACTGCCCATGAATTGAGGAAAATCAAGCGTGAAGCTGCCAAGATGCCATTTGCCACCGGTTTGGCCATATTTCAGAGCTGCAACGTTACTGGAGTATCAAAAAGCACAAGGTGTGCCATACTCAGGGACATGGCCAAGGTAAGGAAAGCTGAAAAACGACCACCTTTGAACAAGAAACATAAGATAAAACGTCAAGACTGGGCCAAGAAATATCTTAAGACTGATTTATCAAAGGTTTTATGGACTGATGAAATGAGAGTGACTCTTGATGGGCCAGATGGAAGGGCCAGAGGGTGGATCAGTAAAGGGTAGAGAGCTCCACTCCAACTCAGACGCCAGCAAGGTGGAGGTGGGGTATTGGTATGGGCTGGTATCATCAAAGAGGAACTTGTGGGAACTTTTCGGGTTGAGGATGGAGTGAAGCTCAACTCCCAGACCTACTGCCAGTTTCTGGAAGACAACTTCTTTAAGCAGTGGTACAGGAAGAAGTCGGTATTGTTCAAGAAAAACATGATTTTCATGCAGGACAATGCTCCATCACATGTATCCAACTACTCCACAGCGTGGCTGGCCAGTAAAGGTCTAAAAGATGAAAAAATAATGACATAGCCCCCTTATTCACCTGATCTGAACCCCATAGAAAACCTTTGGTCCCTCATAAAATGTAAGATCTACAGGGAGGGAAAACAGTAAACCTCTCGGAACAGTATTTGGGAGGCTGTGGTCGCTGCTGCACGCAATGTTGATCGTAAACAGATCAAGCAACTGACAGAATCTATGGATAGTAGGCTGTTGAGTGTCATCATAAAGAAAGGTGGCTATATTGGTCAGTATATTTTTGGGTTATGTTTTTGCATGTCAGAAATGTTTATTTCTAAATTTTGTGCAGTTATATTGGTTTATCTGGTGAAAATAAACAAGTGAGATGGGAATATATTTGTTTTTTATTAAGTTGCCTAATACCGTATTTTTCGGACTATAAGACGCACCGGACCATAATACACAACCTGGTTTTAGAAGAGGAAAATAGGAAAATAACATTTTTAAGCAAAAAAGGTGGTCATGACACACTGTTATGGGGTAAGGATCTGCTGTTGACACTGTATGGGGGTAATTTATAAAAAAAAAAAAAAAAAAAAACAACAAAAGAAAACGGCGTGCGGTTCCCCCAATTTTGATAACCAGCCAAGATAAAGTCTCACAGCTGGGGGCTGGTATTCTCAGGCTGGGGAGACTCACATTATTGGGAGCCCCCCAAGCCTAAAAAGATCAGCCAGCAGCCGCCCAGAATTGCCGCATCCATTAGAGGCCACAGACATTGCCCTAATGCGGTGGCAATCAGGGAATAAGGAGTTAATAGCAGCAGCCCATATCTGCCATTAAGTCCTAGCCTAGTGATGGCAGGCATCTATGAGACACCCCCTCATCACTAAACTGTAGTGAAAGTAAATATACCCAAACACATAAAAATCCTTTATTTGACATAAAAGACAAAAAAACACCCTCTTTCCCACTTTATTAACCCTTAAAACACCCAAGTCCGATGTAATCCACACGATGTCCCACAACGCATCCAGCTCTGCTACATCTGACAATCACAGACAGCGGCTATAGAGCACGACCGCTCTCTGTGAGGGTCGAGGCTCAAGTGAAGTGAGCTGCCAGGATCAGCGGTGACTCCAGCTGTCACCGCACATCACCTGACTGAAGTCACCGCGGATCTCGCGGTCACTTTAGCCACGGCCAGATTTGCGGTAACAGCTAGAGGGCTCACACTGTACACTCACCTCTCCTCACTCCACGCAGCATCGCTCGCTTCCTGTCTGTGTGCCATCTGACCTGTGTGGAGCCGTGTGTACAGCGATGACGTCATCGCTGTGCTCACTGCTCTCTATACAGATCAGCAGGCCGGCAGACAGAAGGTCACCATGATGCTGCAGGGGAACAGTGAGTATACCGTACCTATTCCCTGCCCCCCGCGCTGATGGTGCACGGGGGGCAGTGAATACAGCTGCAAATGATCACTCCAGGCTGTAGTTGCCTGGGTTGATCACGGGGGCCGGCTCTTTAGTATGCGCGCATCCCCCGCCCATCATCCCACCCACCTGTCAGCGCCGGCTTCAGGGCTGAGAGATGATGGGGGGATGATGGGCGTGCATATCAAATGAGCGGGTCCACGTGGTCAGGGTAGCACTGCTACAGCGTGCTCCTGCCTCTGATGACCCGCTCCACCACCACGGCACCCGCCTTCACCCGCTCCACCACCACACCACAGCCATCGGACTATAAGACGCACCCACCACTTTCCCCCAATATTTGGGGAAAAAAGTGCGTCTTATAGTCCGAAAAATACGGTAATTATGCACAGTAATAGTTACCTACACAAACAGATATCCTCCTAAGATAGCCAAATCTAAAAAAAAAAAAAAAAAACACTCCAACTTCCAAAAATTTAAGCTTTGATATTTATGAGTCTTTTGGGTTGATTGAGAACATAGTTGTTGATCAATAATAAAAAAAATCCTCTAAAATACAACTTGCCTAATAATTCGGCACACAAGGTAGTAAAGAAGCATAGAGAAAAGTTTGAAAACTAAAGTTGAAAGAACATTCTAAATCCAATTACCAACCCCAACTTTAGTTAACCCCTTATGGACGAAACCAATTGTGAGGTAAATCCGGAGATATGACGATAAATCATGACATTCAAGTCATGTCAGGAAGCCCTCTCCTGGTGTCACTACCCCCTTCCCTTCACACAACTGGTTTAGCAACAAATCCATGGCCATGTCCTGTGATATGGAAATTAGGTGGCTTTAGGACAATGGACACAGGATGACTCCCTGCCGTCACCCTGTAGTAGGAGCTGCTAGCTAGTTAGCAAGGCTATGGAAATAGCCAGACAGAACGACTCCAGTAAAAAATGGTTCATATCTCGCAAGCCATATTTCCGATAAATATGGCAACCATAAAAATGGTGTCTCCGCATGTGGACGATGCCGGCACCCCCTTTTTATGGGAACAGGACATTGGGAAATGCCCCAGGCGTGATATCAGCCAATGGGGAACTGGCAGACAGGTCATGAGTCCCCTCGTTCTGTAGCTAAATTCATAACTGTCACAATGAGAGCATTGGCGTCTGCCTACGACGCTCCCAGGCAAAGTTATAGCCAAAATCCCCTTTGCTGGATAATTCTGATCCATGCAGGGGGAGTGGCAGTGCTTCCCTGTGAGGTCACTAAGGTAGGAGGGGACCTGGATCTGCCCAGGTTGATAACCCTACTTCGGCCATTTTCCAGCGTTCTTCTCGCTGGGGGCACGTGTAGGAAACATCTGTGGGAGTTCCTAGAAACCTGGTCTACAGCGCCCCCCTGTGGCCAGACGCACAAGGTAACTGATTGAATTACATACCTGTTTGTAAACCATGCTTTATTTGTAACTGTACTCTGACATATGTATATTCTGTAGATTCCCTATTGTATATATTGTAGTTTCTAGTGTGCTTTAGGCGATTAAATTATATAATTAATCTTGGGCTGTTCTGTTATCTCGATCTTGAATCCCACGTCTGTGTGTTCGGCTAATAGTTACCGTGAAGCGGTTGGTGGCAGCGAGTTGTGCCAAGGATTATTGTGGGGAGGCCAGTGAGATTCGGGAAGATATTATATATTCCGCCCGCGGAGGTCGGGGGAATATATACCTTACTCTCACCGGGGACCCTTCAATAATCGGCATAAGTAGTATAGCGGCCTCCTTGCTTATTGTCGGGCAATTCCATAATTGGCCTGACTATAAGAGGGGCGCTAGAGAGCGCGTCACGTGCTCTCTCTGTCGGTCGGGAGGTATAAAGGAGGGGTGACCCCCCACTTGTTACCCCCCGATTGTGACGTACTGGTAGCCAGCGCGGGGGATTTCTGAGTGACCCCCCCCGGTGGTTTGTGACATATTGGTGGCATAGCGGTGGGATCGAGATAATAGTGTGTGTGAGTGTGAGACCCATACTCCCAGACACTAAAGACTGCCTGCAGCAGCTGTGGCTGCTGGGGTCTTCAGACTAGCTCAACACTAGAGTGTCAGAGTGCAGATACTGTAAGGTGTGTGGAGGCATCAGGTGTCAGTTCTGTGTCAGTGACCAAAGTCTGCAAGAATGGCTGATGGCACCAGGAGCAGAGCTATGCAACTGGCCAATGCTAAGGCAGGAGCCGAAGAGAGGGAGGACGGTGCTGTGGACAGCAATGAGGAGGTTGCCCACGAGTCCTCCAGGAGCTCGACGCCAGAAAACAGCTCTGCAGAGGACATTGCACAACCGGGCACTTATGGACAAGATGAGGAGCAGCTCACCCAAGGGTCCTCAACGAGCCAGATGCCAGCCCTCCGCTCTGCAAGGGACAGTGAATCACCAGGCTCCGCAGCGGGCCGCAGATCACCACGTGCCATTCCACCGAGCCTGGGAGGCTCGGATAGCCTTCTTCAAATGGCTATGGCCCTACGCCAGGCTGGAGACCGGGAGGGCTACAAGGAACTCATGGCCGAGCGTGAGCGGCAAGCAGCGCGTGAAGAGCGCCAGGCAGAGCGTAACTACCAGCTGCAGCTAGCTCAGCTCCGGCCCTCATCAGCCACCCGTGACCTTCCAGACACCAAACTTCCAAAGGTCCGTGTTGAGGACTTCCCAGTGCTGGAGAAGGATGGAGACTTGGACTCTTTCTTGACTGCTTTTGAACGGACTTGCTTGCAGCATCATCTGAACAAGGACCAGTGGGCCAAATACCTGACCCCCCGTTTAAGGGGTAAGGCCCTGGATATCCTTGGGGACTGGCCTGCTGAGGCGGATCAGGGCTACGACACCATCAAGCGGGCCCTGATCCAACAGTACAACCTCACCCCGGAGTCCTACCGCAAGAAGTTCCGGAGCCTACAGAAGGGACCAAAGGACTCCTGGGCTGACCACAGGCGGGCACTTGCCCGAGCTGCCGACCACTGGACCCAAGGCCTGCAGCTTTCCACCGGACCGGAGATCCTGGACTTGTTCATCACGGAGCAACTCTTGTGGAACTGCCCTGAGGATCTCCGCCAGTTCATCCGAGACCAGAAGCCAAAGGGGTCCACGGCTACAGCTGCCCTTGCCGATGACTACACCAACAACCGGGCCCCTGAGGCCAGGAGAGCGGCCACCAGCAGCACCTGGAGAGGGGGTAAGATGAATTCTGCGACTGCCCCACCTGCCCCTAGACTGCAGGGGGTGTCCCCCTCAACTCCCCTCTCCAGGCCCGTGGCAGAACCAAGACGGTGCCACCAGTGCAACCTACCTGGACACTTCAAGGCCATGTGCCCTCAGCGTCCCAAGGCCCCGGCTCCGTCCCCGTCCCAAGGGCCGCCCAAGGTGTATTGTGTGGGTGGGGGTGGTGGTAGGTCCCTGGACAGCTTCCAACCTGTCACCGTCGGCCGGTCTGTGACCATAGGACTGCGAGACAGCGCCTCGGAGGTGACTCTGGTGCGGCCTGAGATGGTGTCCCCCCAAGACTTGATCCCTGGAAAAACCCTCGCTGTCTCCGGGATTGGAGGCATTGACCCGGCGCTGCCTGTTGCTGACATTTATGTGGACTGGGGCGCAGGGCGAGGGGTGAGAGAGGTGGGGGTAACTGATCGGATCCTTGCAAACGTGCTACTTGGGACAGATTTGGGGCAAATAACCTCCCAGTTTGGCCCCGCCCCAAAGGCTGAACCTTCAGCCAGTGCTGACGTGCCTCCGGACAATGTTAATGTGTTATCTATGAATGATGTAAGGGAGGAGGGAGTGAACTCTGATATTTCTGCTTGCACAGACACCATAGACACACACACAGCTGCAGCTGTGACAGGGGAGGGGGTCAGAGAAAGGTGTGACAATGCCTCTACAAGTAACCAGCCTGTGAGCTGGGATCTGTTGCCCTCTGCAGGGATAAGCAGAGAGCAGGGTGCTGCAGGGGGAGGACCAGTGTGTGGGGTGGGGGCTACCACAGCAAATGTGGGGTCCCCAGAGATTTCACAGCGGGGTTCTGTTGCTGCAGGAGGGGAACAGGCAGGTGAGATTGGGGCCGGTCCAGGAGCGGAAGTGCTCCCAGGTAAGATCTCGGTGCAGGGTTCCCCCACAACCGGGGTGTCAGGAAGCCAGGTAGGTCTGCCTGAACCGGCGACTTGGTCAGGAACGGAGGAGGAGCAGGCACGACCCACGGTCGCAGCGGCTGTGGCCGCTGTCACCCGCAGTGGGAGTGCTGGAAGCCAAGGGGCCTCCCGGAGGTCCGATAGCTCTTCCCCTTCTGACCAAGTGGCAGCCGAGTCAGGTGGAGGCCAGGACACAGGTCCCGGGGTACTGACCGAAGATGTGACAGTCTCGTCGATTCTGGCCACATCTGGTCAGGGGTTTCAGGCAGCGTTAGAAGCTGACGACAGCCTGAAAGCTCTAAAGGAGCAGGCGGCACAGCCTCCCTCGGACTCGGACCCGGAGCGAGTGGTCTGGGACCAAGGACGGCTGTACCGGGCCACGGTCCAGCAGGGTTCACCGGAGGCGTGGCCCAGGGACCGACAGTTGGTGGTACCCTATCCGTTCCGGACGGAGTTGTTGCGGATCGCACATGAGATTCCGATGGCCGGACACCTAGGGATCGCTAAGACCAAGGCCAGGTTAAACCAGCATTTCTACTGGCCAAAAGTGGGGGCCGATGTGGCTGCCTACTGCCGTTCGTGTGAAACCTGTCAGAGAGTGGGGAAGGCGGGGCCACGCCCCAAAGCCCCACTGGTATCTCTGCCAATCATCGATGAGCCTTTCAGGAGGGTGGCTGTGGATCTGGTCGGCCCGCTGGCCATCCCCAGCAGCTCCGGGAAACGCTTCATACTGACGGTAGTGGACTATGCCACCCGGTACCCAGAAGCAGTGGCCTTGTCGTCCATTCGGGCTGACAAGGTGGCCACCGCATTGCTGGAGATTTTCTCCCGAGTGGGTTTTCCCCAGGAAATGCTCACCGACCGGGGGACCCAATTCATGTCCCAGCTGATGGAGACCCTCTGTAAGCAAGTCCAGGTGCGACATCTGGTGGCCAGCCCGTACCATCCACAGACTAATGGCCTGTGCGAGCGGTTCAATGGCACCTTAAAGCAGATGCTTAAGATGTTGGTCGACTCCCATGGGCGTGACTGGGAGCGGTATCTCCCACACCTGTTATTTGCTTACCGGGAGGTTCCACAGGCCTCAACAGGATTCTCACCGTTTGAGCTCCTGTACGGGCGACGTGTGCGGGGCCCCCTGGCTCTGGTGAAAGAGGCTTGGGAAGGGGATTTGGCCACCCCTGGAGTGTCGGTTATCGAGTATGTCATGCGCTTCCGGGACAAAATGCAGGCCTTGACGCAACTGGTACACGACAATATGGCTCAAGCCCAGGCTGATCAGAAGCGTTGGTACGACCAGAACGCTTGTGAGAGGACCTACCAAGTGGGTCAAGAGGTGTGGGTACTGGTCCCCGTACCACAGGACAAGCTTCAGGCAGCCTGGGAAGGCCCATACCTCGTGTACCAGCAGCTCAACCCTGTGACGTACCTGGTCACCCTGGACCCTGCCCGTGGAAGGCGGAAGCCCTTCCATGTGAACATGATGAAGGCACATCATGAGCGGGAGGCATGTGCACTCCCTGTGTGCAACCTGCCCGAGGAGGGAGAAGCGGAAACCCTCTTGGATATGCTAGCCCAGGTTAGGGCAGGTGGATCCATTGAGGATGTGGAGGTTGGCCACCAGCTCTTGGAGGACCAACGGTCCCAGCTGTGGGCCACCCTACACCCCTTCCGGGGGTTGTTTACCAACCAGCCCGGAAGGACTGACTTGGCTGTCCATCACATGGACACTGGGGATCATCCCCCGATCCGGCGTTCAGCATATCGGGTCTCCCTGGAGGTGCAGCAACACATGCGCCAGGAGATTGACGAGATGCTGAAGCTGGGGGTGATCCAGGCATCCAACAGCGCTTGGGCCTCGCCTGTAGTCCTCGTCCCTAAGAAGGACCGAACCACTCGGTTCTGCGTGGACTACAGGGGGCTCAATGCGGTCACGGTCGCCGATGCGTACCCAATGCCACGCATCGATGACCTGCTCGATCAGTTGGCCGGGGCTCAGTACCTGACCATCATGGATCTGAGCCGGGGATATTGGCAGATCCCCCTGACTCGCAAGGCCAGGGAACGCTCTGCCTTTATTACCCCATTTGGACTGTACGAGTCCACGGTGATGCCATTCGGGATGAGGAATGCCCCTGCCACTTTCCAGCGGATGGTCAACACCCTGCTCAAGGGACTTGAAGGGTACGCGGCCGCGTACCTGGATGACATTGCCGTCTTCAGTCCCACCTGGGAGGACCACCTAGAGCATCTAGCACAGGTGCTCAGGCGGATCCACCGGGCAGGTCTGACCATCAAGCCGGGAAAGTGTCAGCTGGCCATGAGCGAGGTCCAGTACCTCGGTCACCGGGTAGGTGGGGGAACGCTGAAGCCCGAGCCTGAGAAAGTGGAGGCCATCGCATCCTGGCCCACCCCCAGGACCAAGAAGCAGGTGATGTCCTTCTTGGGGACCGCTGGGTACTATAGGAGGTTTGTTCCATGCTATAGTAGCCTGGCAAAGCCCTTGACGGACCTCACCAAGAAGAAGCTGCCCTCTGCAGTCGATTGGACAATGGACTGCGAGACAGCCTTCCGGGCCCTAAAGGACGCCCTGTCCAGCCCGCCCGTGCTACAGGCAGCCGACTTCACGCGGCCGTTTGTAGTACAGACCGACGCCAGTGACTTCGGCCTCGGTGCGGTGCTCAGCCAGGTGGACTCTGCGAGCCAAGAGCACCCAGTCTTGTACCTGAGCAGGAAGCTGTTACCAAGGGAAGTTGCCTATTCCACGATGGAGAAGGAGTGCCTGGCCATAGTGTGGGCCCTGCAGCGTCTGCAACCCTATCTATACGGGCACCACTTCATCGTGGAGACGGACCACAATCCCCTCAGCTGGTTGCACACCGTCTCTGGGACGAATGGGCGATTGTTGCGATGGAGCCTTGCGCTCCAGCAATACAACTTCACCATTCGCCACAAAAGGGGCCGTGACCACGGTAACGCAGACGGGCTGTCCCGACAAGGAGAGGTCGCGGACGGTCGCACGGGGGAACACCGGAGTGTGCTGCCCCCTAGCGCCCTCAAAAGGGGGGAGGTGTGAGGTAAATCCGGAGATATGACGATAAATCATGACATTCAAGTCATGTCAGGAAGCCCTCTCCTGGTGTCACTACCCCCTTCCCTTCACACAACTGGTTTAGCAACAAATCCATGGCCATGTCCTGTGATATGGAAATTAGGTGGCTTTAGGACAATGGACACAGGATGACTCCCTGCCGTCACCCTGTAGTAGGAGCTGCTAGCTAGTTAGCAAGGCTATGGAAATAGCCAGACAGAACGACTCCAGTAAAAAATGGTTCATATCTCGCAAGCCATATTTCCGATAAATATGGCAACCATAAAAATGGTGTCTCCGCATGTGGACGATGCCGGCACCCCCTTTTTATGGGAACAGGACATTGGGAAATGCCCCAGGCGTGATATCAGCCAATGGGGAACTGGCAGACAGGTCATGAGTCCCCTCGTTCTGTAGCTAAATTCATAACTGTCACAATGAGAGCATTGGCGTCTGCCTACGACGCTCCCAGGCAAAGTTATAGCCAAAATCCCCTTTGCTGGATAATTCTGATCCATGCAGGGGGAGTGGCAGTGCTTCCCTGTGAGGTCACTAAGGTAGGAGGGGACCTGGATCTGCCCAGGTTGATAACCCTACTTCGGCCATTTTCCAGCGTTCTTCTCGCTGGGGGCACGTGTAGGAAACATCTGTGGGAGTTCCTAGAAACCTGGTCTACAGCGCCCCCCTGTGGCCAGACGCACAAGGTAACTGATTGAATTACATACCTGTTTGTAAACCATGCTTTATTTGTAACTGTACTCTGACATATGTATATTCTGTAGATTCCCTATTGTATATATTGTAGTTTCTAGTGTGCTTTAGGCGATTAAATTATATAATTAATCTTGGGCTGTTCTGTTATCTCGATCTTGAATCCCACGTCTGTGTGTTCGGCTAATAGTTACCGTGAAGCGGTTGGTGGCAGCGAGTTGTGCCAAGGATTATTGTGGGGAGGCCAGTGAGATTCGGGAAGATATTATATATTCCGCCCGCGGAGGTCGGGGGAATATATACCTTACTCTCACCGGGGACCCTTCAATAATCGGCATAAGTAGTATAGCGGCCTCCTTGCTTATTGTCGGGCAATTCCATAATTGGCCTGACTATAAGAGGGGCGCTAGAGAGCGCGTCACGTGCTCTCTCTGTCGGTCGGGAGGTATAAAGGAGGGGTGACCCCCCACTTGTTACCCCCCGATTGTGACGTACTGGTAGCCAGCGCGGGGGATTTCTGAGTGACCCCCCCCGGTGGTTTGTGACACCAATTTTGTACTGAATAACCGGGCTATTTTTTACGATTCTGACTAGTGTCACTTTGACAGGTTATAACTCTGGAACACTTCAACGGATCCTGGTGATTCTGAGACTGTTTTTTTAAGATATATTGTACTTCATGGGTAAATTTAGGATGACATTTTTTGCTTTTATATGTGAAAAATCAGAAATTTGACAAAAAATTTGAAAATTTCACAATTTTCAAACTTTTAATTTTTCTGCCCTTAAACTAGAGAGTTATGTCACACAAAATAGTCAATAAATAACAGTTCCCACATGTCTACTTTACATCAGTGCAAAATGTTGTAACAAAACATTAAATGGCAAAATAAAATACTTGTGAGTTACTGAGTCCTGGAAAGTTGTCAAATGATCACACTTTTCAAGAACATTAGTGTGACGCCCTGGACTAGCCAGGTAGTCACAGACATACCAACACACACACCCCCACCCTAGGCAGTTACAGCAGCCAAACACAAAACCCTTGTTGCCTCCCTCCAGGGTCTGATGTCCACACCAGGTGGGGGCGGAGCCAGGCGGTTGGCCCCACCCACCAAGGAGTTCACAGGCCTGGAGGCGGGAAAAGTGTCAGTTAGAGCTTGGAGGAGGAAGTGAGAGGAGTAAACACTTGGGTGTCTGGGTTGGAGCCCAGACACTAACAGCAAGGTTGACAGATGGTGGTGGCCGTCTGCAGGAGTTAGTGGAGCTCCGCAGAGCCGTAAGGACCGGGGTCGGGCGTCGGCCCGCAAGTACTGGACCGGGGAACGGAGTGAAGCTAAGCACTAAGCTAAGCACTAGCTAAGCTAAGCAGGGCCATCAGACCCCGACCAGGCTTGGAGCCGCCGTCAATAGTCAAAGCCGAATGTGACAGGAACCCCAGGGGTTTCTCAACTACCAAGTCCCGATTAAAGGCAACCGTCCACCCAGAGAGGATATACATTCACCGCCACAGGCTAGAAATCCAAGGGCCAGCGCCTGCAGGCAAAACAGGCTCCTACGGCACCTATACGCCAGGGAGCGGACTACCGGTGGGCAACCACAGGAGTCAAGAACATTTACAAAGGTGCAGGGAAAGACAGCCACCATCAGCCGTCCGGGGAGAGCACAACAACACTGCAGCCGGCTGTGGGACCCATCCATCCGGCCATTTTGGTTTACCAGAGACTTTGTCAGTGATCGTCTGAGTGAGTACACCAGTGCCATCAGGCACCGTGCCGTGCTGTCCCTGCAACCCTTCACCCCAGCCATCCAGCCTCCCCGTTACATCATCGGGCCCCGGGATCACCAACCCCTGCCCACGGAGGGGACAACATCTCAGCTGCACCCTACAATCTCTCCCGGGATCCCCGTTACAGCAGCGGTGGTGCCATTATCACCACGACCCGTGGGTGGCGTCACGATCAATCTCCTTAACCAATCCACCCCCCTTTTCACTCACGGGTGAGGAGCGCTGCTCGAGTTTCCGGGTCCCGTCCACCGCTCGAGCCACCAAGCAGCAGCAGCAGAAGCCCCAGACCCGAGCGTGGCGAGCGTGTCCCCTCTGCCCGCGACATTAGCATGGTCCACATGAGCCACCCCGACTAGTGCTCAGAGGCAGAGTGGTGGCTAAGGATGCAGTTGTAGACATGCTACCAGTACTCCTCCTCTGTCCAGGAAGGCGCAAGGTAACTTTGTCGTCAGTAGCATCCTCCTCCACCGCCTCTGTTGACCTCCTCGAGTGCCTGACTGTGGGTTGACAGTAGGTGGGATCTAGAACTTCCTCATCAAGCGTTGTATTTGCACTCCCCTCCCCCTCAGACCGAGCCTCTTCCTGCCCTGAACGAATATTTAAGTTGTCATCCCAATCTGGTATCTGCGTCTCATCATCATCAGTATATTCCTCATTGTCTATTACAACAGGTGTTTCAGTTTGTGAATAAGGGTCAACATTATGCTCATGAACTTGGTCATCACGGCCTGAATCTGAGTCACAAAGGTTCTGGGCAACACTGCAGACCATTTCTTGGTCTGTACTCACTGTAGCTTGGGAGCAGAGCTCTGATTCCCAGGCGATAGTGTGACTGAACAGCTCTGCAGACTCAGCCATCTCTGTTCCGCCATACTGTGCAGGGTGGATGGAGACTTGAGAGCTGGGAGAAAGCAAGTGTGATTGGGATGACAACTCAGAGGACTGGTCTTTTTTGGATGCGGTAGTTGAGGTGGCGGAGAGGGCACTTGTTGGACCACGTGAGATCCATTCAAGCATTTTCTTTTTTTGGCCATCATCTACCTTTGTTCCAGTTGTTTGTGTCCGTAAAAAAGGGAGCACATCGGATTGTCCATGGTAAATAGTAGACATCTTACTTTTGCTGGAAGATGGTCTATCTTCAGCAGATGTTAATGAAGCTTTGCCACCTTCCCCACGGACAAACCCTTTTTTTCCTTTTCCAACACGCCTGTTCCCCTTTCCACCAGCATCTGTCATTTTGCCACTCATTTTGATTGCGACAAGATTGTGCACTTAAAATGTGGTAGTAAAAATTGAGAGGTGGTGTAGATTGCAGCGGTGGTCTAGCTTTATTGACAGCAGAATAAACAACAATAACTATCCCTGACAATGCAACTACAGCACAGTTTGCTTTTAGAATGGCTTAGTAACAATGAGCTTGAGTGTGCAATGCAGAGGTGCTACAAATAGATTTGCACTAGTAGGACACTAATGGAAGTCCAACAGCCACTTTTAAGATGCCACTAAGTTTCCTCAGTGTTTGCTAGTATAATAGCTTAGTAATAATGAGCTTGAGTGTGTAATGCAGAGGTGCTGCAAATAGATTTGCACTAGTAGGACACTAATGGAAGTCCAACAGCCACTTTTAGGATGCCACTAAGTTTCCTCAGTGTTTGCTAGTATAATGGCTTAGTAACAATGAGCTTGAGTGAGCAAAGGGCAGGAGGGTACAGTGGCCGGGTTGTGGGTCAGTGTAGAGGAAAGGAAGCCTCACTTTCTATCCCTCCTAATGGTGAAATGCAGGAACTCCCTGACCTTAGCTACACAGACGCTCTTATCTGTAGCTGGTAAAACCTCTTTCCACGGACCTGACTGTCACCTATGGCCCTGAGCCTGCTGTTATTAGCCCTTACAAGGGCTGAAAGAAACTTCTATCCCTATTCTGTATAGCGCTGTGTGTAGAGCGTACACAGCAGTATCGGAGACAGGAGCTACACCTGCGGTGACTGACACCCAGACGCAGAAGGCAGATAATGGAGTCCAGACGGGCAGATGCCCGTATTTATAATGCAGGGACATGTGACATGGACATCCTATCACACATGCTGTTGCTTCTCTGGCTAAAAGTCCACTTAGCTGTGTGTGTGTCTGGGATTGGCTGACATGCTGGCCCGCCCCACTACACGCGCGCTTAGGGAAGGAAGACAAGGAAAAAAAAAATGGCGATCGCCATTATCCCAGCAGCAGTGATCTGAATGCGCAGTCCCCACACACTATACGCTGAAATTTCATAACAGTGTGACTTACACTATTACAATGAAAAGCCAGCTAGTAATTAGCTTGGCTTTTTGCTGCTAGAACCGTTCTCGAACGTAACTAGAACTATCGAGCTTTTAGCAAAAAGCTCGAGTTCTAGTTTGATCTAGAACAGCCCCCAAAATCACTCGAACCGCGAACTGGAGAACCACGAACCGCACTCAACTCTACTCAAGACCCAACACCAGTTCATGTTTTCAGGTTTTCCTCAATATTAGACAGGGGATAATTCCATCACCTGTGCAACATTAAGGAAATTCTGAAAACCTGATTGAGGAAAACTTGAAAACATGATCTGTTGGTGGGTCTTGAGGACTGGAGTTGACAAAACACTGATTTGGGGGAAGTGATACCAATTCAATAATGGGAGGTTGTGTGGAAGATCTTAAAACATGGGTTGACAAAAAGGCCTGGTTGAGAAGGGCACAAGGGGCAGTAGTAGCGGGAATCCTTCCTTATGCCGTTCTTCTGACAAACCCTGCATCTTTTTTGACGGTTAATAGTGGGAATGGAAGAGACAAAGCAAATAAAATGGAGCTTAGACTGTCTCTGCACATCTTCATACTCAAAGGCTACCATCTGTGGCTCAGAGTCAAAAATGAGATGCTCGATAATTGTCTCCTGATATTGGAGGAAAGCGAAAAGTCCTTGCGATTTTTTTTAAACAGCACAAAACTGTTATAAGTAGCAATTTGGATGAGGTAAATTGCTATCATTTTGAATTCCATCCTTGACCAAATAAGGCTGAAGCACCTGGTCAGACACATCTGTGCCTCCCATGTACTACTTATACTCTGCCACACAGAGTGGCTTCTCTTTGTCCTTGGTGGCAACCCTGTCTCTGACCGCCACAGTGGTTTCCTCATGCAGGGTGGTCAGCATGAGTACGTCCTTACGATCTTTCCATTTCACAGCAAGAAGATGGTCACTTGCCAGTGAGCAGGATGGACCCTTCTCCAGATGTCTGAACACCAACTCTGTTTTTATGAATTGTGCCAGAGGCCCCTGTATTTGCAGTGTGAAAGTATTTATAAAGGGGAATACTGGTGTAATAGTTACCAGTGTACACATGATACCTTTTCTGTAAAAATTGGGTCATTAGCTCCTGGACAACTTTGCCTAGGATGTCATATGTCTCAGGGCAGTTTGGGGGGTTAATTTGGTGATCCCTATCTTCGTATATAAGAAAGGTACATGTGTATCGGGTTGTTCTTTCACACATTTTATATAATTTTTATTCCATATTCAGAGCTCTTAGAGGGGATGAATTGGCGGAATTACAGACAGCCCTTGTATCTCAGTCTACAGACAGATTTTGGTCAGCAGGATATGACTTTTGGACGGAATCTGTTAGGAGGGAAATTACAGGTCTTGGGAAGACTTTGGCATTGTTACTAATATGTCGGAATAGTAAAAGGGTCTCATATCGGGCATGAGACACTACGGCTGTAAACACAGGAGTGCTGTGGACACATTTAGTTGCCCAGTACAAGAGAGTGGGATTTTTTTTATACTAAACCCATGTTGAGGGTAAGGCCTAAAAATGTTTTTATTTTGAGACAGTTGTGGGGAACCAGGAATGGGAATGAAAGGATGTGGGCTTTTGGAAACAAAATTGATGGCTATACAAATTGGTTTGTTGGACAATAAGGTCTAGAACATTTTGGTATAAAAAGATTTTGAAAAAATCGAAAGGGGCAAAATTGGTTATGTTTACTTTGATTCCAGGGGCTGCTACGAAAGGGGGAATTTGGGGGGAAAATAACTCATTGGGATACCACAGTGCAGGTGGGACTACAGTACTTGGGCCTGCCACTGAAGCTCCAGCATTGATGACGAACTCCGCTACCATTAGGCTGTGAGATCCTGTGGAGGAAGCCAAGTTGTCACTATCTGAAAATCCCTTGATTTCAGAGGAAAACTCCATATCCGATTCTAAACTGCTGGCAGTAAGCAGTGAGAATGCCTGCTTAGCGGTAATTGTTCTGCGACCCATTACTTTATTTTGTAGTGAAGAAGAAAGAAAAAGATGAAAAGTCTTGGGAAGACAAGGTCCTGACCCTCCAAAAGCAAGTCTCCAAAGAAGAAAAGAACAAGTAGATCCAGGATGGAGCAGTGCAGAATGAGAAACAGCTGATGCTGAGATAGTGTGCGGCTGTGTGCTCCTGGAGACCATAGCTAGTGACCAGGGACCTGCTTTCACTGCCAGCCAAAGAGATATGGAAGGCCTTGGAGACAGAACTGGCCCTACACACCCCATACCATCCGCAAAATAGTGGGAGGGTTGAGAGGTTGAGGCAGTGTAGGAAACAGGGAAACAAGTGAATGACAGTTTCCACCTTGTTCAGTGTCAGACACACCACAGCAGGTACCACCAAGTTGAGGCCCTATGAGATCCTTTTTGGAAGTGCCCCCAGATACTCTAACTAAATTTGTTTAATTAACTAAACATTTGACTAACATATGTTCTTAAGTTTTCTCCTCCACTCCAGATCCATCCAGATCCTTATCAGGAGATTCACAGGATGAGGCCTGGAACCAGATATGATGTGGCCTTCCAAGTCCTCCTGATGACCAGCACAGTATCCCACTGCAAAAAGATACTGGACCTGGGACCAGGAGATGGCTGTCTCCCCTCTTCGAACTGATACATATCTTTTAACTGATATCTGAGCTTGTTGGTCTTGGTTTTCTTGTTGGTCAAGGTGCTATAACTAAGAAGATGGTTAGAATGGCTTCGGTACACTGCAACCAGTAACAATAGGTCATCTTTTATGGTTTGTGTGGCAACTAGACCTCACCTGTACTGTTTCCCATAGATCCTAGTGTGGTAACCTCGTGTGGGACACGGTTGAGTCTGATGGTGGTAATAGTTGTTATTCTTGTTGTTAATATTTAATCATAAAACAACTCTGCTTCGGTGATGAACAGTCTCCTTACTGGTGATATAGATAACTATTTGCAGGTGATAGCTGGTCAGTGTTTTCCACACATACTATTGTAGATTCAACCACACCTGACAGGCAGACCTCTGAGGGGAAACTTTTCTTCTCCAGATCTGTTAGAAAATCCTCACAAAATGAAGGAAGTCAACTCTCTCTTTTTCCTTACAACTGCCGTCTCCCAACCGACCCTCTCCTTCCACGCGTAGTCGGAGTTAGCTCCTCCCCTTGCATGGCACTCATACCACTGCAGTCATTGGCTGACTACACAGGGGAAACTTAACCCTCTGAGTGCTGTCTGTCAGCAGGTTTTCACAATATCCAACAGTACACAATATGCATAGAAAATTACATTTGTGTGAAATATCTATATTTCTGGTATCCCATGGAGATGGCCACTTTGTGGGATACCACATGTCTCCCCTCTTGAAGAGTGTCATCCCCGACACATACACATCTGAAACAGAAAGGAACAACATGCATACAAATAAATTATTTCAATGAATACTGTTGCTTAAAATTATTCTTGGCTTCTTGAAGACCTGGAAAAAACACAAAAAAACCCACAACATCTGGATGCAAAGTAAAACAGCATGTAACCATAGTAAAGGAGTCCTTTTGTCTTGAAGATCCTTGTAGGAACAACCGCCACTAGGTGGGGAACGGGAGGACAGCTAACCCGTTATAATTTCTTTGCTTGGTCCCCGGGTGCAGTCAGGGCACACAGACCATAAAGAAACTTTCTGCACCAAGCTGTTTTTAGGAGGGCTAGGACACAGTGTATCAGTAATAAGGCTCTCATAAGCCAGAGTCTCTCTTATTACACAGAAAATGTATCAGAGCCACACATGCAAAGTCTCTCCTGTTCAGATAGGCAGCGACCAATTATTTTCGGTAACGAGCAGGTAACTGTCCCTTGGTTGCTCGTTCAGATCTCCGTAGAGCAAGTACTGGCTCTTCATAGGTGGATGGTGCTCCTGATTCCTCAACTGTACAGGGCGTCCCCTGAGAACCTACTGCAGGAATTTTGTCAGCACCCTCTAGTGGAGAAGGAGGAGCTGGCATAATAAACTGAAGACAGGGTGCATGAAGCCAAACAAGTGGGATGGTGGAGACTCTGGAAGCTTTCTCTGGTGCAACAGGGGTATAAACTGGAGGCACTGTAACTCCCTGGGAAATGCAAGCTTTTATCTGGCTTCGATGAACCACCTTTTCTTGCTGAGTATCTTCTCTGGCAATTTTGTACACTTCCACCCCTGGGAACGGTATGCTGTTGATGACGTAAGGACAGGATTCCCACTGATCATCCAGCTTGTGAGAGCGGCGGTTCTTTTTAACCCAAATTCTGTCTCCAACTTGTATTGGTTTGGCCTTGGCTGAAGCATTGAAATCATCCCCCTGCCTTTGGCGGACAGCTTTCATGCGATCTTCCACAATTTCATTAGCTTCTTTCAGACATATTTGGTGGTCTGCAACCCAAACTGTCTCTAGAAGGGGATTATGGCAAACATCTACTTGAACATTTAGCTGGAGGTCTGCAGGCAGTTTCCCTGGATGATCAAACATCAAGTAATATGGAGTATAACCAGTGGAGCAGTGAATGGTATTGTTGTATAAGTAAGTTAACTCTTGCAGTACCTCAGGCCATTCTTTCTTTTCTTGGGAAGGAACATTCTTTAACATGTCAATCAAAGTTTTGTTCATCCTTTCAAACAGGCCATTACATTGGGGATGGTAAGCAGTTGTGCGAAGTTTCTTGCAGCCATAGAGAGCACATAGTTCTTGGAATAAATCTGACTCAAATGCTGGACCTTGATCTGTCAGAATCTGCTCAGGATATCCATAAGGTCTCACAAAGTGTTTCAAAAACATCTCAGCAGTGGTTCGAGCAGTCAGATCTCTGACAGGCACGGCCACAACAAATTTAGTGTAGTGGTCAACGATGGTCAGAGCATGAAGGTATCCAGTACGGCTCACTTGCAGTTTGACATGATCAAGTCCCACAAGTTCCAGAGGATGATGTGTTTCAATGGGATGCAGTGGAGCTCTTTGTTCTATACCTTCTCGGCTACATAGAGTACATGTGATACAGTACATTCTCTGCACCATTTCTCAATGTCTTGTCACATTCCTATCCAATAGAAGCGTTCTCGGATTGTCATTTCAGTCTTTTGGCAACCAAAATATCCGGACTTGTTATGATATGCCTCTAGAATGAGATTGGCATCTTGTCTGGGTACGATTATTTGGAAGACTCTCTGGCTGATACATGGATGGAAGTATAGGTCGGTACTTCTCTTTGATTGGAGGATGGGAGCCAGTGGGGATGAGATGTTTGATTTTACTGACTCTTCCAAAGTCAAAAGATGACTTGCTGAATATATGTTGGTACTCTTTGGCAACTCTCAGTGCTTCTTCCTTTTGTGTGAGGGGGGTTCATCAGTACCTATATCCATCTCTTGCCACCACTCCTCCTTAGTTTCTGTACTTGGAGAATTTTCCACTTGGGTAGAATATTGAGACACTTGAAGGATATCTTTATAATTAAGCCAACTCACTTTGGCAACAGTAGTATATTTACGCAGGGTCACAGCTTGGTTACTGCAATTTATGAGACGCACCGGTACTCGACCGTGAGTTACATTAGCCAGACCTCTTGCAGCTACGATGACTGTATCATCTTTATATTCCACTGGTTCAATCAGGACTTCATAGTTCTGACTCTGTAGACCCATCTTTGTTTTATCCCACACCATAGTTTCTGTATGGGGTTGGACAGCCACAGGCCTTGAGTCCATAATCCTGAGAGAGCCTATCTCTCCTCTGGAATTAGTGAATTTCTGATGGCTAATGAGTATACGAAGCGTTTTCTGAATAGTTCTCTTCTTCTTGGGGGAAGCAGCATTAAGCGCATAAGTCATGCCTTCGATTACTTTGTCAAAACAATTTTGCAATATGTTCATTCCCAGAACCACAGGAGGAAAATCATCTTCTCCTGTATCTACCACAATAAGGCCTTGGTGAGCTAACCCAGTTCTGCCAACTTTAAAGTTAGCTTCCCAGTGGCCAACTTGAGGAACAGGTTGTCCATTACTAGCTATAATGTCAAGGTCAGTGGAGGTAATTTTTGCTAGCTGGTCTGTTTTTCCAGTAACGTTTATATTGGGGTAGCTGGATGGTGGTAACTTGTGAGCCAGTTTCGAGCAGCGCTGGAAAGGGGATTCCATCTATTGTGATTGGAATGATGGGGCGGCACCAAACATATTTTAGGCCCCAGTCAGGATCATCTAGACTTATGCATTCTTCTTCTGAGGGTCGGTCCTTGGCCTCAGGAAAGTCCAGTTTAAAGGCTGACATTCTCTATGTGGCCACTACAATTGCATCTGTGGCAAATCGGCTGACCTAGGGAATCAAATCTGTCAGTAAGTCTCCTACCTGTCCGGTAGTAGTTGTCCCGGGGACTGTTGGGTGGTAACTTCCAGAAAAAGAAAGGATGATCCTCTTGACTGGGTTGGTGCTTCAACTCCTTTACTTCTTTGCACAGGATTGCAAGACTTTTGGTTAGTTACGCAACTTGACCACAAAGCTCTTCAGTAGGGTCTTGTACCTGCTGGGGAGCACACTGAACAACGAAAGGTTTGGCACAGGCACATACAGCATGTTCTTTGTCATTCACACCTTTATATGCATCCTTTGGACTCAATACTTTTATGGAAGTCTCTTTAAAATCCAAAAAATCACTATTGGGATGTTGTAGTGCCAGTGTACCACCCTGAGAGGGGCCCGGCCGCTTCCTCCGCTTGCTCGGGCCGAGCCGCTCGAGGTTCGGGCTCGGGTTGTCGGTGGCACGAGCGCCTCCGGACCGGGGGCCACGTCACTCTTGTTAAGGGGTAGGCAGTGGGAGGATGGTAGTCGTGTAACGGGTCGTGTCGCCACCCACGGGTCGTGGTGACGGGAGAAGCACCACCGCTGCGGCTGAAGTAATGGCGGGCTCGTCCGGGATCGGTGTTGCGCCCGCAGCCGAGATGTTAGCCCCTCCATGGGTAGGGGCGATGTGTCCCAGGGCCCGTGGGGGACTAGGGCGACTGTAAGGGTTGGTTGTTGTTGTTGTCGGGGTGCAGGGCGCCGTGCCGCGGTGTAGTGTGTCGTGCCCGGATGGCACTGGTGTACTCACGATTAATTCACACTGAGTCACTGATAAAACAAAGTTCGGGTCTGGTCGGTTCCCGCAGCCGGCTGCTGATGTCCCCCTGCGGGGTTAATGGGGGCCCCTTTTCCCGTGCACCTCTAGATGTTTGTGTTTCAGCTCCCCCTGCCTGAGCAGCGGTAGCCCGCTCCCCGGCGTTGAGCTGCCTGAGGAGCCCTCAGTTGCCCGCAGGCGCTGGCCCGTCGAGTGTTTGGCCCTTGGCGGTGGCCCTCACCCGGTCTCTTTGGGCTTTTGCCTTCTTTCGGGACTTTGGTTGTGGATGAACCCGTGTGGTCCGGCCAGCAATCAGTCAATTCGCCTATACTCAGTGGCTTCTAAGCTAGGACGGGGTCTGAGTACCCTTCTTTTTGGTGCTCCGGTACACGTTTGACTCCCCAGTTCGGGACCGGTGGGCCACAACCCAGGTCCGGTCCATACGGTTCCGCCAGTTACTGTACCGGTACTCCTGCAGACGACCACCACCGCCTGCCTGCCTAACATTCTCTAAGGGGCTCAGGCTCCAACCCGGGTCCCTGACAGTTTCTCTCCTTTTTCACCTCCTGTCACTGTCACTCTCCAAACTAATCTGCTTGAACTTCCTGCCCCAGGACAGTAGTCTCCACGGTGGGCGTGTCTTTCCGCTTGACTCCCCCCACCTGGTGTGCTCTACTTGCCCTGGGGGAGGCATCAGGTCTCCCTTTCGGGTGACATGTGTGTGACCTCACAGGGGGTGGGGGGGTGTGTGTATGTGGCTGATGTAATTACCTGTGACCCCTGGGGTCCAGGGCATCACACCAGCATTCTCAACTGTAATTTTGTAGAGTCAGATATTACACCTTCAATAAATTGTTCCTTTAAAATTTGGTCAGCATTAATAGCTTCAGAGGGATCAGCCTGCTCAAGGATATGCCAAGCTTCCTATAAACTGAGGGCAAAATCTCTTAAAGATTCATGGGACTGCTGCTTTTTTCCAAAGAATCACATCTTTAAGGCCCTGCGCCCACGGGAGCTTGCTTCTGCGGATTTTGCCGTGGAAAACCTGCGGCTTTATCTGGATTTTCCAGATAAATCCGCAGGTTTTAGCATGTACAGACACTCCCCATGTTATCCTATGGGACATGTGGAGTGTCTGTGTCCACGTTGCAGAATGTGCGACTGCGGAATATGTTGCGGATATCCCGTAGCCGCACATAACTGCAAGTCAATTATTCCTGCGGATTTACCTGCTGATGGTCCCATACTTACCTGCTTTGATAGCAGACACCCGGTCACTTTCCCTCGGTGCACAGGAGGCTGGAGCGCGGTGGATCCATGAGCAGGAAGGAGGAGGTGGGTGGGGCCTGCACGAGCTCCGGTCATGTGACAGCCAGAGCTAATTTAGGCCCGCCCACCTTCTCCTGCACAGTGTAGAGATGCGGATAGACGCCTGAGAGAAGTGCTGCGTGATGGAGGTAAGTATAAACTCCCCGATCACTCAGCACTTGTTCTGCATTGAGCATGCAGTGCTGAAGCCATGGTACTGTATCCTCAATGCAGAATGCCCGCAGGACATTCCGCAAGAAAACCGCAGCATTGAAACAGACAAAGTTGTGCTGCGGTTTTCTGGGAGCTCCTGCGGAGTGTCCTGCGGATGTAACCGCAGGACACTTTCCCCAGTGGGCAAATAGCCTAACTCTGACAGGGTTCTTGTTTCAAATATAACTTTCAACCTGTCTAATATTTCTTCAGCAGTTTCCTTTACACTACAAGGCCTAGATTTAACTTCCCTTAGTGCAGCGCCCCCTAGCTGACCAATCAGTAACTCAACTTTTTGTTCCGGGCTGACTGGGTATAATCTGAATATTTTATGAACAAAAATTTAGCCATATTAAATATAAACCCCATGGAAACACTCAGTAGTGACCCATAGGGAAATGCCTACTCCGAGGAATATGCAAAACCGGAGGAATTGGAGAATGAGGCAAGAGACATATGCAAAAATTATCATTTTATTCATTAAAATCCATACAAATTGACAAAAGGATTATATTGCATGGGTGGAAGAAGTCGACTCAGCAGTGAGACATAAAAGTAGGAGTAAGGAAAGAAGAGGAGGGGGGAAATGGTGGGGCAACCTGCCGACCAGGACCAACCAAATTATGGTTCAAGAATATTATAGTGCCACCACTCACAAAATTGTCATGTGGTGAATTGTGACAAGGAGAGCAGACCGGGCAGTATGATGGAATTCAAAAATAATCTGCAGAGTGCATGTACCTATGTTAATGTTTCCCCCAGGGACACGCCGCAGTCCTAGGGAAGTCAACTGGGTCGCCGCACGGAACCACAGGCGAGGATAGCCTAAATGGGGTTGTGTCAACAACAATATATGTATATTAATAAATCCAAGCCTGGTGCACCGCGCAATCGACGCAGTATGGAGGGAACAAGGGCTCCTATAGTAAGAATGCGGCAATGTGATACTGGGAGGACTGCAGAACCATGCACCTGTGTATATGCAACATCAATATGCAAGGTGATGCAATTGATTCTAGTGCCCGTCAGGACTGATCAGCCAAAATATGGCATATGTGCTGACAGCGTGCAGCTACAGGGAGCCGCAGAGCAAACAGTGAAGATCAATGTATAGGTAAGATCACTGTGCAGCAGCCCGGAGCAGCACGCAGTCAGACAGTGCCTTTCCCATGGTGGAATAATGAAAATAAGAATACCGGTTGGTTGGTACTGGGGGCAGGGAAAACAGCCTCCTGACAGCTGTTTCACAGCGTTGCTTTTTCGGAAGGAGGTAGGCATGTAAAGTGTATGCAAAACTTTATAGGAAATAGATAAGGTGTGTGGAATTAAACACTAATCGCGATCATGCATCTGCGCATGCGCCGGCGTCCGAGTACGGAAAGCGAGGGAGAGCAAAAACACCGCTGTGTGCGGCGCACGCGCGGGGCCATGGGACGCGTCACCATGGCACCCGCGCGTGCGCGCCAACGGGCCCGCTCTCCGTCGCCACCCGCAGTCAGAACGCCGGAGGACGCGCGTGACCGCTCAAGGGTGAGTGACAGGAAGTGGATAATAGTACAACACGTGACAATGTACATAGAGATACACATGAGAGGCGAGCAGGGAGTTGCTGTACGAAGGACCACACGTTCAACGAAGAGATTCATAAAAAACTTATATAATCAGTAGATAATATGTACAAGACCTGTAAGAATAGAAAAGAAGGGAGGATAAAAACAATTATTAAAATGATGTAAAGCATACAAAAAATAAGAGCCCCACAAGAACACCCCATATGACAAATAATATGATATCAGTAATATATATATCAGTAGCAAAACATTATTAGCATAGCGACCCGAAAGAAAGAGGAGGAGGGGACGGCATAAAGGAAGCACAGAAGGATAAGACAAATTGGATGGATAAAATCCATGATTAGGATTTTATTGCATAAGCAGACAACCGCAAGGTATCCTAACCAAACACAGGAGAAAGATTGGGCCGTATAATTACAGGAAAGGGGCGTAACTGACTACCTCGTTTAAACCGAAAGGAACGAGGGTGTTCAGGGAGACGATCCACTTGGACTCCCGCTGCGCAAGACTCTTCCGTAGATCGCCCCCCCGAACACCCCCGTGGATAACATCAATGCCCCTGACCTGCAAGGATTTAGGGCTACACTTGTGAACAGCCCTAAAATGGCGGGGCAAGGTTTTCAAGAGGGTGACGTCTTCCACAGTGGCGGCAGCAATAATATCTCTCACGTGCTCCCTGACTCTAATGCGGAGCTCACGGGACGTGAGCCCCACATAAATCAGGGAGCACGAGCATGTTGCATAATAAACTACATGTGTAGTACTGCAAGTGATGTAGTCGTTGATAGAAAACGTTTTTTTGCCATCAGACGAAGTGAAAGAGGACACCCTGATGATGTTAGCACATGCGGCACAATGGCCGCATGGAAAACAGCCCCGAAGTGGGCCCCTGGAACTAAAGGGGTTCTGTCTAGGAGGGACATAGTGGCTCTTGACGAGAAGATCCCCCAGGTTTTTTGCCCGCCTAGCCGTCATGAGAGGTCTCCTAGGAAGCACTGCAGCCAATGTTGGCTCCGTAAAAAGTACAGACCAGTGCTTCTCCAGGATTCCCCTCATCGTGTCCCACTCGTGATTAAAAGTCCCAATAAAACGGATCTGATTGTCCATGGTTGGCCGACGTTGTTTATATTGGAGCAGGTGTTCCCTGGGGGTATTTTTTGCACGTAGATAGCCTTTCTTGATACATCTATTGCTATACCCCCTCTCTCTAAACCTGCATCGGAGATCGGACGACTGGGTTTCAAAGGTGGAAGAAGAAGAACAGATCCGCTTCATCCTCAAAAACTGTCCGGTCGGGATGGCGCGTATGGTTGAAATGGTATGACCCGAGGATGCGTGTAGGAGGGCATTCACCGACGTATCCTTGCGGAAAACATCAGTCTGGATCCCCCCCGCCGCATCCGTATAAATATTAATATCAAGGAAATCCAAGCTGGTATTACTGGATCTATAAGTCAACTTGATATTAAAAGGATTGATGTTAAGGTCATCCATAAATTGATCGAGCTGCCCGACTGTGCCCTGCCAAATGACAAAAATGTCATCAATATAGCGGAGCCAGCACTGCACATGGGAGCTCCCCACAGCACCACCATCACCAAACACCAACCTCTCCCAGTATCCTAGGAAGAGGTTGGCGTAGGCAGGTGCGCAGGAAGCGCCCATGGCAGTGCCGCGCCGCTGTAAATAAAATACATCTTTAAAAACGAAAAAATTATGAGTCAGGGCAAAGTCGAGCAGCTCCATCACAAGTAAAACCATGGCGCCATCGAGACCGGAGGTTGAGAGGTAGAAGCGGGCTGCCTCCAGACCGTCAGCATGTCCGATGCAGGTATAGAGAGACTCCACGTCGGCACAAACCATGATCATGTCCGAATCCATAAAGATGCCATCAAGATGCCTCAGGACGTCCGTGGTGTCCTTGACATAGGAGGGTAAATTTTCAACTAAGGGTTTTAAATAAAAATCAATAAATTTACAAATAGGTTCACATAACCCTCCTATGCCGGACACAATCGGACGTCCCGGGGGGTTGAGGGCATCTTTATGGATTTTGGGTAGAAGATAAAAAGTGGGAACACGTGGACAGCTAGTGAGCAACCCCCGAAGCATCTTCTCGTCAATAATCCCCTGGTGATGGGCCTGTGTAAGAATCTTCCTCAGAGCAACAGAGAAAGCGGTCAAAGGATTATGAGTGAGACGAAGGTAAGTTGATTTGTCCCTCAGCTGCCTTAATGCCTCTTTCTCATATTTCTCTGTTGGCCAGATTACTATGTTGCCCCCCTTGTCCGCTGCCTTGATCACAACATCATCATAACCTTGTAAGAGAGTGACCGCCGACCTCTGACGGTGAGTTAAGTTATCATATTTTCGTCTGGATGATACTTTTTTGAGGTCGTCGGTCACTAATCTAAGGAAAATGTCGATGGCCGGACAGAGAGACAAGGGGGGAAAACGTGTGGACTTGGGCCATAAGAAATCAGGTGTCCTACCTGGAATGGAGTTTTGTTCATCCAGGAGATCCTGTAAGTCCTGAAGGGCGCCCCTCTCGGTTTCGTCCAAGTCGCTCAACTGTTGCTTCCTTGAGTATAATTTTTTGAAAAGCAACTTACGGGCAAATAAATTAATGTCCTTCAGTGCTAAAAAAAGATTGAAGGAATTAGTAGGACAAAAATTAAGACCTCTGGAAAGCACATCAAGTTCATCTGCAGACAACACACGGGAGGAAAGATTTATTACCTGCAGTCTACCTCTATTATTGGTTACCCCAGGCAATTTAGAAGTGACGTCGGGTATCCTTTGGCGACTGCGGGTTGTAACCCCGGTGATATTCGCCAAGCCGCGTGCTCTGTCAGATGAACCCGACGGTGCTTCATCCAGAGAAGATTCCGAGAAGAGAGAAGTCGAGCGGGACCGAGAGGGGGGTGCCTGTCTAAAGGGTCTTCTGCCTCGGGAATACCGATGGCTCCACCTGTAGGCAGATCCTGTGGAATAATCATTGGCATCGCGCTGGAGTTTTTTAGATTTAACCTCACAAACCTCCTTCTCCCATTTCTGGGCATCAGTGGATACTTCAGACATGAATTTATTGAAGACCTCCACTGTGCATAAACTCTGGATCGTCTTTTCAAGATTCTCCAATTCGCTCTCAATAAGATCCAGTGTAGTGCTATTATGCTTGGAGAGGAGGTCCATGCATTTCAGGGAACAAGATTGTAGGTTGTCTTCCCACTCCTTTTTGAAATTATCCTCAACTGTAGGGAAGGAGGGGAAGACTTGGACACGAAGTCCACGTGGTACCCAAGCATTCTCTGTGTATTTGGCCAGGAACGCACGGTTCCACCATAGGCGAATTCTCCTTCTGTATAGCTCCCTATACCTTTGTATAGAGGATTGTAAGGATTGGTTATCCTCATTTATCGGGTCACTATTGATACTAGAATACGTATTCCCACATTCTTGGAAGACTTTATCCAACTGTGTACGCCACGCCTGGTCGCGTGAGCGAAAATTCATAATGGCTGGCAAGGAAACTGTGAAAAACACAGAAGAACAGATTATGAACAAAAATTTAGCCATATTAAATATAAACCCCATGGAAACACTCAGTAGTGACCCATAGGGAAATGCCTACTCCGAGGAATATGCAAAACCGGAGGAATTGGAGAATGAGGCAAGAGACATATGCAAAAATTATCATTTTATTCATTAAAATCCATACAAATTGACAAAAGGATTATATTGCATGGGTGGAAGAAGTCGACTCAGCAGTGAGACATAAAAGTAGGAGTAAGGAAAGAAGAGGAGGGGGGAAATGGTGGGGCAACCTGCCGACCAGGACCAACCAAATTATGGTTCAAGAATATTATAGTGCCACCACTCACAAAATTGTCATGTGGTGAATTGTGACAAGGAGAGCAGACCGGGCAGTATGATGGAATTCAAAAATAATCTGCAGAGTGCATGTACCTATGTTAATGTTTCCCCCAGGGACACGCCGCAGTCCTAGGGAAGTCAACTGGGTCGCCGCACGGAACCACAGGCGAGGATAGCCTAAATGGGGTTGTGTCAACAACAATATATGTATATTAATAAATCCAAGCCTGGTGCACCGCGCTATCGACGCAGTATGGAGGGAACAAGGGCTCCTATAGTAAGAGTGCGGCAATGTGATACTGGGAGGACTGCAGAACCATGCACCTGTGTATATGCAACATCAATATGCAAGGTGATGCAATTGATTCTAGTGCCCGTCAGGACTGATCAGCCAAAATATGGCATATGTGCTGACAGCGTGCAGCTACAGGGAGCCGCAGAGCAAACAGTGAAGATCAATGTATAGGTAAGATCACTGTGCAGCAGCCCGGAGCAGCACGCAGTCTGACAGTGCCTTTCCCATGGTGGAATAATGAAAATAAGAATACCTGTTGGTTGGTACTGGGGGCAGGGAAAACAGCCTCCTGACAGCTGTTTCGCAGCGTTGCTTTTTCGGAAGGAGGTAGGCATGTAAAGTGTATGCAAAACTTTATAGGAAATAGATAAGGTGTGTGGAATTAAACACTAATCGCGATCATGCATCTGCGCATGCGCCGGCGTCCGAGTACGGAAAGCGAGGGAGAGCAAAAACACCGCTGTGTGCGGCGCACGCGCGGGGCCATGGGACGCGTCACCATGGCACCCGCGCGTGCGCGCCAACGGGCCCGCTCTCCGTCGCCACCCGCAGTCAGAACGCCGGAGGACGCGCGTGACCGCTCAAGGGTGAGTGACAGGAAGTCGGGTCGCTATGCTAATAATGTTTTGCTACTGATATATATATTACTGATATCATATTATTTGTCATATGGGGTGTTCTTGTGGGGCTCTTATTTTTTGTATGCTTCACATCATTTTAATAATTGTTTTTATCCTCCCTTCTTTTCTATTCTTACAGGTCTTGTACATATTATCTACTGATTATATAAGTTTTTTATGAATCTCTTCGTTGAACGTGTGGTCCTTCGTACAGCAACTCCCTGCTCGCCTCTCATGTGTATCTCTATGTACATTGTCACGTGTTGTACTATTATCCACTTCCTGTCACTCACCCTTGAGCGGTCACGCGCGTCCTCCGGCGTTCTGACTGCGGGTGGCGACGGAAAGCGGGCCCGTTGGCGCGCACGCGCGGGTGCCATGGTGACGCGTCCCATGGCCCCGCGCGTGCGCCGCACACAGCGGTGTTTTTGCTCTCCCTCGCTTTCCGTACTCGGACGCCGGCGCATGCGCAGATGCATGATCGCGATTAGTGTTTAATTCCACACACCTTATCTATTTCCTATAAAGTTTTGCATACACTTTACATGCCTACCTCCTTCCGAAAAAGCAACGCTGCGAAACAGCTGTCAGGAGGCTGTTTTCCCTGCCCCCAGTACCAACCAACAGGTATTCTTATTTTCATTATTCCACCATGGGAAAGGCACTGTCTGACTGCGTGCTGCTCCGGGCTGCTGCACAGTGATCTTACCTATACATTGATCTTCACTGTTTGCTCTGCGGCTCCCTGTAGCTGCACGCTGTCAGCACATATGCCATATTTTGGCTGATCAGTCCTGACGGGCACTAGAATCAATTGCATCACCTTGCATATTGATGTTGCATATACACAGGTGCATGGTTCTGCAGTCCTCCCAGTATCACATTGCCGCACTCTTACTATAGGAGCCCTTGTTCCCTCCATACTGCGTCGATAGCGCGGTGCACCAGGCTTGGATTTATTAATATACATATATTGTTGTTGACACAACCCCATTTAGGCTATCCTCGCCTGTGGTTCCGTGCGGCGACCCAGTTGACTTCCCTAGGACTGCGGCGTGTCCCTGGGGGAAACATTAACATAGGTACATGCACTCTGCAGATTATTTTTGAATTCCATCATACTGCCCGGTCTGCTCTCCTTGTCACAATTCACCACATGACAATTTTGTGAGTGGTGGCACTATAATATTCTTTAACCATAATTTGGTTGGTCCTGGTCGGCAGGTTGCCCCACCATTTCCCCCCTCCTCTTCTTTCCTTACTCCTACTTTTATGTCTCACTGCTGGGTCGACTTCTTCCACCCATGCAATATAATCCTTATGTCAATTTGTATGGATTTTAATGAATAAAATGATAATTTTTGCATATGTCTCTTGCCTCATTCTCCAATTCCTCCGGTTTTGCATAATCTGAATATTGCCTGCATTTTCTCTTTAAAGTCGGTTAATGTGTGGGGTTCTCCACTATAGCTAGGGAGCCAGGGTGCCCCAAAGTAGTAAGGCATTGTCAATGGCATTGTTTGAGCCATAGCAATAGATGGGCTGCAGCTCGTCACTTCACTCTCCTCTCCTGAAGATGTGTTTACACACTGTATGTGTGATGCAGTAGTTCTTACCGTCCTCGCTGTTGCCTGCCTCTCCCCTCTTTGTCGGGGTGCAGTGGAGGGAATTTCAGCTTAGGAAGAAAGGATGTCACTTTTCCCAGTAAAGCAGCCACTGGTATGGGTACAGTCTCTTCTTACAACAACAGCTGTGGAGCAGTACAAATTCTTTAAGGCAGTAAAGACTGGCACTTCCTGAGGTAATTTTCTCATCAATTTCCTTCAATATCAATAGCAAATATTACCACTCTCTTCAGGGCATATAAGGCACAGAGGCCACATCCTGTTTGTGACGCCAAAAGTTGTGGTAACCTCGTGTGGGGCACGGTTGAGTCTGATGGTGGTAACAGTTGTTATTGTGGTTGTTAATCTTTAATCATAAAACAACTCTGCTTCGGTGATGAACAGTCTCTTTACTGGTGACACAGATAACTATTTACAGGTGATAGCGGGTGAGTGTTTTCCACACATACTGTGGTAAATTCAACCACACCAGACAGGCAGACCTCTGAGGGGAAGATTTTCTTCTCCAGATCTGTTAGAAAATCCTCACAAAATGGAGGACGTCAACTCTCTCTTTTTCCTCACAACTGCCTAGACTTCCACGCGTAGTCGGAGTTAGCTCCTCCCCTTGCATGGCACTCATACCACTGCAGTCATTGGATGACTGTACAGGGGAAGCTTAACCCCCTGAGTGCTGCCTGTCAGCAGCTTTTCACAATATCCTACAGTACACAATATACATAGAAAATTACATTTGTGTGAAATATCTATATTTCTGGTATCCAATGGAGATGGCCACTCTGTGGGATACAACACTAGAACAGAGGTTTTAAATGCATATTATCTCTTTACTCTAACCAGACAACCCTCACAAAAAGATGCCAATCTCTAGCTCACTTATATCCTCCCTAATATGAATAGTGGATACATGGCCCACCCAACAATAGTAATAGCACCAATAAACTGCAAGAAAATGGCCCCTATAATGATTCCTTGTTAACCAGTAAAATAGACAATTGCCCAATGTTTACATAAATTTAATAGGTGTCCCTAGAGGAGTTCCTGACAAACTTAAAGCCAGAAATCAGGTAGCAACCGGTTTTGAATCAATCCTCCTAATAATAATAATAATAATAATAATAATAATAATATTTATTTCTATAGCGCCAACATGTTCCGCAGCGCTTTACAATTCAGGAGGATCATACACAAACAAGTAACAGTTATAGAAAATACAATATTTAGAGGGGAAAAAGGCAACCCTGCTCGTGAGAGCTTACAATCTACAATGAGATGGGGGGGGGGCAAGGTACAAGGGCTTATTTACAATGACAATCCAGCCATCTCAAGGAAATGGGTGATAGATAATGGCCATAATAACGGTAAACAAGAACGCTTTGTAAATTTCACTAGAGACGCCCTAAAAGGAATTGTTGAATGACTAGGTCCCACTTCAGCCTTTTGGCTTTTCTTAGCCTTTCAAAATAGGATGCTGGTCAAATTAGGAATAATACTTATTTACATTTTTAATCACACAAAATCTGATGTTGGTATGCAGATTAAGAAGCTCAAGAAATCAAAAATAATAAAAATACTTTTTATTGAAACTATCTTTTAAAATAAATCATAATTCCACAATATAGTACCCAAGGACATGGAGAGAAAGGTCACACAATAAATATCCCATATTAGCATTTAGTCTCAGATCACTGTATAAAAGTATATATGGTACAAATCATAGCAACTATGAAAAACAAATATTATGTCTCCTCTATACAATTATTCAACAATAATAATAATAATCATAGCTGCAAACCATACAATGTATTAGTAATGCAAATTTCATCATTTGAACAAAATCGCTGATTAAAATACTTGTATTGCAGGGTAATGTGGGACTTTTAGTTCCTCACTAAAATCTGCGTAGCAATTCATATACCTAGCAATTCTTCTTTCTGCTTACTATGCATCACAAAAAAGTGTACCAAAAGAAGGTCAGAGTATTATATATTATAAGCTATATGCCAATATGGGAATTGTAATTGCCCAGTTAAATCTATTGTATTATAGACATGTGGCAGGACATTCCTGCATTTATTCACTTAGCATAGCAAACTAGTTGCTTGGGTAATGATAAATCCACATGTCTACCACAAAAGACCACAAAAGACAAACCGCTAGCATATTACTTACTGAAAACCTGATATCTACGTCCTGCAACCCCAACACATGTTTTGCCACTTCTTCTTCGGGGGGCGTGTCCTATATATCAATTATCAGAACCATGGTTATCTGTGGCCTATGTAGATATATTGCATGCATGCTTGACATTTGACTCATGATTTGAAATGCAGTCAGTTTAAGAGGTCAATGCCTATATGGATGGCATTCCCTCAAATTCCCCCCTTATCAGGAGAGAGACAGAGAGAGACTGACAGAGATACAGAGAGACAGACAGACAAAAAGACAGAAAGAGAGAGAGAAACAGAGACAGACAGAGATAGAGGCAGACTGGGAGAGAGACAGACATAGAAACAGATAGAGAGACAGACAGACAGAGAGATAGATAGAGAGGGAGAAACAGACAGAGAGAGGCAGACAGGGAGAGAGAGAGAGGGACGGATAGAGACAGAAAAACAGACAGACAGAGTGACATACAGACGGAGAGAAAGACAGAGAGACAGAGGGATGAATAGAGAGAATAGAGAGAGAGACAGAGAGATAGATAGACAGAGAGAGACAGAGACAAAGAGAGACAGAGATAGACAGAGAGAGATAGATACACAAGGAGAGAGAGATAGACAGAGTGACCTATCCAGACCAGACAAAGTGGGATTCCAGCCCAATCGAAGTCTTCCATCTGGAGTTCTGCAAATATCTCCTCCAAGTCCATCGCAGCACCTCAAACATAGCCTGTTGGGCAGAGCTGGACCGATTCCCCTTATGGCTCAGTATACAAAAGAGGGTGCTTTAACACCAGGCGCACATACAGAACAGCAACCCCAGCTGTTACCATCATAAAGCCCTGCTGAGCCAGAGCAAGCCAGGAACCCCGGCAGCTAGTACAGCCAAAGTCAGCAATACACCCTGACAAAAGGCCAAATAAAGAGATCCCAGAGAGCTGCAAGATGCAGTACATAGAGGATTGGAAGAGAGAATTAGAGAACTCCCAGAAACTCACCATCTACCGGTCACTGTGGAGGGACTACACTCTGGCCACATATCTGGAAAGGTTACTCCACCTCAAAGATAGGCAGACCCTGAGTCTATACAGACTGAGTGCCCACAGCTTAGAGGTGGAAACAGGGCAGCACCGACAGACATACAAGCCACGGGAGAACAGACTGTGCCAGCACTGCCAGTAGTAACAAATACTCAGCAGTGAGGGCCTCCCACTTCTAGGGACTCGCTATTCATATTCTAGACTTTCCATCCATGGACGAGGAGAGGAAACTCTGCATCCTACTGGGGGAAGAAGAATCAATGGTGGAGATCGCCGCCCAATATGTCAGCACATGTCATAAGCTGAGGGGAACTAAGGACCTCCAAATGGACCATCATTCCCCAAACTGTGACCCCAACACCCCATCTCCACAAGCTTAACCCACTCCCCTGTCACACTTCTTTTTCTTGCTTTGGCAACACTAATTGTATTTTGGTCCTGCCAATAAAGCATATTTGATTTGATTTGATTTGATAGACAGAGAGAGAGAGAGAGTGCGAGAGAGATGAGAGAGAGAGCGCGAGAGAGAGAGAGACAGAGAGAGATAGATAGAGAGAGACAGAGAAATGGACACAGATAGACAGGCACACAGAGACAGAGAGTGAAATAGAGAGAGACATAGAGAGAGAAAAAGAGCGAGAGAGACAGTGAGATAGAGAGAAAGAGAGAGGAAGAGATAGAGAAACAGAGACAGACATTGCTATGGATATGGTTATGGACTGTTATGAGTATTAAGAATTATATGAAGATATCCAAAAACAGGACTCAAAATAGCGTTCAAACTGTATCAGCATAGAGAGGACAAGAAGGGAGACAGACAGAGAGAGACAGAGAGGGAGACAGACAGAGAGGGAAAGAGACAGACAGAGAGGGAGACTAGGAGAGAGAAAGAGAGACACTTTACTATCCCCAGCAATGTCGGGCACTACATTACTTGTTCATTCCTATCAAGCACAGGTAATATACAGGGTGGTCCAAAAGTAGGTGGACTGTATGTGTAATGGGGTTATGAAGGGGGAGATTTATCAAACATGATGTAAAGTGAAACTGACTCAGTTGGCTTAGCAACCAATCATATTCCACTTTTCATTCTTGATAGACTCTTTGGAAAATGAAAGGTAGAATTTGATTGGTTGCTAAGGGCAACTGAGTCAGTTTCACAGATCCAGTTTTCACAGATAAATCTCCCCCAAATCTGTTTTCTTTTCAGATAATTCAGATAAGGCTACATTCACATGACCGTTCAGTTTCTGCTGGCCACAAAAAACGGTCAGTTTTTTTTTCTGTGTGGCATCCGTGTGACATCCGTTCCATTCCGTATACGGTCTGTGTGTCATCTGTGTGTCATCCGTGTGCCTTCCATTTTTTTTGCGGACCGCAAAAAACAGAAGCAGCAAGAAAGATAAATAGATGAGTACATATAGAGATGGATAGATAGATATAGAGACAGAGAGATAGAGGGATGAATGAATGAATGAATGAATAGAGGGATAGATAGATAGATAGATAGATGAGAAAGACATATATAATGTCCAACCCCCCTGCATATTCTAAGCTGACACCATTTTGTGACTTTCATGTGGCACTAAGGGGGCCTTAGCCTTGTATTTAGCCAAAAAATAAATAATTTAAAAAAAAAATGACGTGGGGTCCCCCCTATCTTTTATAGCCAGCTAGGGTAAAGCAAATGGCTGCAGCCATCAAACCACAGCTGGCAGCTTCACCTTGGCTGGTAATCCAAAACAGAGGGCACCCTACGCTGTTATTTTAAATTAAATAAATAATAATTTAAAACAAAAAACATGGGGTCCCCCCCCAAATTGGATCACCAGCCAAGGTAAAGCGGACAGCTATGGTCTGGTATTCTCAGACTAGGGAGGTCCACTGTTATTGGACACTCCCCAGCCTAAAAATAGCAGGCTACAGCTGCCCCAGAAGTGGCGCATCCATTAGACGTGCCAATCCTGGTGCTTTTCCCAACTCATCCCGTTGCCCTGGTGCGGTGCAAACGGGGTAATATATGGGTTTGATGCTAGATGTGTAATGTCACCTGGCATCAAGCCCTGGGGTTAGTGATGTCACGTGTCTATCAGATACCTGACATCACAAACCCAGTCAGTAATAAAAAAAAATTTGACACAAAAAAAGTTTTATTTGAAAAAAAACTCCGCAAAACATTCCCTCTTTCACCAATTTATTGAAAGAACAATCAAATCCGGGTCCAGTGTAATCCAATAAGGGGGTCCCTCGACAATCCATACTATAGTCACTGTCCCAGTCAATGAAGAACAGAATGTTTCCCATTGGCTGGGAGAGCCATGCAGTGACCTGAGCTAACATCAATATCATCAATACGTCAGCCCAGGTCACTGCAGGGGATGACGAGCGCTGTGCTGCTGTGACGATCTCCTGCTCTCCTGACGTCAGCGCTGTCACTGACTTCTATGCCAGCCACATTCACAGCGAAGAATCGCGGGAGCCCGTGACGACACCGCTAGTGACAGTCTCGGGCCGCCCGTGAGACTTGATGTGAGAATGCCGCGGGCAATGGAAGGCAGTGACAGTGCTGACATCAAGAGAGCAGCAGGTAATGATCTCATCTAACTTCCTGACAGCAGCGCTCGTCATCCCCGCGGCTGCCTGCACTGCAGTGTGAGAAGCTGTGCGGGCAAACACTGACTGACACACGGCTGTGCGGGCAGCCACGGGGCTGGGGCAGGACACAGACTGCACGGCCACCCGACAGAGGTCACACGGAAGTGCTTCCGTGCGGCTTTCACTGGTTTTGCGGGCCCATTGACTTGTATTGAGTCACGGTCTGTTATTACGGAACAGAATAGGACATGTTCCATAATAACGGAACGGACATATGGCATCCGATGTGTTTTTTTGTAGGATTGGATGCATACAGAAGTTCTTCCGTGCCCCATCCGATCCTATACAAAAGACATTGAAAAGATGGTCCTGTCCGTGGGTCCACAAAAAAACAGGCACTGATCAGGACAAACGGAACGGTCATGTGAATAATAATGGCAAATAATTTAAATACAGATCAAAGAAAATGGATTTTAAAAGAGTATTGGAAATCTCAAAATGCTGAAACTCTTAGGCTATGTTCACACACTGCGTTTTTTACCTGCGTTTTGGGTCCGTTTTGGGTCCGTTTTTGCTGCAGAAATTTCTTGAGAAATTCTTGTAACCTTTCTGCAGACATTCCCCAGCAAAACCTATGGCAAAAAAAATTAGCTGTGCACACACTGCGTTTTTTTCTTAAGAAAATTCTTTCAGTAGATTTTCTTAAGAAAAAGAATGAGCATGTCACTTCTTTTCTGCAGCTAACTGCGTTTTTTGCCATAGATAATTGGCACAATAACGCAGGGAGCAACCAGCGGTAAAAACGGACCTAAAACGGACCTAAAACGGACCTAAAACGGACCTAAAACGGACCTAAAACGCAGGTGCGTTTTTGGTGCGTTTTTTAACACAGGTGCACTCTTAAGAAATTTCTTAAGAAATTTCTTAAGAAAAATCATTTTTCTAGTGTGAACATAGCCTTAGAGCAAATTTGGTTGAAACATTTGGTACTCAAGCCCCAAAGAGACAAAAATTTACTGCATTTGTGACAAATTCGATGCCACCGGCTCAATCCTTAATGCTCCAAAAACTGGTTGACGCAAAACAGAAAATAATAAACAACTTGTTGCTGAAACATTTGTTCAGAGTCCAAAAAAGTTCACCAGAAGAGTCTCTTTAGAATTGGGAATTTCACAAGCTTCTATCATACAAATCCTGAAATATAATAGGTGGAAAGCTGATCGTCCACGTCTAATTCATGGTTTATCGGAGGATGATCCAGACAGGCGGCTGCAATTTAGTGAGATGATGCTTAACAAAATTGAAGAAAATCCAGTAATTTTAGATAACACTATGTGAAGGGATGAAACTTCTTTCAAATTATCCTGTCATATTAACAGACATAATTGTATTTACTGGTATAATGAGAACATGCATTTAACATTACACTGTGTGCAGAAATATTAGGCAAGTTGTATTTTAGAGGATTTTTTTTATTATTGATCAACAACTGTGTTCACAATTAACCCAAAAGACATAAATATCAAAGCTTAATATTTTTGGAAGTTGGAGAGGTTTTTTTTTAGATTTGGCTATCTTAGGAGGATATCTGTTTGTGCAGGTAACTATTACTGTGCAGAATTATTAGACAACTTAATAAAAACCAAATATATTCCCGTCTCACTTGTTTATTTTCACCAGGTAAACCAATATAACTGCACAAAATTTAGAAATAAACATTTCTGACATGCAAAAACAAAACCGTAAAAAATTAGTGACCAACATAGCCACCTTTCTGTATGATGACACTCAACAGCCTACCATCCATAGATTCTGTCATTTGCTTGATCTGTTTACGATTAACATTGCGTGTAGCAGCCACCACAGCCTCCCAGACACTGTTCCGAGAGGTGTACTGTTTTCCCTTCCTGTAGATCTCACATTTTATGAGGGACCACAGGTTCTCTATGGTGTTCAGATCAGGTGAACAAGGGGGCCATGTCATTATTTTTTCATCTTTTAGACCTTTACTGGCCAGCCACGCTGTGGAGTAGTTGGATGCATATGATGGAGCATTGCCCTGCATGAAAATCATGTGTTTCTTGAATGATACCAACTTCTTCCTGTACCACTTCTTGAAGAAGTTGTCTTTCAGAAACTTGCATTAGGTCTATGAGTTGAGCTTCACTCCATCGAAAAGGTCCCACAAGTTCATCTTTGATGATACCAGCCCATACCAGTACCCCACCTCCACCTTGCTGGCGTCTGAGTTGGAGTGGAGATCTCTGCCCTTTACTGATCCAGCCTCTGGCCCATCCATCTGGCCCATCAAGAGTGACTCATTTCATCAGTCCATAAAACCTTTGAAAAATCAGTCTTAAGATATTTCTTGGCCCAGTCTTGACGTTATATCTTATGTTTCTTGTTCAAAGGTGGTCGTTTTTTAGCCTTCCTTACCTTGGCCATGTCCCTGAATATGGCACATTTTGTGCTTTTTGATACTCCAGTAACGTTGCAGCTCTGAAATATGGCCAAACTGGTGGCAAATGGCATCTTGGCAGCTTCACGCTTGATTTTCCTCAATTCATGGGCAGTTATTTTGTGCCTTTTTTGCCCAACACGCTTCTTGTGACCCTGTTGGCTATTTGCCATGAAATGCTTGATTGTTCGGTGGTCACGCTTCAAAAGTTTGGCAATTTCAAAACTACTGCATTCCTCTGCAAGACATCTCACAATTTTCGACTTTTCAGAGCCTGTAAAATCTCTCTTTTGACCCATTTTGCCAAAGGAAAGGAAGTTGCCTAATTAAACACACCTTATATAGGGTATTGATGTCATTACACCACACCCCTCCTCATTACAGAGATGCACATCACCTGATTTACTTAATTGGTAGTTGGCGCCCAAGCCTATACAGCTTGAAGTAGGACAACATGTATAAAAAGTATCATGTGATCAAAATACTCATTTGCCTAATATTTCTGCACACAGTGTAGAGCAACAACTAAATGAGTCTGGTGTCAATGTTTAGGGTGGTATTTCAGGTTTTGGTGTTTTAGGACCAACATTTTTTGATGGAACAGTCACAGGAGATAAGTATCTTGAAGTTCTAATGAATCAAGTTGTTCCCCAGTTACAGCAACAGCCTAATTCAAATTACCTTTATTTCCAACAAGATGGGGCCCCTCCACATTATTCAAGAGTAGTCCGAGAGTATCTTGATGAAACATTTCCTAATAAATGGATTGGCCGAAGAGGCCCACTTGATTGGCCAGCACGTTCACCAGACTTGACCCCAAAGGATTTTTTCCTTTGGGGAGTAGTCAAGGACAAAGTTTATAGTCGAAAGCCAAAAAGTGTCAGTGATTTGAAAAATTACATAAGAGATGAATTTCAAGAAATTAATACCCAAAGAGACTTGTGCAAAAATGTTTGTGAAAGCATAAGAGGCAGACTTCAAAGCTGTGCAAATTGTAATGTAAAACAATTTGAACACCTGCATTGATAAACTGTAAGTGCTTTTGTATTATTGTTCAGAATAAAATGTAATTGTCAATGTTATGCTTGTGTTAGTAAATATAATTTTACATATAAATCAAAATAAATGTTATTATTTTCTGTCCACCTACTTTTGGACCACCCAGTATAACTGTTTATAAGGAATATTTGTTAATTCCTCTATTATCTACAAATATTCCTTGTTCATTCCCAACATATGAAGGAAAGGGAATATAATATTCACCTATCTATATGGGATATGTGTTCATTTCTCTATCTTCTACATATATGCTATGTTCATTCCTCACCTATGAAACACGTAGAATATAATATTCACTTGTTTATATGGGATATATTAACCCCTTCACGACCATGGATGGAAAGATCCGTCCTTGTGCCCTGGGCCTTAACGACCAAGGACGGATCTTTCCGTCATGGCGGAATCGCGGCACCGGAGCCTCCGGTGACTGCAATATGTTAACAAAAACTGCAGATTCGGGGAGGAGGGGACCTGTTCCTGACCTTAGGAGGGGTGGTGCCTCCTCCCCGGACCTACGGAGGCTGTGATTGGCTGACGAACGCCGCTCAACCAATCACAGCCACTGTAATGTTCCAGCCATTTAAAATGACTGAAACATTGAAATCCAGCCCTGGCCAGTGCAGCTGTAGCACTGGCCATTGGCTGGAGCTGGGTGACCTCACTGGATCACCCTCCCCCAGCTCCACTGCTCTGATTGGAGAGATCGGCCTTGTGACCGATTTCTCCAATCACAGTGGACCTGTTGCCGGTGACCGCCCCCATCAGCTTCACTTGTCCCTGCAGCACGCCAGCACAGTGAGCACAGTGAGTGTACACAGTGCAATAGCAGGGCGACAAGCTCCGGTCCCATGCTGTTATGAGACCGGAGCATGGGACGCGGAAGTCGCCGCGCTGCCATTGCACTTGCGTCCCAGATCCGCCGCCGCTGCCCTCCTCGATCTGCCACCTGTCTCCCCGATCTCCTGCCCGCACCCTCACCCCCACACCTCCCGATCCGCTGCCGCCGCCGCCCTCCATCTGCCACAGTGCCACCGCTCCCCCCAATCTGCTGCCCGGCCCCTCACCTCCGTGCAGCAGATCGGAGGGAGCGGTGGCACTATGACAGATGGAGGAGGACAGGGATCGTGCACCCTGTCCTCCTCCATCTGTCATAGTGCCACCGCTCCCTCCGATCTGCTGCCCGGCCCCTTCCCCTCGTGATCGGTGCTCGCCCCCTCCCCTCCGTGATGTGCTGCTCGCCCCCTCCCCTCCGTGATGTGCTGCTCGCCCCCTCCCCTCCGTGATGTGCTGCTCGCCCCCTCCCCTCTGTGATGTGCTGCTCGCCCCTTCCCCTACGTGATGTGCTGCACGCTCCCCCCACCTCTCACCCCCGTGGTCAGCTACCCGCCCCCTCCCCTGTCACCGCCGTGATGTGCGCTCCCTCCCCTGTCACCGCCGTGATGTGCGCTCCCTCCCCTGTCACCGCTGTGATGTGCGCTCCCTCCCCTGTCACCGCCGTGATGTGCGCTCCCTCCCCTGTCACCGCCGTGATGTACGCTCCCTCCCCTGTCACCGCCGTGATGTGCGCTCCCTCCCCTGTCACCGCCGTGATGTGCGCTCCCTCCCCTGTCACCGCCGTGATGTGCGCTCCCTCCCCTGTCACCGCCGTGATGTGCGCTCCCTCCCCTGTCACCGCCGTGATGTGCGCTCCCTCCCCTGTCACCGCCGTGATGTGCGCTCCCTCCCCTGTCACTGCCGTGATGTGCGCTCCCTCCCCTGTCACCGCCGTGATCTGTGCTCCCTCCCCTGTCACCCCCGTGATCTGTGCTCCCTCCCCTGTCACCCCCGTGATCTGCTGTCCACTCTCCCTCCACCTCTCACCCCCGTGATCTGCGCTCTCTCACCTCTCACCCCTGTGATCTGTGCTCCCTCACCTGTCACCCCGTGATCTGTGCTCCCTCACCTGTCACTCCCGTGATCTGCTGTCCGCTCTCCCTCACCTCTCACCCCCGTGATCTGTGCTCTGCTCACCTGTCTCCTCCGTGATCTGTGCTCTGCTCACCTGTCTCCGCCGTGATCTGCGCTGCGCTCCCTCCCCCACCTCTCACCCTCCCCGATCTGCTGCCTCCTTCATCTCCTGTGATCCAGCTGCCTAGATCCATCCTGTAGGGTAACTATCCCCAATCTCACCTCCCACTCCCCTTCCCACCCATCCCCCCCACCCGCCCCCTCCCCCCATCCTCTGCCGCTCCTGCATCCGCTGCGCCCTCTCCCATCCGCCCCCACCCTATCCCCGCCGCCGTCTCACAATCACAGATGCTCCCTTTATATGCCGCTGCCCCCCCCATCTGCTGCCGCCCCATCTGCCGCCCCCCCCCCCCCCCAATCTTCCGCTGTTTTTTTTTTCTATGCCATGGGGGTCTAGTTTCCAAAATGGGGTCACATGTGGGGGAGCTCCACTGTTTCGGCACCTCAGGGGGTCTCCAAACAGCATGGAATACGCTAATTATCCCAGACAATTTTGCGTTTGAAACGTCAAATGACGCTCCTTGCCTTCCGAGCCCTGCTGTGCGCCCAAACATTTGAGTTCCACCACATATGAGGTATCTGCGTACTCAGGAGAAATTGCACAATACATTTTATGGTGCAATTTCTCCTGATACCCTTGTGAAAAAAAAGCTACCTGGTTGAAGTAACAATTTTGTGGTAAAAAAGTTTTTTTTTTATTTTCATGGCTCAACTCTATTAACTTTTGTGAAGCCCCCAGAGGCTCAAAGTGCTCAATAAACATCTAGATAAATTCCATGAGGGGTCTAGTTTCCAAAATGGGGTCACATGTGGGGGAGCTCCACTGTTTCGGCACTTCAGGGGCTCTCTAAACGCAACATGGTGCGGCTAACGATTCCATCTTATTTTCTGTTCAAAAAAGTCAAATGGCGCTCCTTCCCTTCCGAGTCCTGCCGTGCGCCCAAACAGTGGTTTTTCGCCACATATGAGGTATCTGCGTGTTCAGTAGAAATTGCCCAACAAATTTTGGGGGTTCATTTAATCCTGCTACCCTTGTGAATATGCAATATTTGAGGCTAAATTAACATTTTTGTTGCAAAAAGTAAAATGTTCATTTTTTTCCTTCCACATTGCTTTAGTTACTGTGAAGCACCTGAAGGGTTAATAACCTTCTTGAATGTGGTTTTGAGTAGCCTGAGGGGTGCCGTTTTTGGAATGGTGTCACCTTTGGGTGTTCTGTGTCATGTAGACCTTTCAAAATTGCTTCAAATGTGATGTGGTCCCTAAAAAAAGTGGCTTTGTAAATTTTGTTGTAAAAATGAGAAATTGCTCATAAACTTTGAACCCCTATAACTTCCTTAATTTTTTTTTTTTTCCCAAAATTGTTCTGATGTAAAGTAGACATGTGGGAAATGTTATTTATTAATTATTTTGTGTCATATGTCTCGTTGGTTTTAGAGCATAAAAATTCAAAGTTTGAAAATTACAAAATTTTCAAAATTTTCGCGAAATTTCCGTTTTTTTTTTCACAAAGAAATGCAAAAAATATCGGCCTAAATTTGCCACTAACATGAAGCCCAATATGTCACGAAAAAACAATCTCAGAATCACCGGGATCCGCTGAAGCGTTCCAGAGTTATAACCTCATAAAGGGACACTGGTCAGAATTGCAAAAAATGGCCTGGTCTTTAGGGTCAAAATAGGCTTGGGGCTGAAGGGGTTAATTTCCTTGTAACCTACATATATTTAATGTTCATTCCCCTCTTAAGAACCACATGTAAAATCATCAAGTGCTCATATGGGATGTGTTAATTTTAGAGATGAGCGAACCGGTCGCGGTTCGGCTCGAGCTTAGTTCGTCGAACGGAGGTTTAGTTCGAGTTCGGTTCGGCGAACCACTCGAACCCATAAGAAACAATGGGAGGCAATCACAAACACATAAAAACACCTAGAAAACACCCTCAAAGGTGTCCAAAAGGTGACAAACAACTCACAACACAACAAACACATGGGAAAGTGACAAGGACATATACTCATGCAAAAACAAAAGAGCTGGACAAGGAAAAAGAGGAGACACAGATATATGAGTATATGCAAGGGAACATTGATGCCATTACTGTGCAACTTGAGCCCTGCTCATTTTAGGCTTCCAATCTGGATAAATTGCCTGAGCTCACCACGTACACCTTGGGGATCTTGTGTCCCGCAGCCAGCGTTCTCTCGGAACGTGTACTCAGTGCTGCTGGGGGTGTGCTGACAGATAAGCACACGCGTCTGTCCACTGACAATGTGGACATACTAACGTTCACCAAGATGAGGAAGTCATGGCTCTCAGAGGACTTTTCTTCCCCTGTGTTATCCAAGGGAGGCGAAAGGCACATGTATTTTTGAGAGTGCTTCATGCAAAGCATCTTTTTCATCTTGAAAATGGGGGTCAACTGATGCCAGTCAAGTGGGATGTGTGTGGCCCAATTAGTGGAAATGAGGGAGACTGTGGTTGGAGTCCCCTCGCTTTTGAAAAAAAGAACCAAGATGAGCAAGTCATGGCTCTCAGAGGACTTTTTTTCCCCTGGGTCATCCAGGGGAGGCGAAAGGCATGCGTATTTTTGAGAGTGCTTCATGCAAAGCATCTTTTTCATTTTGAAAAGGGGGTCAACTGATGCCAGTCAAGTGGGGTGTGTGTGGCCCAATTAGTGGAAATGAGGGAGACTGTGATTGGAGTCCCCTCGCTGTGTTTTACATGATTTTCGAAGGGCATGACATGCCTAAGAGGTTTAGTTTCAGCATCTCAAACTTGTTGGCTACAGAAAGGCTGCCTTTACACCCTTTTGAGACGAAGGATTTTCGAGACCTTATGCCCATTGGAGTACCCCAAGAGCCGATGGCCATTCGCCACTCCTTCTCCAAGAAAGGGGTGCCTGCGCTACTCTAGCAGGTCGCACACATCATCACCGATTCCTAGAGAAACTCTGTGTGTGACAGGGTTCAATTCATCACAGATACTTGGACCAGTAAGCATGGACAGGGGAGTTACATGTTGCTGATTGGGCACTGGGTAACTATGGTAAGAGATGGAGAAGGGTCTGCTGTACAAGTCTTTCCATCCCCACGAGTTGTGTGTCAATCCTTCCTCTGTATGTACAAGTTCCTCCACTGCTTCTGCCTCCTCAACCTCGTGTTGGTCCTGCACCTCGGGCCAAACCCTGTGTGGTTAGGCCACCCTTCCTTGTAACTGCGTCCAAGGAATCCCACACACCTCCTTACTATGCTGGCAGCAGAGCTCAACAGCATGATGCGGTCGACTCTTTACTTAGAAATGTCTGGGAAATGTGAGTCACACCGCTGAGGAGTTGTGGAACGGTAAGCTCTGGAGAGTGAGACCGAGTTTCATCAATAGTTGTCTCCACTCAACCAGCAGCCAGGGAATGCCGGGTGCGACAATGATGCAAACTAGTCTAAGGCCCTTCTTCAGGGCAATGTGACACACGTGCCTTGTATGGCTCACGTGTTGAATCTGATTCTCCAGCAATTTTTAAAACACTATCCCGGCCTACATGTCCTTCTGTCGAGGGCACGGTGTAATGCCTGCCTGGATCGACACACTCAGACGGGCTGTAAAGGATAGGCTAGAGGGAAGCCACTCACCAAGCTGGACCCCCAGAACCTTGAAACCCTTTAACCTCTATACAGTGATTTTGAATTACACAGGGCCCAAGTTGATCAATACTTGTGGAAGGCTGCAGTTCCAGAGAATAGTAGTCATGCAGGGTCAAAACATTAATTGAGGAAGAGGAACAGAATGGGACGGAGAGGACTTAATCAGAAAACAAGCAGAGGTGAAATGCGGATCGGCCAACGAGGTACATAAACAGCAAGCAGGAAAAGTAGTCAGGTAACAAGCACACAAAATCATAAAACTGAACTGGGGGTAACAGTAGCCAGAGGTTCATAGCTATGTCTGGCAGTGGTCTGCAGACAGGATGGGCCTAAAAAAGGGTGTTATGTCTTCCCATTGGTTGTAGCTGAATGATGGTACTTCATCTGTGAGATACCCACCACCTGCATTCAGTCAGTGGTTCTGCATCTGTCAAGGTAACGCAGCCCAGTGGGTGACCATAACCTGCGTCCACCTGCGCCGCTGGCGTCGACTCCTCTCCCATCATCAGCACTATGCATGAAAGGAACACGTTGTCACCTGGCGACAGGAGTACAAAATGACGGAGTGGACTTCGGTGATGACTTAACAGCCGTGTGCGGCAATGATGCAAACCTGGCTGCTGGCCTTCGTTAGGGCAATGTGACAAACGTGCCTTGTATGGCTCACGTGTTGAATCTGATTCTCCAGCAATTTTTAAAACACCATCCCGGCCTACATTGCATTGTACAGCGGGCATGCTTGCTATGTGCTCATTTCTATCGTTCGCACCCAGCAGCTCAACAACTTTCATCGCTCCTGAAGTCTTAAGGTCTGGCGGTTAAACGCCTGAAATGACATGTTCCGACACGCAGGTATTGGAATTTAGTTTACAAATGTCGATGAAGATGTTTACCACTGGCGATGCTATTCTCAGCGTGACAATTCTGGTCATCTACATGATGGAGTACACTGTAAGCATTATTCGGAGTCAGGTGTTGGGACAAGAGGAAGGGGAGGAAGTACAGGAGGAGTCATATGCTGAAGGGATAACAAGATCTCTAAGGTCCAGACGGTCAGCGGCACCTAGGCGGCAGTCATGGTATGGTGGGGGAGAGGGATTATCAAGGGAGCATAGTATCAGCAAAACAGTTGAGGAAATTGCAGGAGCCCAGGTAGAAATGGAGGATGAACTGGCGATGGGCATGGAAGACTCAGCAGATGAGTGAGAGCTTGCTCACATTTTGATTGTGCAAGGTTGGGGGGAGAGGGCAGAGGAAGGCGGCATGATTCTCACCTCTCCGCCACCAACACACCAAGGACTTGGTCCTTCTGGATGCACAAGACACATGAGCGCCTTCTTGCTGCACTACCTACAACATGACTCTCGGATTGTATGAATTCCAAGTAATGCTGACTACTGGGTTGCTACACTGTTAGATCCCCGGTACAACACAAAATTTTGCGAAATAATTCCTGCCATAGAAAGAGACGCACGTATGCAGGAGTATCAGCAGAAGGTGGTACGCAATCTTAGATCTGCTTTTCCACTAAACACCAGTGGTGCACAGAGTGAATCTCAACGCTTTGTCATGGATAGGAGGAAATGGTCTTTTACTTGTCCACATCTGAGAAACAGAGGGCTGGCTGCTGTGCTGAGACGGCGTTGAGTACGGTGTCCCTGCAGAGTTGCACTTTTGGTCATATACAAAATGAGTTGAAAAAGGACAGATGCTGGTGGAAAGGGGAACAGGTGTGTTGGAAAGGGGAAAAAAGTTTGTGTCCATGGGTTTGGTGGTTAAGCAACAGTAACATTTGCTGAAAAAAAAAACATCTGTTATGGTGGGACTGGCAGATTAGGATAAGGTGGTATATACTATGTTACCGCTATATAAAAAAATTAAGAAGAAAAGAAAGAGAAAGGTATATATCCCAATTGCCATTCGATGTCCACCGTGCTCCCAGATGGAAAAGGAGAGGTTGGCAACTGGAAGGTTAGGTGGAGGATACAGAGCAGGTTGACTCTGAAACATATAGTAGCCTGAACCGAGTTAGACGCCACTCGGATCTGGAGACTGGGAGCCCTGTTAGCGTGACAGGGTCCACACGCCCACCCAGCCCCGGAACTCCCTGTTAACACAGGGGCCATTGTATACGCTGTCCGTGTGCGTAGGGGACACACCTATGGACAGCAGGCGCATCAGCAGCAGCAGGCCTGTTAATGCCACTGGGCTGCACTAGCAGGACTGGTAGGACAGGAGCTGGTCTTAAACGTTCTGCGTTACCAACTGTGGTGGTGGCCTGCATCGACGCCCTATCCCTACCTACCTCTGGCCTAAAGCCGCAATGGGTTCAACACATGGAGGTGTGCTCTTTCGGAGCATAATAGAAGACTGGGCACCTTCTTGTTGGCTCCAGCCCCTTTTATAACCTGGGCCCGCCCCAAACCAGGGTGGACCACAATGCACCTCCTGGAGACAAAAGCAGAGTGACACGTCATGAGTGGCATAACTAGATTCCTATTTGGAACCGCAACTTCAATGATGACCTCATGGCTGCCACGACCCAAACACCTCACCAGTCATCGTCTGACCAACAATAATGAGGTGACAAGTCATAGGGGAGGGCCTCTGCAAGCCAGTTGGGAGTGGCCTGGCCACATCGTTAGGACACCTGATGCCCTGTGGTCTATATGGGCCCCCCACATCAGGGGCAGGTCCAAAGAGTTAATTACCGGACCTAGCCTCTGATGCAGTAAGTGCCTGAGCATGCTCAGTAGCATGAAATACAGTTTCAGAAAAAAAGACTATCCGCTTCAGCATGCTGTCTAGGCACAACACAGGACTTAGACCCGGCACGGAGTGCAAGTACCTGTGCAAAGAGGCTTTTTGCAGTAAGTGTGAAGCCCCAAAGGTGTTGTGTCGGTGCATTACCTTCAGGGACTCCACGTGGAGGAACAGTCTGGTCACAGGTAGGTTGCTTCTTTATATGTATTTTCGTGACACCACTCTCGGTATTGCGGTCAGTGGGGACTGCCACTGCAGTGTAAGGGGACACCTGGGGCTGATGTTGGGTGCAGTTAGTTGTAGTGACCTCCCGAGAGTGAGGCAAGCCCCAGGGCCCTGTTTAAGTGTGTGGAACCGCAGGTCGCAGAATGACACAGGCACAGTCCAAATGAGCATGCGCTGTAGCCCAAAATGAAGACTAAAGCGGGCTTTACACACTGCGATATCGCCCGAATTTTGTCGTTGGGGTCACGGTTTTGGTGACGCACTTCCGCAATCGTTAGCGATATAGCTTTGTGTAACAGCGTTCAGCGATGTAAAATCGTCGCAAAAGCGTGATTTATCGCTAATCGGCTACACGGGTCCTAATTCCCAAAAATCGTTACTTCAGCAGTAACGAGGTTGTTCCTCGTTCCTGCGGCATCACACATCGCTGCGTGTGACGCCGCAGGAGCGAGGAACGTCTCCCTACCTGCCTCCCGGCCGCTATGCGGAAGGAAGGAGGTGGGCGGGATGTTATGTCCCGCTCATCTCCGCCCCTCCGCTGCGATTGGGCGGCGGTTCAGTGACGTCGCTGTGACGCCGCACGGACCGCCCCCTTAGAAAGGAGGCGGTTCGCCGGTCACAGCGACGTCGCCGGACAGGTAAGTATGTGTGACGGCTCTGGGCGATGTTGTGCGGCACGGGCAGCGATATGCCCATGTCGCGCAACAGATGGGGGCGGGTACGCACACTAGCGATATCGGGACCGATATCGCAGTGTGTAAAGTAGCCTTTAGCCTCAGGAAAGACACAGTCAGGCTGAGCATACTCAGTAGGTGAAATACTGGAGTTAGGCTGCGGCTGGGGTAAATCGGCACACGCATGCGCACTGGCCACCTCTCCACACTTAGACATGGTGGAGAAAGCAGCCAGCTGGACAACCCGAGGCACAGCCCTAAATGGCAGCTGACGCCTGGGCGCAACTGGAACCGCAGCAGGTTGCTTGCGTTTACGGCGGCACCAATTCATAACAACAAATAACAGCTAAAATAACAGGTGTACTTCTTCCCGTAGATAATCTGAGATGATCATTTTTTCACGGACAAGACCATAGTTAACAAAAGTAGATGAGGCACCAAATCAGCTGCTGCTTCAATGGATGTCAAGTGCACAATAAAGTGGGCTCTCCTCCACCTCAAGTTCAATATCAGAAATACTACATTCCACAGTGGTGTAAACCCAATTGCACTTGCTTCATAACTGCTCTCAAGTTTCTACCAGCCCTGCTGAATAAGGGGTAACAGAGATTGTTGAGTCTGCAGAGCCATTCAGTCACACTATAGCCTGGGAATCAGAGGTCTGCTCAAAAGCTGCAGTGAGTACAGACAAAGAAGTTCTTCTTCTTATTATTATTATTATTGTTAATATTTATTTATAGATCACCATTGATTCCATGGTGCTGTATATGACAAGGGGGTTACATACAGAATACATATACAAGTAACAATAGACAGACTGGTACAGAGGGCAGAGGACCCAGCCCTTGCGGGATTACATTGTAAAGTATTTTGGGGAGGAGACAGTAGGTGGAATGTAGGTTGGGCAGAAGCTCCGCACGGTGGTGGTGTTATTTAATGGTTATAGTCATTTATGAACAGATGAGTTTTCACGTTCTGTTTGAAGCTTGCGTGTGTAGCAGATAATCTGACGTGTTGAGGCAGCGAGTTACAGGAGACAGGGGAAATTATCTGCACAGATGGCCAGAAGGTTTGTGAGTCGGATCCAGGCCCCGATGAAAAAGGTGCTGAGTATAATCTACACCCTCATTAGCAAACCGTACATCATCCTGGTGGAGACAATGGGTAACATGAGGAGACTCAGATACCTGATTGTAACGTCAACTTTGCTATTCGGTCAGGGCAGGAAGAGGTTGTCACTGAGGACTCAGGACGAGGGGAATGAAAACACACAGGGTGATGATGAGGTTGGACACACCACTTACTGTCAAACCAAAGTGAGCCAATCGATGATGTCAGCAGAGGAGGTGGAGGAGGATGCTACTGACGATGAGTTTACGTTGTGTCTTCCTGGACAGAGACAAAGTACTGGAAGCACGTCAACAACTGAATCCTCGGCCACAACTCTGCCTATGAGCATAAGTCATGTTGGCTATGCAATTCGCGTGGGCTGTAAGCCTTGCCTAGCCTGGGAATTTTTTGGACATAGCAAAGGATCACCCAAGTCATGTAATCTGTAACAATCTCTAAGTAGAAGGCAAAAAATCTCAACTTTGAGTACTTCCACCATGAAGTGTCACATGGATATGAATTGATAGCGTGAGGATGTATTGCTCAGCTTTAGCCACTGTCAATGCAACATGCTTATTTGCCGTTCATTGCATGCATTGTTGCAGACTACACACAAGGGACTGCTGTTTTTTTGGAGCTGCTTTTGTCTGTTTGGTCACTATAGCAATAGCAAAACGATCTTTGGGTGTGGACTTGGAGATGCAGTCTATGAACAGAATGAAAAGATAAAGGTGTGTGTTACAACAAAGAGCAACCGCGGAAACACTTCATTCAATTGTGAGGGGAGTCATTTTGGAGTTTGGTGAGGAGTACCGTAACGCCAGTGAGCAGCATCCTGTGCCACAGACCAACATTCTTCCTGTGCTGTCTATACTGTTTACCATGATAGGAGTGTAAAGTCTGTATTTATGGCAAATGGACATCACAGTACCCGGGTACGGTAGGCTGTGCCTAGACAGTAATGCGTGCACGCAACACTTTGTTTTATTATCAAAACACATATCTGTTCTGGGTAAGACGACTATATAGACAATCAGACTTGCTGCCTCTGCACTGTCAAATTGTCACGTACAGTTTAAATCATAGAGGGACAGCGACACGTTTGCATTGACTGTTGCTTTTCAAGATTTCCATGACTGTGTTGCAGAGCTGTGGGGTTTGCATTCACACTTATCTGCCTTATCTGTCAGGCTTCAGCTAACAAGGGTATTCAGGGTGGGTGATGTGTTTTGTCTAAGTTTAGGTAAGTAACTGGGAAGCTCTTGTGATGCGCCACTACGACACTAGTAAGTCGTGTTCACACACACACACACACACACACACACACACACATATAATTACTGCTGCTATGCAGAGGGATTAGCAAGTAGTAGGCAACTGAATAGATTGTTCTATTATTTCAATTTTATGCATGGTTCTTATTGTTTGTTTTGGGAAAGTTAAAAAATCATTTATGAACCCAACTGCATACAGTGCTTTTCATGTTGCGTGGTTTTGCTGCATACTGGGGATCACACCAAATACAAGACTTAAAATGAAGCATAAGTCGCAATGGGAATTTCACTGTGCTACAATGCGGCCTAGCGGGGCTGTGTAACCACCGCCTGCCCCATCAAGTGTATTTGCGTGCTCTTCATCCTCTGTGACTGTGGTGACAGCAGTCACACATGCTTTTTCACACTGAACTTCCACCCAGTTACCAGAAAGCGGGAGTGTGATTGGCAGGTCATCATTTGTTTTGTAAGTGAAAACAGATGGTATTGTTGAGCTGTCAGACATCGAGAGAACCACCATTGGATGAAGGAAACATTATATCCACGCCTGCACCTTCGTCAAAGATTGGCTGGACTACTTGCAGTTAATAATTGCGTTCCACAAATGGAAAGGAGTGTAGAATGCCCATGTGTTGTACCTTGCTTGGCAGCAAAGGAACACTAACTTAATATTCCAAACAATTTTAGGATGGCAGAAAAAGAGTCAGCTCTTTGGACAAAATAAATAGCGTGGCAAAAGTGGGCAGGTGGGTACAGTGGCCGTGTTCTGTGGGTGCCAGGACAGTAAAGGAATCCTCACTTTCTATCCCTCCTAATGATGTAATGCAGCAAGGAATTCCATGAGTTTGCTATAAAATGTGCGTAGCAAAATGAGCAGGAGGGTGTAATGCAGAGGTGCTGGAAATTGCTTTGCACCAGTGGGGCACAAATGGAGTACAACAGCCACTTTTTGTATGCCACTAAGTTGCAGCATTTTTTGCTATTATTATAGCATATTAAAAATGAGCAGGAGGGTGTAATGCAGAGGTGCTGTAAATTGCTTTGCACCATTGGGGCACAAATGGAGTACAACAGCCACTTTTTGGATGCCACTAAGTTGCAGCATTTTTTGCTATTATTATAGCTTATTAAAAATGAGCAGGAGGGTGTAATGCAGAGGTGATGGAAATTGCTTTGCACCAGTGGGGCACAAATGGAGTACAACAGCCACTTTTAGGATGTCACTAAGTTTCCTCAGTGTTTGCTATTATAATGGCTTAGTAAAAATGAGCTAGAGGGTGCAATGCAGAGGTGCTGCAAATAGATTTGAACTAGTGGGACACTAATGGAAGTCCAACAGACACTTTTAGGATGCCACTAAGTTTCCTCAGTGTTTGCTAGTATAATGGCTTAGTAACAATGAGCTTGAGTGTGCAAAGGGCAGGAGGGTACAGTGGCCGGGTTGTGGGTCAGTGTAGAGGAAAGGAAGACTCACTTTCTATCCCTCCTAATGGTGAAATGCAGCAAGAAACTCCCTGATCTTAGCTACACAGACGCTCTTATCTGTAGCTGTTAAAACCTCTTTCCATGGACCTGACTGTCACCTATGGCTCTGAGCCTGTTGTTATTAGCCCTTACAAGGGCTGAAAGAAACTTCTATCCCTATTCTGTATAGCGCTGTGTGTAGAGCGTACACAGCAGTATCGGAGAGAGGATCTGCACCTGCGGTGACTGACACCCAGATGCAGAAGGCAGATAATGGCGTGCAGACGGGCAGATGCCCCTATTTATAATGCAGGGACATGTGACATTTACATCCTATCACACATGCTGTTGCTTCTCTGGCTAAATGTCCACTTAGCTGTGCGTGTGTCTGGGATTGGCTGACATGCTGGCCCGGCCCACTACACGCGTGCTTAGGGAAGGAAGACAAGGAAAAAAAAAAAAATGGCGATCGCCATTATCCCAGCAGCAGTGATCTGAATGCGCAGTCCCCGCACACTATACGCTGAAATTTCATAACAGTGTGACTTACACTATAACAGCGAAAAGCCAGCTAGTAATTAGCTTGGGTTTTTGCTGCTAGAACCGTTCTCGAACATAACTAGAAGGTGCTGGAAATTGCTTGGCACCAGTGGGACATTAATGGAGTCCAAAAGCCACTTTTTGGATGCCACTAACTGCTAGCACTCTTTTCAATTAAAATGCCTTTGCAAAAATGTGCAGGAGGGGAGAATGCAGAGGTGGTGGGACTTGCTTGGCACAAGTGCCACAATAATGGAGTACAGCAGCCACTCTTTGGATGGCCCTAACTGGCAGCACTCTGCAATTAAAATGGCTTTGCTAAAAAGGGCAGGAGGGTACAGTGGCTGGGTTGTGGGTTAGTGTAGAGGAAAGGAAGCCTCACTTTCTATCCCTCCTAATGTTGAAATGCAGCAAGGAAGTCCCTGAGCTTAGCTACACAGACGCTGTTATCTGTAGCTGTTAAAAACTGTTTCCACGGACCTGACTGTCACCTATGGCTCTGAGCCGGATGAAATGAGCCCTGAAAAGGGCTGAATTAAACTTCTATCCCTAATCTGTAGAGTGCTGTCTGTAGAGCGTACACAGCAGGATCGGCGGCAGGAGCTGCGTCAGTGGTGACTGTCACTCACCCAGACGCAGAAGGCAGATAATGGCGCCGTGAGAGAAAATGCCCGTATTTATAATGCAAGGACATGTGACATGGACAGCCTATGACACATACCCTTGCTTGTCTGGCAAAAAGTCCACTTAGCTGTGTGTATGTCTGGGATTGGCTGACATGCTGGCCCGCCCCACTACACGCGCGCTTAGGGAAGGAAGAAAAGAAAAAAAAATGGCGATCGCCATTATCCCAGAAGCAGTGATCTGAACGCGCAGTCCCCGCACACTATACGCTGAAATTTCATAATAGTGTGAATCACAGAGTGACTTACACTATTACAGCTAAAAGCCAGCTAGTAATTAGCTAGGCTTTTTGCTGATAGAACCGTTATCGAACATAACTCGAGCTAACAAACTTTTAGCAAAAAGCTCGAGTTCTAGTTCGATCTAGAACACCCCCCAAAATCACTCGAACCGCGAATTGGAGAACAACGAACCGCACTCAACTCTAGTTAATTTTTCTAATGTCTACATATATTCTTTGCGCATTCCTTACCTATCAAGCACAGGTAATATTTACCCGTTTATGTAGAATATGTGTTCATTCCCCTGTAATCTACATGTATTTCATATTCATTCCCCAGCTAAGAAACAGTGAATATACAGTCAGGGCCAGAAATATTTGGACAGTGACACAAGTTTTGTTATTTTAGCTGTTTACAAAAACATGTTGAGAAATACAATTATATATTTAATATGGGCTGAAAGTGCACACTCCCAGCTTCAATATGAGAGTTTTCCCATCCAAATCGGAGAAAGGGTTTAGGAATCATAGCTCTGTAATGCATAGCCTCCTCTTTTTCAAGGGACCAAAAGTAATTGGACAAGGGACTCTAAGGGCTGCAATTAACTCTGAAGGTGTCTCCCTCGTTAACCTGTAATCAATGAAGTAGTTAAAAGGTCTGGGGTTGATTACAGGTGTGTGGTTTTGCATTTGGAAGCTGTTGCTGTGACCAGACAACATGCGGTCTAAGGAACTCTCAATTGAGGTGAAGCAGAACATCCTGAGGCTGAAAAAAAAGAAAAAATCCATCAGAGAGATAGCAGACATGCTTGGAGTAGCAAAATCAACAGTCGCGTACATTGTGAGAAAAAAGGAATTGACTGGTGAGCTTGGAAACTCAAAAAGGCCTGGTCGTCCACGGATGACAACAGTGGTGGATGATCGCCGCATACTTTCTTTGGTGAAGAAGAACCCGTTCACAACATCAACTGAAGTCCAGAACACTCTCAGTGAAGTAGGTGTATCTGTCTCTAAGTCAACAGTAAAGAGAAGACTCCATGAAAGTAAATACAAAGGGTTCACATCTAGATGCAAACCATTCATCAATTCCAAAAATAGACAGGCCAGAGTTAAATTTGCTGAAAAACACCTCATGAAGCCAGCTCAGTTCTGGAAAAGTATTCTATGGACAGATGAGACAAAGATCAACCTGTACCAGAATGATGGGAAGAAAAAGTTTGGAGAAGAAAGGGAACGGCACATGATCCAAGGCACACCACATCCTCTGTAAAACATGGTGGAGGCAACGTGATGGCATGGGCATGCATGGCTTTCAATGGCACTGGGTCACTTGTGTTTATTGATGACATAACAGCAGACAAGAGTAGCCGGATGAATTCTGAAGTGTACCTGGATATACTTTCAGCCCAGATTCAGCCAAATGCTGCAAAGTTGATCGGACGGCGCTTCATAGTACAGATGGACAATGACCCCAAGCATACAGCCAAAGCTACCCAGGAGTTCATGAGTGCAAAAAAGTGGAACATTCTGCAATGGCCAAGTCAATCACCAGATCTTAACCCAATTGAGCATGCATTTCACTTGCTCAAATCCAGACTTAAGACGGAAAGACCCACAAACAAGCAAGACCTGAAGGCTGCGGCTGTAAAGGCCTGGCAATGCATTAAGAAGGAGGAAACCCAGCGTTTGGTGATGTCCATGGGTTCCAGACTTACGGCAGTGATTGCCTCCAAAGGATTCACAACAAAATATTGAAAATAAAAATATTTTGTTTGGGTTTGGTTTATTTGTCCAATTACTTTTGACCTCCTAAAATGTAGAGTGTTTGTAAAGAAATGTGTACAATTCCTACAATTTCTATCAGATATTTTTGTTCAAACCTTCAAATTAAACGTTACAATCTGCACTTGAATTCTGTTGTAGAGGTTTCATTTCAAATCCAATGTGGTGGCATGCAGAGCCCAACTCGCGAAAATTGTGTCACTGTCCAAATATTTCTGGACCTAACTGTAATATTCACATGGTTATGTGCTCATTCCTATGTAATCTACATATGGTATATTTCATGTTCATTGCATGTGTCAGATGCCCAAGAATCTTATACAGCTCCATATTTTGGGACCAATAAATTAATTACATTCATTCTTTTTATTTATTCCTTTTCTTTATTCTTTAGTCTGTCCTCGTGGATGGACTTCCTGCAGCTTGGAGTGAATATATAGATGGATTTCCTGCAGCTTGGAGTGAATATATAGATGGACCTGCTGCAGCTTGGAGTGTGTACAGGATGAACTTTATGCAGCTTAGATGGACCTGCTGCGGCTTGGAATGTGTGTATTTAAATAGATTTTCTGCAGCTTGGAGTTTGTGTATATAGATGGATTTGCTGCAGCTTTGAGTGTGTATATAGATGGACTTGCTACACCTTGGAATGTGTACATAGATGGACTTGCTGCACCTTGGAATGTGTACATAGATGGACCTGCTGCAGCTTGGAGTGTTTATAGAGATGGACTTCCTGCAGCTTTGAATGTATACATAGATGGACCTGCTTCACGTTGGAGTGTGTACATAGATTAACTTGCTGCAGCTTGGAGGGTGTATATAGATGGACTTGCTGCAGCTTGGAGGGTGTATATAGATGGACCTGCTGCAACTTCGAGTGTGTACATGGCTAGACCTTCTGCAGCTTGGAGTCTGTGTATGTTTGCTGCAGCTTGAAGTGTGCATATAGATGGACTTGCTGCAGCTTGGAGCATGTAGATCGATGTATCTGCTGCAGCTTAGGGTCACTTTGCACACTTTGCACACTACGCTTGCGATGTCGAGCGCGATAGTCCCCGCCCCCGTCACAGCTGCGATATTATGGTGATAGCTGGCGTAGCGAACATTATCGCTACGCCAGCTTCATATGCACTCACCTGCCCTGCGACGTCGCTCTGGCCAGCGACCCGCCTCCTTATTAAGGGGAGATGAGCGGGATGTAAACATCCCGCCCACCTCCTTCCTTCCGCATAGCCAGTGTGAGCCGCAGGGCGCAGGTAGATGTTCCTCGCTCCTGCCGCTTCACACACAGCGATGTGTGATGCCGCTGGAACGAGGAACAACATCGTAACATCGGTGATTTCCAAATTATGGAAATGACCGACGCTACACCGATGATATCATTACGCCGATTTTGCGCGTTAATCGTATCAAAAAGGCTTTACACATTACGATATCGCCTGCGACGCTGGATGTGCGTCACTTTCAATTTGACCCCACCGACATCGCGCCTGCGATGTCGTAGTGTGCAAAGTGCTCCTTAGAGTGTGTACATGGATGGATCTGCTGCAGCTTGAAGTGTGTATATTTGTTGCAGCTTGGAATGTGCATATAGATGTATCTGCTGCAGGTTGGAGTGTGTGTATAGTTGCTGCAGCTTGGAGTGTGTACATATCTGGATTTGTTGCAGCTTAGAATGTGTATATAGATGTGTCTGCTGCAGGTTGGAGTGTGTGTACAGTTGCTGCAGCTTATAATGTATACATATCTGGATTTGTTGCAGCTTGGAGTGTGTACATGGATGGATCTGCTGCAGCTTGGAGTATGTGCATATCTGGATTTGCTGTAGCTTGGAGTGTGTGTCCAGTTGCTGCAGCTTGGAGTTTGTGTACATTTGCTGCAGCTTGTAGTGTGTACATATCCGGATTTGTTGCAGTTTGGAGTGTGTACATAGCTTGGTTTGCTGCAGCTTGGAATGTCTGTATATCCGGATTTGTTGCAGCTTGGAGTGTGTGCATATCTGTGTTTGCTGCAACTTAAGGGTGCTTTACACGCTGCGACATCGCTAACGATATATCGTCGGGGTCACATTGTTAGTGACGCACATCCAGCGTCGTTAGCGACATCACAGCGTGACACCTAGGAGCGACGATCAACGATCGCAAAAACATCAAAAATCATTGATCGTTGACACGTCGCTCTTTTTCATAATATCGTTGGTGATGCATGCCGCTGGTTGTTTGCCGTTCCTGCGTCATCACACATCGCTATGTGTGACACCGCAGGAACGACGAACATCTCCTTACCTGCGTCCACCGGCAATGAGGAAGGAAGGAGGTGGGCGGGATATTCCGCCCCTCCGCTTCTATTGGACGGCTGCCATGTGACGCCACATGAACCACCCCCTTAAAAAGGAGGCGGTTCGCAGGCCAGAGCGACGTCGCGGGGAAGGTAAGTCCGTGTGATGGGTGTAAGCGATATTGTGCGCCATGGGCAGCGATTTGCCCGTGACGCACAACCAACGGGAGCGGGTACGCTCGCTAGCGATAATGATAGGGATATCGCAGCGTGTAAAGTACCCTTTAGAGTGTTTATATGGCTAGACCTGCTGCAGCTTGGAGTCTGTACATCTGCTGCAGCTTGGACTCTGTGTATGTTTGCTGCAGCTTGAAGTGTGCATATAGATGGATTTGCTGCAGCTTGGAGCGTGTACATGGATGAATCTGCTGCAGCTTGAAGTTTGTATATTTGTTGCAGCTTGGAGTGTGTATATAGATGTATCTGCTGCAGGTTGGAGTGTGTATAAAGTTGCTGCAGCTTGGAATGTGTACATATCTGGATTTGTTGCAGCTTGCAGTGTGTACATGAATAGATCTGCTGCAGCTTGGAGTATGTGCATATCTGGATTTGCTGCAGCTTGGAGTGTGTGTACAGTTGCTGCAGCTTGGAGTGTGTGTATTTTTGCTGCAGCTTGGAGTGTGTACATATCTGGATTTGCTACAGCTTGTAGTGTGCACATATCTGGGTTTGCTGCAGCTTGGAGTGTGTACATATCTGAATTTGTTGCAGCTTGGAGTGTGTGCATGGCTAGGTTTGCTGCACCTTGGAGTGTGTACATATCTTGGTTTGCTGCAGCTTGGAGTGTGACAATATCTGGGTTTGCTGCATCTTGGAATGTGTGCATATCGGGATTTGTTGCAGCTTGGAGTGTGTGCATATCCGGATTTGTTGCAGCTTGGAGTTTATACATATATGGATTTGCTGCAGCTTGTAGTGTGTACATATCTGGATATTCTGCAGCTTGGAGTGTGTACATATCTGGGTTTGCTGCAGCTTAGAGAGTAGTTAGTTAAATAATAATAATAATATAACTATTATAGCACCATCAATTCCATGGCGCTTTACAAGTGAAAGGGGTATACATAATCTGGACGAGTACAATAATCATAAAAAATACAAGACACAGACAGGAGGAGAGAGGTCCCTGCCCGCGAAGGGTCACAGTCTACAGGGGATAGGTGAGGATACAGAAGGTTATGGCAGGTTGTAGGCTTGTCGGAAGAGGTGGGTCTTCAGGTTCCTTTTGAAGCTTGTCAAGGTAGGCGAGAGTCTGATGTGTTGAGGCAGAGCATTCCAGAGTATGGGGGAGGCACGGGAGAAATCTTGGATGCGATGGTGGGAAGAGGAGATGAGAGGGGAGTAGAGAAGGAGATCTTGTGAGGATTGAAGGTTACGTGCAGGTAAATAACGGGAGACTAGGTCAGAGATGTAGGGAGGAGACAGGTGTTGGATGGCTTTGTAGGTCATGGTTAGGGTTTTGAACTGCAGGCGTTGGGCAATGGGAAGCCAGTGAAGGGATTGGCAGAGAGGAGAGGTCGGGGAGTAGCGAGGGGACAGGTGGATTAGCCGGGCAACATAGTTTAGAATAGATTGTAGGGGTGTGAGACTGTTAGAAGGGAGGCCACAGAGCAGGAAGTTGCAATAATCCAGGCGGCAGATAATAAGGGCATGTACTAGGGTTTTTGCAGCTTCTTGGGAAAGGAATGTACGGATGCGGGAAATATTTTTGAGTTGGAGGCGGTAGGAGGTGAAGGGGGCTTGGATGTGTGGCTTGAAAGAGAGATCAGAGTTTAGGATTACTCCCAGGCAGCGAGCATGTGGCACTGGGGAAAGTGAGCAGCCATTGACATTGATGGATATGTCAGGTGGGGGAGTTGAGTGATGAGGAGGAAAGACAATGAATTCTGTTTTGTCCATGTTCAATTTTAAGAATTGAGTAGAGAAAAAGGATGATATAGCAGACAGGCATTGTGGGATTCTGGTTAGTAGGGAGGTGATGTCAGGTCCAGAGAGGTAGATCTGCGCATCATAAGCGTAGATACGATACTGAAAGCCGTGGGACTCTATGAGCTGTCCCAGGCCGAAGGTGTAAATGGAGAACAGCAGGGGTCCAAGAACTGAACCTTGGGGGACACCGACAGATAGGGGGAGAGATTAGGAAGTGGTGTGAGTGGGAGACGCTGAAAGTTAGATTGGTTAAGTATGAGGAGATCCAAGATAGTGCCAAGTCTGTGATGCCCAGAGACAAGAATTTGTAGTAGAAGGGAGTGGTCTACTGTGTCGAAGGCAGAGGACAGGTCCAGGAGGAGGAGGACAGAGAAGTGTCGCTAGTCTTTTGCGGTTAGTAGGTCATTAGTGACTTTGGTTAAGGCAGTTTCAGTGGAATGATGGGGTCGGAAGCCAGATTGTAACCGGTCAAAGAGGGAGCAGGAAGAGAGGTATGAGGACAGTTCAAGATGGACATGCTGTTCCAGTAGTTTTGAGGCATAAGGAAAAAGTGATATGGAGCGATAGTTTGACACAGAGGAAGGGTCAAGGGAGGGCTTTTTGAGGATGGGTGTGATGGAGGCATGTTTAAAGCATGAAGGGAATACACCAGTTGTTAGTGATAGTTTGAAGAGATGGGTTAACACTAGAAGTTGCAGACATTTCGAGCTCCCCCCATTCCAAAGGTAGAAATGTTAAATGACCCCTCTCTGGGGCTTCTAGTGTTAAGGTCGGGATGAAGACTGTGGTGAGATTGGGGATGAGGTGGGATGGGAGTGAATCAAGCAGGCAGGTTGTGAGATGTGATCTTGAGAGTAGAGTGGAAAGATGATCTTCTGTCATGGTGGAGAAGTTGGATTTGGAGGAAGAAGGCTGTGTAGTTGTGAAGAGTGGCTGTGGTGATTGTGGGCCAAAGCTTGCTCTGATGTTGTCAATCTTCTGCTTGAAGAAAGAGGCAAAGTCTTCAGATGAGATGAGAAGAGAGGGAGGTGGTGCTGGGGCACGGAGGAGAGAGTTGAAAGTGTTGAATAGCTGTTTAGGGTTGTGGGATAGAGAGGATATGAGGGATGAGAAGTAGGTTTGTTTTGCAGCAGTGAGTGCAGACTTGAAAGTGGTGAGAGCCTGTTTGTATGTAATGAAGTGCTCAATGGAATGAGACCTCTTCCACCTGTGCTCAGCAATTCTGGAACCCAGTTGAGATTCTTTAGTCTGGCTCGTGTGCCAGGGTTGCCTGTCGATTGTGCGGGTTTTGGTGTGTGTGAGAAGGGCAGCTAATTCAAGAGTTGCAGAGATGGTGGTGGTGTTGTATAAAGTGGCAGCAGCATCTGCATCGTGTGAAGAAGCAATGTCTGCAAGAGGGCAAAGAGACAGAGTGAGTGTAAATCAAGGTGATTGATATTTCTGCGGGGGTGTGAAAGATTGTGGAGGGGAGGTTGTGTACTTGGAGAAGAGAGGGAAGAGAATGTGAGTAGGTTGTGGTCAGATAGGGGGAGAGGCGAGTTAGAGAGGTTAGATAGGGAACAGAGGCGAGTGAAGATGAGGTCCAGCGTGTGGCCATCTTTGTGAGTAGCTGCAGAAGACCATTAGGTGAGGCCGAAGAACGAAGCGAGTGTTAGAAGTTTAGAGACAGAAGAGTGAGAAGTGTCAATGAGGATGTTAAAGTCACCCATGATGATGGTGGGGATGTCGGTGGAAAGGAAATGTAGTAGCCAGGTGGGGAGTGTACCGCGAGTGCAGTGCGATTTTTCTCTCGCCCCATTCATTTGAATGGGTGCGAGAAAAAGAGACTCAGCTTACAATCGCAGCATGCTGCGATTGTTTTCTCAGTCCGATTAGGGCTGAGAAAATAATCGCCCATGTGTGCTGACACACAGGCTAGAATTGGTCCGAGGGGAATGCGATGTTTTATCGCACTCCACTCGCACTGTTTTTCTCGCCATGTGGCTTAGCCCTTACAGTGTGGATGGCAGTTAGATGTAACAATGGGGACGTGGTGGGGAGGGCCAGGATTTGGAGAGATATCCCCAGCAGTGAGGAGAAGTAGAGAGAATGTTAGTAGATGGGAGCAGGAGAGGGCATGAGGTGGCTGTGTGTGTCTGGAGACACTGGGTGTAATGTGGAAAAACAGATCTGAGGAGAAGGTGAGATGAGTGGGGAGCAGATGAATAGTTCATTACTGGGTGTAGGGATCAGAGGGGAAAGTAGGAAGTGAAGTATTATAGGGGTGAAAGTTAAAATACACACAAACATTGTTTACTGTGACTATGTTTCCAGTTACCTTCCGATCCAATTCGGGCTAATTCATTTTCTGCACACTTATAGATCCACACGCCGACAATGTGAACCACATATATAGTGTTAGAAAGCACTCAGGTGGATCACAGAAGGGAGGGGCTGGTACTCATCCTGATTACTTAAATCAAAGCTGACCCCTAATGTATGAAAACATAGGCACAGATAACAGGGGGTCATAAAGAAATGGGGGTTGGGGGTCATGACATACATACCAGATGCAGAGAAATCAGGATACATAGAAGGAAAGGCTAATCATGGGAAAGATGGGTGGCTGTCACACATACAAGATGCAGAGAAATCAGGATACATAGAAGGAAAGGCTAATCATGGGAAAGATGGGTGGCTGTCACACATACAAGATGCAGAGAAATCAGGGTACATAGAAGGAAAGGCTAATCATGGGAAAGATGGGTGGCTGTCACACATACAAGATGCAGAGAAATCAGGGTACATAGAAGGAAAGGCTAATCATGGGAAAGATGGGTGGCTGTCACACATACAAGATGCAGAGAAATCAGGATACATAGAAGGAAAGGCTAATCATGGGAAAGATGAGTGGCTGTCACACATACCAGATGCAGAGAAATCAGGATACATAGAAGGAAAGGCTAATCATGGGAAAGATGGGTGGCTGTCACAGTCACACATACCTGTGAATAGAGCAGACACGATGATTAGATTATGGAGAGTAGATGGTAAGTAAATGCATAATATGAGCTAATTCATTTTCTGCACACTTATAGATCCACACAGTGATCCAAACGATCCGGATTGGTTGCAGCTTGGAGTGTGTTCATATCGGGATTTGCTGCAGCTTGGAGTGTGTACACATCTGTGTTTGCTGCAGCTTGGAGTGTGTGCATATCTGAATTTGCTGCAGCTTGGAGTGTGTACATATCTAGATTGGTTGCCGCTTGGAGTGTGTGCATATCTGGGTTTGCTACAGCTTGGAGTGTGTGCATATCTGGGTTTGCTGCAGCTTGGAGTGTGTGCATATCTGGGTTTGCTGCAGCTTGGAGTGTGTGCATATCTGGGTTTGCTGCAGCTTGGAGTGTGTGCATATCTGGGTTTGCTGCAGCTTGGAGTGTGTGCATATCTGGGTTTTCTGCAGCTTGGAGTGTGTGCATATCTGGGTTTGCTGCAGCTTGGAGTGTGTGCATATCTGGGTTTGCTGCAGCTTGGAGTGTGTGCATATCTGGGTTTGCTGCAGCTTGGAGTGTGTGCATATCTGGGTTTGCTGCAGCTTGGAGTGTGTGCATATCTGGATTTGCTGCAGTTTGGAGTGTGTGCATATCTGGGGTTGGTGCAGCTTGGAGTGTGTGCATATCTGGGGTTGGTGCAGCTTGGAGTGTGTGCATATCTGGATTTGCTGCAGCTTGGAGTGTGTGCATATCTGGATTTGCTGCAGCTTGGAGTGTGTGCATATCTGGGGTTCTTGCAGCTTGGAGTGTGTGCATATCTGGATTTGCTGCAGCTTGGAGTGTGTGCATATCTGAGGTTCCTGCAGCTTGGAGTGTGCACACAGAGCGGGGCAGGTTTGGGAGGAGCAGTGTTCCTGGCTGTGTGGAGAGAAGCCCGGGATGTAGCACAAGCTGTTCGGCTCCTGGTGATGTAGATCAGGCTGGCAGATAAGAAATGCCGCCTAATGCTGGCTATGTTGGTAATTGGAGACAATAGGTCTGCCGCAGCAGCACGGTAATTACGGTAATGCAGGAGCGGAGGCTGCACAGTGTGTCTGGAGAGTGCAGGAGAGGCTGCACAGTGTGTCTGGAGAGTGCAGGAGAGGCTGCACAGTGTGTCTGGAGAGTGCAGGAGAGGCTGCACAGTGTGTCTGGAGAGTGCAGGAGAGGCTGCACAGTGTGTCTGGAGAGTGCAGGAGAGGCTGCACAGTGTGTCTGGAGAGTGCAGGAGAGGCTGCACAGTGTGTCTGGAGAGTGCAGGAGAGGCTGCACAGTGTGGCTGGAGAGTGCAGGAGAGGCTGCACAGTGTGGCTGGAGAGTGCAGGAGAGGCTGCACAGTGTGGCTGGAGAGTGCAGGAGAGGCTGCACAGTGTGGCTGGAGAGTGCAGGAGAGGCTGCACAGTGTGGCTGGAGAGTGCAGGAGAGGCTGCACAGTGTGGCTGGAGGGTGCAGGAGAGGCTGCACAGTGTGTCTGGAGGGTGCAGGAGAGGCTGCACAGTGTGTCTGGAGAGTGCAGGAGAGGCTGCACAGTGTGTCTGGAGAGTGCAGGAGAGGCTGCACAGTGTGTCTGGAGAGTGCAGGAGAGGCTGCACAGTGTGTCTGGAGAGTGCAGGAGAGGCTGCACAGTGTGTCTGGAGAGTGCAGGAGAGGCTGCACAGTGTGTCTGGAGAGTGCAGGAGAGGCTGCACAGTGTGTCTGGAGAGTGCAGGAGAAGCTGCACAGTGTGTCTGGAGAGTGCAGGAGAGGCTGCACAGTGTGTCTGGAGAGTGCAGGAGAGGCTGCACAGTGTGTCTGGAGAGTGCAGGAGAGGCTGCACAGTGTGTCTGGGGAGTGCAGGAGAAGCTGCACAGTGTGTCTGGAGAGTGCAGGAGAGGCTGCACAGTGTGTCTGGAGAGTGCAGGAAAGGCTGCACAGTGTGTCTGGAGAGTGCAGGAGAGGCTGCACAGTGTGTCTGGAGAGTGCAGGAGAGGCTGCACAGTGTGTCTGGAGAGTGCAGGAGAGGCTGCACAGTGTGGCTGGAGAGTGCAGGAGAGGCTGCACAGTGTGGCTGGAGAGTGCAGGAGAGGCTGCACAGTGTGGCTGGAGAGTGCAGGAGAGGCTGCACAGTGTGTCTGGAGAGTGCAGGAGACGCTGCACAGTGTGGCTGGAGAGTGCAGGAGAGGCTGCACAGTGTGGCTGGAGAGTGCAGGAGAGGCTGCACAGTGTGGCTGGAGAGTGCCGGAGAGGCTGCACAGTGTGTCTGGAGAGTGCAGGAGAGGCTGCACAGTGTGTCTGGAGAGTGCAGGAGAGGCTGCACAGTGTGTCTGGAGAGTGCAGGAGAGGCTGCACAGTGTGTCTGGAGAGTGCAGGAGAGGCTGCACAGTGTGTCTGGAGAGTGCAGGAGAGGCTGCACAGTGTGTCTGGAGAGTGCAGGAGAGGCTGCACAGTGTGTCTGGAGAGTGCAGGAGAAGCTGCACAGTGTGTCTGGAGAGTGCAGGAGAGGCTGCACAGTGTGTCTGGAGAGTGCAGGAGAGGCTGCACAGTGTGTCTGGAGAGTGCAGGAGAGGCTGCACAGTGTGTCTGGGGAGTGCAGGAGAAGCTGCACAGTGTGTCTGGAGAGTGCAGGAGAGGCTGCACAGTGTGTCTGGAGAGTGCAGGAGAGGCTGCACAGTGTGTCTGGAGAGTGCAGGAGAGGCTGCACAGTGTGTCTGGAGAGTGCAGGAGAGGCTGCACAGTGTGGCTGGAGAGTGCAGGAGAGGCTGCACAGTGTGGCTGGAGAGTGCAGGAGAGGCTGCACAGTGTGGCTGGAGAGTGCAGGAGAGGCTGCACAGTGTGTCTGGAGAGTGCAGGAGAGGCTGCACAGTGTGGCTGGAGAGTGCAGGAGAGGCTGCACAGTGTGGCTGGAGAGTGCAGGAGAGGCTGCACAGTGTGGCTGGAGAGTGCCGGAGAGGCTGCACAGTGTGTCTGGAGAGTGCAGGAGAGGCTGCACAGTGTGTCTGGAGAGTGCAGGAGAGGCTGCACAGTGTGTCTGGAGAGTGCAGGAGAGGCTGCACAGTGTGTCTGGAGAGTGCAGGAGAGGCTGCACAGTGTGTCTGGAGAGTGCAGGAGAGGCTGCACAGTGTGTCTGGAGAGTGCAGGAGAGGCTGCACAGTGTGGCTGGAGAGTGCAGGAGAGGCTGCACAGTGTGGCTGGAGAGTGCAGGAGAGGCTGCACAGTGTGGCTGGAGAGTGCCGGAGAGGCTGCACAGTGTGGCTGGAGAGTGCAGGAGAGGCTGCACAGTGTGTCTGGAGAGTGCAGGAGAGGCTGCACAGTGTGTCTGGAGAGTGCAGGAGAGGCTGCACAGTGTGTCTGGAGAGTGCAGGAGAGGCTGCACAGTGTGTCTGGAGGGTGCAGGAGAGGCTGCACAGTGTGTCTGGAGGGTGCAGGAGAGGCTGCACAGTGTGTCTGGAGGGTGCAGGAGAGGCTGCACAGTGTGTCTGGAGGGTGCAGGAGAGGCTGCACAGTGTGTCTGGAGGGTGCAGGAGAGGCTGCACAGTGTGTCTGGAGGGTGCAGGAGAGGCTGCACAGTGTGGCTGGAGGGTGCAGGAGAGGCTGCACAGTGTGGCTGGAGAGTGCAGGAGAGGCTGCACAGTGTGTCTGGAGAGTGCAGGAGAGGCTGCACAGTGTGTCTGGAGAGTGCAGGAGAGGCTGCACAGTGTGTCTGGAGAGTGCAGGAGAGGCTGCACAGTGTGGCTGGAGAGTGCAGGAGAGGCTGCACAGTGTGTCTGGAGAGTGCAGGAGAGGCTGCACAGTGTGGCTGGAGAGTGCAGGAGAGGCTGCACAGTGTGTCTGGAGAGTGCAGGAGAGGCTGCACAGTGTGTCTGGAGAGTGCAGGAGACGCTGCACAGTGTGTCTGGAGAGTGCAGGAGACGCTGCACAGTGTGTCTGGAGAGTGCAGGAGAGGCTGCACAGTGTGGCTGGAGAGTGCAGGAGAGGCTGCACAGTGTGGCTGGAGAGTGCAGGAGAGGCTGCACAGTGTGGCTGGAGAGTGCAGGAGAGGCTGCACAGTGTGGCTGGAGAGTGCAGGAGAGGCTGCACAGTGTGGCTGGAGAGTGCAGGAGAGGCTGCACAGTGTGGCTGGAGAGTGCCGGAGAGGCTGCACAGTGTGGCTGGAGAGTGCCGGAGAGGCTGCACAGTGTGGCTGGAGAGTGCAGGAGAGGCTGCACAGTGTGTCTGGAGAGTGCAGGAGAGGCTGCACAGTGTGTCTGGAGAGTGCAGGAGAGGCTGCACAGTGTGTCTGGAGAGTGCAGGAGAGGCTGCACAGTGTGTCTGGAGAGTGCAGGAGAGGCTGCACAGTGTGTCTGGAGAGTGCAGGAGAGGCTGCACAGTGTGTCTGGAGGGTGCAGGAGAGGCTGCACAGTGTGTCTGGAGGGTGCAGGAGAGGCTGCACAGTGTGTCTGGAGGGTGCAGGAGAGGCTGCACAGTGTGTCTGGAGGGTGCAGGAGAGGCTGCACAGTGTGTCTGGAGAGTGCAGGAGAGGCTGCACAGTGTGGCTGGAGAGTGCAGGAGAGGCTGCACAGTGTGTCTGGAGAGTGCAGGAGAGGCTGCACAGTGTGTCTGGAGAGTGCAGGAGAGGCTGCACAGTGTGTCTGGAGAGTGCAGGAGAGGCTGCACAGTGTGTCTGGAGAGTGCAGGAGAGGCTGCACAGTGTGGCTGGAGAGTGCAGGAGAGGCTGCACAGTGTGGCTGGAGAGTGCAGGAGAGGCTGCACAGTGTGTCTGGAGAGTGCAGGAGAGGCTGCACAGTGTGTCTGGAGAGTGCAGGAGACGCTGCACAGTGTGTCTGGAGAGTGCAGGAGACGCTGCACAGTGTGTCTGGAGAGTGCAGGAGAGGCTGCACAGTGTGGCTGGAGAGTGCAGGAGAGGCTGCACAGTGTGGCTGGAGAGTGCAGGAGAGGCTGCACAGTGTGGCTGGAGAGTGCAGGAGAGGCTGCACAGTGTGGCTGGAGAGTGCAGGAGAGGCTGCACAGTGTGGCTGGAGAGTGCCGGAGAGGCTGCACAGTGTGGCTGGAGAGTGCCGGAGAGGCTGCACAGTGTGGCTGGAGAGTGCAGGAGAGGCTGCACAGTGTGTCTGGAGAGTGCAGGAGAGGCTGCACAGTGTGTCTGGAGAGTGCAGGAGAGGCTGCACAGTGTGTCTGGAGAGTGCAGGAGAGGCTGCACAGTGTGTCTGGAGAGTGCAGGAGAGGCTGCACAGTGTGTCTGGAGAGTGCAGGAGAGGCTGCACAGTGTGTCTGGAGAGTGCAGGAGAGGCTGCACAGTGTGTCTGGAGAGTGCAGGAGAGGCTGCACAGTGTGTCTGGAGAGTGCAGGAGAGGCTGCACAGTGTGTCTGGAGAGTGCAGGAGAGGCTGCACAGTGTGTCTGGAGAGTGCAGGAGAGGCTGCACAGTGTGGCTGGAGGGTGCAGGAGAGGCTGCACAGTGTGTCTGGAGAGTGCAGGAGAGGCTGCACAGTGTGGCTGGAGAGTGCAGGAGAGGCTGCACAGTGTGTCTGGAGAGTGCCGGAGAGGCTGCACAGTGTGTCTGGAGAGTGCAGGAGAGGCTGCACAGTGTGTCTGGAGAGTGCAGGAGAGGCTGCACAGTGTGTCTGGAGAGTGCAGGAGAGGCTGCACAGTGTGTCTGGAGAGTGCAGGAGAGGCTGCACAGTGTGTCTGGAGAGTGCAGGAGAGGCTGCACAGTGCGTCTGGAGAGTGCAGGAAAGGCTGCACAGTGTGTCTGGAGAGTGCCGGAGAGGCTGCACAGTGTGTCTGGAGAGTGCAGGAGAGGCTGCACAGTGTGTCTGGAGAGTGCCGGAGAGGCTGCACAGTGTGTCTGGAGAGTGCAGGAGAGGCTGCACAGTGTGTCTGGAGAGTGCAGGAGAGGCTGCACAGTGTGGCTGGAGAGTGCAGGAGAGGCTGCACAGTGTGTCTGGAGAGTGCCGGAGAGGCTGCACAGTGTGTCTGGAGAGTGCAGGAGAGGCTGCACAGTGTGTCTGGAGAGTGCAGGAGAGGCTGCACAGTGTGTCTGGAGAGTGCAGGAGAGGCTGCACAGTGTGTCTGGAGAGTGCCGGAGAGGCTGCACAGTGTGTCTGGAGAGTGCAGGAGAGGCTGCACAGTGTGTCTGGAGAGTGCAGGAGAGGCTGCACAGTGTGGCTGGAGAGTGCAGGAGAGGCTGCACAGTGTGGCTGGAGAGTGCAGGAGAGGCTGCACAGTGTGTCTGGAGAGTGCAGGAGAGGCTGCACAGTGTGTCTGGAGAGTGCAGGAGAGGCTGCACAGTGTGGCTGGAGAGTGCAGGAGAGGCTGCACAGTGTGGCTGGAGAGTGCAGGAGAGGCTGCACAGTGTGTCTGGAGAGTGCCGGAGAGGCTGCACAGTGTGTCTGGAGAGTGCAGGAGAGGCTGCACAGTGTGTCTGGAGAGTGCAGGAGAGGCTGCACAGTGTGTCTGGAGAGTGCAGGAGAGGCTGCACAGTGTGTCTGGAGAGTGCAGGAGAGGCTGCACAGTGTGTCTGGAGAGTGCCGGAGAGGCTGCACAGTGTGTCTGGAGAGTGCAGGAGAGGCTGCACAGTGTGTCTGGAGAGTGCAGGAGAGGCTGCACAGTGTGTCTGGAGAGTGCAGGAGAGGCTGCACAGTGTGTCTGGAGAGTGCCGGAGAGGCTGCACAGTGTGTCTGGAGAGTGCAGGAGAGGCTGCACAGTGTGTCTGGAGAGTGCAGGAGAGGCTGCACAGTGTGTCTGGAGAGTGCAGGAGAGGCTGCACAGTGTGTCTGGAGAGTGCAGGAGAGGCTGCACAGTGTGTCTGGAGAGTGCAGGAGAGGCTGCACAGTGTGTCTGGAGAGTGCAGGAGAGGCTGCACAGTGTGGCTGGCGCTCGCTGACACTCGGGCTCCGCCGGCTGAGCAGAAGTTGCCTCCGTGCTCCGGGCCGGGCGTGGTGAGCTGTCATCTGTGATTGAGCGCAGCCTGCTCTTAACTTTCCAGCAGCGTGTGCTGAGTGCAGGAGCCTCCCCTCACTCCTCCCTTGTAACTTACCCACCTCATCCTCCCTCCCCTCACTCCTCCCTTGTAACTTACCCACCTCATCCTCCCTCCCCTTCTCTGCCATCGGGGGAATAAATCAGGAAACGGAGAGAGGGAGACGGAGCTGAGAGCTGTTCCCAAAGTGTCAGTGATGGCTGATCGGGGGCGGCTGGCGGAGTAGCCGTGCTCTGCTCGTCTCTGCCTGGAGTTTACGCTGCTCTTCTCCATCCCATCCTTGTCTGTGATACTGGATAGCAGATCTGCCTGTTAGATTGTGAAGATGGCTGCTTCCTGGGTTCTAGTCCTCATCCTCACACTTTTCCAATCCTTGCTGATCTGTCCTTCTTCGGAAGAATACTTTCCATCTGCTGCCACGTAAGTAAGCAGGTTACATGCCCGGGCGGTGGCACAAGGTGGCATGGGGGGTTCATCCTGGGGCACTTCTGTATTGATGCCAGGCATTAGATCTAGTGCATTACTTTGAAAATCCCTGGGAATCTGCAAGAGAGCAAAACTGGTTCCAACTCTAAATATAACTGGCAGAGCTGGGAATAAAGTTTCATGATATCTCTTTATAAGGGAAGGTCATGTCTATGCTTGATTAAAGTTCTGCTCTTCATACAACCTCACTGACCATACAGCCACCATACAACCTCACTGACCATACAGCCACCATACAACCTCACTGACCATACAGCCACCATACAACCTCACTGACCATACAGCCACCATACAACCTCACTGACCATACAGCCACCATACACCCTCACTGACCATACAGCCACCATACACCCTCACTGACCATACAGCCACCATACACCCACCATACACCCTCACTGACCATATAGCCACCATACAATCACACTGACCATACAGCCACCATACAATCACACTGACCATACAGCCACCATACAATCACACTGACCATACAGCCACCATACACCCTCACTGACCATACAGCCACCATACACCCTCACTGACCATACAGCCACCATACACCCTCACTGACCATACAGCCACCATACACCCTCACTGACCATACAGCCACCATACACCCTCACTGACCATACAGCCACCATACACCCTCACTGACCATATAGCCACCATACAATCACACTGACCATACAGCCACCATACACCCTCACTGACCATATAGCCACCATACACCCTCACTGACCATACAGCCACCATACACCCACCATACACCCTCACTGACCATACAGCCACCATACACCCTCACTGACCATACAGCCACCATACACCCTCACTGACCATACAGCCACCAGCCAGACCGAGGGGCCCATCAACCACGCTGGCTGTGACAGTAGTGGCTTCATGGAAAGAAAGAGCCGTGAATCTGCTGCCTATAGTCATTAATCAGGCTGGATAGATGTGAGCAATGCTGGGATGTCATCTGTCCCCCCTCTGTCAGACTATGGGGGATGAAGGCTGCTCCCATCCGACACATTACACTTTAGAGCTGAGGATTCTGTAGATAACAGGCAAATGATAAATATTTATACATCTCTAGTAGATATGTACAAATACTCCATGGATCCACTTTGCTAATTACAGGGGCTGATCCCTTGCCTGGCAGAAGCACAGAATAGGACCTGTTCAGGAAAGGCACTCAAGCACACAAAGCCCAAGTCTTGGTGTGATCTTCCCGATAGGATTGTATGTCTGCTCTGAGACGAGGGCAGTACAGAATGGAAGGGAGTGCTCACTGCCAGTAGTACATTTGTCCAATTAGTGCTGCTTGTGCTGTTATAAATGGATCCTGTTC